>NC_091503.1:19610277-20254380 GCF_947461875.1 Haliaeetus albicilla | reverse complement strand
AGGCGGGGGGGAGGGGGGTTCTTTTTTTATGAAAATGTGGACCTCCCTACAGTAATTCCCCTTCAGCTGCTGCCTCACAGATGGACCTTTTAATTGAATTTTCTTACAGGCCTGAGGGAGGGAGTTCATTTCAGGTCAGGTGAGGCAATTGAAGTGAATCTAATAGCTCTAGTTTCTTTTCATTGGGAGCAGAGGGAAGTGTGTTGTTTTGTTTTTTTCCCCTCCCCATCCCCCCCCCCCCCCCTTTCAGCTCAGCTAAAAAGTTTCAATTAAAAATTGAAACACACACATGGTGATTTCCAAGGATTTGTTGTCTTCATTTTGCCACAAGTGGCAGCAAGGTCAGCAGTGGGAGAAATCTGAAGCAGTTTGCATCCTGTTCTGGTTTTGTTCCCTACTCGAGGAGGAACGCAGTGCGTGCAACGTTCACAAAAACAGCACAAAAGCATCCTCTTATCTTGTGCTGGCAAACATAAGAAGCATCTTCCAGATCTAGAAACCTGTTGTGGATGAGTTACCAAATTACTCATCCCTGTAGGGTTTGTTTGTTTGTTTGTTTGTTTTTTTAATACTGTGATACTTTTCAGGCACAGGAATCCCTGCCTCAACGGGTTTGTATTTAAACTAGTGAAAAATAAGAGGGAGCCGTCCCAAATGAAGCACTCTCGAGCACAACTTGCTATGTCCGCGTTAGATAAGAAAGGCTGGGCTTAAAACCCCAGTGGTGTGAATGTAGCTTATACCACCAAAAAGTCCTTCCCATGTTCATTTCCCATCTTGCAAAGATTTCCAGAGCCAAATAAGCCATGCCAGCAAAAGGACATTTATTCTGGCATAATATGTCTATGTTAAGGTTTTTCCATGGAGCAATGCTGCAGATTTTTCTGGTGTGGGCCATGCCTTTAGCACATCAGACCAAGGGTATGGTCTCTTCTAGCCCAGGGCAGGTACAACTCCACGTGGAGGCACAGGCAGAGGAGGACCGTCAGGTACGTGGTACAGGTCGACCTTGTCCTCTGGAACATTGCCACCCACAGCAGCGGAGCCAGGATGGCTCCCCGGGAGCTTTGCCAGCAAAGCAGGCAGGATTTTCTCAAGAGGCCATCTGGTCACCTGTGGCCAGGGCAGACAGAGAGCAGGATCCTTGTCCAGGTCGTTCATGGGGAAGGATGGGGGACCTGCAGGGTCTGGGAGGTCTGGAGGGGGGGAAGATGGGCGTATTGTGGTCAGAGAGGGCTGGTCAAGGAGCAATGCTTTCACTTGGCTGAAAGCCTCTTTCGGCACACCACCAGCCTCCACCTCATATATGTTTCATTAGCCAGCGTACAAGGCTTTCAGACCTCCCTTCCTTCTTAGTCACAGCAGCATCAGATGGGGGCTGGAAGGGCTGCTGGCCTTTCGAGGTGAAAAGCAGCTTCCCACTGCTGCTCAGACAAATGCAACTTGAGCCAAGTGCAGAGCATGGGACTGAATAGCTCTCCTGGACCCGGCACCATGCCAAAAAGTAAGCACAGTTGCTCCTAAAAGACGATCACGCTGCCTGCAGCTGTGTTGCTGTTAGGACCATTTCTCCCTCCATCAGTGCAACTTCAGACCTCTGGGGAGTGACAAACCCCCCACAAAGCTTTGGGGCTCCACGCAGAGCCTCTGAACAAACCCGCTGCCACCAACCTTCAATTCCCTGTACAACAATTTGCACCTTCACCGAAAAACCAAGGGGATCAGCACAATCAAAAAGTTTGAAAACTGCCTTTTTAAGGATTGTTCTGACGAAAAGAAGATGTCCATGTCTTGTTTTGTTGCTTTCAATCTAATACAAACAAGGAAATCCAGAAGTGCCAATGGTTTCTCATGTATGAGAGTTGAGCCCAGGCAAGCATCAAGGCAAAGCATCCCATCCCATTACCTTACATCCACAAGATGGCTAGCATAGCTTCTGCAAAATGCCTCATCTAAAGACTCACAAAATAACAGCACACCTAGGAGAGGGACGAGGAACGGGAGACGCTGCAGAGTGGATAGCTAAAAGCTAGTGCAAAAGGCAAGAAGTTACTGCAAATGTGAATCATGTTGCTGATACAGGCTTTTCAGGTCATCAGTTTCTATGAAAAAGCAGAGCACTCCCAAAAGAGCCTGTGGAGATGCTTCTTCAACCAATCTTGGAATAGGCCACAATCAAACAGACAGATACCCACCATAAAATGCACATTGACTGGATCACTTCTTGGCTTCATGTCATTTCTGGTGAATTGCTTTGGTCACAATTTATAAGTAAAAATAAATCACATTTTCTGTTAACATATTCATACGTTTCAAAATTTCATGTTGTAATGAGACTTCTTTTCTAAATGCAACTTCATTTAATTTTACATTTTCAAATGCTAAAGTTGCAATGAAATTATTTTGAAACTTTTTAAGGTGGAAGAGGAAATGGAAGATCTTACTTGGCGTAGCTCTACTTGCAGTATCAAATGTCTGTATCTGCATAAAGCTAAGCTAAAACATAGGCTAAAGAAGCTCCTTTTGCAGTTGGGACCTTTGTCTTAAACTATTCTGGGTGTTGTAAGACAAGTACACTTAGCATGTGGCTTCCCCACCGGCGTTCCCAGCACCATCTCATTCACATACTGCTTTTTTTTTTTTTTTTTTTTTTTAAGACCCAGCAATGAACATAAGAGCAGCTTGGCCAGTGGGGCCTAGGCACAGATTAAATTTTAGGAGAGGGTCTGACAGAAGCCTTGGGACTTCCTTATTACTATTCCCTTTATACATCCCCATTTAGAGGCCCCAAGTGGAAACAAAGGTAGCAAGCCACTGCAACCCTGCTGCCAGGAAAAAGGAGGGGTGGTTTAATCAACCATCCGTGTTGCACCGTAGCAGAAGGGGCAAAAAAGCGCACATTTAGGACCAGATGCTTCTCCTTTAGATGAAAGGATGATTAAAGCACTTGTGCTGAAAACTGCAGCGATCCCAGTGTTATAAATACAGCAGTGCATGTCTGACCCTGCCCTTCCAAAAGCACGGAGCAGACTCTGTGGCTGTGGCAAGGGCATACAGAGGTGAGAGGGGAAAAAACAGCAGAGGGGAACATTCAACTAAAAAGCTCAACCCACACAGGAAAATGCAAATGCTGCATTTGCTCCTCTAAGGAAACTCGCTTTAGTTTCAGAGCATACCACAGGTACCCTAAAACTTTTCTAACCAGAAAGAAAGAGTGAGCACTGACTAAATCCCTGTGTGGGATTGACTATGGGCAACATATTTGTATTTGTCCTGAGACACCCACGTTTCCACGCGTAACCGGAAAGATTTCTTTCAAATGCAAGGAAGAATTCAGAAAAAAACACTGCCCTTTACAAACAATCAGCTGAATGTTACAGGACAGCTGCCTCTGCAGCATAAAACACGTGCAGGACACAGGGTTGGGGAGCTATCACAATTCTTGCTACAAGAGCTGGTTTTTTTCTCTAGCACCCCTTCAGCACCTATAGCAGTATACAGAAGGCTTTAACATACTGCATTAGAAATGCCCGCTAGACAAACATTACATATATTCTGTAATAAAACATTATTTCGCAATATTATATCATTAACTTGATATATCAAAAGGATTCTTACTGCCTGGGCAGCTTTAAAAAGAAGAAGAGAAAAAAAACAAAAAGGACAGATTGACAATTAAGATGGCATTTCAGTCTTAAAAGGAAACAAAACACAAACTCCATTTTCCTTATTGTTCCCCCTATTGTGGAGCATCCACGCCCATAAAACTGTCTTGTACTGATAGAAAGGATTAAGTCTTTACACGTGAGACATTCCACATCTTGCTGGATCCTGAAACAACTGTGATATATAAGTTGTCTCAAGCAAAGGACAGTTACAGCAGTTTCTCAAAACCAGAAAGAGTTTGCAGAAGCAAAGCAGAAGGCAAAACTGTTTCCGGGCACCGCAATCCAGACATAAATGAGAGCACGTGATATGACATGCACCGTTCAGAGACTAATATACCAGTCTGCTCAGTCCAGAAACTCTAAATGCTTCTGTCAAATGAATTTCCCATATAATAACCTTCCAGAGATGCAAAGAACTAATTATAGGAAGCACCTAATAATGGAAAACATAAGCTTTAAAATTGCTAATAGATAAAAGGCAGGGGCCTAGGAGATTGAATCTTTTGCATTGGGCATTTCTTTTCTTTTGAAATTTCAGTGTGTAAGGATGAGAAAAATGGGTACAGTTTCCCTTTACATGACAGGAACAATAATTGAGTAGGATTATATGTCATCCATGAAAATACTATATTTATGCCTCGTTGTAATCCATTCATTGGTTTATGGATCCAAAGTCCCACGGGTAGTGTCACAAATCCACATAATGTCCCCGAGTAGTGGATTTTGCATTTGGATCTGTGATGTAGCCGGCGGACACAGAAAATGACATGTAGCCGGAGAGCTCCCCGGAGAGCGCCCAGCCAGGCGTGCGGAGCACAGCGGCCGGTCCGCAGCTCAGGTGGGAAACACAACCTTCGGCTCCCCGTCGGCCAGCTTCAGGAGGTGCTCCGACCTCCAGACTGTTCTCTCCCCGGTCACCAGAGGTTTGACACATCTACCACTTGCAAGAGTCAAAGGCGGTTATGTCATATCTTGTATGACATATGGAGCCATTTCTTCTTTTGCCTAAAGATGGCAGAAGCCCAAGCCTAATTTTATCTGTTGGACTATCTAGAGCTATCACTGCAGCCAAATCTTATAAACCTGAGACCCGTCATTATTTCTTTCTTCATACGTTAGGAGTAATCCTGAAGAAGCACAGTAACATGTGATAACCTTCCTGGTAGAAGATTTCCTGTGTGGCTTTGTACAAGATCTATACTTCAGCTTCCCCCTGGAAACTGAGGGGGTTTGTTTTTTTCCTGGCAATGCTTTCCTTACTTAGCCTTTTAGATTGTACATTTCCTGAGACAAAGACCATTTTTTATTTCATGCCTGCACCAGACTCAGCTAGGCTCCAGTCTCGGGTGAAGCTTTAAGGCAATATCATAACAGTGATTAAAAAAAAAAAGTAGTTGACAAGACTTTATAGCCGCTGCTTATATAGATTACATACATCTGCTGGTAGAAGGAGGTGCACTTTGGTAAAAAGCTTTCCTCATAAATCATTAATTAGGTACTTACAAATACCTCAGCTGCCAAACCCTTGAAGCTTCTCAGTCTTTAATGAAGACAGGAGGAGCAGTTAAAGAAGTTGTCACATTTCCTTAGACATGCACCTCAAACAAAGATATTGGGTGTTGGTCCATTATTGGAAGTTACTGTTAAGTAATAAAATTCTCCATTCACAGTACTGGCTTGATTGTCAATATAAACACAGTCCTATACTGCAGTTACAGCTGACTGTGAGTAGCCTGTAACTATAACATGAAATCCAGCAGTAACTATTATGCTGCAACTAAACAGACTCAAATAGAAAGCAATAGCCTAGTGCAGTACCATTCTGAAGTGTTTATGCCCAAAGTATATCTTCACATCAAAAACCCACCCCTGGTAACAGTTATCTGGTAATGCTCCTATAATAGGCAGCGGTATTTCTGCAAACCACCGGTGCTAGGTCAGAAGCACCAAGGATCTACCTACAGTTATCACTGCGGCCAAACTAGCAAGATGCAGCTGCGTGGTTTGCAAGAAGCAGCACTTCAATCTTAGACTTCAAGTTAAAAATTGAACGGGTCATTTCACACCAGAAGTCTTGAATGCAACATGATCTCAAAGCACATTAAAACCTGAGCAACAATTATTCCAGCTACTTGGGTACCACTACCAAAAAGGCCCTAGGACTGATCCAAAGTGTGGACTCAGGCAGTGTCAGTCGTAAAGCAGGTAACCCTCTCCTGGTTGTCTTGGTTAACCCTTTAATTATGATCATTGCACACCACATTTGACACCTGAGGTCTTTCATTTTTGTTATTGCCAGAAGAACCTGCAGAATAAAGCAGGCACAGCACTCTTTTGAAAGAGTCCACGATGAAAATGATTCCCAAGTTACGAGTAGAAAGACTGATGGGCAAGAAAAAAGGAACCAGAAGTTGAATGGTGTCTCAACCTTCGATTTCGCAGCTTATTTGCTTTACTTTTTCTTAAAACAAGATATTTTTAAAGATTTTACTATATAAGTAGATTGACAATCCTGGAACTTGCATTCCTAGTATACATACAGCTCTTATCACACCCTTTCATTTCACTTGGGCGACCCTATAGTTAACACATGATCTATTTCAGCCACTACAAAACTTGAAGAATAAAACCTTTCAAAGGAGTCTTTTGACCTGTGCAACAGCTACCACTTATGCAGCAGTATCAACGAAGCAAGGGTGGAGGTTCTGGTCTCAGAACAGTACTTACAAGGAGGATCTCCACACTGCAAGATCTCCAGCCGCATCTGGCGTGCCTCGTGCGCAGAGCACCTCCTTAAAGGACCAAGGACGACACGAAGCAAGCCCATCCAAGGAGAGGAACCTTTTGGGAAGACACAGAAGTTCATTATTAGAATTGTATTGGATGTTTTCTCCCAGTTACATCAGTGCTGCACCTACTAAGCAGATACAGGATAGCAGCCTCTCAGGTACCAACCCACCTTTCATAATTATTAAATCTACCTAGGAAAGCAAGTGGGAGAAATGTTGGAAATCTTACTTAGGCAAAATATATATCAACGGGAGCTAGGGAAATTTTCTGCATTGCCTTGACCTTGCTGGCCCTCTTTGTTAAAAAAAGCCAATGCCATTTCATAAAGGTTTTATGAAAAGCTATAAGCATGAGCACTGCGCAGACTGAAAAAAAGTGGTCTTTCTGGCCTTTCAGGATCTTAAGAAGGTGTTTAGACTTATGTATGGTAATATTTGTCTTAACCAATTTCTACAGAGCTATCCTGAGCACTGGGAACAGAGGTGTGAGTGGCTCAGGTGTGGGTGCGAAGAAGGCACATCCTCCCCCCCAGTTTTCTCCCAGGTCCCATCACAGCTTCTCCATCCCTACCCCTGGACACCAAACCTCATGTGTCTTCCCCAGCAAGACCTGGGGGCTTCATCTCCTGCTTACGTGGGTGCACCTGGCAAGGAGCCAGCACTGCAAGGGTTAAAAAGTGGACTTTTCCACCCAGAAGGCTCAACTGACTCCTTTGAAGCCATTAGTCCATTGTATAAATCCCTCCTAGTTTTGAGGATTACAGAACAAATACATTGTAATGGCTCCGTAGGAACCTGGCCCGTGGGGTCACCCTGACTTTAGTTCGTGCATTATGTCCCAAGTGACAAAAATCGAAGCACATTAAATGCTTCATGAATGTGAAATGTCCAGAGTTTTAATCTCAGGAGCTTTGCGATCCTACCGTTTGCCTTGAATGCACCAAAATCCACAATGCGGACTGATTAGAGAGGAGCTGGCTTCAGTTGACGCGCTCGCACCAGGCAAATTCAGATAGTTTCAGATTTAGAGTAATATTTGCTTAGTGTGTGTTGGGGTGTGGTTTATCTAGCTTTATGCATTATAGTAGAGCACATCCAATAAAGACATAAATAATTTATGCAGAAAAAATTCTCTTCTATTAAAAGAAAATCTTAAAAATATAGGTTGATCTAATAAGACACTTACAGACCCTTCATAGCTGAATGACACCAAATAACTACACAATTTCACTGCACTTGCCTCCAGGTAAGAAAGATATTAATGGAATTTATGAGCAAGGAGAATAAGTTAAAAACTTATCAGGGTCCCTTCAAGACTGTCACCTGACAAATCATCTTAAAGCAACTCTGCCCTCTTGGTTAAAAAAAAAAATAAAAGACATCCCTTCACTCTCCACCCATCAATTTAGACGGTGGAAGTAGAATCTCTGCAGCCTTCCTCACCCTCAGCTCTGCCTCACTCTGTTTCTTTTTTTGTAAGCTAGCAGAGCTTTGTGTCGACTTGAAACTGCTTGACTTTGATGGGTAAATTCTGGTTGATTTTATCGGCTGCTCAGCATACTCTGCATTAGTTGCACTTTCCGCTAGACATTTTGGTCAAGATTATTTTTTACTAGGAGAATTTCCATTCCTGGCAGAGACAGAGACCCCAGTAGCACTTAAGGATGGAGAAGAAAAGGAATATGACGGGATTGAAATGCTGCCACTTAACATTTGAAAGAGTTAATAGCAGCCAGAAAATACTGACACTTTCACAGACACAAAAACATACACTAGAGTATTTGGCTGTTTGCTTTGGGGGTTGTGTTGCATTGGTTAATCTTTTTAATAGAAATATTCATAAAATTATTGTGATTTTAAAAAATTATTTTATTTGCATTTTGTTACTTATCCTCTAGGACATAATATGCTGCACTCTCTCATAAATACAAACCTTTGACATATGGGAAGAAATAAGCATATATTCTGTTAAATTACATTTAAAGAAACACTTTAAAAAATTAAATTTCACTTTTCAGTGTGACACCAGGGCTCTTCTTTCCTCCTGCTGAACACACTTTTACATTAGACAGTTTAGCATTTTAAAGGAACTTCCTGAATTTATTCTTTATGGATTTACTGAAGAAAAACAAGTACTGCTTCCCAAGCCAAAGCTTTGCAAAATTGCACAGCAGTGGATATTTTCAGCCAATCTGACGTCTTGCTACAATAACATCGTAACATAACCTTATCCCAGTGGGGATGGGAATGCACTGAAGCCTCTCTCATCAGCAGAAGGATTCCCCCCTCTTGCCCTGATAATGAGTTTCAGTCCATCTAATCGCTCTCTCTCAAAGATCCTGTGAAATAGCAACCTTGCTCAAAAAAAGGAGAAAATTATGTCTTTATATCCCCATTTCTTGCACACCTGGTGGCACTGGCGCGATGCCCATGGTGCTGGGTCTGTACGAACAGGTAACAGCAGCAGCCTCTTGCCAGGCAGCTGCTGCCCAGTGGCTGAAGCAGAGGCTTTGCAGGTTGTAAGTGGGTCTCAGGGCATACCTCCCGCGTGAAATAATTGGGAAAAAACCCAAGCAAGCGCCCAGAACTGGAAGCAACACAGCCACGTTGGTGAGTGGCCCACCTGAGCACTTGGGCTTGGCTTTGCTTCTTTCCGGACCTCTGCTACCACCTTCATGTGGCATCGCTCTGCCCTGGGAGGATTTTCAAACTCTCCAAGAGCTGCGTGCTGTATTGCTACGGCTGCTGCGCAACGTAGCTACGCTTTGTATTACCTTGAGCAATTCAGTTATTTCTAAAACCAGAGTAAGGACCTTGCTGGGCTTCCAGAGGTGCTATGAACTTTCCGTAAGCACGGATAAGTGCTGAGGACTGCTCCCTGTGCTGAGCAGCGAGTACCCACCACACAGCTCACTGAACTTCTATGGCTGCAGGACTAAGGAGTCAAACGAAGAGCAAGATCACAAGCCTCTCACACTGCAGTGATTTAATTTCAATCCAGCACTCCACTTCTCCTCTCCTTACTATGGACAAGTCCATGTTTATTAAGGGACTCCATTAGTCTCCCCCCGCCCCCCTCCACCATGCTGCAAAATGTTTTTTTCCTCCAGGGCTATAGCAGCAGCTGGCACACTATTTCCTTCTGAGGTGTAGCCAAATAATGGCCTTTTGGAGGGGGATCTGTTTCATCTCTTTTCTCCATATGTTCCTTTCAATTGAGGGGTTTAATACACTCATTTTCACAGTAGCTATCTAAGTGTTTTTCCTTTTCTGTATCTATTACTGAAATGAATAAATGTGCACAAGGCAATAAGGCACGAGAGTCAGGCCAGTATACCAGAGCTTTCTTTGGGAAGTGTTTTTCCGGGGGACCCGGAGAGAGGAGGCGTTAGCCTTTGCCAAAAGTTGATCCCCTTGTCTGGGGCACGGGGAGGTCAGTCGTGCTTTTGTGAGACAAGAGAACAGTCTTCCTCCAATACACAAGTGCTTTTTCTAAATGGATGCTGCATCACTGGTCCAAAGGATAGCATTTGCTGTCCTCTACTACTTGAAAACTACTTCATTTGGGGCTATGATTTTTTACCAAGACAGCCATACAGCTCAGCAGATGTAGGCAAATTTGGCAATCACTATATATGCAAACAGAAAGATAGCTAGATAATGCTGGAAATATCATGGCAGGAACAAACAATAATAAGTGAATCCTGCAAAAGTGTCCAGCTGTGCTGTCAAAGCCCTCCTGTTATAGCCTGACCTAGGAGATCTATTACAGCTGAAAGTGTTTCAGTATAACTGGATCCACACTAAGGGACTTAATCTGTTTAAAATATACATCAGTGCATGCAGATTGCTATGTACCTGTACGTAAAGCAGAAAAACAAAGGAGCAAGCCAGGGAAGTGAGAAATCTGAAAGAACGGGTGGAGAAGCTGGCAGGTGATAGCAAAACGTACACTGTGCCCTCCGCCTGCCACAAATGTTTTGTTTTGAACAGCAGCCCAGTAATAGTGAACAGTTTGGAGGAACAAGGAGCAAATCAACATAGGAAAGCCATCTTCTACCAAGGAACGCGATGGAAAGGCACAGCGAGGCACTTTGCCTGGGGATTTGGGAAGGCAAGCTGCAGGTGGCAAGGGAGTGTCAGACCTCAGAAAAAGAAAAAGCTAATGACCAGGCACTAGAACCAAGGAAGCCTGGGGTGCAAGAGCTGTCACATGTGAGGTCTTCTGGTGTCCAACTGATTCCCTTTTCCTTCCATAACATCAGTAACACAGAATCTCTCCTTCACTCAGCCACCTATTTACACAACACCTGTAGAAGCACCAGATCTTGGAGACACCCACTGTTCTGTCAAATTTGGCTGAAATCATTAAGTGGGTTCAAAATTTAGACAGATGTATAGCAACAACATTATTTCCTGAGAAATAAATGCATATCAGTGCAATGAATTAGGAAAGGGCAGTGAAATAAAGACAAATAACAAGGACACTTGAATTTGATGTGATGAAGGACATAAACTGTGGAGGGATTTGAGGAGGAGATTGACACGGGAAGAGCAGCAGATTTCGGAAAATAAATCTTTGCAGTGGTATTCTGCATGGAGGGAATGTGAAAGTTGAGGAGGCCAAAGAGGAGAATGAAAGCATCAACATAAAGGATTGCAGGCCCCAGACTGTCACTGTCCACAGTGGTGTGATCAAAATTAGCAGAGTTATGTTTTACTTGGGTGTAAAGGGAAGGAAGTATTCACTAATCTGCCCAAAACTGCTGCAGCCTGTTCTGGTGGGACATCAAGGTGCTCACTGCCAAATGCCAGGTGTCCTGCTTTTCCTCTGCAGAGCTAGGAATCACAGATCTTTATTTATGGGCAGCATGAACAGACCATTCAAAATAGCCCAAAAAGGGAAAAAGCCCTAGTTTACGTCCCAGAGAACTTACAGCCTTGAGAGGGTACACATGAACACACTCAAAAACATCTGAGGCACACCAAGATGCATTTCTTACACAATTCAGAACTGACTTCACCGCTCAATTTGCACTCCCTGCAGCACGGCTTGTGAAGAGAAAACAAATGGCATACCAGACCACACAGAGAAGCAATATGGTTACCAGCAAAACATTTATTAGCTTAGGAAAAGAAACACAAAGGCTTCTTTTCAGAATTTCACCCTCTCCTTGCTATCCTCTCCTCTCATACATAATTTTCCTGGCCCGGGCTGTTACTTTACAGCTATCCGCTGCAACAGTTGTAGTTTATTTAAAGCGGCATTTTATAGTGAAATCCCACTCCCATTATTTAAAAGTAACTATCCTAATTCTCAAAAGCAAGACAAGAAATGCACCTCCAGAACAGGCTCTAACAATACCACAGATCTTGAATTTATCCTCATCGTCTGAGATCACCTCATCACTCAGAAGAACTGTATCCAAGTGAAGACAAGGGGATGGGAAATATAGCCACCCACACTGAGTAACAATAAATTCAATTTCCTCTGCAGTGCTATTACGTATTTCCCTCTCATAGCTCACACTTTTCATTTATATTCCCTTAGCTCCCACTGTCTGGGCTTTTAATATTTCTTGCACTGAAGGTTCTCTAGACTCTTTTTTGCTTTCTTCCCAAACCTACCCATTCCCTCTGTACCTTGTGCTCTCTCATTTCATTCTGTCCTCCTCATTCTCCCTCTCTCTTCCCCCCTTTTTCCAGCTGCAGCAGCTCTTTCTGTTCCTCTGGCACAGCTTCACAGGGTGGAAGCTGAATAATAAACACACATAACACACTAAACTGCTACTCAATCAGCGTACATGCGGTCAGTACATATGCTGACTACCCATCTATTTCCCAAGATCCTGAAAGAGCTAAGGAGGTTTATGCTATTAATATACTGTAGAAAGAGGTAAAATTCGCATCAGAGGCCTCAAACAACTCCACAGTGCTCCAGCCGACCATCAGCCCCTTCCAACCTCCACGGCACTTCTAAGGCTTGCACAATTTTCCAGCTTGCCCAGGTTTTACATCCAAGCAAAAGGCCTCGACTTCTGCTCTCCTTGCATGAATTGAGCAGCCTGGAAGGAGCCTTCACAAACAGCAAGCATAATGCCAAGGAGAGAGAAGAATAACCAAGGAGACAACTCACTGCATTGGCTCCTCTGCTTCTCTGGCAGGACTCCCTGGCTTCGCTCAGAATATGACTGACTTTGTTGCTTTCAACATTTTCTTCCATTTCGAAATATTTTACTCATTAGCAATCCTCCTTATGCTCAGAACAGGAGATAGCAATCAAGTTCTTCTCTTCCTAACTGCTAAATGCCTTTATGCCGGTGCTGGAAAAGCTGCCCTTTTCACCATGCTTGTCTTTCTAGGATTTTTGCTGTTCTTGCTTCACCCTCCCTTTCTGGCGAATCTCACCTGCCCTCAGATGTTCGGTTACTGTTTTCTAGGCTGATGATTCATACATACAGCCTTTTGCCACTAGGATAATCCCTCATCCTCAGCCCTGCCTCTATATCACACATCTTCCCGTCAGCTTTTGCTTGCCTGCTTCCTTCAGCCCTTCCTCTTCCAGCTTCCTCTAAATTAATTTTTGACTCACTCCTCTCTTTTCCTCCACAAAATCTGCCCATATGCCAAACCCTGATGCTTCTTCAGTCTCGAACATCTTCCAAAAGCCACCCTTTGGGTTTTATCCTCACAAATGTCTCTTTCATTTGGGCCTTCATTTATTCTATCTTGCTTCTGAAGCATCTTTGGGGCTCTCTCACATGTACCATCATATTTCAGTCCCCACCAGAGACAACTGCCAGAACCGTTTCACTTTCATCTCCATTTGAGCCTGTTAAAATTCCCTTCACCAAACCTCGTTGCTCACTCCCCATCTGTAGTTGGACCAAACAAACATCCCATTTCTAAATTCAAAGCTTTCTAGTTCAGTTTCTCCTTCTCCCCCCTTAGTCATGCCTCTTAGCATCCCTCCTCCACCAGCTACTGGACAGGCAACCAGTGCACTGTGCTTTGTAAGGTCTCCTAAAGTAAGAAGTCTCCATGCTTAGGTTTTTCCTGAGGGCCTGCTTCTGTCATGCTCCAGTAGGTCAGTTGATGTGGTCCATGTAAGCTGTCCCTATTAGGCCTTTCCTTAGCTCCCTGCTGGTGTCTCCCGTCTCATTTTCTTGGTTGACAGATTGCTAGTTGCTGCATCTAGCAACCTAATGCATGTCTGACCCCATAAACACGCTAATACCACCAGCACTTCTTGGCAGACATTGCAGTGCTCATGCACTGCCCACCAAAACAAAGCCTACAAAAGGCAGGGGCACCTTCCCAAACCTACCACAAGGCTGGAGAGAAAAGCAGTCTCTTACCACAGTGAAAACCGAGCCTCCAAGCAAAACTACTCTATGGACATCCCTAAAGACAGCAGAATCCCTTTGGATGAGGACTAGCTGCCAGCCCAAGGTAGACAGTCATCATGCAGCAAGAACATCACACTTTGTCACAGCAGTCGTGCTAAAAAGCCAACCTTCTTTTTCCTCTTCCAAACAGTTTGCTAGAAGATACAGAAAAGATGTGGAACAGGTGAGTGGTAGAGTATTCGTGATGTTGGCTGGATGTAACTGTGGCAACCGAACCGTGTGGCAGTCCAAGGACACACAGCAAAAAGCGAGTCAGGATCTGCCAATCATTTATCGACTTTTCAGGCAAAAAAGGCAAAGGAGCCCCCCACACCCCTATGTCATGTGAGTGCTCTTGTAAAACAAACCACATAGACAAACAGGATTTGTAGGATCAGGCTGGATTGTTTCCAAAACACATACTCAGGGCAGAGAGCTGCAAGAAAAAGAACAGGTACCGAGAGCAACATGATAGCTTACTGCCCTGACAAATCAACAATAGGACTATTTGAGGGGAAAAAAAACCTGCTTGAGCTACTTAGGATAATTTATTAATATCATTTTTACAGGGATAATAAATAAACTATCCTACTGCAACTTAAATAAAAGCAGAAACTGCAATCCACATTAAGATATCAATGAAAATGCATCACAGTATAACTCACACACTGACACCTCATATTAAATATCAGAAAAAGTCTGTATTATTGACTAATCACTTGTGGATTGCAGTTTCAAAAAAGAAAACAGCATTTTTGCTCTACTAGAACAAAAAATAAATCTGCTTGAACGCCTCTTTTGGGATATTTTTAGAAATAGGTAACAAAAAAAATAAGGGACCTTCACATTTTATTAAAGGAAACACTTTGCTTTTAGGCTGAGAGTTTGCTTTTTGCTTTTTAACAGCCAAGTTTCAATGGAGCATTAGTTTTTATAGACAATATCAAAGCCTCCGTAAACACAATGCTATCAAAGGAAGCAATAATAGATGTTGTCTTATAGTTATGTGAACACTATCATTTTGGAGGTGGCACTAAAGCCCCCTAAGACCCAGACAAAGACCTGAAAGGCATTTTAATCAGTGAACTGTTATTGGATAAAGCCCCCTCTTCTCCCGGGCACAATAATCAACGTGCCACCCTTCTCATCTCCCTTCTGGGTTTGACTCTTCTCTTCATGTGGGAGCGGGACGACGTCCAAGCCCTCACCAACAGCAGCTCTGCCGCTCCAGGACTTACCTCCCCTCTGGCTCAGCACACAGGGTAAATCCCCTCTTCACCCAACTCCACGGCCCGGCTTTTTTCCAGTGCCCCACAGAGTCACCCCATTCCCCATTGCTGCTCTGATGGCTCTCGTAGGCACACGGGCGAGTTGGTTATTGCAATACCCACCCTATCTCTGATAAGGAGGGCAATTAGATTAGTTTACTGCAGGCAAAATCAATAGCAAGCATCTGGGGGCAGATTAGCCATTGCTAATTAGAGCTTTTAGACATTATTTAAATAAAATGTATGAGGTTAATCAACCAAGGTGGAAAAAATCCATAACATTCTAAGTCTGCCCTTGATTCGTCAACCCAGCTCACTTTGGAATTAGAAATCGAATTAAATTCCTGAAGGAAGGGCAAGCTTTTCTAGACTGGGATAGATACAGAGAAGGGCGGTATTGTTTATTTGCCGGGAGACAGGCATTTCTGTGTCAGATCAGAGATACGATACCGGTTTCTAGACATTTAACCCAATTTGCAAAGTATTTGGGAATTTATTTGAATAAACCTGACAAAAAACAGAGCCACATATTTCAAGTCTACTTATTCTTAATGAATTATTTTAGTTACAGCTATTTATTTTTAAAAGACATTTTAAAAAAAATGTAGAATTATATATGTAACTAACCAGCTATAATTCCACAGCAACATTTTACCAAATTAGACATTTATTTATATTAATTTAAATGGTGGGTTTTTTTTAAATCTGCTACTATATTTGGCATGTAAAAGTCTGTTTCAATACATACTTCACACATTAATTTTCAGGCCATATGTATTACTTTAATATTTTCAGATTAGATTGTAATTAGATAATATGTTCAAATATGAACAATACATTTTCCAGGGTAGCTTCCTTTGAGTGCTCATCTATAGAACATTTTGCTTAATAGGAATTTCCTCTGTAGACTATTGGCATTCTCATTTCTGGAAAGGATTATTTCTCCATGCAATGAAATATCTTTTTCCCAAAATTGTATTCTTAAGGAGTGATTTAAAGTACAGCAGGAAGATGAGCATGTCATCTTAAATATGAACATGAGATGAGCATGTCATCTACAGTACACTTGAAAAATGTCTCCTTGATTCTCAGCAATAATCACAAACTTAAAGACAGAAAAGTTGTCTTATTTTAGTTGTCTAACAATAAAATTAATTATATCTTCTAAGTAGAATACTAGAAAATGCAAGCATGCAAACACAATTTAAAGAGGCTTTCTACTTTAAAGCTAGAACAAGGATTTGTTTTTTTATTTATTTTTGGTCAGGGAAAATATGAATCAACAAAACAAAACCCATAGTAGGACCCAGCTATCCAATTCTGAGATTGTGCAGCTTGGCACAATCAGCCTAAATTAGCCAAACAAACTAATTTTTCCTAATCTGGATTCAAGCACATCCCTGCAATATTTGAACTAAAGCGTAGTTCATTTTTAAGTACATTTCAAGCGCTTCAGTGAACCAGGGCTTTGATGAGGAATGAGCAGAGGAGAACGCAGAGAGGCCGGAGTCCCACTGGGGTCGCCGTGCCCAGTGGGTTTAGATCCGAGCCTAGGGGCTGGCTTTGTGCCCTGTTTGGATTAGCATTCTACAGCAACGCTTTTGTGAATGTACCTTAAATCTTGGTGTAAAACAGCGGAGACCAAAACCCGTCCGCACTGTCGCCCTTGTCAATATTGGAAAAGAAAAACATTCCACTGATATGAAGGAGCCTTAAATGACCCCAAGCTAACGCTGCTGTGTGTGTCTTAAGTGCGAAAAAGCCATCAGGCAGGCAACAAGTTCCCTAATTCCCTCCAATTCTTTGTGGGTTTGGGCAGGCAGAAGCAGATGCCTGCCAGCATGTGGGATGCCTGTCACTGTTAGCCCGAAAAATATACTGAAAACAGGTTTTGGTTAAACTGAAGGTGGTTTTTCAGATCAGCCTGCGAGATCATATTGAGGTGTGGAGCAGCCCCCTCCCTCGCAGCTCTCCTCTGCACGGGTACAACACCATGCCGGCCGGGGGGATGCCGCACCAATGCACAAACGACAAAACCCACGTAGGTACCTTTCCCAGTCCAAGGGAGGGACTCGGAGTCTCAGAGGTGGCTGGAGGTTAGGGTAAGAAACGCAGTGCCCCGTCACATGCCACTAGTGATCTGCTGGGCCATCCTCTGCATCTAGGTACATGCCATTTTTTCACTAGGATTTAATTTTTACACTATTTTTCCAACTTCTCTACCTTTTGTATCATATTTTTAGGGTTTTTATTAGACTACAGCACATTTTTCAGCTATTTTCAACTGTGCTTTTTTTTTTAATACCTTCTCTTCTTTACAAAGCAGCAAATACTTTTAAACCCACAAATGCAAATACCAATTTCAAGATGGTTGAGCCACTCTTTGGCATCTCACATGCATCTCATCTCATAGGGATTTGGTACAGACTGGAGGAAATCTCATGCCAGAGCAGAGCAAGACCATTAGCATTACACCAGTATAAATGGCATCAGAAATGTAATTTTATTAAAAAATACATTTCCATGCAAAAGTAATATCTCCAGTAACACACTTCCTGCATAATCCATTTTTCTTTCATATTAGCTCCCTGCAATAGTATAGTATAGTAGTGAGTATGATATTACTATATTTATGCCCTTTTCTTTGGCTGCATTATACCTAACAGCACAGCTCTTGAAGAATTTTAGAAGACTGAAGTACTCAATTGTGTAACGTATCCGCAGCCTCTCGAAGCTAAGCAGAAGGGATATCTTTCTGAAACCAGGCACCCAAGATCAATAAAAACATTGCCTTGTTTAAAAGCTGAACAGGGATCCCGTACCATTGGGATGCCACATTGGCTAGAGCTCACGGCCTGGGGACATGGGAAACCAGTGCTCCTGGCACAGTATTTTCAATATCTGTTTGCAGAGGTCCCTGTGGCTGCCAATGAGTAAGGAAAGGGGTAGAGAAAACCGAATGTTAAGGATCAGAAAACCTAATAGGTCTATCATAGGCACATGTAGGGTTTACACCCTACTGCAGCATCTTCAGCATTTACCACTATATGCATAATAAAAATTACTTTATCAGAGGAACCTCCTTGGCTTTTGGTAGCTGGACACACACAATTAAGTGCAAAGGTTCTGGATCTGACAACTGAGTGAAGCTTTCCACCTTCACCTAAATAAACTGTTTTTCCTGCTTGCTTTCTTGCAGGAAGCCACAGCCTCAGGAGTCTCTACATAATGCTCGGGATTGTGCGTGAAACTTGGAAACCATGAACTCCAGTGAACTAAATCTTTTACCTTCAGCTCACTGAAACCCTATGAAGCAAACTGAGTGATCTCTGAAAATACTGGGACAGCAATACACAGATAAACCAACTCATCCTGTAACCACTGGCAATACATCAGATAGATTTGAAATATAACTACACATAATTTCTCTAATTCAGTACACGTACTGAAATAACGTTATTTGAAAACAGCAGGAGATGCATGATTACATAGATCAAAGCTCTGAGAAATTTTAAATACCTTTTTCTTATTTAAATCATAGCAAGTAATTAAAAAGATAGTAAGTAAAAAAAAAAACACTACAGGGTTTCACCTTGGTTGAAAACATCAGGAAACAGTTCCCCCATCCAGTGAGATTTTTCACATTGTCAAAACATTTTCCAGTCCAAATTAGGACAAAATTGAAAAATCTTGATAGGATATTCTGAATTCTGTTTGCTTCAGACAACAATGTAAATTTGCCTAATTGTGAAGGGTTGCACTGGTACTTGTTACACAAGTCACGTCCAATTGCAAAACCACACTCATCACACCAGTTTAACAATTCTAACCACACTTTTTCTTCCTTAAATAAAACCTCCAAACCTCTCTTTTGCCTCTTTCATCCAAAAAGTTCTAGTTGACAAACAAGTACTTTCTGATGAAAATCATTATGCTAGATTTTTTCCGTCATGTTCTCCATAGGTTTAGTATCCATCCTTCCTCAGGGTTTGCAGTTACACAGAGATAATACAGTAAAAATGAAACTACTGAAAAATCCAACCCAGACACATTTACCATCCCCTCTTGTCTTTCTCCCTCATCTCTGGTGACCTTAGCTTCTTATTTTAGACAGAGGCATCCCCAGGAAAGCCTTGTGTAAGCTGGGCTGGGGAGGTGGTCTGAAGGGGATTCCCTTAAGATGACCCATATTTGGCTGTGGTGGATGAAAGCTCTCAGGAAATACTGTGCACTAGATGAAGTGTAACACTTTCAAATGAGGACCCTGCAACGGGGCTTATATGTCTACCAAATACTAAAAAGTGCAGACTCAATAGAAATACTGTTATTTATGCGATTATAATTCTTCTCTTCCCACTAACCTGTGCCACAGGCTATAAATTATTTCTTCCATCTGGTTTTCCCATAGGCAACAGCCACCTTACCACCGCTCTCTTTAGTGGCATCCCCTCTGCTCCACAGGTGCCGAGCACATTTTCTTTCAGACAGTTTAGCTGATTAACATTTCCAGTTAATCTCAGAGCAATCGCTCTCAACCTGGATTTCACTTTGATGTCTGCTGCTCCTCTGCTTTAGACCTGGTTAAGGACTCGCGTGTGCCAGAGAAGCTGCTGTTTCTTCCTGAGGGCCGACCTGCCCCGAGGAAAGGTCCCACCGCTCCACCAAACCCTGCCTTGCTCCTGCGCTGAACATCCACCATCAACCCGAGAGGCAGCTCAAGTGCAAAGGGTTAATACGACCCCGAAAACGCACCGTGAGAAATGGCCTTTCGCAAGGTCCAAGGCAGCATAGAGGCTTTACCGTAACTTAATTGCTCGTTGGCTAATCACAACCAGTGCGATGGCCAGCCACCACACCATTGCTAAACTGGGCTGAAAGAGCGCGCCTCTCAGCCTGACTTGGATTCAGTCAGTTCCCATCATCCCTTTGTCCCTCATATGTCTGACATGTGGATGAAACCTTCCCTATTGTGCCTTCTCTTTTCTGGGAGAACAAAGGGGAGCTGACAATGAAGTGGCTGCCAGCCCATTGCCACAGTCCATATATCCACGCAGCTGTCATTACGTAGTCAAAGCAGCCGTGCTAGCAGGAGAGAATAAGCTGCCTATGTGAGAGACAAGTGGGCTTAGCTAAAAAAGCTATATTATCACCTACAATACTCATACTGCTATTAATATGCTCTTAAAGGCAGGGCAAAAAATCCCCACATGCAACCCTGTAACCTCGGGGAACTTTGGTAGCAAAGTGCACTTAAAGAGCACGCTTGGAGGGATTCCAGCACACATCCTCTGCCTCCAACTATCCTGAGCAGGGACCTAGCCCCTGCCCTAAAAATAAGTGAAGGCAATTGTGTCATTACATAGGTATGCCTAACACCCAGGTTTTCCATTGAGAAATGCATCATTTTGCTAAGGTAGTCAGGACTCCTCCTGTTGAGCGCTGACATGCCACATCAGTGGATTTCTTGTTTACAGAAGTGGCAGATTGTTAATGTGAAGGCAATTTCCTGCATTACAACAAAATCCCATGATATATTTCAGTTGTTGAAAACCTGGAATGAAGCAACAGCTCTGTGATATGGAAATGCCACTGAGAGCTAAGTAGTAACTGGAGCTAAAGTTTATGAAGTAACTAAGCAAAAAAAAAAAAAGAAAAAAAGGAAAAAAAAAAAGCAGCTCCCCATATGAAATAAGGTCCCCTCTTGAACTACTCACTCCCGTTGCAGATGGTGAAGAGTATACAAGCTATGGGTTTGCTGTCCCTGGTTAAAGAACAGAAATTCAAGGGACAGCTGTTCATGGTTTACCAGGATAGGGCGAAACCTCAGAGAAAGCTCTTGTTAAATTGCTCATATGGTCTTTCAACGCAAATAGGTTGTACACCAAAATGCAAAGAGTGTGGGAGAAATGGAGATTATAAGTGGGACCAAGACTGAGGTCACCTGGGACTTCTGATGATGCTGTACATCCACCTCCCCACCTTGGGAAAGCCATCTCAGCACTGAATTTCACTTTCCATTTGTAAGATGAGAATAGTGATATTTCTCTTTGGGTTGGATATTGACTCTTTGGATTGCCTTAACATTTACACAGAGGCTCTAACACCCTGGGACCCCAGGGATCTGCCTGGAGCCTGGCCAGGACTAACCCCATCACTCTCCAGCCCCACAGCCACAGCACTGGGGGCCAGGGGATAACTGGGAGTGCACGTGCGGGATTGCCCTGTCAGTGCTGCTCTCAGACCCACACAGCCACCCCAAAACCCTGGCTGGTTAGAACAAGCCTAGCTGCCTGGCAGCACCGGATCTCCATCCCTTCAGGTGCTTCCCGAACATTTCATTGCCAGAAACAACAAAAGTTGCTGTGTAAGCTCAGAAATGGGAAAACAAAACAAAACACAACACTTCATTAAAAAAATGCTCAGGCTAATCCTGAAGATTTCTGTGTCTGAACTGGCCTTGGCACTGGCTCAGCAAGAGGTGGGGCAGGATAGTGGGGCCTTTCCCAAGCTCTTACTGCCCGGTGTGGACCACTGAGTCTGATCTTGCATCATGCTTCCAGCAGAGATCATAGGGCCAAAAAAGATTAAAAATACACATAAACTAGACACCCAGCTTGTCCAGTCCATTGCTCTGTTCACAACCCCTCCTTTCCCCTACAAAGCAACCTGTGCTCTCTGTACCTCCACGTGGCTTCACAGAGATGTCTTGGGGTGTCTCCCCAGTGGTGCCTCATGAGGGTCCTGGCTCCTTGCTCCTCCTCTATGCTGTCCTCTCTTGTGGCAAAGCTAAGGGCCTGGCTTTACCACAGTGCAGGACCATTCATCTGTAACTGCTTTTTGACATCATCTGCTTCCCTGTATACTTTCTTGCTCAAGCATCCTTTCAGGACAGTGATCACATTATCGCCGGGCAACTCCACTGCCCCCCTGCTGATCTCAGGAGTCTTCAGTTGCCATCACCTTCCCTGCCATTTCAAAGTAAATGCCCCATGATCTCTTTGAGGTTTGGGGTTGCTTCATCCCCACTGCCTGTATCTTCAGGTAGCCCTCTTCTAACCAAGGTGAAAGAATTTCCTCCTTACATCTCCTACATTTCACGCAGCTCTTCTGCACTGCAGCTGCCCTACCTCTCTGCTTCTACCAAAGCAAAAAATGTGTTTTCCTCCTTGCTTCTAGCATCTTTTGCTGTGATTTTGTTCTATTTTGGTTTTTTTCCTAATTATTCTTTACTGACAATATTTACACTTCATCCAGAAATTGTAAGCCAAAGTACATCACGGGAAAGAATACCATCTTGTGATAATCAGGCTACTTCCTCGACAACGGAAAGCCCCCTTTCCCTGTTTTTAGAAAGGGTTTTTCCAAGTTCTCAAGGCAGGTAGAAAGTGACCCCCACACCCCCAAAGGAGGATTCAGGTTTGTCCTGAGGGGATTAACATCACAGCTCATGTTTCAAGCCTACTTATCAGGTTAAGTCCATCTTTGGCTGTGAGCTTCATTTTCCACACTAAGCCCTTTTCTTCCCCCTTTCTCCCCCAGGCCCCTGCCACCCCATTATTTGTCCAGGATGGTCCCCAATTATATGACAGCTTTGTAGTTTCAGTAAACCCAAGAAAAGGCTTTCTTTTCTTATTCCAAGCTACTTAAGATACACTGAAATAGAAAATGCTTTGTGCAAGAATGTCATGCTGCCCTCCTCCAACCTCAGCAAAACACACAAGCACTGAGGTGATTTTCTCACCAGCTCTCATCTCTTCCTACAGAGATTTGCTTGCAAAGTAAAGGCTGCTTCAGCAGGCTGGCACGGGGACTTCATAGGTTTTGTTTGAAGCGTGGAAAACCAAAGTGTGATTTTTTTTTTTTTTTTTTTTTTTTTTTTCCCTAACAGTTGTTCAATAATGTGGATTGGGGGTACAAGTACCTATCTGAAGGTGAAGGAGAGGAAGAATGAGTCATTTAGCAGCTTGGATTTCCATTGGGGTCAATATGATCAAGACAAAGTCTTGAAAAACAGGCCAGTTTTGCAAGAGCATTTCATAGTCTACCAGACAAATGACACATTGGTTGGAGCCATGCCAATTTATACCAGCATCAACAATGCTTCTGAGAAGAAGTGTCTTTAGGAGACGGGCAGAACTATTATCGTTTGCTGGCAATCGCACTGCTTGTGCAATAATGTCGTAACGCAACACCCGTCTGTGTTTCCACACGCAGCTGAGCCAGGCTAGCGGTTCACCACCACAGAAAGAGACATCTCGCTCCTCTCTCCCCTCCTCCTCACGTCAGCTCTAGCACCCATCAGAGACCGCTGCAAGCGGGTTCAGCTCACCAGCCCTGCTGAGGACCATCTCATTCTGGCGGACCAGTGAACTGAACCAGTCCACAGCGGTGCCTCAGGAGCACCAGAGCTGGTCCAAGGTCAGAGGCGGGGGCACGCCACCAGGAGATGGAAGTGGAGCGATGCTGGGAATTACCTATCCACGTCCTCCTGCCTCCGCACACCGGGCATCACATTTGAGGGCTTCACTCTCTCTGTTACCCTGGAGGGAGCGGCAAATTTTCAGCCACGCGCTGTGGCAGACAGGATTCGACTTTACGTATAGTTTTTCCCAGAGGCGGAGCGAAGGGAGAAGAGGAAGAGGGATGCATTAATGAAGAAGAAAGCCTTTGATAGCTTCTTACCATCTCTGGCAACAGGCCTTGCTGCTACCTAGGTTTATTGGTTTTGAATTCAGGGTTGTTGCTGCTGTCACGTTTGGTTTTTATTTGTTAGACCAACGCTTTAAAAGCCCAGAGTTGTACAGATTCAGCAGAGGTCAAACAAATTGTTTGCATTTTTGCTATAAAAGGGGCATGAGGGAGAGGGAGACAGATGGTAAATTGGCTGCTAGGAAGCAGAGCTTGAACTTTTTCAATCATGTCTCCCTCTTAACTCACAGCTGGCGAAACTCTCAGTTCTGCGACAGGTCTTTCACTGGGCAGATCAAATCCAGAAGCACAGAAAACAAACCTCACCAGGAGCCACACAGGGTGAGAAATTATTTCCTAATAAAACTACAAAGCCCAGAACAATAACTGGGCAACACTGACATATATTGTTGGCCTTTATCACAATCTCTTTACAGGCCTGGTTAAAGAACAGAGATGCAGTTGTCCTTTGATGTCTTCATTCAAAGGACTTTACACCCGCTTCCATCAGTGATAAGCCAGGGAAGGGGGAGAAGAGAGGCTGAAACAAAACAGAAAAGGCTTGGCAAATAAATACCTTGTTATACTTCTGTATTTCTGGAGACACTACTGTGAAAGATACAGCCACAGAAATCACAAATCGGATGCGACCCAAGCAGAGCAGCTTACGCCTGTGGCAGTCGCTTCAGAGCTGAGAGTTTCTTGGAAACTCACCGGCAGTTCACCAAGGGGAGAGGTAGAGGTAAACTTAGCCTTGCTTGTGGGCACCAGGGTTAGCCCTGCTTAGAGGCTCCCTGGCACTGACTTTTTCCTTGTGCTATACCAGCACACAGCGGGGGCTTCCCAAATCCTCTCTGGTGGCTCCTCGGCTCCCGATGCCCAGCTCTTTCACAGCGAGCTGTGGGAAAGCTCGCCTGTCCATGAATGCAGCACCACCGCTCTCACACCACTAAACGCTCACCAGACGTGGAGCAGGAGCAGCTTAGGGACAACACCTGAGTAAATCTCTACGTTTATTTCCGCAGTGACAACAAACTGCTGGAGGATGCATGAGTGAAAAGAACACAGCACTGTCCCCCCCAGGTTCATAGTGGGACACTGTTCCCCACTGTGCTTTCTTCTTGCTCTGCGCCCCTGCTATGAGGCAGTAATTTTTGGCAGAGGTGCTGGAGGAGATAATGTTTGAAACAGTTAAATCTACCATAGATCCTCTGTCAGAGCCCTAAATCCCATATTCAGAAGCAATGTAAACACTTAGCAGCCAAGGACCAGATGCTCTTGAAAATTCTGCTCCACATCATGCACTGAAAAACCTAGTGATTGCAATACGACACACTAAAAATAATCCCCAATTTGGAGTTTGCTGCTGCTGCAGAATCAAGAGAAATTCCAGCTTGGCTCCTGCTCTTGTTCACACAACACTAAAGCTATACAATAGGGCATTGAGCTACATTGAGATCGTGGGGATTTTTTTAGGTAATGATCAAATTAACTGCCACAATCTGAAGAGTCCAGTAATCAGTCTGATCCCAGGTATTACCATTGCTATTTTATTCCAGACACAAAGAGAGCATACAACTTTGCAAAGGTCAGACGTGAAGTGTGTGCCAGACCTAAAAATTGAACCCATATGTCCCAAGTCCTAACCTTTCAGAGTGAGCCTACCCCTCCTCAGAGAGGATGTTGACCATGAAGATGTGGTCACAGTGTGTGAAGACGCTTCACATTTATTACCAGGTCATGGTTGAAACCTGGTTTTGAAAACTGTTCATAAATAAGGTCAAGTTTCCCAACAACATAGGCCACCCAAACAGATGTCACAGTTGCTTAAGTGTTTTCAGCATGTCTAGACACCACGTGGTGATTAACACCAGTGAACCATGCTTCCATCCGTGCTAGGAAGAGCAGAGCCCAAGATGTGGTAGATGTATAGTGGAAGGATTTGGGAAAAAGCACATGAAGTCAGAGAGAGAATCAAGTGCTTTCTCACGTCCTGCAAATAACTGTCTGAGCTTCAGCAACACCCAATTAAGAAAACAATTAAGATTGAGATAGACACCAACCACAACTCTCCTTTGTCAGGATCACTGTAAGGTGCTGCCAAAACATTAGCCTCCCTTGATTTCAAACATAGCCTGGCAAATGGCAGAAAGACAATTCCCAAGAGTAGCTGCAGTGAGCACTCCAGCTTCTGGAGACTTTGGAGCATAATGGTTTGGAAATTGTGTTGAAGCCGAGAACAAGGATTGCGAGCTAAAGCAGTAAAACATTATGCTTCCTAAACCACATGCAGGAAGGGGAAACAGTGGAACCTGGAGGACCTGGCAGAGGCAAACAACGTGCTATCTACTACTTCTGCCGCAGCGAGCCCTGCTGGGACCCTGCTGAGAATAGTGCGGTTCCCCCCACCCCCCGAAAGCCAGGTGCTTCGTGCCAGCACTGACAGATACGGCATGGGTTCTGCTTATCCCACGCTTTCCTGCTCAAAGCGGCATCCTGCTCTTCAAAGTCAGTCTCCCTCTTCAGTCAGCCGCGAGTTTCACATGGTCAGACATGCACTGCAGATAGTGTTAGCTTTATGATTAGAGCTGTCTGCTGCGAGACACATTTTAAAATTCATGACCTTTCCCATCAGGGTTCAAAACCGGACTGGCCTGAAGATGAAAGACTGGCTTAGACTCCTGCTGTAAGCCGCTTCCCTTCCTTCCTCCCCCCAGTATTTCTCCTTCAGCATTTACTTCCAATTATTTTACAGACTGTCTTCTATTAACTGTGGTTTTAAAAATTGCTAATGAATTGAGGTAAATTAAAGTTCATCGGTATCTGAACCAAGCATGTGTTTCAACTTTACCGTTGTGCCTGACTATCAAAGGTATCTTCTTTTGTCAGGTAGAAGATGCTCTAGGAAGGCTGCAGCTGGCCAAAAGAGATAGAGCCGAGTTTTGAAGGGAGAAAAACAAGAGGGAGAGTGCTTACATTGGCTGTGAAAGAGGTATTTGCAGAGGGATTGGCCATAATACCAGTAAGATGAAGGAAGGGGTGGAGGAGGGGAAGAAGATAGGAGGAAATGCAAAACCAGCCACAGCACACGCATTGGCACTCGCACAGTCCTGTAGACCTTGCCAATGGAAATTAAAGAGGAATGTGTTTGCTCCTTACCACAATTAGAAGCAACTAAACTAAAAAAAAAAAAAAAAATCCTCCTCTCAGTGGGATTGTTGTCATGAATTGTATTTTACCACTCTAACACACTCCCACTGCTGGCTTCTTCTCAAGGAAAATCCATGAGAATACAAATGCATTTTCCTAATTTACACTCTGCAGCCCAGGATGTTTCTGCCAGTTCCCAGCAACTGCATGAGCCGTGTTTCCTAGTCAGGTTGGCCAGAAAACAACAATTCATTTTGCAAGGCACTTTGGGACTGAAAGCAGGACCTTCCAAAGGCAAAAAGGGGATTCTCTCTAAATCTAAACCACGTGGGACCACTCATCGCCAGCCACCTGGCAGGGAGGCAGCCGCACGCGACCGCCAGCCTTTGCAGAGCTAGCCAGGGTGCACGGTTCGGCAGCGAGGATGCCTCGAGTCGTGGGGAAGCCGCGCATCGCCCCGGACAGCACTGCTGCTTGCACGCTGCTCCTCTCCTCCACTGTCACTCCAGCCCTGGGAAAAGCCTCCAGCCGCTGCTGGGACACCACTTGCCAGGTACCAGCACGTGCCTTCCCAGCGTTGCGTCACAGGATTTACCCACTGTGTGAAAGCCGTTACACGTGCACCTATGATCAGCTTCACCCTGTTCTTTGCTGGTGATGAAGCACATCTTCAGAGACAACCTCTAGTACCCTTCTTAAAGCTAGTAGTGGTAAAACGCCCATGGGGATCTCTAGATGGCCTAGCAAGATGCATAGCCGTCCAAGTTCTCCATCAGTGTTGCATAGGGGAGAGCAGAGAAATGCTTCCACGCTGGCACTGGACCCATGGAGATTAGCAAAGCCATTGTGCTGCTAAGTAACACGGAGAGAAACCATGGATAGTGACCCCCATGAGAACCCAGGCAGCCAAAAAGTGCCTGGCGCCTGACCCTTGCATGCTGCTTTGAATGCAACAAAGCCTCACATACACGTCTCTTGGCCTTGGTCACTGGTATTTGCAGATCCTGAGAGCCTTGGCAGGGTAACCAATATTTTCTCAGCTCTGGGACTAGTAGTCCTTCCGCCCTCCCATCCCTTAAGACTTAGCCTTCATGATTTCCACTGGTTTCCAGTCCTCCAGAGATGCCAACAGGACGTGCTTGGAGGATGAGAAGCACATGGCTTTCGTGCAATACCGAGCAAAGCAAGCCTTTAAGCACAGCTCAGCTATTTAAAGTGAACACCCATAAAAGACTACCTACAATATCAGAAACTCAGGGGAGTGATGGAAGCAACTCAGGTCTCCAGGAGCACTTAGTCTTTCATGGTTGGTTTTCCTTCCCTGTCTCAAGCTGCAAGCCTCAGCAGTTCCTGGGTGGGGGCACTCAACAGGACTGGAAGTGGAGTGGCTCATCCCAGAGAGTGTATGAGGAATTTGAGGAGAGGAGCAGGGAGAGGCTGTGCAGCTAAGCTCTTCATCTCGTCGGCCTCTTCCTCCTCTGAAACAGTGTACCTGTTCATATGATCACATAGATTATGTGATGAATCCAGTCCTGCTCTGCACCAGCGGGTGCTCACCTGGCATCATCTTTGCTCCTCTTTTCAGCTCAACTTCCTCCAGTGAGTGCTGGGATCCTTTCCCACTGTAGTACATGCTCATGGCCATAGCTGTTATGCTTTGCCCAGAGAGGACACATTTTTTTCCGACAAAATAAAAGCGGTGAATTATCTCTACCTTAGAGAAGACAGAGCTCCTTCCTCCTTGCTGGGTATCACAGAAAGAGCATCATCAGTCCCTCTTCTCCCCAGTAAGGGCAAATTCTGCCAGCTGTTGCCAGGGTGGCACTACTAACTCATAACCTCAAATAAGACACAACTGAAAAACACAGAGACAGTTTGCGAAGACCTGTGTCTCTATCCAGTTTGGCATGGCAAGCAAGGGCTGGCAGCATTGCATATCATTGTGCAGATGCTGCACAATGAGAGATTGATTCATATCAAACCAGGCCAAGTGAAAGCACTTCTTTACCTCAGCTGAACAAAAGTCCCCTTGCCATTACTCTGCATAATGCAAGCTGAACCTACAGACAGGGGCAGTGACTGATATCACAACATCTGAGAAGCCTGCTCTCCCGGGAAACGTAGCAGGTAAGGGGTGTGGATTCACTTTGCTGAGTGGAAGTTCAAATTTATCACCCTTGATGTCTTGCCAGAGGTTCAGTGTTTGATTGATGAACACCCCTCAGGGGTGGGTAGAGGATGGAGATGAAGGTCTCCCTCTGTATGCATTTCTGTGTGCTTTTTTCTATTTAATAAACAATGATTGGAGTTAATGACAGTGCCTGGTTTTGCTGTCTTGAGCTTCCCACAGCATAGTTAGAGGTGGTATGGAGAAGAATATGCAGGCCTCCCAGAATAAAGATGACCAGGATGGACCCCAGCCCAAGGGAGCAGTGCACAGAGCTGTGTGTCAAGAGAAGGGAGGTGGGAGCTGTGATATAAGCCACGAGATTGTCCTGGTTTCAGCTGGGATGGAGTTAATTGTCTTCCTAGTAGCTGGTATAGTGCTATGGTTTTGAGTTAGGTATGAGAAGAATGTTGATAACACTGATGTTTTCAGTTGTTGCTAAGTAATGTTTAGTCTAAAGTCAAGGATTTTTCAGCTTCTGATGCCCAGCCAGCAAGAAGGCTGGAGGGACACAAGAAGTTGGGACGGGAGACAGCCAGGGCAGCTGACCCCAACCGGCCAAAGGGGTATTCCATACCATGTGATGTCATGCCCAGTATATAAACTGGGGGGAGTGGGGGTGAGGGGGATTGCCGCTCGGGGACTAACTGGGCATTGATCGGCAGGTGGTGAGCAATTGCATTGTGCATCCCTTGCATATTCCAATCCTTTTATTATTACTATTGTAATTTTATTAGTGCTGTCATTGTCATTGTTAGTTTCTTCTTTTCTGTTCTGTTAAACTGTTCTTATCTCAACCCACGAGTTTTACTTCTTTTCCAGATTTTCTCCCCCATCCCACGGGGCGGGGGGGGGGGGGGGGGGAAGTGAGTGAGCGGCTGTGAGGTGCTTAGTTGCTGGCTGGGGTTAAACCATGACAGAGATTCAACTAGGCATGCCAATCAGCTGATATAGACTATGATACCAAATCTCTATCGAGACTAAAGCTGATATCGTTACCCTCAGAACATTCTCTAAACAAATTTGAGCCAACATCATCGAGATACTTGTCTCATGTTACTGGGGTATTTCTAATCTGATCCTAGATATCTTACCAGGGGTTTTATCCTAGCTGTAAATGTGCATGTTACTCTACTGGTTAGGGCTCTGGCTTTTGATATTGGTGACTCAGGTTGCAATCCTGTCCTGAACTGAGCAGCAGCCATCTGATGCCATACCCTAATTCAGTGAGATATGAAAATGAGATGCTAGAAATACGCTAGTCCAAAAAAGAAAAAAGCTTCAATGTCAAGACAGTTCAAACACTAACTTGGGCAGGCAAAATGACTGACTTGTATTAGCAGACACATACAGGTTCCACTGAACTTACTATTTGCACCCACTTCTACCTCAGCTGGGCATGGTTCTAAGAATCTGAAGATTTTTGCAGTGCAAGTAAAAAAGAGAAGCCACCTGATATCCCACCTCCTTAACCCACCTGCTTTCATGCTGCTGTACTAATAGGTAATTCTCTTTCTTTTAATAGAAGAAAAAAACCCCACCACTAAATGGAAAACAAAGATGACACTGTGTAGAACTTTGAAAATAACCTAAAAAAATTCTGAACTCTGCAAGAGAACTCTATTAAACACTGCAGGGTGGTTTGAAAGGTCAACAAAGAAGTTTGTATCATTCCCTCTCATAGAATTTAGAGTGATTTTCATAGCCCCTATTTAATTACCCTACATCCCCACTGGTTTCTTCCTCATTACATTCAATAAATATTTTTCAGATGGGATACCAGCATTTCATTGCCCTTTCATAAAATGGCAAATTGGTTGCAAATTACATCTGTTTCCCCCATTATGGATATTTGATTTACTAGCACTCACAGTACAATACACCATCACTGAGGAAACTGTTGAATTTGGTCCGGAGGATACTAAATAAGGCACAAAATATTGAAGTTCTGAGAACAAAAAATTTTTACACCCCTGTGTATGCCAAAGCACACTGTCCTGACAGCCACAGGGCAAATTTCTTCCTCTCCTGTACAGATGGGATGTACCAGATGCCTTGTGTATGCCTTGCTTCCTATCACACGAAACAACTACTGCAGGAGCAGCAGCAACCAAAGCTTCCTGATGCTGTTTGGCTGGAATCCTTTGATCTACACCCAAAAAGACCACTCCTAAAATCCAAAGACCATCCCACTATCCCCAGGTCCTCAGCAGATAGCTTCTCTGCTCTGAAGCCAACTGGAGTGCCAGTCAACACTGACTGGAGGGTTGGTGCAGACACATCCACTGTGAAGCAAATGAAGGTGAGCATTTATATCAAATAGTAAAAGACATTATTTCACCCACTCCTTGGTCAAAGCAAGGATTTGAAAATAAATTGACTCTAGAATCTAGGAAGAAATACGAAACATTTGTTGCATCAGATGCATGTTACGCACCTCAGCACGTGTGCATTTGTCAGATTTATGTTTCTTCTTTTAATGGAAACCTTTAAATTTTGTTTGTAGACACACTATTCATCTCTGTCCTTACCAGAGGCTGAATTTGGCGAAATCTCAAACACCACTAGCAATTTCGGACTAGGTTGGACTCGATGGTCTTGAAGGTCTTTTCCAACCTAAATGATTCTATGATTCTATGAATCTCTTTTCAGAGAGAATATAATTGATGACTTTTCCTGTGTTTGTAAGGGATTTCTCCCAGCTTGCACATTGATCACTCGCACAGGCTCATTTCAGCTCCTCTGTAACAACCAGCCAGGTGCACTCTGTGCCGAGTAAGAAAAAGCAGAGAGAAGAGATTGTCTTTAGTGTAGCCTGCTTCATTTACCATCGCTCCAGCTTGCCAGGCTTTTTTTCCACTCTGCCCTTGTCTCCTCTTCCACCTTTGAGTCTATTAACACCTCTAAGAGGAAGAAAAATGTCCAACTGTTCTCCCTTAAATTGGAACACACTGGATGAATACATTGTACATGCAATATTAGACCATCTCCATGATCCTCTTGGAAACAAAACGTGTCAAATTCTGCTTGTTTTAAAAATTGTCCTTTCCTAATTTCATTAGTTATATGTTAGCTCCCAAAGGACTTAATGAAGACCAGGGTGTTAGGGTTCCAGGCACTGGCAAAGAGCAATGGGGTGCAGCAGCACTTAGTCTTAAAACGTGTACAAGCTCCAGCCTTGTTTATACTCTAGTGTAAAATTTTACAATTACAGCAAAGTGAAAATGCAGAGTGTATTAGCAAACAGGTGCTCCAGCTGCAGCCAGTTTCCTGCACAGGCTAAACTACCCTAGCTAGAGGAGATCTGTACCTCTACAATTATTTCCATTTTAGAGCCTTTCACAACTATCACGAGGCAGGGATGCTACTCTCTGCTCTGCATTGCTACCCAGTAAGCAGCTGGGAGCAGATGATGAGTGTGGAGCAAGTCCAAGGCAGGCAGAGGGAACTGGGATGGCCAGGGAGGTGGGAGGGGTGCCCAGCGCCACGGACCTAATCTGCAAAAGCCAGAGAGAGAGCAGAGCCCAGATCTCCTGAGCGTCAGCTCAGAGGCATAGCTGGGAAACGCTCTGCTCTCAGGACCAGATGGAGGGCCCATGCTGCAGCAACAGGATTGCAAAGGGACAGGATTGGAAAAACAAGAAGGGAGAAATCTCATCCCTCGATACACGTGGCCCGAGCATGCACAGCACCCTGCCTGCGGGGGCACAGCGGCTGCACGGCTCTGGGCCCTTCACAGCTGGTAGGTGCTGGTGAGGTGCTCCGCACCCAGCGGTGCCCATGAGGAAGCCTGTGCACCGCGGCAGCCTTGCACAAGCACTGCCCAAACCGGCACCGTGCGCGTCCCTGCTACATGCAACTGCTCTGCCCAAGCTGCATATTTCTGCTCCATTTCCTAAGTTTTAGCTTATGTCTGGCAGATAAAGCAGCATCCATCAATCAAGCTCAGCAAGGCTGTTATCTGCAAGAGCAATAAGTCTCTCTCCATACTGTCTCCTCCAGCTGCCTCCTCAGCCCAAACCAACTAAGCCAAACCATCCTGGAGCTCCCAGGACAGGCCCATATGCCCAGCATCTGGAGAAGGCACGCAGAGAGCACAGCCTGTGCCTTGCCAGGGCCGCGGTAACTGTTGGAGGTTTTCTTCTCCAGCACAGCCTGATCTGGATCCTCGTGCAACCCATCAAAACGGGCAGACGGCAGCCACCTCCGGGCCCCTGCAGGAGTTCCCAGAAACCCTAGGACAACGTGACAAATGCTGCCTGGAGGAGCATCTCTTCTCACCCTTTCCACAGAAAGGATCCCCAAGTGATACATATCCTGAGATGACAGATAACATTGATTGTTGGAAACTCTCCTGAACCTTACAGTACTGGGATCTTAATAATATTATCCATAGTGTCTTGTATAATATACTTAACTGCATCCAAGAAAAAAAGAAATACTTAGTGGATCTTGCTACTAAAATGTGTCAGAAAAATCATTAAGAGCAATGAATTATGACAATGAGAGATAATTTTACAAAGGAATGCCTGAAAATGTCTGCAATTTCATGTTATGTTAGAAAAAGTGGCAGAAAATGGAAAATAAAATCCTCATAAACTTAAGCCACAGAAGTGAAAGGCTACGTGGAGATTAAATAATAATAGTATACAGGGGAAAAGCTACATGTTCACACAACAATTTGAGGAGTCACACCTCCTATGAACAGGGCTAGCAAGAGGCAAAGCAAGCAACTGCCTATGGCACTTTTCAAGCCTGCAAAATGACTAGTGGTGTTACCCATCCTTCTTTGCCTGTGCCCGTACCCCAGAGCCGGGGAGGCTGATGATGGGCTGGGGGTGGAAGGACGGCAGCCACCGCGACTGCCCCCCGGCTCCCTGCCAACCCATGGCAGTGCGAGCAGGGAGACCCCCAGCAGGCTCCATCCCTGCCCCAGTTGTGCCCACCACCTTCCCTTGCCTCCTCCAGGAGCTCCCCAGCCCAGCCCTCACCCTTTACATGGAAACATTCAATGTTGCCCACGCAGCTGAGGAGTTCAAGCAATTAACCATCGTTATTTCAGAAATAACATCTGTGGTGTTGGGAAGCCAAAATAAACCATACCTTCGGAACTGATTTACTGTCTCTCATTTTTTCTGGAGGAAAAAGGCAAAGCTGTGCCAACACTACATTACTCAGCACTAAAACTGCTAGTCTGGTCACCACGAGACTTGTGCTCTTCCCGTGGATTTGCTACCTTCTAACTTTGACTTGAGCGGACGGTTTAATCTCTACGTTTTAACAAACTCACCTTTAAAACAGAAATTGGACTATTCACACCAGGGACTTTGTGTTGTGGAGATGAAGGCATGGATTAAGTCAATAACTATATAAAAATAATTTTTCATTTCAAAATGGAGAGGGCACCAACCTAGATAGCCTTGCACAAATGACTATGAATAAATACGCACACTTAAGGCTCACGTAAGAGGCAGTTCAGACTTCAGTTGGAGAGAAAACGACAGTAAGAAGATCAGCATAAAATGGATTAGAAGTTTGAAAAAGAAGTGTGATTGGCATGCAGAAGGTGGGCAGATTTTCCAGACACAGAAAGCAGCATGAAAAAGACTTCCAGCGCCAAAGGAAACAAGATAAACGGCCTACCAAGCAAAGAAAAGTAAAAATGGGAGCTATGTTTCCAGCAAGATAGATGTCACTGTTGCTCCCACAAAATATGTGCAAGTATTTTGCAACATCTGTTCTCAAAATGTCACATTTCAGCAAGAATGGGCATTGCCCGCATGTGTAAGAACCCAACGTGCGTGTATTTGTATTTTGCATGGGCTTATCGTGTTGGTGCAACTAGAAGCTGATGTTTGAAAATTTGGCCCCGAGTAGCTTCACTGGAAGCAGAATGCAGACAGATTTTCATGAATCTCAATATGTTTTATTTTTATGGCACTATCTTTGCTGAATCCGGCAGAAATACCATTACCGTGATAAGCTCTGTTGTGTGCCTAACCAACCCACATAAAAAGCAGGGAACCTTAATTTTACATTGGAATTAACTTACATATTATTAGCAGGCTGTAAGTCCCACAGTACCTATAGAGTTGAATATCAATATTATAACCAAACATGGTAAAAGGACTGCCACTTCTTGAAGTTGCCATCACATTAAATGGAAGTGCTGGCTGGTCAGAAGGCTGGGACAAGAAACCAGATGGTGAAAAGAAAAGGAGCAGGTAAACAATGTGTTTGCACAAAGAGCTCATGGATCATGGCTATAGAGAAGCCTGAACAGTATCAGAAAAAAATGGACTGAACTGGGACTTTGTTGAGCAGAGCAAGAGGTCCCTGATTTCATGAACACCTACCATGTGCTCTCCACAGGATTTCTGCCTCAGCTGCTTTGGAGGCACTGAGTATGAACTGAGCATAGAGCAGCAAAGGCGACTGCTCCTTGTATTGCTCCTGTCTTGCCTGTTGCAAAAGGGGGGACTGAGATTAGAGGCTGCAGTAGGAGAAAGGAGAGCAAACAAACGCTGATCTGGGGAACTACATCTGGGACTAGGTGGGTCTCTTCAACCAAGTGGCTTTTAGGTCTTCACCAATGCAGAGCTCAGAGTACTTCCTCTGAACTTGGCAGAACCATTTGCTGAGCAATGGCAGCCGAAATGAAAGTCAGTGGGCTGTATAAAATGCAGACATAGAAGTAAGGTGATAAACAGAATGTAGTCTTGGGAAGGAAAAAAAAAAAAAAAAAGATTATGTGTGTAAACCTTGCATTTGTGTTGACCTTGATCCTGCACTCTTTGCTGCTGCTCACATCTACAATGTGAAAGCAAGGCTCTTCCATCTCATGATTCTACTATGAAAATAAACCCATTAATATTTTTAAAGCATTCAGGATACTGTCATGCTGAATGACAGCAAAAACCCTCTGAGGAAATTAATAACTCTGTCTTCAGTGCACTATCTGAATAGGATGTTGGAATTAAGGGATCAGCTCCTCCCTCCCCCGTTAGAAAACGATGAAGAAAAACTACTGAATAGCTGCTTAGTGAATGAGGACTGTCAATCCGATGGACTGGATGAGGCACCTTCCTGTGAAACTCGTTTGTAATTGTGTCCTTAAAGCCTTAAAGGTACCATAATGCACCTCTGCAAGGCAGCCAAGTTAAAGTCCCACTGGCAGCTCAGCTCTGGCTGCAGTTTCAGTGGGGGCTGGCAGGGAGGGGTGTGAAAGTCTACAGGCACAGCACTGGATGACCACCTACGAAAAAACATTCCTGTCTCCAACACAGCAGGATTTTGTTCTCTAGGTTGACTTCCACTGAAAAGCATATCATCCTTACACATTCACAGCCGGCACAAGGCAAAACACCCACCACACAAAACATGAGGAACTCCGGAAGGGACAAGATAAGGCAATGGGGATGGAAGGGGCTGAGTGGCAACAGGCAGCTCACCTGGCCAGAGGGGAACCCCTGGGAAGCAAAGCCGAGGGGAACAACCCTGAGGAACAGGCAGGGAAGCTCAGCAGGGCACGGGGAAGGGTAGCTGAAGCAAAGACGAAGGCAGGCTGTGTGGACCAGCGGTGGGAGAAGGAGATGGCAGAAGGGGTAGCCGACAGCGGCCATAGGAAACTGCACCCCATGGGAAGCAAAATAGGCAATTAAATCACGCCTGAAAAAAACTTCTCTTAAAAGCCTAAAAGCTATGACAGTGAGGGAGAGCGAGACCCCTCCTGTACAGCTTCCTAAAATTACTCCCGCTAACGTCTCAGCCATGAAACTCTACCGGCTGATGTTAAAACCCTGTACAGGAAGGCTACGAGCAGAGCTTGTCCAGGCAGACAGTGAAATCCAGGTGGGAAGTAGCTAGCAATCTGGCAGAGGATGTCACAAAGCCAAATCCTTCCCTGACATTCCTGGGATCCTCGAGCTCCTCTCCAAGGCAATACGGCTTTCCCCGGGCTCGTCCTGCAGGCTACAGTGCAGGGAGCCCTACCTTGCACTTGGGGTGGGACGCCCTGCCGATGCTCTCCACAAAAGAAGTCAAACATCAGAAATTAGCACCCGTCGTAAATAAACCACCACGAGCTGAACCGAAAGAAGCCACGACCCCAAGCCCAAAAGCAGAAAGCCATTGTTATTTCAAGGACTGGGTTTGTCCCCTATTGTGAGCACGGTAAATTTTCATATACAGATCTCCCTTTCAAAAATGCCAGCCCTCTCCTAGGCCTGCACTTTGAGGTGATTGTTGCTATTTGTGAATGACTTGGGAATTAATTAATGTAAAGCCAACTGGCTTATAAATGGTTGGCATTGTGAACAGCCCCAGAATCATGGGGAGAGCAGTTTATGTGGTCAGAGCCACATTCAGTGCTGTATGTCAAGGGAGAAGATTTATTATCACAGTAGGTCCATTTTCCAAAAGTTTGCAAGGGCTGTTTCATAATGAAGGGGCACTGTTCACAGCACAGTCAGCACCTATTTTTTTCTGGGATGTATTATAAATCCCAACTAGAAAAAGAAAGTGGGGGAGGGTTATTTAGCACTTAGGGAATGAGATCTCAGCATAGGAGCAGCATAAATAATATATTTACTATGGAAAGAAAGAAGAGAGGAAAGAGAAACAAGACTTTAAAAAAAAATAAGAAAGAATACTAAGTAGTAAACTTATTTCTGTCCTGATGACAGGAGTTGAACTCCCACATTACAGCTAATTAAATTAAATGAGCCTACCAAGCTGGATTATAACCTATAAATATTTTTGGTTGCTTGCCTCCCTCAGAAACCATCTTTGATTTAAAAATATCACAGAATAAAAACAAATAGCTCATAATATGGTTTAGGTACTTAATAATTAGAAGGAGGAGGAAGGAAAGGCATGTGTACTTTCATATAAAAATAGTCAGCTGGGTATTTTTAACTGAAAAACAACCCTGAATAGACCAAGGTAAAATGGACACTGGCAATGGCCACTGAAAAATTCCCCACTGATCTCCAGCAGAAGGAGCAAAGTTGTGCCTCGGGCCATGTCCTCGTCGGTGGGCGAGGGGCTGGGAAGGGGCCAGGGTGGCTGTGGCTGGGCAGGGGGCCGAACGGTGTTTGCTCTGGTGGCAGGGGACATCAACAGGGCGAGCCGTACTCCGTAAGAAGCCGTTTGGTCCCATCTGTACGCGTGACATTGCTAATTAAAGGCCCAATGAGCGCTGATGAAACAGGCATGGTAGCAGGAGATTGCTTTCTATGCCCACCTCTGCCACTGATGGCTACACAGCCTTGGGCATATTCCCCAGCCTCTGTGCCCAGGCAACATCCTTCCACCATCCTCTCCAGCTCAGTCCCTAATTTCTCTTGCGGTCTGCTGCCTTCAGTAATTTGGCTACGTGTCCTTGGGGTCAGGGACAGCACAAGGAGCCTCTGTAGCTGCGATCAGCCTTACCATCTCTGTTCTTCCCCGATGAGACTAGTGGGGAAGGGGATGGAGTTGCTGGGCTTGGCTGAAGCTGAGGGACAAAGAGCTCTCCTGCGTGCAAAAAACCCGCTGAAGCAAACACAGCCGGTACCCACGTTACCCCATTTCCCAGTCAGCACAATCCCCTCTCCCACCACAGTCTTGCATCTTCCCTGCAACAGGGATTCTCTAAGGCTCCCGGACATTTGTCATGGGGTTTTACCCTGAGATCACAGTCTTGCAGTGATTCATGGTTCAAACAGCTCTTGCTAATTGTGTACATGCAAAGGTATTTATAAGAAGTACCCTATGATTTGCCTGACAAATATTACACCAAGAATAATAACTATATTTAATTCTCCCAGCTAAACTGCATGTGTGTTATGATCTTCCCCAGAAAGCTTCGCTATTGTTGTGCTTTCTTGAAAAGAGAATAAGAAAACTATGATGATAGCAATAAAAATTATGATGCTGCATGTTCTTTTGCCTTTTACAGTGAAATTCCTAAAGCCCTTTAATAATCATCCTGTATTTCTACATAGCAGGGAAGAAAATGAAAGGTAAAGTGAAAGAAGCCAAAGAAGTCCCATGAGGAAAACTTGAAAATTCATGCTTTTACCAAACCACAAGTGAGGAACCAGATAGCGTAATGTATATAAATGAGAGCAGCAGCTCTATTTCATGCTAGTTAGACCATCAGATGTAGAGACCACCATTGCCAAGAACTCCCATGTAGTTAGTTTTAAAAAGGAATCTCATATACGATGAAGTAATTTTCTGAAAAGATGTTTTTTGAATCACTTGTCTAGTGGGTTTCCAAAGAAGCCATCCTGTTCTCAGAGCAGTCTAAGAGTCATGTTAAGATCCTGACACCATTCACGAGAGCAAGAAAATTCAGAAATTAAAGATACTGCTTTTTCCCTGGGTCGCACTATGTGCTCAGACTTGGTTACATTCAAATAGCATCTCTTTCTTTAAAGGAGAACTCTGACAAAAGCTTCCCACCCCTCTCTGATAACGATAAGAAAATAGAGGGGAAAAGGAATAAACACTGCAGAACTGAACAGCATGAAGGGCTTATCTCTGCCTTCAGACACTTTGAATTTTGTGGGATTTCCCTCACATTTATAAGGGGATTAAATGCAGCACTTAAAAAAAAACCAAAACAAGAAAGTCCTTGCCATACTGTATTTGTTTTCTTTGAGCTTTGTGACCAACAAGAAAACCACACATACCATGTCAATTATTTTTACCAACAAAAACACAACTCCCCTGTGTTGAGAGCCTGAGCTCCAGAGGTTTTCCCCGGCTCCCTGAGCCCTCTCCTCCATCACCCCTGCAGCCGGCCACCCAGCCGCTCTCCCATCTGCTGCCAGGAGCGGGGTTTCTCCTCCCTACCCCTTGTGCCCCATTACTGCCTGTGGTGGCAGGACCAGTGTCTGGGACACGCGGAGCCGCATGAACCAGCTCCTGTCAGGAACCAAAATCCTTGTCACAGCAGTGGCTGAGTGCTTCCCTGTCTCTCCTGGAGACCTGCATCAGCATTTTACAGCCCAGGTGCAAGGACGCAGCTTGCAACTGGTCATACTAAAGCTATGGTGTCACGGGGAATTTAAACCAGGCCCTTGAATCCCAAGTGGCATCCGAGTCCCTGGGTGACCCTTCCCCATCAGTGCAGAAGAGGAGGAGAGGGGAACACAGTGACAGCCTTCAAAAACCATCAGCTCCTCTGCTGCAGAGTCACATCATGCTAGAGAGAGGAGCAGAAATTGTAGCTTCAGTCTGCTGCTAAGAAGGAAGTCTAACCAGTTGCTCTCTTATTTAAAAAAGAAAGAAAGAAAAAAAGGCAAGAAAGAGAGGTTTAACTGGAGTATTATCAGAGATTTGGAAGTATTAAGAGCCTGTTCAGCTGTGCCGTTGCTAACAGGTGTCCCCAGCAGTGAAATGCAATTAACATGGAGAGGATTTCTGGGAACATGGGGCTGGATAGGTCAGCCAAATAATCCCATGTTAAAACTAGTGGGTTGTTTATAGCTACTAGCCCAAGACAATTCTGATAAAAAAATACAAGCATTCAGGTGGCACTGGGCTTGCTGAAAGGTCTTGTAACAAAATTAAGCTTTTCACACCATAGTGGCACCGATTCTTCTGTAAAACCCTGGCAAGGTGCCAGCAAAGCCAAAAATGCCCTGCACCACCGCATTACACGCTAAGAACCACTCTTCCTCTGCCTTATCCCAGCTCTCCGTCGCCTTTCTGAGCGTCCTGGTCTTTACCCTCTCTCATTTTCTTTGATCTAGTTCTCAAGACAAGAACATCTGATCCCAGTAATCTCAAAAGAGCAACAACAGTGGGAGGCCCATTAAATCTCATTTTCAGCTTGTCCTGAGAAATTGAGAGGAGGGAGAGGACGAACAAGAGAATCCCAAGCATGGCAGTTGCTGTAAATAAGAGAAAACAGAGGGCACATCAAAAAGGGAAGAGGTTGTTGAAGGATCAGTGGTCCCAAGCCAGAGATTATTAAAGGGGGAAGAGAGAGAGAGAGACACCCAGCTGGTTTTCCACAAGAAGCAAATGTTCGCAGTGAAGGAAGCATGAAATAAAATACTGGGAAAAGTGTGCGCTAAGATGACATCAAGATTGCAAGCATGAATGCAAAGAGGCCTTTGAGGGCCATCATTACACATCCTGTGCGTTAACACTGAAGTTGGACTAAAGCAGGAATCGGAAACCTGAACCCTTTCAATTATATTCTGCTCTGGAGGCTCAGAGACACATGTCCGCATCCCAGGCTCGGATGACCTTAGTTCTGGACGTTCTACAGAAGCTGCAGAGAAAACGCATTTCCATTCTCTATTCAAATGTGGGCAGATACAAGGGAGTCCTTTTGGCAAATGAGTTTTACCTTACAAAGTTTTTTGGGAAATAACCTTGCCAGGCTAACTAGTAGTATGGGAGACAAAATATAGGCTTCCCAGGGGTGGAGGGGAGGCTGAAGTAAATTAATCCATATATAATGCCGCATTCAATACGCCTATTTACTAGATGTCAGGAAACCAAGACATCACTATGAATTCAGTAAACTGTGCTCTTAAAGCGATGATTCAGAGAAAGGGTTTTGTAGATTAAAAGAGACCACACAGGTTACTTCTGATCTTCAAAGTAAGTTTGCAGCTCAGATGACCTACGCATTTGTGGATGAATGATCCTGGGAGGAACCTGACTCCGTGCGCAGTCTTGGCATGAGCCTGAAAAGCCGCACGGCTGGGACCCCATCAGCACTTCCTCTCCTCCCGGGGCTGCGGAGGCAGCTGATGAGGCTCAGCAACTTCTAGTAATTAAAGAAACAGGTGGAACAACATCACACTATCACCCGGGAACTTCGCATGCTGCTTCTGCTGCTGCCCTCATGCTTAGATGCTTTCCTTTTATTCCCCTCCTCTCCTGCACCCATCATGAAAAATTAATTCCTGTACTGGAGTTCACAGGCAGGAGGGGAAGTTAAAAATAAACCGCTTACATGCACTCATTTGTACCAGGGAAAAAATCCAATAATTTCAGGCCTTAGTGTGTCTAAAATTATGTAATCGTGTCCACTAGCGGGGTGGAAACATTTTAGCTGGCAAACAGGGGTGCAGAGCAGACATACCACTGGAAGCTTGAAATAGCAAGTGGCAGACACTCAAATAAAATAACCATAGTGAAATGTAGAAGATTAGAAGGGAGAAGGACACAAACCAGCTCTGACTTGACCTTGGTTTCAGTTTACTCCAGTTGAAACAACGGAGATACTTATAGCCCTAAGCCTCATCATTTAGTCAAGAATTGCCTGTGATGAAAGCAGTTGGAGGGAAACATTTTTACACACATTTGTCTGCTCTAATTTTCTTCCAGCTGCTGCCTTTCCAAATTTGATCTCCAGACAAACAGCATCGAGACAGGTGATTTAATAGACCAAGCTAAATTGAAGCGACTCCGGCTGCCAGCACACAGAAGTGATATCCAACTACCTCGGGTGAGGAGACCACTCCGTGCTGGAGAACAAGGAAGGGAGATGAGATTTGGCTCAAGAGCCACTTTGGCCATTCCACCTCAGAGACACCACGAGGACAACCCACAGCCCGGGCTGCCCTGCCCTGGCTGCTGCTTGCTGTCCCCTCTGCCTCAGCCCAAGTCCCAGATTTGGGGCCTCTGGAAAGAGCTGCATTGCTGAAACGCAGCTTGGGATGCAGTGTCACGATCCGTGTATGTCCATCTCAGGTGGAGCTGCTGAAGAACAAGGCAGTCCCACACCCCTCCTCCCTGTCCTTTCCGCCTGGTCTGCTTCTCTCCTCCATCACCTCCTCCTCACCATGGCTCCTTAGCACCAGGGCTCGTCCGACCCTACAGAGCCCGTGTCAAGGAGCCCAGAGCACAGAAAACCGACCCTACAAGGAGAGGAAAAGTGTCTTGGCCAACACAGCCCCCTAAATAAAGGACGCAGCAGCAGAGCTGCACAGCGATGGGGCCGGGAGGGGACGGCACCCCTGAGAGCAGCCCACCCTCGGATGAAGGCATCTGCACCGTAAACCGGACCCCTTGGCTCTTCACTGGAGATGTCCTGTGCCCACTGTGCAGCCACGACATCGCTAGTGCCGAGGCTAGGGGAGAAACACAAACGCTGTCCTGTCATCTGGGAGCGGCTTCATCTTTTTTGTATAAATAGGCACTGAAACTGAATGAGAAAACGGGCAAATCCCTGACCTGATAGCAAAGCCTACTCAGACTGAAAGTTGCCAGGCTCACGGTTCCCGCTCAAGCGAGGTGACAGCGTTACGTACACACACCATGCCACAAACCACCACTGAGGCACTGGGCAGGAGGCAGAGGTCATCCCCCGTCCCCCTTTCATAAGCCCACTGCTCACATTTCCCTTCCCATTCCTCCCACCCCACCGTAGCATCCCCTAATCTCCAGCAAGACCATCTCCACACCTCAAAGGCATTTGGGTATAACCAAAGCCGTGCTTGCTGGCAAGCGAACAATTCCCCGGGAGAGTCCCTTGGCCCCGGCAATGGCACATTTCTGTTTTGCTGAAAGGTACAAGCCGTGCTGTTTATCCCACACTTGTGTGGGAGCGTGTTTGCATTCTTAAGAGCAGTGGTGCAAGTCACTTTCCCCGGGTATTATCATAAAAAGCTAGGTTTCCCCCAATTGCTTTTCTGTGCTTCACAGGATTGCCACTTTGGGTTTTGTGCCGGGGCAGCGGGGGTGAGATTATCTTCCCAAAGAGAATTAAATCCATAAAAGAGGTAGAGGAGGGCCTGCTGGTGCTATTCAGGGGCAGTGGGAAGATACACTCTTCTGCAGATGGAGCTTCAGAGCATGGCCCCCCTAACCTTTATTATTATTCTTTCACTGCCAGGGAATTTAATTGATCAAAGCAACCCAATTCTTGGCACAAGTGCTTGAAGCTGCAAATCTGTTCAGACCTCGAGCTTACAGCCAGAAACCCCCTAAAGTCGCTAGCAGGTTTTGCACTCAGCTTCTACAGGGAGCATGTCCCAGCAACACAGTAAAGAGGCAGCGATAGAAAACACTGAGAAAGAGGGAGGGGAAAGGGCTGATTAGACCAGCTCATACGGATTTGATCTCAAGTGGGCCCGCTTGGCTCAGAAAGTTTGGACAATTGGGATTATCTGAGCCCCGCGAGGCGGGAAGGCAGAGACGGTGATGGGAATGCCGCCGCTTCCTCAAGCGATCGAACCTCAGCAGCACCCCCGGCCCGGCAGCATCATTTTGTCACGTTTGTTCTAGCATGTGATGGGGCAAGTCCCCGCCGGGGGTCCGAGGTCAGTGCCACAAAGGCGGAGAGGACGGCTGCTTCGGCTCCTCTCCTGTTTTGAAGATGCTGCTCACATAAGCAACCACCTCAAAACCAGGGGAAGAGGCACAAAACAAATGAATTGAGAAAAAAATCCCATCCGAGGCGGGGGGGGGGGCACCGAGGACACAGGTCTGTACAGCAGCACTGCCGGGCAGGCGGCTCTCGGGCAGCGCGGTCCCTGCGAGGGTTTGATGGGGAGCACGGACCACCAAGCAGCGCTTCTTGCCGGTGCGGGCAGACGGCGGCAGCCGCCGGTGGCTGGGGCACTTGCCACCAACCCTCGCCTGTTTCTGTCGGTCCCCAGCGCCCACAGCCCTGCCGGGACATCCTGACTGGGCTGCTTTGATTGCCGCTTGGCTGTCGCTGGTATCTATAAAAACCACCCAAATTGCAGCTCCCCTTAAAACCCCAAGCTAGTTACTAAAACAGCCCTAGATCAAGAGCACAGACCTGGCACAGTCCTAGAAGCAATTGGCAGGGACAGGCTTTTAAAATTATCTACCTAATTATGGATTTCTAAGAGAGAAGCCAGAAGTTAAAAGAGTGTAAACTGTTGTCATAAATATTTGAGTGAGATACAGACTGGAACAAGAGTCTTTTGGTCTGTTGGCTGTAAAGATGCATTTTACACTTCCAAAACATCCTCTGTCACTCTCTTTCCCCACCCGTTCTTTGCTCCCGTGGCTTTTTCCAGCCTGACTTTATATAGAGTCGATGGCATCTGAAAGGAAAGCTGCCTGTGTTTTATGCTCTTCCTAATTTGCAAGAAAAACAAATGTAAATCACACCTCACATTTGCAGTACTGCAAAAGGAAATGTTAGATTTAAGGCTCTGATACATACAACAGCAGAATCAAAAAGTATAGTCAGAGTGATTGGATACCACACGAATTTTATTTTTTTTTTTTTTTTTAAGGTATGCTTGGGGAAAAAGAAAGGCTTGAATATGAAATACTATTTCCCCTTGACTCACTTAGTATTGTTTTGCATTAAAAAGGAAAAAGCCGCATTGTACAAAGCATGCGGCAAGCTGTGTGAGTGTAGTGTATATGTTAGAGCAACGTACTGAGCATCGCTGCTTATTTATTAAAATTTTGATACGAGGTGAAACTCAATTTAGTTGATGTCAGCAAGCTTCCTAATGAGGCCTCTTTTTATTTTTTTAATTTTTTTATTATGAAAGGGCAGCTTTGTGCCTCCTCTAATCAGCTTGACAAAGGACATATAAAAATGCAAAGAGACATAAATATTACTGTAATTACCAATGAGAAACACCATGGACAAATGCAGGAAGTAGCTGCAGATCTGTCTGCAGACATAATGGCTGAATATTGCGGGTTACTCGTTCTTCTCTGGAAAGGAAGGGCATTTCACAAACCGTAAACTGCTTTGATCAAAATCTAAAACCAACCCCAAGTTTGCAGCTTTTTCCTCAGACTTATTCAAAAAGTACCTCTGACTAAGCATGATCTATTTTCTTCTTCACTAGTTCTGCAAAAGCTGATGTGTCCCAGTTTATGAGCTTTCTGCTAGGCCTGCACAGGGGCTTTCTCCTGATCTAGCGGATGGGTAAAACCGCCTTTCAGTCCCAAGCCCAGAGCACAGATTGCCGAGCCTACAAAGAGCCTTAGAGGTGGCAGCAGCAACATCAAAGGTAGGTGCAAGAGAAGGTATTGCTACTAGCCTAGGAGTTGCTATGCAAATTAAATGATGCAATGTAAGGGTATGTTAATGCCTGCATTAAGCCTCTGAACATGCCCAGTGTGAACCATTTCCAGAAGCCTAAGCAGATTCATTCTCAGCTGGAGGCTTGTATAATTAATAAAGGCACCGTGCCTTCTCTCCTGACCCAAGTGGCTAGGTACCAAACCATTTATAGCTTTATAGGTTAACACCAACATCCAAAAACGTATTGGCAGCTTGTGCAGATCCTGGCACATTAGTGTGATGTGTTCCCAGCATGAAATACTACTTAATAAGCGGGTCACTGCATTCTGCATTAGCTTCAGTTTCTGAGTGGGCTCAACGTATAGCCCCATGTAGAGTGTATTATGGCAACGACATCTCAAAGGGACAAAGGCACAGATAACTGAAGCAAAGTCCATTTGAAAAAGAAAAAGTAATCCTGTTCTCACTGGAGATAAAGGCATTTTGAAGAGGGCACTGCCACCGTTCAGGCATCCTGGAGCATCCTTCAATCAAACACACTGAAGCAGCTCACATGCGGTAGAAGGAAAGGTGGTTGCTCCTTCATGTGGCAGAGCCCATATGGATTCAGCCCACTCCTCCCACGGCCCCACCAGCAACAGCCCTCATTTCACCCACGTGAATGAGCAGCCCAGCTCATTCTCAGCTCCAGCCCCAAACTCAGCTAACTCATAGGACACTGCTTCTTCACTGGAAGAGAGGGTTTGTAAGAGTAAAGAAGCGATTTTAGAAGCTACTGGCCCTTCTTCCAAGCAGAGGCTGCTGCTTGACAAGCAAGACTTTGTCTTACATGGATCTCCATAGTTGAGTGCAGTCTGTCTAGTTTTTGGTGAAGATGGTCCAGTAGGAACCAGGCTGACTTTGCACCATGATGCATCAGAAAGCTCAAAGAACTACTCAGCTAATTCTGTGCAGAAACCAGCGTGGGATGCATACAGTGCTAAATGCTTGCATTCGTGCAATAGCACATTGAAAAATGGAAACGGTACCTACCAGCACAGACCAGTGCGCTCAAGTTCCCTGGGCCAGATAAAGTCATAAAGTAAAGGAATGATCTATCACATATGTAGTGCATTAGAGCTCTTCATTAACAGAGGGACTAATCAATTTATGGAACTCATGAATCAGTAAAGCTATTACTTACAATGATTATTGGCAAATTAACATATCACAGTGTACTGACCCCGATTCATCTCCAGTGTACGCCTACCCATACACAGCCGGTAAAGGGCCCGGCACTACTCCCTGCATTTCCACTCTGCTCAGCTAGACTTGGTCCACTTAACATCAGGGATAAAAAAAACACTGTACAGCCAGCCTCCAAGATTTCCACTTTGGTAATCACACAGGTGTATAGACTGTACAGAAAACAGTAAAGCAAAAAAAAATATTAAATGTATGGAAGATCACAAGCCTTGTCCTCCGGGCACAAGTTTTAAATGCGCTCAAGGGTTACAGACAAGCAGACCCAGTGGCTAGGTTCAACCCATGAGAAAGAAAGAGGTCCCTTGCCAAATTCTGATGCCGATCCAGTTGGCCACTTAATGCATGCTCCCATTTTGAATGTAACATAATACAGCACTTTAATTTGGACCCAGCTTTAGCCCAACAAGGATCCTAGCGAGGAAGAAGATCTGTTTACACACTAAAACCCCAGGACCAGGCTGCCTGCACCCCAATAGCACAATGGTCTTATGGGCTAAATCAACCAGAGTGGGACACATACAAACACCTCCATGCAAGATTTAAAAAAAAAAAAAAAAAAGGAAAGAAAAGAAAAAAGTGGTATTATTCGACTACACTCAGCCACAGAGCGCAATTGGCCACATGTATAAAATGATTCTTTATTAGCGATCCTGTGGCTTTAAACCAGAGGAGACATGGGCTTTGAAATTCTACAGACAGACGATCATTCCCTATTTAATTCTACTAGGCTTTTTCACAGAGGCTTTTTACGGTCTAAACTGACATTCTTCTCTCTATTCATTACCGCATTCCTGGCCTAAAAACTGTATGACAAGGGAAAGGAAGTGGAAAATTAGGTTACAGTGCAAACAAACATACTGAAAACATTGCACATTTGAAAATAAATTAAGTTTAACTATACTTTGCAAAGGTTAACTTCATAGGTTTTATTATTAGAAAATATCAAAACAGTGTTCATTTACTGCAGGGCTCTCCTGCCTGCTGCTTTGTTTCTGGGTCACGCAAGTGTCACAAAGGGTCAGCTCCACATTACTTACAAGCCACGCTTGCTTAACAAAGTAATCCACAATCTTTCCAACATTCATCCGCTATTAAGCGCTCTCGCATAGGGTATTGTCGACATCAACAAGGTACTTGTAGGTTCACCGACACAAGGAAGCTCCTACCAGCTGAATCCTTGGCCCTCTGCACATACGCATAAAGGGCAGAAGACTCCAAGCCTGCCTTAAATCAACATTTCCCTACCAAAATCAGAGGAGGCGTGCTGCTCTAGACCAGTGGAAAGCCCATCCTTGACATCGGTCTTATTGCTGTTTACTGAATTAAGGTTTAATCAGAGGTTATCACTGGCTTTGCTCATTCATTATAGCCTATTTTTGTCCTCAAAACAACAGCCCCTTCTCTGATCTACAAAGATTAGTGTTTGGGATGTTGGCTATGCCCAGATGCACCCTCCAGCTCTGCACTGACACCACTGCTCCGGTTTTCATGGGAATGGAGTACAAGCACCAGAGACCCTTGCATGTTCCAGCCAGGTCCCCGTTCAGGAAGGTCAGGAGATGACAAACACCACAACCCACTATGGCATGCCTCCACAGGTCAGTTTAGAAATTTGTGTGTCTGTTTCCTATGTGTTAAATTTGGACACATATATTTGAGGTTATGCATGCCAAAGAACAAGACCTTGTTGTGATGGGGGAAAAAAGCCCACGTTGAGTTAGCAGTCTGGTTTGAGACAATGCATCAGACAAGATGACAAAACTGGAAAAAAAAGCTCAGTGTTTAGAGCTACACAGGGTCTTAATGGGTTTCATCTTTGTGTGCAAGTTAATTGTCAGTCCCCTGTCCTGGTGCCATCACTCCACAGCTCCCTCTTGCTGAAAGCTGCCCAGTCTCTTGACCAGCACTACAAACACGCACATTTAATAATCACCATCTTAAATGGACTCTACAGAGTAAACTGCAGAAGCCCAGCTGCAATATTTACTTTTCTAGTTTGAAAATCCCCCGGGGGAAAAAGAGGTGGGGATGGGGAAGGGACCATTTCTTTCTTCTGAGCACTCAGTGTAATTACATTCCTAATGGTGAATTTATGATATCTTATCTTGTGCACAATGAACACTCTATGTGGGTCACCAGATTTGATATGACACTAAAAAGAAAGAGTGGCTCATGGTTAAGCAAAGCTGGAGAACTGGATGGCCAAGTTTTTGTTCTGTCAAGCACCAACATTTCATCACCTTGAGGGCATTATTAAACTTGCTAACCCTTTTGCTCCTCTTATTAGTAAGACATTTCCTGGAGAACAGGAAAGGAGGAGGGGAAAAGGCACTAAAACATACACTCTAAAGACTTGAAGACATTTGTCCATTTTATGACTCTTATTTGTTCTTGCTCTCTCTGTTCTTCCCATTGTGCTTCTCCCCCATTTGGATCTGTTGACATCACTCCTTTGTTATCTTCCTAAATTAGCTGTAATGAAGTCCTTTGAGCTACATGTGCACGCCTTATTTTTTTGGTTTTCACTACTCTGAACCGTCCCCATTCACTTCCCACTAGAGCCTCCCTTCTGCCAGCCCACAACATGCTTTCTAATCTGCTTTTCATTCGCCCCCTTTCACCTTAGGTTACCCAGTGGCCAATAGCCAGTGTACTTTACAAAATGAATTACATTATAACTGACTCTCATTGAGAAGTGATAGGCACCCACGTGGACAAAGCTGAGCACCTAGAGCAGGAACCACCTGAAATTTCAGTGCCCCAAAACACAAGGACAAAGTGGGGAATCAAAAGGAGATAGCACGAAAAACCCCTGAAAAGGCACTTGTAATTTCTGGCACGTGCAAACAAGTCTAAGGGACAGTCATAGCCATAAAACCACTGGACTGCAGATCATGTAGCTGTAGTATGGCAGCCTGTCTGGCCATCTGACCGTCACTTGACTAGATTGGAAACTGGTTTTATGCAGCATCTTTCATAATCGTGGTATTTCACAGCACTTTACAGAATAATGAGTTAGCATACTACAGCTATTATGCACTTAGCAATAGCGCACAGACAACCTTGCACGTCTAGAATCAATTTTATTGAGAAGCTGATGGGTAGGGCAGACGGGTTATTCTCTGCCTTTTTGTTTTGAGAAGTGTCAGCGATCTTTAGCGTGCCTCCTGCAAGGCAATATAAAAGCTGGGCTGCATCTTCAAAGGAAAAAAAGGTGTGTTTTTATTGATTGATAGCTTGCTTAAAGTAGGTGACAAGGACTCTATATCCCAAGAACTGCCTCCTGTTCCCTATTAGGATGATGGGAATATTTTGATGATTAGCTACAATGTCAAATAACATGATTTTCATCATCCTGGATTTACTTGAGAATTTGCCTCAAAACATACACAAAGTGGAATGATTCAAGGAGAGGATGGAGAGGGCATCGTCCCTGAATGGCAGGTCCCAGGGGCAGCAGTAGTTTCCTACATAGTCTATGGTTTGTCCCACTGTTAGCCACCTTGCTGGATATTTACAATATTACTCTTTTATGCATGCATGCATTAAGGTACATACGTACATGTGTACCTACATGTAATGTTACATGTGTGGCATACCCTATGAGCTTCTAACACTGGACCCATCCATCATTCTCCATTGCACACTTACTGTAAGAGCAAAGCACAACACTCTCCAGGATCCCTTCGGGAAGGTGGGTTGGTGGGAAGCCCCTCTCTGACTGCTTCTCTTTCTCTGCAAAGAACACTCTGTCTTTGGGGATGGGCCCAAATTCTTCTCCTGGAATTGGTCTCAGCCTCGCACATCTCCACTGACTGAGAAATGAGATGGGCCACCAGCCAACATCCTGTCCTGGTAAAGCTATACAGGGCCCAACCAGCTGAAACCTTTGTTTTGGCTGAAAGTTAACTCACAACCATTAACTCAAAACAGCCCACAGCTTCCAGCACAGGGCCATAGTAGGACCCAGAACCTTATTTTTTACCCAAGTTCTTCAGTGTGTTTTTTTCTTGCTTAAATGAAAGGCGAGATCAGCACTAGTAGCGTGCTACTTTTGAGTTTTCATTATTTTTTATTTTTCTGAATGCAGGCTGTATTCAGAATTTTTCTTATCACTCCATTCCACAGTGGCTTTGTAATTCTCCTTGGTGTTTCCCAGGAGAGCCATAAATACCCTGCAAGACCCCAGCAACGTTTGTAACAGTGATTATTGGGAGGGGACCACAACTGCTAACATTAGATATCCTTTAATTTAGAAACAATAGACACAAGAAAGGCAACACAGCCCAGAAAAATGGAGTTTGAGGGACTTACTCCCTGTGCCTGCCCCCCTTCCTCTTGCACTTTGTCTAGCTCATCCTTTTAAATGTTAAACTCAGTGGAGCAGGAGTTGTCCTCCCTCTCCACAGAGGGCCTAGCGCGTGGGGGCCCTACTATGGAACATCAGGAGCCTTTTCTGTGATGCAGTTATGGAGCCATACTGATGGTGTGACAATTTCCCAGACACATATAGCCCACTTTTAAATGATGCATAATTCTTCCTATCCACCTTGGATTTCATGTAAGAAAGGTAATTCTCCAGCCTATGTGGTTACAGTGAAACTTTCAAAACAAATACAATGCAGAAAGATGTTGTGAGAAGTTACCTGCAAACCTGGAAGATAATAGCTCTCAGAGGTCAAACTACTCCACTTACCCGAAAGAAGTGTTAATTCTTACATCTGATAAGAATATCAATGTCACTATTCAATATGTGACACATTCTCTTTGCAGAAATACAAAGACAATCTGTTTATCCATTAGTGCAGGGTGTCACATCAATTACTGGGACGGATGCATCAGGGAAACTCAATTGCTTTCATAGATTTTTCCCAAAGTTGAAGTTGCATTTGCTCCAACACCAAAGGAAGGAAGAGCATCACTTCCCCATTATTTAAAATCACCACTGCTGCACAAATAAGAAATTCCATCCAACTTTCACAACTACATGGGTGCAAAATCCCTCAGCAGTATCCCATCGGGATCTCTGTTCCCCTGCGCAAACACTCGTTCATAGATCAGTGGTGCAACTGAAAAATGAAGACGAGAGCATCAATCATTAGTGATACTTAGCCTTTCCCTGTCCCCTCCTATGCATGCAGGAGGCATTATCATCACCATTTTAGACACAGGAAAGCTGTTATGGCTATGGAAGCCTTTGTGTGGTTACCTATCAGAAAAGATTTGTAAACAGGGTGTGGAATATCATAAGAAAGGAGCAGAAGTACACACTAATGTGACATTTTCACCTTCCCTTCACCACCCCAGCCTGAATTTATGTGCAGTAAAGCACATCATGCATTTCTTTTGATGGATGATTGGGTGGGCAGTGTTGAGTTTAAAAATCAGTATGTCCTTAAGGGATCTGCAACCCCTGATGCCTAGTTTTACCACTTCAGGTGTGAACTCCTTCCCCCACCCACCGTGGACAGAGATCTTCATCCAGGTGACAAAGCAGCACCCTCAAAAGCTGTGCTGTTCCCACAGGTCTCCAGTCATTGCAAAAGCTGATCTCTGGACAGTTTAGGTAGCTTCCCAGTTCTCACACGTAGTAGCTTGGGCCACAGGTGAGCATAGAGAACAGTAAAATGGCTTTTGGGGGCACTGGAGCTGCATTAGGTGTTTCTGACCTTGTTAGCCTGGCTTTATGGTTTGGGAGTCATACTGAAACCCCCAAGGGCCAAGGCCTTTGACCAAACCTGCAGTCCCTTACGCCTCTTAAGCAGTATCCTGGATCCATTTAAACCCATTATTTATTAGCTTCTGGAGTCACAGCTGACAGAATACCACAAGCAAGGCTAACACCAGCTTTTCCAGGACTGGCAGATGTCAGAAACACTCAAAATCTGGTGAGAAACTTCCATCTCACAAGATTCCTTCAAACTGGGGAGCTCTACATAACTCACTCAACTCCTTCAAGCACAGCTTAGCTTTCAGGTCCTGACCTTATCTGGAAAAAGGTACCACAAAGGCAAATATGAGATGTAGCCTTTGAGAAACAGCCAAAACTTTTTCAGACTACAGAAATACCTTGCTGCACTCTAAGCTTGCAGCCCAGGCCGGTGTTTTACTCTATTTAAAGCAGTTCACTAAATATGGTGGTTCATATGCTACAGAAATGCTTCAAAAGGGCAAAAGGCAAGCTGGACTTGTTGGTCTTTTCCATTCAACGTCCTCATAGGAGGACCACTCTCTGGAGAGTTTATCCATATTTCAAAGGACAAGTTGTGATTCCTGAGCTAATTTCAGTCGCTATCATTTCAGTCCCAAGCCTGTTGGCACCGTTAATGAAAACACACCCAACAGCCAAGCAGCTCTGTTGCTAGCATTTCACCGTTTGTATGCAAAGTATGCACATGCACATTAGTCACACTGCTATACTGTAACCTAGGTGCCGCTTGCATGGTTTACTAGTACCAGGCGCATTTCTTTAAATTTTGGTGGTTAGTATAGCAATCTGAAAGATGCTGTTTCAGCTCACTTGTGAGGTCCTCTACTCGAGGGACAGCTCTTGCTGGATTCCCCAGCCCACACCCAGCCTTCTCTCTGAGGATAAAGAGGGATGGAAAACACATCTGAGAAACTGGAATGATACCGTGCCTCTCATCCCACAGTCCAGTGATTCCAGTAATCTCCCAGGACACAGGAAACCCACCTTCAGTTCCCTCCTCTGCCTCAGAGCCTGAACCCACACCCTCACCTTAGGTGACCCCATCCCAGAGCACTCAGTAAGATGGTGGGTATTGAAGGATTCGAATTTGGCATAAACCACCCCAAATAGTCCCCCTGCTTCAGCAGGGCAGCTGAACAGGCAACAACCAAACAAGGTTTTGCAGAGCCCTGTTACTTGTATCTCAGTTTGTCAGACACATTTTCTTAACTCTAAACTTAATTTTACTACCCATTTTTTATTGACTTCCTAATCAAGTGCTAGCAAACAAGGCATTAAATAAACTGAGCAACAGTACCACAGCATTTGATAAACTAGAAATAACACATCAAAGGCTACAGTCTCATGGTAATACAAGTTCTAGTTAAAGGCCTCCCCACGCATATACGCCTTGATCTGTTAAGGTTATTAAAACGGCAAGCACAGCTGTATTTTTAATAAAATAATTAGCTCCTTCAGTCTGTTTTGAGTGATGTTCCTCATTTTAGATTCAATTTAAAAACCATCCCATCCAAAGCAGCATATGATTGCAAATTATCTATATCACAAATGAAAGTTACAGTGGTACTTAAAAACTAATTATTAACTCAACATTGTAATGGCTTGAGCCTGTAAGGTGCAGAGTCCTTGAAGGCCATTGTAATTCACAGGCATCAAGGTGTCATACAGCCCCCCACAGAGAGCTGTGAGCTACAACCCTTGCAGAAATGTCCCCAGAAAGCCCGTGTTTGAAAGCATTTGATGCTTCCTATAGACAGCAGGCAGTCTCCGTCTAGCACAAGTTTGTGAACTTCTCTACAGCAGGGTTAGTTTAAGTAATAATAATATTTATATTCTAAAGAACACTGTGCAAATACACCTCCCACACAATGAGATTTCCTATTTTTAGAAGGGAGATGCCTGCACAACAGAAAAAGTGAGTAGCAAAGATCAGAGCAAGGAGTTTGAAGTCAAAATTCCATTTTTATGATTTTACTGGAGCTGGAGAAGGGGACCTTTGATTTTTTTATTTTTTTTAATTTTTTTTTTAAGCCACCTCCAGTTGCTAAGCACCTTTCACACAGAAGTCAGAAGAAATACTGAAATCCCAAGTGAACTTCGTGAGGTCTGCCATGACCACTCGCTACTGCTGGGTATGGAGTAAACGCCCTAAACACTGCATACTGAAAGTTAGCCCGTCTGTAATATGCACGTAACTCTGCCTGACAGAAAGGGATTGAATTTAAATTCCCCCCTGTGCGAGAGCGCATGATGAGCAGTGCTGCATGCTGCTGCATCAGTGCGAGCGTGGTGCTACCCTGGGCACATCGCCCAGCCCCGTCCAGGGCTAGCAGGGCCCAGGGCATCGCCACTTGGAGGCAGCCCCTGGGCTTCTCTGGCTTCACCATCCCACTTTCGGTGCAGGCATGCCCCATTCCCCCGGGTCAGCATTGAAGCGATGGCCTCGCACAGCGGCAGGCGACCGTGGTGCTTCAGGTAAGAGGGGAGAGCGCAGGTGTGAGCTTTTCATGCAGAAGAGCTTGCAGCGCTGCCCTGCAGAAGCACTGGCTAGAGGCACCTTCCCAGCTTGGGTAACCATGCCACGCCAGCCCCCATCCTCCCTGTAATGGGAAATGCTGTTTCTCACCGGTAGCGCTGCGCCGTGCTTCAGGGCTGCCTCCCAGCCTACAGGGACTGGGCTTCGTGCTGGGAGGAAGAAAAAGAGCACTTTGAAAATCCTACAAAACCCACTTTCTGAATCTGGGACAAGTCATTAATTATTTTACGATAATAACGCCTGAGAGTCAAAGATGACCGAGCAGGCTGCTGAAATTAGAGGGTTTTATCACAGCAGCGAAATGGAGGGGTAGTTAGGATGTAATAGCAGTTTGATGTTCTTTGCTGCTGTTCCCCTTGATGGAGTTTCTTCCTGGCTTGTAGGGTACCGACCTTCCCTCACTCCTTGCGGGGATGTGTGGCTATCACTCTCATGTCTGTAATAAAACCCTGCACCAAGGGCCTTCAACAAAAATAAACTTTTCACCTTCAGCAGAGCAAGTAATCGGTGCTGTTTGAGCACTTTTCACAATTGGCAATTTTTGCACTTTGGCAATTTTATTCTCTGAGTCCAGAAGTAAGTAATATCTTGCCCTGGATAACATATTGAGAAAGGTAAGGTGATTACAGAAATTGCCAAAACAGAAAAGGTGGCAGGTAACGGCATCAACATGAAGGCACAAATTCCCTGCAGACAGGACATAACTAAAGAAGGGAAAATAGGCTTTGCAATGGATGTAAGCAATGAAAGAGACAAAGGCACAAGAAAAGTTAATGTGCTCTTACAAAATCAGAGAACTGGACTTTCAGAATTTATTGAAATACTGTTTATATATACATACTCGTCTACATTCACCTCAAAAGTGATCGATACTGTAAGCAGCCTGCCAAGAATTAATTAAAAGAATATATGGATAGTTCTCTGTATTTACTCTTTTCTGCCAGTATTTCACATAAACAGACCAGGGCAGGGAGGGCGGAAAACACACACACACAAATAAAATGGTTGGACACTGTGCAATCCTTTAAGGTTTTTGGCTTCAAGATTTTTTGTAGCTGCCAAAAAAAAAGAAAAAAAGGCAAAATGTTTTCACTCAAGCAATCAAACAGCACTCACATCCTATTTAAACTCCAGTGACAGACTGCCAGTAATGCTCTGTGCTAACACCAAGGGATGGAAGATACACATAGACCTAAAAACCCACTGGTTAGTGTTTTCTCTTAGCTGCTGATTTCTCACAGGATCCTATGGAGCAGTGGAAGCTATATTGCTCCTTCACGTGCTAGCTGTACTAAACTTTCACAGCTTCCTGCACCCATGAAAATGTGCACTAGCATTCAACCACTTCCCCGTTAGTTATCCCAAGCGAGCCTGCACTGGAACCCATTTATTCCAGCCCCTTTTATGCCAGTTCCCCACAGACAGGCTGCATGCAGCCATGCCGAGAGCTCCCATTTTTCTTTGCACAACAGGTCATCAAAACAGCTTCTCAGTTTGTCCGCAGGCACCACGCATGTATCATAACTGATGGACTGGACCTGTCACGTAAGGGAAAATGCTGGAAAGATCAGTTTTCCTACTATAATACAGCCCTGTCATATAAAACTATTGCACTGATTATCCCAGAGGCTTGGGACCATGACACACAGACTCTCCCCCATATTTTACCACTTGCATCTTCTTGTGGTTATTCTTTCCATATCTCAACAAATGTAAATCCTCAGGAATGACAAACACTTAGGCATTCATCCCTCCTGAGTTCATGCACATTTCAAAAATAAAAAGACAACCCTGGCGCACAACTTCATCAGAAGGAAAAAAAAAAAAGAAAACAAACCACATGTTTTCCTTTTGAAGGTTTCTACAGAGAACATGTTACCAGAAGTACGTTGAGGTAGGCAGGAAACATCGCTTCTGTGATGTGAGACTTCAAAACAGAGAAATATATTCTATTTTCTGAAGTCCTGCTTCCCCCCTCCCCCAGCAGAGCTGCTGCAGTTCAGAGCTGTCAGCTTTGTTTCATTCATGGGTCCTGGCCCAGCTCCAGAGGACGGGGCTCTCTCTGATAATGCTGGATACTTTTTCAGGAGACGTTTAAAAGCTCCAGCAGGAACACAGTGGTCTGAAAGGTTGCCAAAAATCTGACTGACTTTATAAGCTCTATTAGTGGTCAGCCTCACTAGCAGAGTTCGTAAGCGTTGCCAAACTGCTCTGGCTGCAGTTAGACATGCTGTTCTGGCTGCAGCTGATGCAGGCTAAGAGGCGTCCCCCCGCCAGCTCTCCCCTAGCTTGTCACCACCTTCCTGCCAAAATTTACCACCCCCTTATATCTGACAGTGCAGCTTCACATGCAATCACCCTCTCGGCCAGCTGTGTTCATACAAGCCGGGTTGAAAAATACCGCAATTAGAAATGCTTCAGCTAACCGAGGTCATACGGCCAGGCGCGGGACAAGGGCAACTGCGAGATGGGGGACCAGACAAGGTTTGGAGGCAGCAAGGAGCTCGGTGGTGGGTCCCGTTGCAGGAAGACCTGAAAGGAGAGGGCTCTCCTCTTAGAGGTTTCTAGCAGCTCCAGCAAACAGAGCAAGTCTTCGACCACTGCAAAAGGGCATTGCTCTGCTGTTTCCAACACAATGCCCCAAAATACACAGCCAAAAGGCTTCATGCACAAAGACAAAACCTCTTGTTATCTCCGGGCAATTTTGGACACCAGGAATCTTGCATACATTCTATTAATAGCAGTAACAGATTATCTAAAAGGAATGAAAGGCAGCTAATACTAAACTTGGTGCATGGGTTAGTCCGTAGACAAAAACATGTTGCCCGCTTTGTTGTAACTGTTCTAGCATAAACACGAGATATTTAAAGAACTAACCTTGTTAACAGTGCATTTGGGTGGGGTTTTCCTCCCTCTGTCCCCGAGGCACACAGCGCAGTCCCCAGACCTGTATTTCAACTACAGGATACGCTAGAGTGACCCAAGCTGTCCAAAGGCCCCCAAGGATACATATCTACCACTGAGTGATCCCTTCCATCCCCCTCTGCCTGTACAGATACTTCTACAGAATTGGCTCTCAGTCTTTATTGTGACACTCTATTTTAATTAAAACACACAAAGCAGACAGATGATTCATAAGGAAACTGCCCCAACAATAACAAATGTCCAACAGACATTGCTTGGACTGGCCATCTATCTCAACTATTAAATCCTTAAAAAAAAAACCACTAGAGAGCTGAGATGCAGGCAGCCCTCAAAAGCACCTTTATAATTCATCTCCTCCCACAGCCTACCACAAGACTACTGTGGGATTGCTATACTTAAACTAGTGCTTGGACTCCTCTTTCTTTTTCTACATCTAGTGGAAGTTTTCCCCAGGACACCTCCCACTGCCTTCCTCACCACCGAAAAACTGAAATAGAATAAAAATCCAGCAATCTCTTGCTGCCATGGCTACTGAGGTAACTCTGAGTGAGGGACCTGGTTTCATGAGGAGACCCTTGCTCCCCAGAAGAGGGAGCGATGCCTGCCATCGCTGGAAAAAGCCAAGGATATTATACAGCAAGTGAAGGTGATTGCTGCATGGAGAAGCTCTTCCCTTACAAGACCTCCACAGGACCTCACCTTGCAGTGAGGCACAACCCGTTTCCACGGGACTTCATCTCACCATAGAGCAGCAACAGGAGGTGCCACAAGGCCCAATGTCCCCCAAGGGTACAGCACCCTACCAGCCAATTCACTCCCTCTTCCACTTCCAAGATCAGCCGACTCCCCTGACAGGCTTCCCTCCTACAGGACAGCTCAGCTTTGAGAGGACCACGTCTCCCCAGCAGGCAGATCAGCCAGCCATTAGCCCTTCCACCTCTTCACCACCACAACAAAGACAACACCTTCCTGGCACACAAGAGAAAGGAGGGAGACGTGATTTAAGGAGGAGAAACCATGGCAGTACTGAGCACTATGGGTACCAGAAGTCCCACAAATTTGTGGTTCTAGTAGTAGTGATGGTGCCCAGTGTTGGTATGGCATGTATCACACATCCAGCTGCATTGTGGATACACTCAGAAACCAAACCTCTGTGAGCTATGAACTGCTGACCTCATCTCAGGATGATTCAACTCAGATGCTAAACTTTAAATGTCACTATTGTTAACTCACAGCTCAGCAAAACATGCAAGAAAGACTGCGAAAGGATGGGTTAGGAAAGTCTGCACGATTAGCATGAGTCACAGCTCATTTTGGCACCACCAGTGAATAGGCCATGCGCCCACCACTTTTTCCTTGCCTTCAAGAAGCTGAACCCCAAGGCAGGCCCTCTAAGCCCATCTACAAAGGGCCTAGGCTTCAAAGTGAAGCCAAACCGAAGGAGCCAAGCAGAGCTCATGGGTGTATTCCAAGCCCACAGAACGAGAGCTCAAAGGATCTGAAAACATTTACACAAGGCAGTTTATCATAAGAGAAACATACAATTTTCCAGCTGTAGCCATCTTCATGGAGGCTTAAGGAACTCTTATTCACAAAGCCTACACTACCAACGGCTGAATTTCTGCTCCCTTCCCAGTCAGATACTTGTTACAGCCCTGTCTTTGCTAAGCAGACTTCTAACTGGAGCCTTCCCAGTGCAGTTACCAAAGTGTATGCTCGACTCCAGTCTTCCTTGACCCAGCTTTGCATCTTACACCAGAAACGAAGGTACAGGCTCAGTAGCCACAATGCTGGATGGAAGCTGAGTTTGCTAAGTTGACAGCATGCCAAGCATGCATGGTTTTGCTGAGGAGCATGCAACACAGCGCCTGTCGCTTTCTGTTGAGCGTGGGTGAAAAAGCAGAGTGGAATCTCTATCAAATACAATGGAAATAGAGTTTTTGTGGTAATGAACAAGGAAGTTATTGCTGCAGGCCAGAGAGCAAAAATTCATACCAGCCAATGGATGTAGGGCAGAGCAAAGTGCATGGTTTGGAGAATATGGACAGAAGAAAACAATTTATGCTAACTGCAGGATATGCCATAGAGAGGGGAGTGCAAGGACAGGAAAAGTCCTTTGTTCTTTTTAAATTCTAAGACTGCTGTGACCACAATATGATTTTATTTAACACCATAGCCATATTACCAAAGGGACTGAGAACTTGGAAAGCTTAGAAACAGCACAGCACTGCCATTCTCGCAATCTGAGAGTCTTACCATGACTATAGGAAGACTGTCAGTAAATAAATTGGATATGGTACAACTAGGCATGTCAAGGATGTAAGAAAATGGGACAGGAGACAAACAAATGCATTTACATGCAAAACTACAGTATTGCTCTGATTTTGGATCTACGTTATCAAGGCTTCCAAGCTGAAAAGAGAGGAGCTTCACAACACCCTTACCATGTCTCCATCAGGTAAATGCCACAGCACTGTTGTTGGAAGTGCTGTGCTAATGAAGGCATTGTATTTAAAAATCATATTTTTACAAGTCCAGAGGCAAATCAGTCTCACGTCGTTCCTGATGCTTAATTATAATTTGATTTGATTGCCTTTTATTCCAACTCCAGCTTCACAGCTAGAAGAGCTAGTCTACTCCTCCGGCCCTGCAATGGTGTATGACATTCCTGGAGAGCTACACAATGGTGGGACTGAGCCTGCTGGTCCATGGAGACCTGAATCCGTCTAAGCCAGGCTTGTAGCATGCCAGGCCTCCTCCCACTTCTGCATTCCCCCTTTCTCCTTCACCAGTGCTGGGGTTATCCAGTTATGTGGCAAGCTGGCTTGCTACCAGTAGCAGCAAACTCTGCTCCCTGAAGCAGCTCACTCTGCAAGTATGGGAGCAACAGTTTGGGTGTTAAGTTAGAAGTTAGCTGATCAATACTTCAGTTGTGGTTCCAGAAGGAGGTGGTACTGGGATGGAGTCAACAGGTCTCTGAGGTCACCCTACAGCTTCCTTTCTATGACCATTGTAGAAAAATCTGAAGAGATGGCGGTTTTGTCGTCCCCCCGCCACCCTCTTTTTTTTTTAACCCAAAAGCACTCCGTGCTTTTCCTCAGGACCACATTCCCAGTGATTCCCTGTATTCCTTACACTTCACTTCTCTCTCACACTCAAAAAACACAAACACGTCTATCCATCCTGCTCGGCTGAAGACCTCTGGACTTCAGCCCACCTACTTCAAAACTAGTATCCTGCGCACTGGGCAGTGTCATCTGTCAGACGAGTTTGGCCTAGATTAACTACTACTAACCTTTCTCTTCAGTAAGCACTGCCGACCACCACTTCCAAGCAGATTTCACCTAGCCCACATTGTATTAGAGATAATGGGCAGACCTATTCTTCTTTTTGAAGGATTTAAAGCAAACCCTCTTATACATTATCATGATGCTGTTGATGCTCAATATGGCTTTACTTGGTCGAGTTTTCTGTATACATAACTCCAAAAAGATAATTCCCAATGAAAAATAAATCTTGATTAATAAATGAATCAAAACATCCACTCAGAAACAGATTCCCCCAAAACCTTTCCCTGTCACTGAAGCATGGTGCTCAATATTGTCCTTTGCTTTTTGACATGCTGGGAAGAAAGAAAATGGACCAAGAACATTTCAAACTTGTTTCCTGCACAAAGTCATGTAAGCATTGTTGATATCTATTGCAGATGTGCAAGTTATGTTTGGATACAGGCTCCAGTGCCTCACAGCTTTCAGCCACAGATTGACAAAGCCAGAGTCAAAATAGCTCTTTTCAGTTTCCCACAGCACCAATGTCATTCACCCTAGCACAGACGATCAGCATTTCCCCAATTCCCAAGCATCAAAGAGCCTCTTACAGAGCTGAACAGTCCTTGTGACAAGACAGCTGGGGAGAGAGGATTTCCCAAAATCCAACATGAATTTTGGGGGCTGCTCAGTCTGCATGTACCTGTCATCAATTCCTTTTTCTCTCTAGGACAGCAAAAACCATCAATGTGCCAGAAAGTTGCTGTTATCACTCTCTGCAAAAGGCTGGCTTGTTTTCTGCTATGCAGAGCATCAACATGAGAGAGCCCTTGAGCAGGTGCAGACCAATGTCTCTTGTAAAGAAGTTACCACCAACCCCCCAGCATCTCTAAAGTAAATGCATACAATAAGGAGCTGCTATGCATTGGTAGGGGGTGGGGAAAGGCAGGAGGACATTTATTCCATGTTGTTAAGTCCTATAAAGGCATTGGTTAGGTTTATCAGCAATGGATGGATTTGGTGTTAGGATCATCAGGACAGGAGGATTTAAAGGGTCCCTTATTTCCACTGTCCTTCCCCTTTTTATGGTGCCCCCTTTTTTTTTCCACAAGTAAATTAAAATTGTTGCTGCAGTATCGCTGACCTCTTTCACACAGGGCATCAAATCTCCAAAGAGTCCCTTAAAGCCCTGTCCTTTCCCAGTGCTGTATCCTATTAGTGCACTGACCCTTTGTGCATCCAGCAGAGCTGCTAACCAAAAAATGCCTTTGGAATCTGAAAGCTGCGGCACAAAGGCAGCCCTTGGGTTTGAATAGGGCAGAGCAGAGGGTTTATTCCTCCTTGGAGCAAGCTCTTCTCTGTGGCACGGAGGTTACAGCAGAGCAGGCGAGGAGAGAGTTTGGGCCCTTCAGCAGATATAATTCTCCTATTAAAAGGAAACAAATTGGAGTCTATACCAAGGGTTTCCCAAAACAGAGCCCTCACCAGCTGACTTTGATTGCGTAAGTGGCCTCTGACATAGCCAACTTCCCAAGCCTAGTTCACTGTGGGGGAAAAACTCTGGGGAAAAAAATCTGGGTTTCAATCTGTATCAGAAAAACAGCTGTCCAGTTGTTTACCACGGAAGGGCATCCCATTCAGAATGTAATAAAGGGAGCACTTAAAAAACAAAGAGTCTTTCAGGTATTAGAGTTACAAAAGCTTTCTTGAAACATTCCTTAAACTTAAAGGATGGGAGCAGAGTGCCTAGCAGCTCTATCAAGCTAGCTTTTAAATAAGCTGGTGTGAATTAGTTTAGAAAGCAGCTTCTTCCTTCATGGTTCCAAAAGTTTTGAAAAGGAGTGGGAGATATCTACGTGCAAAGAGCAAATAGGTGGCCTAGACTATCTGGGACAACCTCAAAATACAGTGACTGTTCTGATGAGCACAGCTGGTCTTCAGGAAGAAAAATCCAAGATGAAATGGTATCTCAGCATAATGAATTCTCTCTTACACTCCATCACAAGTCAAGGGCCCTGAGCTGACTTACTTCCAGTATCACAGTAAAAGACTGGTAAGACAGAGGCACTGAGACACGTGGCATACTCCCACATCCCGAATGCTTGCTTTTCTTTCCCTTCACCCACCCCCACCAATGAATTCTTTATGCAAGATATTTTCTTTCTCAGTAAGAAATTTGGGGAAAAAAGGTGAAAGACAGCTGAAATTATGACGATTACTATCCTATCACAAACAAGAGATCACATGAACACAGCTGTGTTTAGCATTTCACTTGAAAGTTTTTATATCTACAGTTTCATCTGCAGTTATGCTTCCCCTTCCATCCACACCAATCACACTTTGTTCACAGGTCATTTAAGACTTCTAATTTCTCTTATCCTTCAATTCAGGTGCTTAATATAGGAAATAAAGATTGGTGTCTACACCTATTACAATACTTTCCATGATCTGCCTTTCACATTGTCATTACCACCCTCCTTCAACAGGGAAGTTAGGAAGCCCTGACAAGTCTTCAGACAAGTTAACAGGAGGCTTACAAGGATATGTTTGTCACTCGACTACTGAGTCAAAACAGAAGTCTGTTTTTCTTCCTTTCTCCACCGCAACACTTATTATTTATCTATTTAACTAACCTACCTAGCTGACTGACTGTGCCTTCCTGCAGAAAACAGAGATTTTGGTGTCTGGTCCCTTCCCTTGATGCAGCCCAGAGGAATCCTGGCTCACCCAAATCCCTGAATCACCTTAGCTGCAAGGGAAACATGGGACAAATCCCATGGAGCTAACACTGAAAACATAGCACTCAAAAGAGCACTTCAGGTACAGAGGCTTTGCATTTTCTGTAAAAGATTTTTAAAATACTGCACAATTATATGATCCTTTAATATTTAATCAACTTTGGTAACAGTACCTCGCCTTCAAAATGAAAATTAAACATGAATGTTTTGTTGATATTTGCAGCTATTATTTGCTCCCGTAGCTACAGAGAAAACGAAACAAAGATACATACTGTGGCCCCTATGTGGTCTAAAAAATATACTTCTTATTGGGAGGTTAACTCCTTTAAGTGGAGCCAGGAAAGATACAGATAAAATAAGAATATTGAGGGTAATACAGTGAAAATAATTGACTCTTCCCCCCTTCCAAATATTTCTATTATTACCAAAGAGAGTAAACTTAGGAATAGACAGAGGGAGAGAGCTAGTTTCTATTATTACCAAAGAGAGTAAACTTAGGAATAGACAGAGGGAGAGAGCTAGATATGCCACTACCACAAGCTTAGTATCTGTACAGATCAACACATAAAATGTTTCCATACTGATTGTTTGTTTCTCCTAGCAGCAGACCTTCTGCCTTTACAGTAAAGGCCTGTCTTTTTCACAACTCTGCGCTCATGTAAACCTGCTCTTACAAACAAGGGCTCTGCTCCCTCAACTATTCTGAGGTGCTTCAGTCCTCAAAGAGAAGGGGTTTGGACGGTAAGAGGAAGCGACAAATTTTCAGTCTCCCTTTCTTTTTGATTTTTACTGCCTACATTAGTCAGCTGTGCCAATGCAGCATTTAACACTCATATCATTAATAAAATAGTCTGCTAACATCCTTGGAGGCAGGAAAATAAACCGAGGCATTGATTTAAAGCTTCAGCTGGAACAGGCACCCAACATCGACTGCACAAAATGAAAGATGAAAACCAGGCCTTTGGCAATATCTGCACACCAGTGTCTCTAGCAGAGGGCTCCCACCTGGTTACGCTTGTTACCACAGGACATCACGCATCTCCACTGCACTGTGTTCACAGCACTAGTTCAATGAAATCAGTATCGTTTCCATAGCTGACTTTGCTGACAGGCCACCAACGCTGGTCCACCCCTCCCCTTCCAGCCTCTCCTACTGCAATCACAGCTTCAGCAAACACTACGAATTCACAGCCACGCTGAGGGACCTAAAAAGCTGTGAACAAATCAAACCTGGAGCATAAAGTTAAGAACTACAGCTAACAAAATCAAGATGTTTCACCCAGGATTGATACGAGCGGAATATAGCTCTTAAGAGTAGTTTTTTCTCCCATTGGTCTTCTTACTAGGCACTTAACTAATTGATGACCTGAGCGAAGTAAAGAGCAAACCCACCACAAATTCATCTGCTCCTGCACCCTCTGTCTAGCAATTCTCCTGCTGCAGTTCAACCCTGTTTGGAGTTAGGTATTTCCTTCATTGCTAGAAAACAGGTGTACAAATTTTTGTTATCTCAGGGTAAATAACACATTCGTGTTATCCGGATCTGAACATACAAAGCAGAAAGGTAAACCGAAGCCTTCGCCAACATCCACATGCCATTGACTCTAGCAGAGGGCTCCCACCTGATTGCATTTGTTACCCCAGAACCACAGGACTCATTTAGCATAATTTTCAGCGTGGTCCATTCATTGAGGTCAGCTGCAGACAGGCAGCACTGACCTCCATATAAAACTAGAGAGCTCTGTTGTCCCTGTGTCACAGGACAGGTCATATGCACCAGTTACCTTGGGGTTAAAAAAACATCCTGACTGTCTTGGTTAAAAGCAAAGAGCCTGCCTCAGAGCAGCTTCTCTTTTCTAGGCTATGGCAAAATAGAAGAAGGAGAAAAGCAGAGGTGGAAGCCCCAGTAAGACTGACAAAAGAGCACCTTGGTGATCAATGCAACTGGAAAGGATGAGGCAGTTTTCATCACTTTATTGCAGAGCTGGCTGCTGCAATCAGAAGTATGCTGTTTGGTCCGTCACTCTGCAAGAGGCCTCATTTTGACCCTCTTTGTGGTAATTATCCCCTTATACAGTTCACATCAAGTGAGCCTTATCAGGAGCTCGAGCTGCACTCAGTCACCATCTTGGTGTACGCATCTTATGACTCCTTCTGAGGACAAGCAGGCAGAAGCCAAAAATAGCTTCCTCATCTTATTTACACAACAATCACGAACACTGTAATAAACAAATAAGCTGTGATGAAGCTGCTTTATAGAATTACTTCAGATTTAAATATTTTATGTTCCACCAAGAAGGATAAGCAGAAGTGCTAGCACTATCTTTACAACAACCACCAAAAAGAAAATCATAACTGCTCAATTGTTTATTTCTAACGTCTGTGTGAATATTAAAGATAATCAGAAGCATGGAAAAAGAATTATTTTCCAGCTTTTTTTCCCCCCTTCAGTTCTTACTAAAAAGTCCCAATCAAACATGTTGAATTCTTGCCCTAGTTGGCACAACATATGCTTAAGTTCCATTGACCTTAATGAAACTTAGGCAAGCACTTAATTTATCTTTTGCTTGAAGCACTCCCCCAAATCAGAGTGCACAACCAAAGGTAAAATTAAAGCGCAAAGACGGTAAACTGCAACAGAAGTCTGATCCTGAGAGTGAAGGAGTTCACTCTTGGGGGATTTGCTCTGTGCTTTGCCCAGGCGGTCAGATCAATGAGTTAAAGGTCTACAAGGGAAATAGACTTTATGCTGCCATTGTATGCTGGGAAGCTTCAATTCGGGTTTTTCGTTTCATGTAACTTCCAAGCTTCCGTTTCAAGCAACTGATGGTTTTTAAGACCAAGATTTTGGTAACAAGGGAGGGAAGCTCTGAAGCACCCATCTGTTCTCACAGATACCTTGGATCCAGACAACTAAGTATGCATGGCAAAGGCGACAGGCCTTACCTTATCAGCTAAATCTCTTGCAATGTTGATCTGTTCGGTACCAGGACTGCGGCAAGCAAGCTACTGTAAAAGACAGGGTCACCCCTGCAGCTGGAGAAACCCCATGCTACACAGACCCAGTGGAAATATCACACCAGCTTGGAAAGAGTATCAACATCTGATTGTTTCCCAAAAGGTGAGCAATCGGTAAAGCCACACAACCTCTGAAAGTAGCAGAGGAACTTGTGGGAAGATCCTCATTTTAATCTTTGGTGGCTATGGATGTCCTGACAAGGCCTGATTTAAAAAACCCACTTTGTTTCCCCTGCATGATGTACTCTAAAATGGAAGTGGACTGGCAGGAGTCTGTGGACACTGCTTTTACAGGAGCTTTGAGCTTTATGCCAGGGAGCAGTCATGGAGGAGGACTTTTGGTGGAGCTTACACAGACATCTGCTACAAGGATCAGGCCCTAACAGAGGAATCGGGACTCCAGATCTCAGAATCATTCATTTCCACTTAAAGTACTTCCTAAAATCTGAAAGACTCAGAAACTGAGCATTGCATTTGCACATTTCTGTGCCAACACAACATAACATATGCTTCACATGTCTAGAAACATTATGGTGCTGCTTCCATTTCCTGCCAACCACTACAACTCTTTTCCTTCCTGATTTTAGGTTTTGTGAATTGTTTCAGTGCAGGAAGAGGAGGAATAGAAGAGCACTTCTGTACCTGGGAAAAGAAAGTATTTAGAGGAAAGAGGCAAAGCATGTGTTCTCAGGATCAGTTGGCAGAGGAGGCAGAAAATACCACAGAGCGTGACACAAACTGAGAAAAGATTTTGTACTTGCTTTTCATTTGTTCCCACAACAGATGCATGCTGGCCTGACTCAAATACTCCATGAAGTAGCAGCCATTGCATATGCTTCCAGATCCGTGTCAGCCTGGCTGAAGGCAAACGTGCTGCTAGCCGAACACAGGTTGAAGAATCAGCATAGCAGCTACAGCCAGGATGGCTACACATCCTCAAAGTCCCATCACAGCCTGCAGACCGTAAGGGTCTTCTCCTGCTCCCTTCAAGGCTAAAAATGCTTTCAGTTATCTCTGCTAGGAGCAGCACTGGTTTCAAGGTACATAGCAGCATTGATAAACTTGGTATTCAACTTCAGGAAGACCACAAATGGAGGATCCACCCTTCAAACAGGTTCAGATTTGGGAGGCAGTCAAACATGTGAAAGATTTGATCCTTATTTAAATGATTCAAACCATCTAAGTACCACACAAGTCTGCACAAATGGACTGAACTCCCTAGAGAAAGCCCTTTCTCATGAAATTTTGAGTATTTCCAACCCCGGCTTGGCAAGAAGTAACATGAGAGCAGACTCCCTCGTGGTATTTTGGTATTTCTGATTCCAAACACAGCCAAAAAAACAGAGAAAGACGATGGATTTCAATATATTATCTGAATTTATTAAACGTATAAATTATTTTAACTTTTTTTCTGATGACAAACCCTCTAATATTATTGAGCACAGACCCAGTAATCTTGATCTATGTGATGGCTCAACTTTACTATATGCTTTAAAGCCTCGCTTCTAGGCATTGAGTTGTTGTTTATTTCAAAAGTAAATGCATCACATGGCAAAACTGTCTCTTCCCTCCTTCTAAAAAGTTAGCCCAGTCCAACGGCAGACCACTGCTCAATAGAAAAGTAACATTAAGACTCTGCTGACATTTCTACCACAAGAAGTCCTCTGCCTGTTACACTATAGGCAAGATAGCTGTAATAAGCAAGGTAGCTCTAAGCAAGGGCTGGTGGGAACCCATGTACTCTCAAAGGTCAAAGAAGGACTGGCATCTATTAATCTCATGGCCAGTTTAAACAAAGCAATAAAGGGCATAGTCTCGCCTACCAGGGAAGCCAAAACAAAGGTGCAACCAAAACCAGAGATTAACACACTCCCCTTGACTGGCTATAAGAGGAAAGCCACATTTTGGAAAAGAATGAGAGAGGGTGCATATTTATATCCAGAAGCTACAGGAAGAAAAAAAATAGTATTTTACCCAGAGTCTGATTCCTGAAGAGGCCCACAGTGGCAAAAACAGGATAATTGTAAAATAATAGCTCACCATGTTCTCACACTTCTTTTTTTTTCCATGCTGCTAAAAGCAATTCACTCAATCAGCAGTTGGCTATCACCAAAATTCCCTCCTTCATCTCTGTATTCCACTTAGGGAGTAGCAAATATAGGGCACTCAGCTCATAACTTTTGGTTTTTTCAAGCAAGAAAATTCTTATAAAAATGAAATAAGCCTCTGGTTTAATGGCCATCAACTGAGTACAATAGCTATGCTGGGAACCAGAGATCTTGAAAAAATTCCCTCCATGACTATAGGGCTGATTCTCTCATATTAAATGATCATGGCATAATTCCAGATGCAGAAAAGCCAACTCCTTCAGGATGGTTTGTTCTCGATTTTAGCTAATCCTCCCAGACTATAGACTATTCTTTAATAAACCAATCAGCAAGGGGGCTCCCAGGGTGCAACACCCCACTTCTCAAAACTTGGATCCACACCCAGTCACGCAAACTAGTCTTGTCCTACACGAAGGCACACGTTTGTGCACCCGCTGCTAATTTCCAGAAAGTCTTTACCACAGACGTTCTGGGAAAGTGGTTATCTTCCATCTGCAGTTTCTTTTTTCAGCTGGTCTTCATAATCAGTTGGCTTCCCTGTAACCCTGTTGATCACAGTCAATATTTCTATAGCACGATCTATAAGACTGCTTTAACCTGGCATGAGTCTGGACGTTTTCTACTTTTTCCCCAGCCTCTTTGACAAAAGGTCATTCTTCCCAGAATATACAAGGGCGATCCAGCCTGAAAACAATTCAGGACCCAACTGTCTCATTAAAACCAAACAAGACTAGTTAAAAATAGAAGGAAAAAGGAATTATATCTTGCATTTATTTTGTTTTAAACACATCCAGCAGACACATCTGCTAAATAGAGGCTAAAGAGGTTCAGTTTGGGTTTATACAGCAAAAAAACTTCCTGCAATTACAAAGACCAGGTCCTGTATAACAGTCATCTTTTGTGCATCTTTCTTCAGGCACCCTGTGAGTAGGGCAGTTTATCCTTTCTGGAGCATTATTCCATCTCACTGAAATAACTACAATTCTACTATGGTCTCTTCCAGTTTCCATGGACCAGTTATTCCTCCCCTCCTCTCAAATCATTCTGTGACATTATTATGCACAATCAACATGTTGTCCTCCATCTCGAAGGCAGATGAGGTCTTTGAGGATTAAGAAAAGGTGCAAGGTAAATGTTAGATGTGTTATTACTACTTTAATTAGGTGTCCATCTACTAGCAGTTCCTCACTGAAAGCATGAATTTAAAACTGAGTTTTACCAACTTCCTGCTCCAAGCTGCCCATCGCCTGCCAGAGACATCAGGAAATTAACTGGAGCCTGGGGAAATGGGAGACAAGGGAGGACTCTGACCAGACGGCAAACATTAATGCAGAGAAGAAAGGGCCCCTTTCAGAAGCAGCGTCCCAGTTTTGTGGATCCCGAGTGTTTCATCTCTCAATCTACCGCCTCATTCTTCAGAAGCCCCAACATCTGAAACGTGTCTAGAACAAGTGATGGAGTCAAGCAATTCTTCCACCAACAGCTCCAAATACTGCCAGCAGAACACGCCAGAGCTGTCAGCGTTTTGCCTTTCCTTCCCCACTCCCTCCATGACAGCCCACCAAAATGAGAAGTATTGCTGGAAAGCCACTGTAAAAGACCACGCCAATGGAGCAAAAGCCCCAACTGGAGCACTGGCCAACAGTCCCAGCATTACCACCTGACCAAGCTGACATGAATTTCAGTTGAGCTAGCTAAATTTACCCATAATTTGCAAACATTCTCAATTCATAAATCAGTAATAATTCAGAAGTGATTATTGCTGCATTACATCATTTTCTAAGAACAGCATCACAATGCAGCTGCTTGCTACATCTGTGAGTATTTTATGGATACTATCCACAAGTCAAGGAAAAATATTTTCTGCCAGGACCCACCAATTATTAACAAGTTGAGAGAGTAAAGGTAAGCTAAAATGAGGACTCATTTACTCTTCACCTCTTATGAGTTACGCTTCTATCTGCTTAAAGCTCCAAGTGAAAGGAGCCTGGCACACTCTTTGAAACAGTTAATTTGAGTTTCCATCCCCAAATCCATGCTTTCCATTTTGGCACAGTGGGGAGATTCTCCATAGAGGTGCGATACGAGTTGCTGCAAATCAGGACTCAGGTGCTTGGCAGGTATCTTCATCCAAAGTTCAGATAACACCTGGCTGTATTGTCCTGCCTGTAGCTAGAATGCTGATTCTTTATCTACCATAAGTTCAAGGGAAGCAAAAATGCAGACAGCTAGAAAACAAGCATACGGCAGATTTACAGAAGCCACTGGGTCTTGAAACCTTATAGGAAGCAGTGAAGCAACTGAGACTCACGGTGTGGTGAGGAGGCAATCAGCTAACTTCACTTGCACTATCTCCTTTCTCTTGCTCTTGGATAATCTGGTTTTCCTATCAACTATTTTAATAGTCTTTGCTGAATAAAACATACCAGGTTTTCAGAATTTTGCTTTAAACAGGCATGTGATTCATGTGTGTTTTTGAGGTTTAGCTACGTAATCCCCGTTGGCAATTTTTCTGTCAGAGGTTCTAATACTTCTGGAGACAATATCAAAATTATGCATATATTTATGATTACGTACAAAGCTGGCATTATTCAACTGCAAATCTGTAGCCAAGAGAAGAATGGAAACTCCCTAAACCAAAGATGATTTTAAAAAGTCATTCCTTTCAATTGCACAAGGTCTGGTGCATCTCAGGTTGCCCTTTCGCCACCTGGTCCTTCTGCTTTATGTCCATTCCCTGTGGACTGACACACACGGGCCACTGCTTGATCCTCGTACCCCTGCCCATATGTTTAGGCTGCCATTAACATCACATAAGAGACTAGCTGGAAGAGATGCACTTGAAGGAAAGCAGAGCCAAAACATCCCCCTTCTCCGCAGCCAAGTGCACTGTGCTGCCAGCACATCTGCTCCCCACCAAGCCAGCGAGCCTCAAGGTTATTTTGGGACCTGCATCTACGCTAAATGGCAGCACAGAGCACCAGCAGTACGAAACACAGTAAGGACCATATAGCTGAAACCTGCAATTCATGGACCAGTCAGCACAAGGGCAGTTAATCACCACAAAAACGGAAGGCAGACATGTTTTCAAGGACACGAGACCCTACGAGGTACTAGCTCCTGATGCACTGAAGTGGAGCAAGGGCCCACAAAAGACCCACATGAGGAGGATTTGGGGGTGATGCTCTGAGGCCCTCCCTCCAATTTTGGCTGTGCCTTCATGAAGGCAAAGCTTCCGGCGAGAAAGCACGGTGTGCAGTGACTTCAGGCCACCAAAGACCAGCCATGGAGGGCGCCTGGGCTGCCAGCCTTTGTCCCTCTCCCCAGCGGAGAGGCAGCAGGGACCTCGCAAGCTGCCTCTTCCCTGGGCGGACAGACAAGGCCTGCCACCCAGAGCTCAGCTGGCCTGCCATGTGGGGCTTGGGAAGGGGAGAGGAGCTGGTGATGGTGGGGATCAGCTAAAAGGCATCGCGTGAGGGGGGACGAGGCGAGTTCGGCAGGGAGCAGCCCTTCTCCGGGGCGTCGGGGGGCACCTGCGCTCGGCGACATCGCGCCTGTCCTCGCAGCCAGAAGGCCTGCTCTAAAACACCCACGCTTTCCTTTTTATTACCGTTTCTATCGCTTATTTGCCAGGGGAGGAGGGAAAGCTGTGGTCAGGTGCAGCATTCAGCGAGGACCCCGTCCCCGGTGGGCGCTCGGCCTCTAACTGCGCAGGGAGCCATTTACGCCCCGCCATGAGGAGCGGCTGCCCGCCTGGGTTTCTGAGGCCTGTGGGGCAGCAAGCACCGCTTGGCCCCAGGCTTGCAGGCATTTTTGCAACACTCCAAACTCGCCCACCTGAACAGAGGGGTATGTAGGGGTAGCAGATACCCCAGTGTGCTCAGGTGCCACAAACTAGCGCCCAGTCTCGCTCTACCCAGCAGGCGCAGTCTGAGCCGTGCCTGCCTGCACGGTCAGCACCTGGTGAAGAAGAATGAAATACAGCTTCTGAGGCGGGGAGGGAAATGCGGGGAGACATGTCAGAAAGCCATCGCTGACAAACAACTCTTAACCACCTCTCCGAACAGAAAAATGAGAATTGCAATAGCTAAAGCTGCGGCAGCCTTCGCCCCCTCCTCCCAGAGACGTGCTGCAGCATTGCCTGAAGTCCACGCTGTCTCCTCCATGCCTAGGCAAGCACCCAGGGGCTCCAGAGCACGCCTGGTCACCTGCACGGCTACACGGCCTGCTCCTGCAAGAACGTAGCCTTCCCTCCACACAAACCTTGCTCATTTATGGTCTTACATCCATCCTAGCAACAACACTATCACTACTAGAATTATGTACTCGATTGTGAAATCGGTAAAGACTGCCCTTAGGGAAACAAAATAATGAAAATCCTGAAACGTGAGTGCCTTAAACTCTAGGGAAGTTCAAGTCTCAGGCCCTTCTGCAGACCTTCACCAGCATGTCAAGACACAACACCACCAAGAGAAGTAAATAGAGGAGAAGATACCTAAGGAATAAAAATACTCATTTAGGATCCATCAGCAACAGCCTTTCACATCCCTCATATTTCCCCGAGGGCTACGTCCCCCAGCCAAGATCCTCTCTGCTGTGCGCGGCAGAGGACCCAGCTCCCGGACGAGACGTGGGACACGCAGGGCTCCAGCCACAGCTGTCCCCACAGCCCCGCTCCCCCAGGGAATGCTCCGATTTTCAGGCAGGTGATATTTTGACAGCACATTGAAACTCTACGCAGAAAGCAAGTGTTTTGCACTGTTACACAGATACTGAAAACACAGGGGTTTTCACCCTCGTAAAAATATTTCAATAACGAAATTGCCGTAGCCCTCCTGTGAAAACAACAAAACCAGCACTTTCCACAAAGCCATGAACTGGGTTGGAAACTGTATAAAACTTTAGTTTACATAAGTACATTATGCTGTTAGAGCCATTGTGTATATCAAGATCTGATCAGACCACAGTAATTATCTGCCGCTGGATAGTCTGTGATTTAGACATTACTGTTCATGGGCACATAAAAATAAATGCTAAGACTTTACTCAAATAAGCTTTGGCTTCTAGATATTTAAAATTTAGAGGCCAACCTAAATAAATCATTTATCTAGCATGAATTTATATCCAATCTATTGTCTGAATGTCCTTTCTGTTCATCACCTGAACAGAAATATGCCTTTCGTTTGTTTTGAGGCATATTCCAAAAACATACAGGTCACAGTTCTACCATTGCATCTTGGACCATAACAGTATATAAATTATAATAGTTTCCATTTGTTTTCACTGGAGAAAGTATCCTTTCTTCTTTTTTGCCAGTCTTCACACTCACATATCAAATGGCTTATAAAAGCATTACAGCTGCTGATTGACTAAGAATTATGCGCAGCAACTAGTTTCCTAAAATATCCTGTGTTTTTGACACTTCTCATTACTACTCAGTTGTCTGTCACATAGACTTACTTTTGGGGCAAGGAACAGCTTTTAATATCCATACAGAACCAAGACAAACAGAGGCTCAAGGCGGGTGGATTCACTAGGCTCTACTGCAATAGGAACAGCTAACAGCATAAGCCCCTACAAGTTTTTGCTTACAAAAAGTAGATATGTCACACTAACAAGTATCAGTCAGGGTCCTCATCCAGGGAAGCATTGCCAGATTTTCACTTATTTATCAAAACCCCAGCTATTTTCTCTAAGAAGTAACTGAAAGAGAAACTTCGAGGAATGGTGTTAAATAATTCTTACAGAACAAGCAGCCTGTAACAGAAAACCAGTTAAACCCTGGAATGTCTCCTAGTAAGGACTAGTAGTACAGCAAAACCACTGCACTTGACACTACAGGAAAACAAGCAGACAAAACTACTAAGATATCTCCTGCGTCCAGCTCTGACGAACTGTCGCAGGGGAGGTCGGGTCATCCTGTAGCTGACAGTGTGCCAATAATTTCTATTCTATTCCAGTGGAAAAACCTCAACATCCGTGGGGGGGGAAGTTTCCTTCAGCTATTGTTTCCTCTCCAAAGATCACTTCTTCAGCTAAAAGGATGGGGAAGAGGAAAGAAAGAAAGAAAGGGACTGGGTGAATAATGCTCCGTGACTAATAGCCGTGGTCTGACCAGTCTGAAACAGCTTCAAGTGCCCATGACCTTTTGAAGAGCCACAAGTAAGACACTAACAAAAACACATAACACAAACTCTCACACCCCTTCCTTTTATCAAATGGGCGTTAGGATGAATAAGCTGACAAAAACAACATGGAAGTAATCTGCTGAGTAATTCCTCTAATATTCCACCGTGGGTTAGCTCTGAGAGTTTGAGGCACACAACTACGAAGGCGCTGCGCTGACTGTATTTCAGATGACAAATTCTCATTAGTCACACACAAATACTACATGTTGTTCCACAGCTTACACAAATGTTCTCCTGAAGCAGCACTCAAGTCATTAACAAATCGCTGAGCCCTCCCGTATATCTCATTACACAATTTCTCCGAGAGGACGTGAAAGCTCTCACCCAACTACTCCACACATCCCACTCCCTGTTATCATCCTATGGGACTTCACTCAGCGCACGCATTCCCCACGCCATTTAAAGGTCTTCGATATAAATTCTGCTTTCAGGGGGTGGCACACCAGTTAACTGTTGGATGGTTGTTTCATGTATCTCTTCTGTTGATCAACACAAATCCACCCCAGGCTGCAGCATCATTAGATCAAGCTTGGCAAAAGGAGGTAATACTACTACTAATAATATCCACCTCTAATATAGTATTTTAGTGCTTTTCATCAGCAGATCTTAAAGAAGGTCACTAACACTGTACAGAGGGGTACAATATTCTTCTGTGGCTCTTCCGTTCAGACCTTCACCTGCAAGGAAATTGCTTAGCATCTTTCATAATGCTGGACTGTGGAGACTTATTCCACTAAAGCAGTGCATCCCAATCCTGCATAAATAGAGGCATAGTGATTCCTGTGAATATCATCTTTAAGTCACCAATAGACAAAAATCCATTGTATAATTACTGTTGAAAAGGAGGTAATAATTGACAGGACACAGTTTACATGAGTCTTTTTCAACTCTCAGAATATACAGCAGTCATAGGCATTATTCCCAGATTTAGTTAGGCGTTTGAAGTTTCATATCTTTTTATTCCAAAATCACTGTTAACACACTGAACTTGACCTATTAATGTCTAGATTAAGTGATCAGAATTACACAGAATGGTATTTTATTTCTTGAGTAGACAAGTACACAATTCTGGTTCAAATACTGAAATTCACTGAAACATGTCTTGAAACGACAAATGTTAGAAAGCAATATGATCTATTCTATAGAGAAGAAAAAATACTGTGCTAGTTACATTTTGAATGCACGCTGCCAAATTCTTAAATGTTTGCATGATCAGAAAAAATGCACACCATTAACTAGTTAGCAAAGATAACTCAAAGCTTAATGGAAAGTGCTCAAAACTCCCAACTAAATCATCTGCTAGCTCTAAAAATCAAATCACATTTACTTAGATGCCTACATATTATTTAGCCAGCACCCAAGTTGAGAACATTATTCTACCTTGGTAGAAAAGCTGCTTGGGCTAAGGCAAGAACTGTGATACGATTGCCACCCAAAACCTTTGGGGAAAGTCTGGCAGCATATCCAAAGTCCACGCCTAGCACATTTTTATATGTAAGGCAGAATCCTAAAATCTGGATGTAATAACTGAAATGTAAGGGAAATACAAATTTCAGACCATCCTTATCTAGAGGGAAACTTGTTTAAAATTGAGAGCAAAACTCAGGATCCTAAAACAGTGAAAAGGCACTATGTGAACTTTGTGCAGCTACAGAGCTGATTATAGAACAACAAAGCAGAACTTTGAGGTACAGCCTGAGCAGTGAATACCAGAAGCCAAGACCGCTCCTGTCCTGGGGAAAGCTTAAGCAACAAGCATACCTAAAAGAATGTGGCGGCAGTACAATAAACTGTGAGGACCCTCTCAATTGCAGACTTGTGAACAGGAACAAGAAGCCACAGATGAGAACAAAAGAGGCATGGGGAAATGAATGTCTTAGAGGGTCTGACAATTCTGAAGATGAGAGGTGACAGGAAAGATTTTGAAGAGAGAAGTAAACAGAGTGGAAATCACAAACAGGAGAGCTGACAGCCAGAAACTCTTTGGATTTTAAATGAGCTCAGTGGACAGAGAAGGGGAAAGATCATTGAACTGCTACCCATGAATGACAAGGATGGAAGTGGAGCACTGAGAAAGAAGACATCCAGCATATTTGGCAGCAATAGCTTTAGGAGGGTCTTGAACGGCGACACAGTGGCAACTGATCCTGCTTAGTCTCTGACATGTATCAAAGCAGAGAGAGATGGGGATAAGTGGAAAATTGTCCAAACTAGGAGGAGAGATGAAGAAGAAAGAAGCACCAGAAAATTCAACAAAGACAAGAGAGGAAAAACCCTTAGACATGTGCAGAATTGCTGATGAAGTGTTTACTGATGAGTGGTGAAAGAATCTCATCATGTCAGCTCAGCGAGCTGGGAAAAGCACCTCAAGACTGAAAAGTGGCAGAAACGCTCCCTAGAACAAAGGCAGCAAAAATGCAAAGGGAGCTCAATGCATTCTAAAGAGAGCATTTTTAGTACAGTATGGGGAAGTGAAGGGGCAACGTTGCAGCAGAGTCCACAGGGGATACGGAACCAATTCCTTTTTCCTGATCTACAAAAGATATGTTTCTTCTCCCCAAAGAACGAGATCACCTTCTAAGTTTAAAATTAATCCTCTAAATATTTGAGGACATCAAGGGTCTAAGCAATAAGAAGACCTAAGAAAACTTGTGAGCTGTGGCTAAAAACCTTTCTAACTCCACAGGAGAGGTCTCAGCAAACATCAGCTAACAAAGGACGAGTGATGGCTAACAATGGTCAGAAGCATATGCAGTGTTCCAGTTGATCCACCATGCAGTGTTTGCTGAACTAACACGCTTATATTTGTCAGATAACATTTGCTAACAGGTTTCACACCCACTGTTTGTCCCCTCAGAGTAATTTCAAAGTGACCCTCAGAAGATGGATCTCAAATAGGAAGGCTGAGACCACCAGTCTCAGTTTTACACCATAGGTACTTTTAACATGCTTTGCAGAGGAACAGCCAGGAAGAGCCCTTCAGCTGCCATCAGGCCATTAGCTCCAGCATGACAACACCAACACCTTGTTATTTTTAAAGTGCATAAAGACTGCCCTGCCCTGTAGCAGTGGTGCTGCTGGGCCTGCACCTATTCAATAGGGGATGCTACCACTACTGGGATTCAGTAATTCTGAGCCTTGTTTACCTAGGGCAGGAGGTTTTAAGCACAGTCAGTGAGCCAGGAAGGGCAGGGGAGAGGGAAGAAGAGCTCTGATTTCTCTAACAAGAATGCCTAAGTGTTAGCTGCTACATATGAAAACTTGGCTCACATTACTCCACCAGGAAGGTCCATGGGCATCAAACGAGGTAAGGCATCTATGAACATAACCATGCTAAAATACCCAGGCTGATGCACCTGAACATTCCGCATAAGCTGCACTGAGCTGTTGCAGTTAATAAAAGCATCTTCTCTCCCAATGAGTCTGCTGACCTCTCATGGCACCGCATGCTCACCACTGGGCAGGAGCCACCTCCATCCTCATCCAGCAGACCCTGCTCCTGAGCAGCCCAGAAGGCTTCCTAGACACTGTAACACAAGGTGCTCCATCCTCTTCCCCACCACAGGCAAGCCACACTGCACTGAGCTAGGGAGAGCAGACACCTTTTTCCTGTATAATGGAGCCTCTCAGCCTTATACGGATTAAGGACTTTATAAGAGGAGCACTGCAAAATGCAAGGTGGTATTGTATTGTATTAATGTCACTTAATGGTAACTGTCAATGATCGTGATGGAATAAATATGGAAAAGGAAATTACTGTAATTGACTGACAGTCTGGAATCTTCCACACATGATCTAATGAGAGACCTGTGAGAAGCTGCTGCAGTAGAGGCTATTAATGCAAATCATATGCACCATGCCTGCTCTCTGAATTATGCAATGCCATGTGAATGTCTAATCCGTTTCACCAGGCTTGTCTCTATCCAGAAAAACTATTCCGCTGACATGCTGATTAGTATATTAGGAGAGTTTTAGAAGTTCAGTGCTAGAGCGGGTGCCATCGCAGTGTTATTAATTTAGTTCAGAATAAAACAAACAGGTCTGTACAGCCATCAAAAGCACTACGTAAGTCTACAAGATAAGTTTGTCACAGCTGATGGGAATTTGCAGGAATGCCTTGTGATATGTAGTAAGATAGATAAGGATGGTATCACTTTTCTCAACTACTGTTGAGAACTCAGGAATTGAAGACAAGGAAAAATATTTGATATAGCTCCATAATATTTTGCATGGATTTCCAGAAAGCACATTGTGATAACAGAAACAGACGGGAGATTTAAGGGATGTAGTTGGCATATTTATATTGCAGCAGTGTCACAGACACACAAGGCAGTGTATAAACATGTTGGAAGATGGTGCCCATCCCAAGCTTTCTGGGCTGATGCCACTGTATTTTGCCTCTAAGAATACATTTAGATCAAATACCATGTAGATCAATGATAGAAATTATTTTGGTGGAGTAATCACCGTCCCTGGGGACCACTTGTCCTTCGTGCAAAGCCGTAACAGTTAGCACTGTTAAAGGGAAGCACGGACCTGGACTACAGGAGACCTCACACAGTTTCAGATGAAGCTTGGGGATATGAAGAAAGCTTGCATAAAGCCTCCTGCACCTGTGCTGGCTGTCTCTCCCTCATTTCCAACAAAGTAAAAATCACTCAACTTTAAGAGGAAATTGAGAGAAGGCACCACGATGTATACAGGATTCCTCACCACTTTCTAAAAATAGACATTTTACAAGTCTGAAACCTAAATAATAAAGCTGAAAATTAGCCCTGCATCATTCACTCTAGCTAAAATGAACACTTAGAGCAACCATTTTGCCTCAATATCACTTGCTTCAAAGGATCACAGGCTAGCCATGCCTAAAAAATGGTGGAGAGCCCACGAACCCAGTCACAAAAGTGAAAAAAGTAAATGTTGCTCTCCTCTCATTATGCCAACAAAGTCCCAGCCCTGTGAGACACTTTATCCTTTTATACCTGCCTGGCACCTGGCAGGAGACAGGAAGGCTTCATGCAGGGCACCTGCACAGATATGGAGGTCCCAGGGCAAAACCAGGCTTTCCAGGTGAACTAGTGTTGAAGGCACTTGCCTCGCCTCATGTAGGGGAAGGAAAAGCATGTTTTCCTCCTGGTCACAAGAGGCTCCGAGGCAGCTCCACACCTCTTACATGGAAAACACGACAGACACCATGCAATAGATACTCAGGATCCTCTCCACTGATCCATACTGGATCACTGTTTTCCACCAGCTTGTCTGCAAAGCACAATACAATAAACTTTCATTTTTGTGCAAGTGCTAAGATTTAATAGAGTTATTACTTGCACAGAGACAATACAAAACAGCCCTGTTACAGTCTAGCCTTTATGGCACCCGCATATGCCTAGGGACAGATGCTGACAGCAGAGCCAAAGGGATCTTGAAAATTAAGTACAAGGAATGAGGCAGGGTTTCATGTTTGGCAAGTCAGCACTGAGGAAGCAGAGATCCACGTGTCATTGTAACATTACATAGTCTTGTAGGGAAAAGATGCTGAAAGCCCCCCTGGATTTAAGCATTGTTATTTTATTAGCATTATTTGCAGTGCCACATCACAGCAGAGCCTCAGCCACATCAGCTGTGCAAACACAGCACAAGGAAAGGGAGCCCTTACCCCAAAAGACTTGCAAATACACGAACAGCCCCTCGGCAGAGAACACTCGTTATCTGAGCCGGGTGCAACAATCTGCTCAGAGGAATTACACTTGGGCATTACTTCTGCAAGCAGATGAAAGGCGGCCTCCACCCACGCAGGGAGTCCATGGGCAAGGTGTCTGCTCCGAGCTGGACACCGGGCAGTCAGGCTCTGGATGCAGGGACGCCTGCTTGGGACCTGGGCCTCAGCAGCACGATGGATGGCTTCACGCCCAACCCTAATGGACCACAAGGTACGACTTTGCAGGGAAATCTCAAATCTCTTCCCTCAGGATAAACATGTGTTTGGAAGCCAGTGGTTTAAAATCCCTTCACAGTGATTTCAGAGAAGAGATAAGTGTATGTTTGTAAGCTCTCAAGAAATCACTACAACTTCTTGGCAGCTACACAACTCCTGAGGAGGCTGCAGGCACCCTGGGACCTGCAGACCCCCAGCTAGGGACAGGAGCATCTACACTGGCACAGTGCATTTTCCCATTTTTTCCCTTTTTCTGCACAGCCCCACCTCAGAGGTTGCTTTGGGAAGGCAAGGATTAGGGATGTTTTGATCAGACTTGCCTCGTTAACAGAAACGATAAACTCTCCATGACATTTTGATGTTTTGAATTCACACCACAAATTCATTAATGTTTCTTGGGGGGTTGAATTTGTCTGGGAGGGATGCGCAGTGCAGGGGAGGGGGTGGGGAGGGGTTTTGCAGGAAACAGAAGGCTTCTCTAGCCTTGGAGGAGTTATTTGCCACCCAGGGGCCAACACTTTCAGGTTTTTGCAGAGACTGATGTTTTCAACATGTAGAAACACTCTGAGGGAAAAATATTTTGTGTGTGTTCAGCATCCAAGATTTCACTATTTTACTTGCGGAACAGACTTATTCTCTCTGCGCTCATTCAACAGTAAGTTTGCTTTTGGGCAGGATAGGTCAGAAAGGCAAAATCTGGGTCCAGATTTCAATTGCTCCCAGAAGTGCAGGCACACGAGGACTCAGACTGCTGTGCAGCTTGTAGCCAGCTGTGAATTAACACTCATCTGACATGGGGCAAGCTAAGCTTCTATGAGAAAACCGATCTTATACCTTAAACCACATGGCATGCCACTCCACAGAGCCCGGTAATGAAGGAGGACGGTATTAACATTCCAATCAAAACATCCAGGAGGAGGAAAAGGAGAACTGGTACTTCCAGTGTCAGCTCCAATTAGGAGGAAATAGAAGCCACAGATGAGAAATAGGAAGCATCTATACGTGAAAGCATATTTAGCTTTGAAGCTGGTGTGGGAATATTGGCTTAGTCCTTACTTTCCCCAAGTGTTATGTCATCTCATGTGTAATGTTGACACTTACAAGGATTATTTATTAAATAATTCCTTTACAAACAACAGGGAATAATTCTGGCCTTTGATATAGACAGATTATGATCTCAGATGCTACTAAAAAGATCTTATATTCATCTTAACAGGCTAAGCACATTAAGAATCAGGGAAGAAAATACATGAATGCAAAATATGGAAAGTAAACCAAAGAACAGGAAAATCAGCAAAGCCATGCTGAGCCACAGGTTTTAATAACTTCCCTTTCTCAGGTACTAAGAGATTAAATCTGTCCACACCAGTCTTCAATTAAGTAAAAATTGTGTTCTATGCCAGTCTGGGCAGAAGGGGGGGGGGGTGTTGGTTTTTTTTGTTGTTGTTGTTTTTTTTATTTTAAACAGTTCCCCATTTTGGGCCTGCAAAGAAAAAAAAAGTTTAAGAATAGCCTGCAGATGTCTAATTAACCTGACACTGCCCTCCGGTCAGGCACAGCCAGCTCCCAATTACCTGCAGGTGCTTTATCCAGGTTGTGGATGAAGCCTGGCACGATGCAGAGACTCCCAGGCCAGCTCTGTATGGGTGCAATACTGCACGTACACTGCTATCCTGCTCCTCCTAGTCCTGGAGCAGTTTAGCCTGTTTCAAACAGCACGGAGCCTGAGTTAATAAGCTCCGCCAGGCCTGAAGCGGCTCTCCGAGGAGCTGGCCTGGATACTGCTGCAGAACCAGGAACGCAGCACATGGGCACCCATCACCACCCCAGGCTCCAAATGCTGTGAGCAGATCAGGGGACCAGAACAGCGACTTCCCCAGAGCTGTTTGTCCCAGGAGGGCTCGTTATTCAGGCACAGGGATGGAGGAGCACAAGCCCACCAAGTTCAGAGCTTCACACCCCACCAAGGGCACTGTACCCATCTGCATGTTGCAGGATGCCCGGTAACTTCCCCACCATCCAGGGCGTCCAGAACAGAAATGAAATAGCTCCAGCTGCTGAGCTGGCCATCACCTCTACCCCGAGTGGTTTGTGCTGCAGTCATTATTACAGCCAAGTGCCAGAAATCAAATTTGTGCTGATGGAGAGTCTGAATTCAATGCTCAAATCAGGCCTGAAACAGAGGTGCAGCTGCTGTGTCTGGAGAAGCTGGACCCAGTATCCCAGTTCAGGCAGGCTCTGCTTTGTGGAGAGGCAGCAAGAATCCTGTAACATTTCACAGCAAACTTGGAGATCTTTCTGCCTGAAGTCCTGAATGGGCAGGTGCAAGGGGTCCAATGATCCCCCTCTGTTACAGCACACCTTGGCTTCAGGGAAATGTACTCAGGGTCACTCTGGCACCAACCTTTTTTTTTTTTAAAAAAACAAAAAAACCCCAAAAAACCCACAAACCCAACCTATCCTTTCACCAGGATGTTTTTTCAAGCTGTCCCCATCTGAGCATCTGCTATAATATGGATGGGGGGAATGACTCCTTTCAAAACAAGCTGAACCAAAAAAAAAAAAAAAAAAGAAACAGCGCTAATTTAATTTGTTTTCTCAAACGACAAATCCTCATACCGCTTGAAGCAAATGAGGCATTAAAGCTGAGAAAATGCATTGAGGCCCTTCAGCAGCACTTCCTTCAGAGGAATGAGAATGGGAAAGGCCCTTTTCATACTGTCCCATTGTCCCCGCCAGCCGCTAGGTGTTCGGCCCTGCAGCTCCAACTAGCAGCACAGTATGGGGTTACCCAGGGCAATGAGCGACAAACAATTTAAAACTTTTCCATAAATCTGAAAAACAAAGAGGCTTTTTATCTCTGCACTGAAAAGAGTAAACGAGCAGAGCCTCCATCCCCAGAGCCCACTGCACCGGCGTGATCAGAGCAATCAAGCCGATGGTCTGACAGCAGACCTGCAGCAGGCAGCCCTGTTCTTACAGCAAAGAGAAATCGCTCAAGAAATCCTTCCCAGTTGCCTGCTATAAAAGGGGAGGCCTTTCCCCCTGAACCCCAGTAGCCTTCCTGCCCGTAAAGCATGCTGCCGCTTCTCCTGCTAGTCGCACCATCAAGAGGCACGGCTCCCTCCAACCCTAAGGGCCACAGCAACGCGACAAAGGCAGAATAGGGCCCGCTCTTAGCTGCTTCCTGAGCTTTAAGAAGCTCATGCTCTTTAATAAAGGAAATCAAGCCAGAAACACTTTTTAAAGCAGCGAGTGGAAAAGCAAAGTGAGAAGAACTTTTTTCCAACCTAGAGAGTGGCACTGAGGAGAGAATAAAGACCAAAATGACTGAAAGCCTGCAGAACATTTTATAAAACAGTTATTTTTCCCCCCAACAATGGTACTCTGTCCCTGACATGAATCAAAAATGTCACAAGGCAGTTTGGTGAGGCCGCATGTGAATACTGGGTATTGAGCTGCAGCAGCTGCAGGCAGACTTTGTGGTTAACCCTGTAAGACTTTCACTGCTACAGCTGGCTTCGATTCTGTCGCCGCGTCCGAGCAGCCACTCCTTCCCACTGCACTGCTGCTAAATATAATCACAGCCTTATCACTGTCTGCATTTCATTCCACCACAAGCATCACAGGACCAGTTCAATCGTAAAGGCGTCAAATTAAGAGATGTATCTATGCATATTTTACATACAAGCTTTCTGTCTTTTAAGGTTTTAAGTTTATGCTTTATATACTTTAAAAGCCCAACGGCTCGAAGTGACCTGAACTCAGACCTGTGCTTATTCAGGAAGCATCAGTTCACTTTGCAAAATCTTAGAGGAGAATAAATCATCTTTGCCTAAGGAACATCTCCACCACTTGGAAGCCTTCTCTCCGACACCAGTACTAGGAGGTCTGTGGCCATTCCTTTACAATCCAGAGCACTAAGATAGGCTACCCACTTGCATTTTTATCTCCACGTTATCCAGCTCTACAACAGGACACTTCCTAAAACTTTCAGCATAAATGATGCTCGCTGCTTCTGCAATACCAGCAGCAGAGTCCAACAAGTTAGTAAAGTTAGATTAGTGAAAAGGAAATATTTTATGTCTCAAGCATCATGAAAATTTCTGCAGTTCTTCCAGCTGTTGTTAGAAGCCTGCATTATTTTCAGCTTGCCTCTCATAAACTCCTTTTCCTTGCAACATGCCTCCCCTGCAGAAAAAAAGGTAAGGGAAACAGCTGGAAGGAGAGGTGTGCAGTTCTCAAGAAACACAAGCTTCGTTTTGCGTGAAAAGTTTCAGTTAAAAAAAAATCTTTTTAAAAGTTACACTTTTTAGCAATCTGTAACCAGCTTCAACCACCACATCTTTCCTAAGGCAGCATTTTGAAAAGAGGTCTTGACTAGTATCTTTAAATAGATTCAGAATTGCTCTAGTGACTCTGAAGTAAACCCCTCATGGAAAAAAAATATGGAATTGGTTTTAAAGTCTAATCAAAACAATTTAGCTTAGTGCGGTAAGCTGCATGCACTTCTATGCACCAGTGCAAGTCCTTGCATACTGATTAGTTTCATTACAGCAGTACAGGCTACTGCAAAGGCAGTATATTGGACCAGCGCACTCCTGGACTAGATTCCTGTGGAGAAGAAAAAAAAGGGAAACCTGAAAAACTTGCATTTCATCAATGGATTTATATGCACACAGGGATTTACTTATTGGGTCAAGCTTTAAGCATTTGCATCAGCATAAGCCCACAGCCAGGTTAACTAAGTGGAAGATCTGTTCACTACTACAGAAGTGATATAAAACAAAGGCCATATCACCCTTCGCCTGTGGTATTTGCAGGAAGTTCTGCTGGGGTCCTACTTTCTGATTGTGTGAATTTTCCCTTACAGGGCAGGCTTGGCCATCCATAGGAGGAAGGCTGCAGTCCTCATATATATTTAGTGGCTTTTTGCCACTGCATGCATCTTCACGCTCTCCCAGCTCTATTACCCTGCTGACACCTTCCCCGCCACCAAACCCCCTAAAATGCATCCCACTTCCCTGCAATCCAGCCCTTCAGCCAGTATTGTCTTTCCAGCACAAATATGCAATGGATATTTTTAAGAGCAAGGCTCTAGAAGATACATATCAATTTAAAACAGAAGGCCCTTCAGATGTGGCCTCTCAAAACACCAAGGTATGTGAACATGCATTAGCAACAGCAGCCACCCCCACTTTGTTCCCAGAGTTTTTAACAAGAGAGCCAAGAGGGGAAAAAAAAAAAGGCAAATTCCAATGCAATCAAATTGCTTGTGAGCACACACTATGTGTGCAGGATGGCAGGGCAGCCAGGAAAGCCCCTGCTTCTCTCCATCCCCTCAGCCCTCAACTCCACCTGACAGTGTTTTAGCCTGGAGCATACCTAAGGGCTACAGCACAAACTGCCCACAAGCAGAACAGCAACATGAAAAGCTTCATTGCATCATTAGGCCACAATTTGTGCTAATCCCCCAAATTCTGTGGGAGAATGTAAGCACCTAGGAAGTAGCCTGCCTTTTTAAGAGGAGAACTCATGGCTGGATTTAGACCACCTGTCATCCTTTTCCTTTACTTAATCCCTACCCCATCCCTCAGCCTCATTTTCTTTACACTAGGAAAAAAAAATTAAAAGCCCTCCTTCCCTAAATCTAACACAAGCCTCCTGACAGTGAGCAGCATTGTTTTAATAAGCCTTGGCAAAGCATGCCCATTTTTAATCACACAATTAGAAAAATTAATAAAAAAATAGAGCCAGAGAGAGGAAGAACAAGAGAAAAAGGGACTCTGGGCTGCACACAAGCGATCAAAAGTAGAACATGGTGCCATTGTAAAAAGTGGGGATCTGCCAACACCAAAAACAGCCTGTGGTGCCCACCACGAGGCTCCAGCCTGGGGTCTGCAAGTAAAATCAAGAAGAGAGGGATGAGCAAGAGAAGGAAACCCTCGTTGCAGTGAGAGGAGGGAGGTCCCCAGCAGGCACCCTGTCTCCCCAAACCTGCACCTCTCCATCGCCTGCCAGGGCACTGGGCCATGCAAAGCTTGGAGCTCAAGCTGCAAGCACTATCAGAGGATTTGTGGTGGATGTAGGTGGTCCCTTCTCTTTCTCTCCTTCTCTTCCCCTCCCTGATTTTAGCTTGGTGAACAATGCTTCGCTGTCCAGGAGCGGGGTTTTGTGCTGCAGGGGCTCCTGCCTTTCACACAGGAGGCAGAGCTGAGAGCCTGACTTTCTGCAGGCTGGAAACCTCCCACAGCATGTGGTGAAGAGGAGGAAGGGTGTTTACCCTTTTACCCCAGCCAAAATCTGCTTTGATTAATTGTATCCAGCAGCCTAAGCACTCCCACCTCGCTCACTGCAGGGAGGCCTCTCCTCCCTGCCTTTACCAGTAGATGCCACCCACCACCCTGCCTGGCCCAGGCAACAGAGGTGGTCAGCACCAGCATCGCCTCCCCAGCACCTCAGGTGCAGCAAAGAAAACATCTGCAATTGCCCAACAGCTTTGTGGCTATTCTTGAAACTATCAGTGCACCTGAAAGTTAGCAGCCAAGCAAGGGAAGGATCCCAGGAATGAAAAGCAAATGGGTGACAGCTAAGCAGTACTCTCCCATGCAGGTGTCAGCATCAACCCACACTACCTCCCAGGGCAGGGCCTGTCTTAGTTGCTGGAGAGAAAAGAGCATTTTCAGATCATGCGTCTTCAGAAATCTTTTACGTGCCTCGCAAAATCCTCAAGGGCTAAGAGGCTGCTTGGCTGTATGGGTTTGGAGCTTGACACCATAAGGCTCTGGCCTTTTCCATAACACGGTAAAGCTGAAAAGTGTCTTTTTAGCCACAAAAAGGGGTTATGTCATTTGACTAGCCCAACAGCTTTGCATTACTGATATTCTTTAAGCTTAGCCTACTCTGTGGCAGTGAGCCTCCTTACTTGGAAATGCCATACTTATATTGCTATTCTGACAGCATATCTTACCCCTGGACTTACACAATGCAAGCAAAACACTAAGATCAACACCCAAAAGCTGTTGAAATAAATTATCAGCATTCCCCTGGGTGTCCCCTTTCCTTAAGCCCTGGCTTAGAGACTTGTATAACGTGTGTAAAACTTTTCGACATTGATTTGCCCTGTGAAATCAATGGAGCAACTTGTACAAGTCAAGGCAAAGCACTCACAGGTCCAGAAACTTCAGCTGTGCAGCATCAGTGGATGAACTCAAAACAAGAACTATCATTGCAAAAGCATGTTTTAGGTTCACACCCTCCACAAGGACAGGAGATGCATATTGCATTATATGACCAATCAATTACCTTAGTAGATGCACAGACACTTTTATGTTCTGTACAAAGTTCTACAAATTTGTTCTCACTAACAGGTGTGCATTATGCATATTTTAAAAAGACTACGAAATAGATGTTTCCAAATTTAAAACGTTTGGACAATTATTTATCAGATTGCACAGACAGGTGTCTGTCTCTGACTTTAAAATCAATTTTCTGCTGTAACATAACACTTTAAAATAGCCCAAGCCTCATCACAGAAGCTTCTCACAGAAATGATCTTGGTCAACTGTACGCTGCCCATAATGAAAGCTACATTTCTCTGTAGATTTACCCACAATAAGAGCAGTGAAGAGAGGGTTAGCATGTGACAGAGCTGTGTCAAATCTCCAAAAATTTCTGCATTTCAGATTTTGCATTTTAAAAACTAAAAATTGAGGAACAATCCAGTTTTATTCTAATCTGTTCTGAGATTTCCCACACTTTACATGTTCTGCATAAAAACACCTTTTGGGACTCTGAAACAGTCTAAACAAATTATGTTGCATAGGTTCCCTGCTACAAGTTTCAGGCAGACCATACTGGCTAATCACATGCAAGGACTATGCCTGAGAAGCAAGAAGTTCATCAACAGTCATAAGAGGGGAAGAAGAAAAAGAAGTTGTTCAAACTCACAGTGCTGCAAAGGTCTGCTTACGCCTCTCTATGGTAACAAGAATCACCCAAATCCATTAGTGCAGCTCAGCAGTATCTGCAGAGATACCCACATCAGTAAAGATGTACTCTTGCATCTACTTGCTTTAGTTCTTTTCATATACTTCTGGAGAAAGAGTAGCACAACCCACATTCAGAGCTCAGCTGCTCAAGAGCATTTCTGCTTGGCTACTAGTAAACAACACCAAACTAGGAAATCTTAATGTGAATAGCCATAACTGCAGGCTTTCAGGGGGGAAGGCTCACATTTTTCTTCTGTAGGTGCCAAGTGCATGGCATCACAAAGTTGTGGTTGGAAGCCAAGCCTCCTAGACATCCCTGCAAGATAGATAAGTAGCAATAAAGAAAGGCCAGAATCCCACTGAAATCAAGTTTTGCTGTTGAAACAAAACAACAAAAGAAAAACCAACAAATCTCCTTTTCAGTGGATTTGGGATTTCACAGGAGGTATTTCCCTGAGACTTGCTATATTATTTCTCTTTTACTTAAGTTTAGCAAATTCTAGGGACAGTACGGCCAAGAAAAATACCTGCATACAATGAAAATCAACAAGGGAAAGTTCCTTGCTTAAATGAAGCTTGAAAGGCAGGAGACTGCAAGTAAACTCTGTTTCTTGCTATTTCAGATCAGACAAAACAAACATTTGCTTTCTGCCAGCAGCCGCACCTTTTTGGACCATCTTACCATCATCAAGGGAAACTCCAGATCTCTGCTCTGTTTTCTAAAGCATTGCTCACTTCAGTGACTGGGAGAAAAACAAGGAGAAAAAAAAAATAAATAAAAGAGGCTTACTTCTTTGCAGGGTTCCCACCCCACCATCCCAGCTACATGCTCCCCTGGCACAAGCTCTGCCAGTTCAGCCTCAGTCTTGCTCCATGGTTGGTACCTTACCCACCCAAAAAGGTCTTCCCCCATACTCAGCTTCTTAGAGCAGAGGGACCTCCCTAGTTAAGGTGCTCCTGAAGGACCATAGCTGGTCCTGCAGCTCCAGCACACTTCCCCAGCTTAGAGACACAATCATTTTTGTTGCAATTAACTGAATGCGCAACGAAGCTAGAGTGAGATGTCAGATCTGCTGCCGCATCCCTCCTACCTCCTGGCCACCGCTGAGCGGTTTTGTTTCTCATTAGGACAAGCACGTCCCGCCATCCATCCTCCACCCTGCGCAGGGCTGATTTAATGGGAGAGGTGAGCAATGCCCAGCCTGAAATCCCATCGCTTCTCAGCTCCAGGCTGCTTGGCCACAGCCTTTCTGAGCCCCTTCCCCAAAGGCCACCGTGTTTCTGGCAGTGGCCGACCCACGTTTCCCACTCCTCGTCCCACCGCCATTGTCCCTGTTCTCCTTCTGCAGAAGGGCCACAACAGCACTTTTCATCCCTGAAATGCACCGCACAAATGGGGAGCACAAAGTCAAACAAAAGCTACAGCCGCTCTGTTTACTAGGGAGAAAGATCAATGGGCTTCAATGAAAGGACAGGAAGCTGATGTTCTCACTGTAACTTGTTGGTAAAACAGTGAATAGTGCTATCGAGGCTGACAAGGGCTCTTTTTTTCCCTCCTCTTACTTTTTTTTTTAAATGAAGAATCCAATGGAGAGGGTTATCGTGTAGTTATCAACAGACCATGAAATGGGGAACATCAGCAAGTTTATTCAACTCTTTTGTTTGCTCTTTGAGGGAGTTAAACAGAAGCCTCAAAGTGCACACAGGGGAAAAAAAAAAACCACACAACAGAAAAAAACAAGAAAAACCACACAAGCAAAGAGACAAACTGTTAGGATAAAAAAAAAAAGTCAGGGGGAGCATAGATCCGAGGGGTTTGCAACCATGTTTGTTCAGCAACTTTTCCCTGTGTTCAGGGTGCACAGAGCATCCCAATGGATTGGCAAGGAAGAGCATGGCCAACCTGCGGAAATAGCTAACCTTTCCTTACATCCCTGCAAGGCCACTGCTATGACAAGCCAGCCCTTAGGGCCCTTATTAGAAGCACTACACCTGGTGTTTACATGATTAGGCCCTTCTTCAGTTATATCTGGAGCACTCGGTGAGGCTCTAGTCTAGTCACCATCTACATCTTGGCATTTACTGGACACCATAAAAAGGGAGCTGTGGTCTGGTGGAAATACCACTGGATTCAAGCCTACTCATAAATAAGGGGTGTGCTGTCCTTCCAGAGGCATGACCCTCCTTCTCTTACCAAGGTTTTTTCCACATAGTGAAACAACATTTTGCAGCTACTCATGGAAGTGTTCTTAAACCTCTGGATGTTTTGAAAATGTTGCAATATGACTGACATCAGGAAGGATGCTGCTGAAAGAGGGGTGAACATCCATGTAAACATCATATCCCCTAACACTTTTGAACTATGTGAATCTATCATACAGCCTACATGTATGCATTTGGCTTAGTGCATTAAAAATAATACACCTGAATACACCCATACACTGTGCACATTATATGCGTCACATGCATACATAGATCTGCAATGCTGGTAAAGAATGAAAATGCTATCATACAACTAATGCCAAGTGTTTTGCAAACATGAGAAGCAAATATCTTTTTGCTCTCCCAGGACTCCTTCACAATGTCCTACATATAAAATTTCAGGCTCCAAATTCAAAGTGAAGCTTCGCACAGGGGAAATTGTGCTTTTCCTTGAAGGCTCAAAGGAAAATTTAGGATTATATGAAAGACATGATGTTAGTTATTTGTAATGCTGCTCTTCAAAGGACCATAGAAACTGAGAGGACTGATGTCATGGGAAAGCCAAGTAATTGGTGAAAATTATGTAGTTTTTTTTTAAAGGTTAACCATTTCTTTTACTGCTTCTGAAGAACTGTAAAGAGACTTGATAAGATTTCCTTCCTGCTTGCTTTTTGCCAGAAGTAAGATTCCTTGGGCTTATCACTTGCAGTGAGCCTGTTTTCCTACTTAAAGTTTCTCAGCCCCATTATATACATTGATATAAAGCTGGTACCTGCAGTAATCTATCCAGCAGCCTGAACACAGCAACACATCAGCACGAGCTGTCCTCCCCACCGAGCACACATCGGCTATCGCAAAGCCACCAAGAGCCTTCCAGTTCACGTTAACCTCCAAGGGGTCCCTAACTGCCGGGGTTGCAGATGTGCATGGGGGGTATGGTCACTCTTGGTCATTCCACGTGAGCACTACTTGCTGAAGCTACTGTCATGAAGCTAAATTAAACCAGAAGCATGTGGGTATTACACTGTTTGGCACTAACACGAGCATGCTTGAAAAGCAGATGGGACACGTGCTGGTCTTGCAGCTGCCCTCCACCTGGTTGCCCTCTGATGTTGCTTGCAGCCCACTTGTCTTGCACAAGACGCACACAGAGGGGGGATGCAAAGGCAGGTTTTAAGTAATCTTGCCCACATTCAGCTTCGCCCACCTCTGCCTCCTGTGTCAGGCCTCAACAGAGACAAAACAAAGGTAAAAGCATGCTGCTCCCCCAGGATCTGTGGCATATGTCCATGCACATAGGCAGCCAGAACTTGGACCTCTTTCTATTCCTTGTTTCAATGAGAATTCACAGGCCAGCACCTCTGTTAGGGTGGCTTGCATCAGGAATAGAGAATGTGTAACAATGAGTCACTCCAAATAAAACACACACAATCCTTTTGTTTTACTTAATATAAGTGTTGCTTCTGCTAGTCATTACTTTCAAATTCTATAAACTCCTTGGTGTGGTCCTGGTTATACATCACTTCAGGTTTTTCACTAGATCACACAAATCAAAATTATCTTCCAGGTATAGTTGAGGTACATTTTGTATCTATATACAGTTATTGTCAAAAATAGCTATCCCTTAACATCACTGAATGTGGGTGCTCCTTCCAGAATAAGAGTTTACTTGACAAGGTATTTGGCAACAGTTATTACACTTTAAGTGTATATCTTACCTTAATCCAACAGAACTTTCAGCTTTCTTTTGGAGGCATAACAGTTGAATTGATCTTTTATACAAGGGGACAAATTTAATTTTCCGGCTCCGATTTGGAAAAGAATGCCTATTCAAGACAGCACTTAAGCCTCATGGAAGTCAATGGGACCTAAACACATGTTTACAATTAGCCATGTGCTTAAGTGGTGGTCTGAACTGGGTGAATAAATGTGAAGTCAGTAGGTCTGCTTGCATAAGAAAGAATTACCAGTCTGGGAGAGAATTACAGAATTTGGCTATAAGAGGCTGGAGGATTAGTAACAAATGTGTCATTCCTGTAAGTAATTTACTTAAACCAAACCCATGGCAGAGCTGTTTAGAGTATGCATCCAGATTAATTTGAAGGACAGACTTAGAACATAATTATCAACCAAGGACAACCGTAAATTTGTAATAATATATCAGAATCACCAACTGACTTTCAAATGAGATCTACAGAACCGAGCATCCTGCTCGGATTTAATGAGTTCCAGCCCATTTCAGAGCTAGGTTGTGACTTCACAGAGAAAACGGAGTAAGTAGCAGTGCAGGCCAGAAGTAATTGTGGCTGCAAAAAGTGAAACCAAAGAGCATATGTAAGAGCCTCCAAACCCTTTCAAAATTATTTTTACGGTAGCAGTTTATGAGAAAAATATGAGAAGCCATCAACAGAGCTTAAGGAGTTTAAGCTCCCAACTCTCATTGACTGATAAGGGTCCTGTAAACTGTCAGACATTTCTCTAGGTACTCTTAAGATAACTTAAGAGTTACCTAAAGATAACTTAAGAGTGAGGATAAATCCCTGTATTGACCATATTTAAATAAACGTATTATGATTTCCAGGCACCTTTATCACGTACATCACTTACCCTCCTTCTTCCCAGGCTTGCTCAGTATTACTGACACATGAACAGCTGGTACGTGTACATTTGATGAAGTTTGCACACTCCTACATTACAGAGGAGAGGAAAGGGAATCATCTCCAGATGTCAATGCAGCTCTGTAAGATCAATGAGAAATTCAACAATTAAGAAGACTTGGACCAGAAGACCCTTAGGGGTGATTTGTTTGCTTTTGTTGGTTTTGGGGGTTTGGTTTGGGTTTTTTTTGTTTGGTTGGTTTTTTGTTTGTTTGTTTGTTTTTAAATCAGTGCTCCTACTGCATTTTTAATGCATTGCTATCATAGCTAGCTATGAAAGGTGACCATCCAAACTGGACCAACACCACTTTTTTCAGTACCAGAAGCTAAAATCAATAAGAATTTGGAGATCATACAAGTGACTGCAGCCCTCTGAGGCAATGCAGGCCTTCAGCAGCTCCAGCTCAGCTCATCCCAGCACAGCTGCATCCCACTGCCCCCATGCTAGAAGGCTGCAAGTCCCCACAGGACCCCAGGGCAGCCACGGGAGGCATCTCCCCTCCTCTTTGCCATCTCCAAGAGCAGCAGATACAGCAGTCCAGGCATCTGTGCTGGCTTTCCCCTTTGCAACAGGTAACACTGGTGTCCTTGTGCTCCCAGAGCTACATATGACTATTCTAAGGCTTTAGAGGTAATAACGCAGCTCCGGAGGCTGCAACAGCTCTGGAAGTTACTAATGAATTCACCACAGCTACTCTGCCCTCTTCACAGTAACTAAATCTGGCAAATGTGTGGGTTGTCAGGCTAAGGAGTGCAGGGCTCTGAGGTATGAGGAGGGATATGCTATTTCCTCAAATTTTTCTCTGCTGAACTCAAGGTAGAAGTCTCCAGGGAGGCAACACATTAAAAAAGTGTTCCTTCAGATGCATGCCAAGTGCCTACGTACATAAGGCACAGTATGCACACGAGCACAGATTGCATTACTGCCACTGGAGTGATTTACATGCTCCAGAGCCCTGGTAGGTCTGCTACTGCATTTAGACATATCCATGTGTCTCTAGATTTCCCAGGATAAGCTCCAGCATGATGCCTTTCCTGGGACCCTCTCAAACACACCCAAGGGGCAGGCTCTCTGCCTACAGACTCTTCCACAGCAAGGGGACTGCCCAGCCCAGCTGCCCTGGGCTCCCAGGACAAGTGCCAACCCTCCAGTTGCTTAAAAAGACTTTTCCCCAGAATTTAGACATTACATACACACACAGAAGATTACAGCTGGTCTCAGAAACACAGGAAAAGTGAAGCAGGTTATACTCTTGACTTCCTATAGATCAAGAAATATACCCATCTAAGCAGCAACAAAATACCAATACCTATTTACCTGCTGCCATTCCTTGAAGGCCCTGAGATATTTCTGAGGCTAACATCAGTCCTCCACAGTGTTAGAGACCTTTTCTCCCCCACACAGACCCAATCCTCCTGCTAAATCACCCAGTAGGGCTCCAACCCCTGCAGTCACTACATCCCCGTTTCTGAAACAACTGCTGAGGAGCCTCTTTTAAAACATCACAGCCTCTGTTTCAGCTGACCCACCTGATCAGCATTAACAGGTGATCAAAGTCCCAGGCACATCATCTGTTGCTTAATTACTATCAGCTGAGACTGGAAAAACAGGTTAGGAGGCCATCCCTTTGCCCAAGCATGCTCTGCCCTGGTGTATGATCATCCAAATGTCACTACCATCACTGTGGGCTCCGGGCCAGGTGCAGGAATTTCTTCTGCTGTTTGCTACGGGGTTTAGATCAGCACATAAGCGAAGCAAAGAGAGAAGGCAAAGGTGGCCTATGGTTAACCCAGGATTTGTAATCTGACATGAATACAGTCAGTTCAATATCAACCTCCCCACAGCGATTCCCCAATTTGCCACGCTGCGTTCAGGACAGACCAGAAGTCTGCTAAGGAGGGTCTAGATATACCCTCCCATTTTAGGGAGTCGTTGTTTTGCAGGGGGTGGACAGAGAGCAGCGTAAACCCCTCGCTTCCAGGGCTGATCCCCACGTCAGTGTCCGGGGCTGGCAGTTTGCTCACTGGGCGCGGGATGGGATGTGGGATGTGAGCGGCGGAGCGGGTCTCTGTCCTGCCCCTGCATTGCCAGCCCGACCTGCGTGCTTCAACCAGCGCCAGGCAGCCATCACGGAGGAGCATACGCTCCACAGCTTCTGGCTGCCTTTGGATGCACCAGATGCAGCTGGTCAGCAGGCTGATCAGCAGTATTTGGCACATGGGCTCCCAAAGCCGGAGAGAAACCACAGCACAGTGCTGGGAATATATGAGTTGTCAGCACCCCAGCGGGAGAGCAAGAGACAGGGATGAATGGAGGCCGCTGAGCCGGTTAAATCCACGCCTGCACGCACAACGCCTGCCAGAGGACAGACCGATACGGGCGAGGAGGCAGGGGCACGAGGGGTCGGGCAGCTCGGCCAAGGACATGCGGCAAGTCAGTGGCACAGTTGGGTACCTGAAGAAGGTCTCAGGATTAACATGATGCAAGGGACATAAGTCTCCTGGTTTTGAGTCCCCTCTCCTTGCCCCTACACAAAACAGCCCCTGTGGACGTAGCATGCCTTTCCTCAGCTTGCTTTCTCTCATCCTCATCGTAAGACAGGGCCCTGGCTTCCAAAATGCAGTACCTCCGCTCGGCAGGTTCTGTACCCTCGGTCGCCTGCTGCCTTGCAAAAATCCTCTGTGCCAGAACGCCGTGCTCGGTGCGTCCCGCTGCCGCAGAGGCTGCTGCCGTCAGTGCTGTATGTCACTTGGCATGAGCAGCGAGCGGCGGCGGGCTCACAGCAAGCACGAAGGGAAACAGAGCAGGGCTGGAGAGGCAGAGCGAGCCCCTCCGAGAAGCGGATCCTTCTTTCGTTGGGATGCGATGTGCAGCGCTGGCTGCGGCGTGGTTTGGAAGCGGGAAAAGGCATGCCAGCATCAAAGGGGCACTCATCAGCCCAGAGTGGCTTCTTGCAACTATTATTCTCATCGTTCTTTCTTTTTTTTTTTTCCTTTTTTTTCCTTTTATTTGGGAAGTGGACTTCATGACACATTGCATGAAGTATTTTGCTCACCTCACCCACCTCCCCTAAAGAACTGCCTCCCATGAGCCCACATGCGCGGCACGTGGCCCCCACACCCTCTGCAACTCGTCAGGCCAAACCAGTGCTCCCCCTCGATCCCACGCACGTATGCACGCACACACACACACGCGTATGCAGAGCAACATACACTCCTTCTGGCCAGGAGGTGGGACAAAAAAGCTCTTTACTCTTTCACATGGATCCTAAGCCTCGTAGATGGGATGCTGGGGGGGGGGGGCTGGCACGGGTGCTGCGTGCCCCCACAGCTCCCTGCAGAAGGCTCCCGGGTGGTGAGTGAAAGGCTGCGGCAAGGGTGCAGCCGGGCGGCCAGGGAAATCCAGTCGATGCAGCATTTCAGCCGTGGCAGAGACCCGAATAACACTCCCCATCCACAGCTGCAAGCTGGAATGACTGTCCAAGCCCTTGCAAAAGTGCACAAGACGTCAGGGGCCTTGGGACAGCCGGGCAGAAAGAGGGGTGAGGATGGACTGTGGGCTGACAGCAGGAGAAAGCAGGGCGGCCACCGGCTTCCCTCCGGCACCCGGCACAGGAACGGGGTGGTTGCGGGAGGGAGAAGGTCTGGGAAGAGCAGCCCAGTGGCTGTGTATTCTGGGGGACACATTAGACCCACAGAAGCACAAGGAGGGTGTTTTTACTGTGCTTAAGTCATCAGCCTGCTCTGTTCTGTTCTAAATACAGGTAACCAAGTTGGACACCCAAAGGAGATGCTGCAGATACCCTCGGAGGACTGTCACTCCAGTGGGCCAGGCAGGAGCCAAGTCACTCCCGACATGACCCGACGCCTCCCCAAGCTCCCCTGGCTGAGATGCCTTCACATCTTCCTAACAGAAAGGCATCCCACAGACTGGCCCACTTTCTGTTATTTCACTGTTATGCACAACAGTCGGATTTTAATTGCATTACAGAGCTCTTCTGTACCTGCGGGTACACAGTAGCGACCTGTTGTGTTTGGCATCAGCTGAGAAGGGGGAGCCTTGGGAGGGAGGTTGCTGTCTTTTCTGTAGCATCGTTTTGGATCATTTTGGGTCCTTCTCTGCAGAGGGTGGACGTGGCACTAACGCACATCGGGCACTACAGGGCACAGGGATCACCTGTTAATGTCAGAGCAGGGGAACTTGTCAGGGGAGACTGTGGGCACCGGGGGTTGGCATGGGTTCAAAAGGCAACCAGGGAAATTCATAGCAAAGACGTGCACGGAGGGCTAATGGCTATGATAGTGTCAATCCTTGGTCAGGCAGTTCCTGAGTCACAAATCGCTGGGGACCAGATGAAAGCCGTGCACAAAAGTGACATGATCTGCTTGCCAAGTCCTCCCACTGCATCCACGCTAGCCGTGCAGAGACCGGACGCTGAGCTAGGTGGACCGCTGCCCTCAGTGAGGAAGGAAGGAGTGGGACCAGCATTTTCCCAGTCTCTTCTTGTTCCAGACAGGTGTCTTATCCCCTGGGGGCCCTGGGAAGCAGGGGAGCTTTGTAGTCCTGCCAGGGGACTCGTCCTGTCAGCACAAGACGGGGGAGAGCATGATCCTGCACACACGTTCCTGCTGCGCTGTGCCGCCGGCTCCCCCCGGGGTGGGCAGGGATGCGGCTCCCGGGACCCCGCTGCCTGCTGGCAGGAGGATAATGCGGATGCGTAACACTAATGACTGGCCAGGGCAATTTATCAAAGCTCTTTTGTGGCAGCTCACGCCCTGTGAAGACAAAAGAGAGGCTCAAGACATTAGATCACCAAATTTAGGGCCTGACCCCAACTTAGAGATAAAGCTTCATCCGAGAGAGAAAAGCAAGGGAATGACACAACTCTGTGTGTGATCCAGGCGACATCCCTTCACTTCAAACCACCAGCTCTTGCAGGGCATCTCACTGCCTAGCAGGATTAGGCACATTTGGGGGCTTCAGGATTCACAGCAGCCATTGGGATGTTTTATGAAGCAGAGTCAGCCAAATCCAAGACGCAGCCCTGGGCTGCTGGCACGATCCCTCCCCTGCTGACATAGGGGCTGGCAGGCTGAGCGGAGGGGCCAGGGATGGAAAGGACCGTGGAGAACAGAGCTGGCAGATAGCTTTCTCTTGAGTCTGTTGAGCACATTGAACACTGCAGCATTTGGAAAGAGCCCATGTGGCACATGTAGGCTATGCTGGAGGTGTATAGAGCAGTTTTCTGACCTGGCAGCAGGCACAGTGCCAGTGCTTTTTTTTTTTTTTTTTTTTTTTTAAGTTTGGCTACTTATTTAATTGCCCATCCCACTTCTGAACAGGATCTTCTGCCTAGTCGTTTGCAATAACCCTGAAAGGCAGGAAACAGCATGTTCCCACACTGGAGGCTGACCATGACATCACACCAACAACTGATGGGAAACACTCCCCGCAGCTGCCCCAGCAGCTCCACCCCGCCAGCACACACAGACCAGCCCACCCAGCGCTCACTGGGACAAGGAGCCTCCCCGCTCACACGCTCACCGAAACCCAGACCGAAGGGACCTGGCAGCGTTTCATACAGATGTGCATTTCCAACCCTGCTGATGAAAGCTAACTGCAGGCTGGATGGCTCGGGAACATCAGCAGCACAAGCGAAGGGTCCCGCTTCCCCTCCTGCCCCCAAGGGAAAAGGCACAGAGGTAGTGAACATCATTTATCGGTCAACTCCTGCTGAAAGACCCTGTATCCTCCCCGGCGGAGGAGCAGGAGCAGAGGCAGCACGAGGCGAGTCGGGAAAAAGGTCTTATGGGGGTGATGGAAATAGCCTGGAGAGCCTTTCAATTGCGGGGTTATTGTTCTGAATCTGGCCCAGTCGACGGACCTTATCAAGCATTGTCACTACACAGCACCTCTTTCATGGCCATGAGTTGATCATTAGGCTTCTTAGATAGCAGCTGTTCACATCATTAAAAATACCACCGGCAACCCTGGCCATCTTAGCAGAGACACTGAGGATTTAATTGGAAAGAACGCCATAAATATTCTCCTTTTGTCAGCCTAGATGATCCACCTCCACCAGGCCTAAGGCATATTGATGGAAAAGCTGCTGCCACCCTGCTCCGCATCTCCTGAGTTCAGTCACCAGAGTGGTGAAAGCGATGCATCAATGATCGGTCTCAAGGAAATATTTGTTTAAGTAGTAAAGAATCACCAGATTCAACTAACATCTGCTGAACTGCTGGCAGCTTGATTTATCCCACTATTTAGAAAACCGTATATTTAAGAAAAAATATCAAATTAGAGCTGGTATGTGAAAATACTGGAACGGAGGGCTTTGAGGAGCAAATTCTTGCTACAGAGGAGGACAGCTAGTGCTTTTTTTTATAACTATGCAGGCCAGTTTTTTTGCAGCCCCTTCCCTATCAATACTGGAAGAAAGGAGCCTTGCTTTGGTAACAGTGGGAGCTAGTGTGTTTTTTCATTAGAGACGCAAGTGAAGTAAGCTTCAGACTCACATCACCTTATCTTCTGTGGTGTCTCCCACCCAAATTTCTATCATCTGATGTTTCAGCTCTGGGGCAAGCCTTCACTTTTGGAAAATAAACTGAAAATAAAGAATTGGGGGGGGTTAGTTATGTAAGTCATTTCTAGGGTTTTCATCGCTCCTTCTCTCCCCATCTACCAGTCAGAAATTATCACTTTAATCCCAAAATGTTACCTCTGAGTCCTGGGAAAGCCTCTGTAGCAAGGAAGTAGCTAGGATTTTACTTCAGAGAATGAACCTATAGATTAATAAAATTTGCATACTTTATAGCCATAATAAGTGAGCCTGGGCCTAACAGGCACTCAGTGCTTGCTACTGTCTGAGTTCAGCAGTCAGAATCTGGCCATAAATATCACAGCTATACCAGAAATTTTGCTCTACCAGAAGCTATTCATCTTTCACCAAAGTTTTAGAAAAACAGTCATCCTGCAGTTCTGTCCTACTTAGTGACACTTTCATTACTTTTTTCCCATATAAATATATTGCAATCTTATATATATATTATAATGAAGGATATGTATCTAGTCTATCTATACTATACTATGTATATATTTAGTATCTATATTCACATACTATACATAAATGTTGGTTTGTTTAGAAATGTAGCATATAAATACACTACATCACTTTGCTGCTTCAGTCATAAATGAGTACACCAAACTGCAGCTGTAAAAATAAGAGGAATAAAAGTCCATTTTATGATGTGTCATCACTTATTTTTTCCTGTTTATCCAGTAACTCACAGTGTCAGAAAGGCTGTAAGGCATCCTCAACTGTTTGTCTGAATTCACAAAGTTCCTGCTGTATACATGGGCTTCACTTATGCTCGCTCTTGCCTTGAATGCTCAGAAATTTAGTGGTCAAGGATCTGAACAAGAGGGCTGGGAGTTTTCACTCTACAAAAGTAGCCCATAGGGCCGAGGACAATGCCTGAGCCCAGAGCATGCCTTAGAAACCAGTAGAAACAACGCAGGACCAACACGTCCTCACCTGGGATGCCCCATCTGCTTCTCCAGCCACCTCGGCCCCCACCCCTGGTCACCCGCATCCTTCACCAGCATCCATCTCCCCCTGACACCCCCTGATCCCTGCTTGTAGTGGGCTGCAAAGCACCTCCCGGGGCACCAGCACTACTGAAATCCCTCCTCTGCAAGCCTGAAACTTGGGCAGCGACCGGGCAGTCGCACTCCCATCTCACGGCACGGGCAAGGGCCACGCTGGGTGCCATGTGCAGACCAGGGCCATGGTGGAAAGCTTCCCCCTCTGGGAAATTTGCACCTGTAGCCTAAGGCACAACCTGCATCCCACATGTTTATGGTTGTTTGGCACGGCGACGGTGGAAAAGGATGTCTGTGGATATTGTTTCTGACTTAGACAAATCACTCCAGCTACAGAGGCTGTTTTAGGGCGGCATTTGCCTACGTGTGATGTGCACGTGGAAACAAGCTGAGCCTAAGTATATGCTCTGAATGTGTCACCGTGCCGCAGGGACAAGCCCCAAAGTCACATTTAGAGAGCGTCTGTCCCCGACACTGAGTTGAGGCTAGTTATTAACTCTCGGGCCCAATCTTAGTGGCATGTTCTACCTTGGGGCAATTCATGGGCATGACACATCCTAAGGCAAGAAAAAAGCAAAAAAAAAGCTTTTGTCTTCTGTAAACTAAGCCAGGTAAGGCCAACACTATTCCTGTGAAGGAGGAACACACGCCCTTGTGGCTGATATTACCATTGAGACGAGCACTCTGAGGAAGATGACAACTTTGTGCCAATTCCTATTTTTCTGGGTTCTTATGTCTTCTTTTTCCTTCAGTCATATCTTGCCTCTCCATATGAAGAACGACTGAACCCAGTGGTAATTAACACACAGCATCAAGCTCTGCTTTTGAGAAGAAGGTGAGGAAACGCGCTGGCTGTTATGCAGAGACTGCAGACACAAAGCAAGAGTCACGCTAATGAAGACAGGAAGGATGACGAACTCAGACTCAGGAAAGTGAATAAAAGCATCAGGCTGAAACATGGCAGCAATTTTAGCCTAGCAGCTATCTTCTGAAATCGAAATTGGGATTAAAAACATGTTATAATGAATGACACCCCCTCTGCAGCCCAGCAACACGCATGTGGAGAACAGATAGCAGGGCAGGATGTCATCAGCAAGGTAAGGAGCTGCAACGGGTGGTGGAGCCCCACAGACCCTGCTCGGGGCAAACACCCTCGAGAAAGGGCAGAGACATCACATCCCAAGTGGAGAGCTCCCCCTGAGGCTTATCGTCCATAAAACGTAACAAGAATAAAAACAAGGACAGCGATTTGTGCGTTCAGCTATTCATTCTGGCCAGCAATATCGTAGGGCAGTGACCAGCAACCCTGGCCATAAAATACAAGCTGACCCAAAAGGGAACTTCTTTCCTTTCTGCTTTTTTCTTGGCTGAGCCACCTACACAGAGAAATCACTTGTCCCCCCAGCTCCCCCTGCTCCAACAAACGACAGAGCTGGCAATTCTCCTGTAGGCATTAAGGTCCTGATCTTGCCCCCAGCAAAGTCAAAGGCAAAATTCCCATTGTATGAAGGATCATAACTAATTTCCTGCAAGCTCGGTGAAGGTGTTCGAGCCAGCTTCCCAAAACAAGCCAATGCATTTTTTAAAACCACAGAAGGAGGTCTACTGTATTATAATGTGACCCCTGAGAGGGTAAAAATGGCTGCGAGGTGAGTCCTCCTAGCTATTGTTTTAGGCTGCTGACTCAGGAAGACAGGGCTGCCTTGTTTCACATCTGAAGGGGCTTTTTTATTTGTTTCGGGACCACACAGGCTAGAAACGGCTTGGGGTTGTTGGTTTGTGGGTGGAAGGCGGGGTGGGAAGTTTCCTCCGTCAACACAAATTGTGAGGAAACTCAGGGTTCACGAGGAGCAGCTTTCTGGTGCCCCGGGACAGCGGGAGGCCGGCAGGGCTCTCGCCAGGGCTCCCCGCGGGCACTGATGCTGGAAACGGCGGTGCTGGGGTAGCAGATGCAGCCGGCACAGCATCCCTGGGGCAGCCGGACGGCGGGAGCGACCTTCTGGAGAAGGTGGGAACGGGATCAGAGGGTGCCGCGCAGGAAAACGCCGGGGACGGCCAAGCTCGAAGAGGAAGCTGGGGCTGCGGTAGGCGTCGTGCGATTCCTGTGAGCCACTAATAAATGCCAAAGAGGAAGGGAGTTGAGCCGGGATGCTGATTAAAGGCCCCCCCTGCTCCAACGGAGGGTGGAGGACGGCCTCCGACGATGCACCCTTGGTCTGCGCAGCTCTAGAAAGCCGGCTGCTGCCGAGGTCGAAGCCATGGTGAGCTGCTGGCACAGCCTGCTCCATGCCCTCTCCAGGTGCCCCCAGCACACAGACCGCCAGCAATTCCTACTGAAGCAGGGACCGGTCAGTCTATCCCGGGCACAACGGCGAATGTTGCTGAGGAGGTTGTTGCCTGAGTCTGTTTGACCGGTCCTGAATTAGTCCCCACTTAAACACACGCAGAAATAAAATGAGCCTATCGCTTTCCTATCAGCAATTTATGGAACATTAGAGTCTGAATTGGCAAAAGTCCCAATTTGCTGAGAGCAAGATCAGGCGCTCGCGCAGCACTTCACGTACAATTACTTTTAATTCGGCTCAGTTACCAGTGAACTATAATATCTGCGAGAATTTTTAAATGGATCATTTTGTCAGTTTTTCTCCTTACACTTGCTCTGCCTTAGACACTTGTCACCAATTTTATTTAATTAGCACCACAATTGTATTAACACCACATTTTTTTAAATTTAATTATGCTTCTGCAGTACCCCAGCTTGTTTTGTGCAATTAGCGCTCTACTTTCATACAAATTAATCTCCCTGGAGAACTGCATCGAAAATGGAGAAAAAGAGACCTCATTTAATGAAAATAACAACATCATCTGACTATATATGTGTATAGCACTCATATGTTACCAAACATGCAATTTGAGGTTTGTGCTTCCCATACACACGAAATGATCAAGCAGTTTTCTCAGGAATGAATTCAGTAATTTTATTTTGTCCTGGGCTTTCTGTCCTGGACGTAGCGCAAAGAGTTAACTCTGTCTTCTGTTCTATCAGGCAATTTAATCTAAAGAGGACAGGAGGAAGACTGGTTCCTGTATCTGGTAAACATTTGCTTTATCAGGGAATGTAAGAGTACCTCTAACAGCCCTTTCTCACTTTAACTGCGGCCACAGAGAATTTGAGGTGGATTTAGGGTATTTAAAGGGACTGACTGTTCAGTCTCTGTGATGCTCTTTCCGTGCTGAGGTTTGTTTAGTGTTTTGACTGCCCTCCGTGTAACCGGCGATGAACCTGAACCACCAACTTATTCTCCGGCTTGCTTATACGGTGAACAGCAAAACACAGCTAATTCCTGCGGCAGAAGAAGCTGAGCGGGACGAATTTACTCGTTACCCTTCTTTGTGCCGTGGTGTCAGAAGCGAGCAAGAAGCATGGCCCAGGAGGGAGTGTTTTGGAAGTTACTTGCTTCCAATTTTTTTGTGCCATCTTTTATATTCATTTGCCATCACCTGCACTTGAGTGTGTTTCACCAAACAGAAATGTTTGTGGAAAGCCCGTGTGAGAGCAGAGTACAGGACCGAAGGGCTGTGCACACACCCACGCCGTCGAGCAGGTGGGGTGGCACAATTTGTCTGGAGTATCACAGCTAAGGGACACAGCAGAGGACACGGGGGCAGGCGGCAATGCCGATGTAAAGAAAAGATAACGAGAGTGACGGCATGGTGACTGGCCAGTTAGAACCCATTCAGCACAAACCAAAAGCTACTTCCAAGTTTTGTGAAGAAATCAGAGAAACTGGATCTAGGGCGGACACTTGAGACCATCACCAAATCACCAGTAAAACCAGGATGTGGTGCGTTTTTGCATGTCAGGAGCTGTCACCCTTGCTACTGCCCTCAGAGACTATTGACGACGGCAGCAAACCTCTCCAGCCACCCCAAATCTGGCAGGGTGGCTGTCCTGGGATAGAGTTAATTTTCTTCCTAGTAGCCAGTACAGTGCTGTCTTTTGGATTTAGTGTGAGAATAATATTGCTAACATGCTGATGTTTCAGTTGTTACTAAGGAGTGCTTATCCCAAGTCAAGGATTTTTCAGTTTCCCATGCTCTGCCAGCACACAGGTGTACAAGAAGCTGGGAGGGAGCACAGCCAGGACAGCTGCCCTGAACTAGCCAAAGGGAATATTCCACACCACAGAACGTCATGCTCGGTTTATAAACTGGGGGGAGTTAGACGGGAGGGGTGGATTCCTGCTTGGGCATTGGTCAGCGGGTGGTGAGCAATTGCATTGTGCATCACTTGGCTTTTCTTGGGTCTAATTTCTCTCTTTTTGTTACATTCCTTTTCATTACAATTATTATTATTAGTTGCTGCCTGGGGTTAAACCATGACAGTGGCAGAGTCACATCATCATCAGGTATCCCTCTTAGAGATACCCGCTCCTGGGCAACTGCAGCTGCACCAGCTTATTGCACCATGAATTGAGAGTCCCCGGAGCAATCCAAGCAGGCTTGGCTAAAAGCTGCGTGGTGAAAAAGGGATGGAGGAATTTGTGCCTGAAGCATGTTGGCTTGCACGCTTTTCAGCCCTAAAGCCACAGTGCTTTTCTGCCAGCCTTCAGAGGGACACGTTTGAGGAATCCCATATCGGGTAACTGTAAGAGGCTTCTCCTGCAAAATGTTGTCTACGTCACAGAGAAGCGGGAAATAACTGCAGAAATGGAGAGTTTGGGCAGTTCAGATATTATCCCAAATCCTTTTTGTCCTTTGGAATGGTACGAGAAATTTTGCACAAAGATACATTTACCGTTTGATCAGAAATACTATAAAAAATACACTTACTGTTATGGCTTCTCCTGCTTGCTCAAACTGTGTTAGAGAACTGATACATTGAGAAGAAAGGCACAAATGGAAAGCTGGTAAAAAAGTGGGGAAGAGTTAATCAGCCGCACAGAACTGAAAACGGATCAAAGACCGTTCCAGTGATTAACAGGAGTACATCAGGGTTTTTTGGTTTTACAAAGCTTACTCTCAGCCAGCTGAAAGTGAAATGTGATGTGCTGCAACCTTCTGGTGTGTTTTAGAGCAAAAGAAAGGCCTGCTTCACAGGCATCAGCAAACTACAGACTCGCCATTTCTTTTCACAACTGACTTCTTGAAACTTTACCCTTTAGCTGGTCAAACAGGCCGTTTTGAGCATCTGACAATCTTGCCCTAGCCAAGTCAAATTAACTATCAAAGAAATAAAAGCCCAGGACTTGCCTGGACATTTTCTGTCTTCTGGGGTAGCTGAACATAAAAAAAAATGCCAGAGTGACACTTGGCTTCGTCCTGTTGCCACCAACCTGTATTTTGTTGCTTTGACATCTTTCAGTTTGGGGTACATAAGACAGAAGGAAATTTGGCATCCCCTAGTTTACTCAGTGACAGAGGAGCTTAATAAGGTGAAGAGGCTCAGATTGTTGTGGAAAAGCAACCAGAAGTCCAGAAAATGTCTTCCCCACCATCTCTACATACTCTCTGGAGGACACAGGAGCTGTGAACAGCTTGGAAAGAGCAAGCTGCGAGCTGTACCAGCACAGTCCTTGCGTGGATGAGCCGTGAGCCCTCCAGCACAGTCCTTGCGTGGAGGCAGAGGGGCTGTTTGCTGCCCACCTTGGGCAGACACCTGCATTTCTGAGCTGCTCCGGTGGGCTGCAGAAGCAGGACGCTTCTTCACATGGGAAATCAGGAAAGCTTTAAAGCCACTTTCGCCTTTGCATTCCTCACAGGCAATGCTATGGTTTGACCTCAAATCAGTCTCCAGTCCTTCTGTCTCTGTGATCTACCACGGTATCTAACACAGGCAGCTTACCCCTCTTTTTGTTTCAGCCTGCAGCAGGGTTGCCAATGTGCATGTGTTAAAAAGGGTTGTGCAGGGTTTTTTCTGCTCCAGGCCAAGGTACAGACAAAGGCCACATTTTCTCTAGTCGGTATGAAAAGGTTCCCGTGTTTTCCACTGCAACAGTGCTATCTTTCTAAAGCTTGTTATCTGGCATGTTTGAGTTCACGTCAGTGGCCCAGCGAAGGGCAAAATGCCTACGTGATACCTCAGGTAAGCTAGAGCCAGCATCCCTAGGTCAACCTGGCCCCTTCAGAGGTTCCCTGGGCAGTGACTCTTCATCTTCCCCTATTTACACCCTCAGGGCCAGCACTCACAAAGATGGCTGTGGCCAGCATTGCCCTCCCTCGGGGTGCCGGGCGGAGGGGAGGTGGCATTTCATCCCTCTTCTCCGCTCGCCAAGCCAAGGAGGAGCACGTCATCCCTGCATCCCAGGCAGCGGTGCTTCCCAGGCGTTCCCACGGGCACCACAAACACAAAAGGCTGTGGCCAAGTGTCACAGTTTAGCTGTAATTACTCCCGGGAGACAATCCGTAAGTGCCTCGTCTGTCCCAGTCATCTGCCTCAGTCGCAGCCAGCAATGATCTCACCAGCGGAGGAGGTCTTCCAGCGCAGACAGACACGGCCATGCCAAAACGCCATCCCCACCTCCGTGGTTCATCCGGCGGGATCAAGCTGTTGGGTGAAAGCTGCGTTTGGCAATCCTGTACCGGGGGTCTGGTGTTACACAGGTGATGCCATTAGCGTTGCCGGCATCGGTGCCTGCGTATCGCAGCCTCTTCTCCCCCCCCCCCGGCAGGTGTTTGCCCTTCTGAGTGCTCAGATGCAAAGCACTCGGGGTTTTTCTCACCAAAACCCTGGCGACCACGGGGGCTTCTACCAACCTCGCAGGACTGGCATTCCAAGGCTCAGCCGCACATCTGGGTGATACCTCCAGCTCAAGGGTTTCTTTCGTGAGCACATTAAAGCACCGCTGGCTAAAAACCCCTTGTTAGCGCTTGCTGCACAGAGCAGTTGATCACTTCAGCAGCAGACCACGTTACTTTGGAGATTAATGACACGGTCGTTCGGCTTTGTCCTTTCTATTTGTTAACTAGTTCGTTCTGCAAATAATAAATACGGAGGGGAAAAAAAACCCCCAACCGTATTCTCCAGAACACCACTGTGAGGAGACAGGATTAGAATGACATCAAGTGGCTTTCAGCGTGACTTTGTGCAGTGTCAGGGTAGACATTCATACTGCAATACAATTATTCAGTCAATCCCACTCCCTGTGAAGTCAATGGATACTGTGCCAGGGACTTCAAAGGAAGAAGGATCATGCCCTCCTGTGCATTTTAGGGCTCTAACAGAGGTTGCTAAAAGCAGTTTTTAAACAAAGTAATCCCATTTATTTTTCAGAGAAGCATGCAGAAACACTAGACTTTCTAGCTGCTAAGGGAATTCCATTTTTTTTCCAGTTAATTGTGTTCCTAAGCAGAACAAGAATGAAAACTAAGATCTTTTTTTAATCTCCTGCAAAATGAAAATTCCAAAAACCGCAAAGCTCAGTTTGGATCAATGAAAACCTTGTTTTCCAGTAACATCAAAACATGTTTTTTTGGTTTGGATATCTGCTTCATAAGAGATTATGCGTTGTCACAGAGCATGCAAAATAAGTATTTCAGTGATGTTTTAGTTAAACGAGACACCAAAACGGTCCAGTCTGACAAGGTTTGTAAGGAATGTCTGGACCACATTGCAGCCTTTTCATTCTGTTTGGTTTTAGGTGGGTTTTTTTTGTAACTGAAATCCAGAATGCATTGATTTTTCATTCTCTGATAGAGAAAAGAAAAGGAAGGTTTTGAGTAGTTCTAACCATCATCTACTGACTCATAACTTGCTTTAAGGCAACATTTATAAAGAGTTAATAAATGACCAACAGATACTATGAACTTGCTACAGACGTGACTGTTATGTATTATAAATGCTCATAAGCATACAAGTGTTACAGAAATTGAGAGAAGCCCATTGACCTCCTGTCCTCTATATTAATCGATCAACCATATACTAAACCATCTATTTATCCTGTATTAGCCATGGGTCCAGCTTAGTCTATTGATAAAGCCTGCCCCTCACGTAAAGCACGACCACTTCTGTGAGAGCTAGTTTGCACCAGCACCTGGGGTGACATTTCAGGCGTGGAGGCCAGCTTCCACAACGGCTTTGCCTCCATCCAGGGCAAAGTGCCCTGGGTGAGACGCCGAGTGCTATACCGGGAGGTGTTTAAATCCCTGCTCACATCGGGCTGGGCACGGCGTTGGAGGAGACGACAAGATGCAAAGGGGATGGGAACGGGGGGGGAGACTTATGCACCACCAGGTCACGAGGCTGATAGTTCTCACATTGTCCAACTTAACGTACTGTTTAAAGGCTAGAGTGGCAAAAGCAAATAATCTGTCAAGATAATTTTTTTTTAATCATCTGTAGAATCCTGAGCAAAATTGTCCCCCATCAGCAGTCCCCTGAGTTTCCCCATCCCACGCTGGTTCCCGTTTTTGGAGCACGGATGCTTTTCCAATGCATCAGGTGATGAAGTGGTGCTGCCCAGCGCCGCGCGGGGCGGCTGTCAGCAATCCCACCCTCCGCTACGGCAGCCGCTGCTTTAGCTTCATCTCTGAGATGCAGACTTCTGATGGCAACCTGGGATGTAGTAATTTATATACTTCTAATACTAAGAGCCAGGTCCTCTCAATCGCCCTTTCAGACAGTCCTTTCGCTAAAATGGAAACAAAAGATGATTGCAAAGCCCGGGAGGCCGTAGGGGCTCTGCCGTTCAGAACAGCCATTTCCTACCCAGCGAGAAAAAGAAAGCCAGAGAGGGAGGGAGACAGAGATAACCCACAGCACAATTTACTGCCCCGAAACAACCTCCTCAACTAAGGGCGCAACCGTAATCATTGGTGAGAAAAAACACTCCCCGCTAATGCGTGAGAGTGATTTACAGCGTGGCTCCCTTCCCACCGCAAGGGCTCTCGGCGGTCAGGGACGCCGGGCACGTCAGCTCAGGGCTGCAGCGTGTGGGACCACGAGCAGGTTGGAGGGGCCGCTCGCAGAAAGAGGGGTGCTTTCTCCTCCGTTAGCCTGACGCTGTGCAGCCACAGCATTTCAAAATGTGTCGCGTTAAAACACAAACGCAATTATGGTAACGGCAACGAAGAAAAGTGTGCTGAAATAGTTTTAGCATTTGAGATATCCCAGTTAATGTTTCTGGTTTACAGAAATCCTAAGCAGCTTATTACATTAGCTCTGTTTCCTTGGTTAAGAAAAATCAGCTTTAAATCGCTCTTCCCCAAGAGAGGCAAATGGAAAGTATAGGTGTTGCATATTAGAGTAGCTCAGATTTTACCAAAATCAGTCTAAATTAACACTGAAAATTTCACCACAGATATTTGCTAACTCATTTAAAATGGGGCATATATCAGTTTAAATTGAACACTTATAGAGGTTTGCTTCAGCTATTATAGAATAAACTAGTTAAATAGACTGCCATCTATTCTATCAATTGTTAACATTGTCATTACTTCTAAACTGAACAAGACTTGCCAGGCTGAGGGTTCAATCTGCTGCTGAACATGTGAGATGTCTAAAGTCATCTTTCAAATTTAAATACCAAAGGCAGAAAGGTGGGTAGCTCGAGAAGGGATTACAACACATGCAAAGCTTAAAAAAGAGTCCAGAAAGAAAGGTCTTTGCTGTGAAGAAACACTGCTACAATTTTAAAAGGCAGTGGATAAATTTGGCATCAATGCTCTTGTGTGCAAGCCTATACATTTCAACAGAGTTGGGATAGCTCATACAATGTCTGAATTTGGATCTATAAAATGGCCCCGGTGTCACCACAGTTATTGTATAAAATAGTCTCCTCTTCAGATACCCTACCTTCTGGCACCCTGGGAGAAGCTACCTTCTGCATTGCTATGTCCCTGCGTGTCTTTTCTGGGCTCTGGTGCTGTCTGTGGACCTACAAAAGCAAAGCCCTAAGTGCTGGGTCTGCAGCAGCACAGGTATCTCCCTGTGCCCCCCCAGCTGCAGTATCAGGTCTCCAGACACCAAGTTCCTCAGGCCAGTTCCCTTGTCTCTAAAGCACAAGATAATTCCCAGGAACTAAAAAACTATATCTCCTCACTCAAAGGTCAGGACCGTGTGGATTTGTACAGTACAAATACATCTACTATTCCTGAAATACCTCTTTTGCTTGCAAGTGTTTGAAAGCAGCATGTGTATGGGACAAACAGTGCCTATATAGGACTTTAATGGTAGAACTAATCATCCTGTATGCTTACCATAGCGTAATAAGGCATCACAGTACCATGAACTGTCAGAGTCCTTCATTACACTTCACAGGCAGGTATTGCTACTTTTTCCAAAGTCAACATGGCTCAAGTCAGGAAAAATAAAGTCACTACTCATAGCAGTGCAAGCTTCATTTAACAGCATCACTAACAGAGTGAGGAAAAACTCGCACAGAACAAAACAGGAAATAAAGGGCAAGGTGGAGCTCCGTTTCCTAATTCTCAGTAGTCCATACATAAGTCTCCATACATTCCCCCACAACAGGCTTGTTATACGCCAATTAACCCATACTCTGGCTAATTGTCTAACTCTTATTCTGCAGCAAAATTGTTCCCATTTTATTACAGAAGGGGAAACTGAGGTTCAGAAAGACAAAGAAGTGGAAAAAGAGCCTTGCCCAACCTCCAAGATTGCTCTGCAAAGAATAGAGGGCACATTTCCAGTCCTAGTGGACACAAGGCTTATAAAAATTATCCATATAAATTATTTCAGAATTTTAACGACCAGCTGTTATTGTTATCATTATGGAAACTATTTTACCGCCACACGTAAGTAACAGCAGTGGCCCCGAGTGCAACATCAAGAGGCAGCAAGTCAAATTGCTAAGAATGTGCAATGAGTAGAGCCACATCTCCATGCCAGACCAGAGATTCTGGTCCAGTATTTCCCATTCAGCTTGTTGCCTTTCTCTAGCTATTTCCTGCACAGAGTCATGTGTCATTCACTCTAAAAAGTACTTTTCCTCTATCGATCAATTTATCATTTGTCTTTCTTCAGGGAAATATCAGGTGGTTGGGTAATTTGCAGTTACTTTTAGAAACAGGTAATCATCCCGTCAATAGAGCAGAGGTGGCTCGATAAAAGATGCAGCAAAAGGAATTAATTGGGTCCTGAATGAGTGAATTAATGGTTTACTAGATCTTAATAAATCATCTGCTACTTCCTCATGTATGTCATGGGAAAAACTTCAAAGATGCCTAGAGGGCCAGATTCCCTCATCGGTGGCAAAGACCACAAAGAAAACTACGTACAGTCGAAGGTCTGGGAAGTAGAGAAGGAAATGGTAAGGTCGAGTTACCGCCGATGGTCAGCTGTATTCAGAACTCAGGAGAGCTCAGGCAGGCGCCTGCCGTGTGGGTGCTCCGGGCTGCTGGGAGAGGAGGAAGGCACCTGTACGGCATGACCGGGCTCCATGAAGGTCCTGGCACCCTCCTGCATCACTGGGAAACACCACAAGAATCAAGGAGCCAAATGCCTAAGCGAGCGCGCACTGGCTGGAGGTTAATTGCAGCTGTCAGAGATAAGTGGTTACATGGACATACCTGTTTAAAATTAACGAGGCAGTTACTAGCTTCTATAGCTCTTTAGAGAAGAGGTTGTGGGAAAGGATGGAAGCTCCTCCAAAAAAAGAGAAACAAATCAAAACATTGTTTTGCCTTCTGAATGAGATCAGGTAAGGCAGGCAGGAATAGATACCTGCCTGGGAACAAGGAACTTCACTGAAGGTCTTAATGGACTCAAGAAAAAAGTGCTGACCAGAGCCCACCGGCTGTAAAATGTGTGCACATCAAGACACCCAGATTGTTCTTCTTTTACAGAACATTTAGTGCTTCTCAGGACACTCCAAAGAGGAATGCAGAAAAAATGGACAAAACACCCCATTGTCACAGCTCCTTAAAAAAAAAAATCCCTTGCATGATGTGAGCTAACTATGGTGTGCATGGCAGCAGTTGGGCACCATTGTAACCACGCTGATGTCCCACGTAGCCAGGGTAACCAAGACTTCTTGGTGCTACTCATCGAAGAAACAGGACCTCTTCTTCCTCCTCACCAGTAAATTCATACCTGCTGTTGGCGAGGCAATGGGTGAATTGCTAGGGGGTGAACCGGTGGTTTTGCTCCATCCCGCTGTGCTGCGCAGGAGTGTGATGCTCACGTGTTTATACAAAAAAGCTTCACTGCCTTGGATTGCTGCTGAAAATGAGAAAGATGTTTCCATGCAACCTTTTAGACTAGCTTTCTTTTAATGTTTTTATTCTGTTTGATGAGTTAAATCCAGTCTGTGATTTCATGTTCCTGGAGGTACTGTAAATGTATAAAATAAAAAGACAGGCCCTATCTGAAGTTTACAGTCTAAACACAAGTCGAAAACAGAATGGATGAACAGGCAAAGTAGGGATCACGGCTGAGATTAACCAGGGATAAGATACAGAGGAGGAAGAGGTGGGGATAAAAGACTCGGCCCGATGAAACCCATACAAAAGTTGGAGGGAGATAAGAAGGTCCTCCAAAGGACGTGCTGAAGGAGATTAAAGAGGTAGGAGGGGAGGCAGGAAACAATAGCACCATGGAAGCCAAAGCAGAAGAAGGTTTCCAGAGGAGCAGCACCGACTGCCTCAAAGGGGGCTGGCGGGCCGAGAGGGGAGCGCAGCGAAAACAGTTTGACCACATCCCCGCTGCCCCTTTCAACACTTTTCGGTGAAAGTTCAGGGGTATCTATTGCTGCAAACCATCAGGGGGAAAGGAGTTGTCGGTTTGGGGGTTTGGTTTTGTTTAACAGGCATCGGGCTTGAGACATTCCCTAGAGCGTACTCTCTTTATAATCCTTTTGGGATTAAATAACTCCAGACACATTTCCCTGAGGGCTGGATCCCCTTTCAGTTTGGCAGGCTGGATAGGCAGCTGCAACCTCCCCCTGCAGAGGGGGAGGACGTTAACTATCTCCCTGCCACAGATTGCGTGCCATGCCTGACGTCCTTTAGCCTGGGATCAACCCGACTTTTACCTTCTAGGCCGGCTACGATACGCAGAGCGGCAGAGGGGTGTGCTGCCATCCTTTGAGAAGGAACAAGGCTCCAGAGGACTTCGGTGCATCCAGGCATGCTGCAGGGGAGTGAATGGCCGACCAAGCCTGGTTTCCAATGCTGCCGCTGTGGCTGCACAAGAGACGGTCGAGGAGGGGAGAGCGGTGCTGGTTAAAAGAACAAGCAAAAACTTTGTGTAGCTGGACACTTCCTTCTGTAATATATGTATTCATATATTCGGGACATCTACTATACTAAACCACTGGAAAACCACTGGAGGCTTCTTTTCCTGGTATGTGGAAGAGAACAGAGGAATCTCCTCTCCTGCCCCAATAAGACAAAGCATTCATGAGAATGTCAAGCCATATCATCACATCAGATATGGAAGCTTACCAATTTACCCCAAATTGCAAGCGTCCTGTTCAGGATGCCCTGCTGCATGGCACGAGTGCAGTCTGTTCCTGTGGATTTCACAACGTAACTCGTGATGGGTGAGTCTGTAGGGAGTCACTTGAAACCTGACCTTCCCCAGTTCAGAGATCATCAGATTTATTTCCTGATTAAAAACCCCCTACTACTTGCCTCAGTGAGGAGAAAGCAGTCTAACCCAAGTGAAAACCTCCTCCGTATTATTTTAGTCTTTCTATTAGCAGCTTTCTTTTACCCCTCCTTTCAAGAAGCTCCATGTTACGACATGCCCACTTACTTGGTATCGGTGTTAGGTCTGGAGCTAACAATGAACCTGTCCAATATCTGCTAGGAGAAGGCAAACGTGACAAACCTGCAGTGGTGATCCATTTCATTTTGCAAGGATGTGACGGTAGCGGAGCAAGAAATCGCCTACTGAGACAGCAAGGGAGAACTGGAAAATGGTCCTTGCGCTCCCTGAAAGTGATACCGTGAGGGGAGTAGCCGGTGTAATAATTTACGCAAGTCACTAAACTTTGTTAGTGGAAGATCAAGTAAACACCATTAGAACCTGACCAGCCCCTGCTCTTTGCTGGCTTCATTTGGGGAACTCGCAGCACTGGAAAACAACTGAGCAGAAGGCACGTTTTTCTCATCTGAACTGGAATGTCCCTGCCACATGGGGACACACATCTTTCTTCTTGCTTAAGCTGAGCTCCCATGCAGTGTGTGTGGGAACACAGCTATCGCTGCTTCCCCTTTACTGCTGAGATGGGGGAAGCATCTGCAAATTTATAAAAAGATTAAATTAGGGAAATAACTGTTTCAGCGATACCAGCCGTGCTGCGTGAGATGTCATGTGTACATGGTCCAGCCGTGCTGGCCAAAAAGGCTACGGCTCCTTCCTGGGGGGAGGTTTTTACCAGCCCAGCTGATTTTGTTTGATGTGCATTTAGAGAGCAGGCACACTGAGCCAGGAGGGAGTAAGCTCTGCACGGGAGGAAGGACGGGCAGCACAGGGCTGCGCGGGTGGGCAACGCAGCCTCTACGGCACCCGGAGGGGACAGATGCCCACAGCTCACGCAGTCTGGCTTGATGCTTGAGGATGTGAGAGCTTGAAGACCATGAGTGCTCGAGGCCACAGGGCTAGCAGGCTGCTTTCGTGCAACAGGGTCCGCTTCCGTCCTGCTTTGCGCGGCAGATTCTCTGCAAATAGCACGACCTTTATGTAAATGGAAGGTATATGTGTTTATTCTCTGTGGGCACAGAGTAAATCTAATTAAATCAGAAGGCTTCCAAAGTGCCATTAAGGCAAATTGGTGAAACATATTAAATTACGCTCCCACCGTTTTCCTGCGGTTTTGGCCTCCCTGTCTGAGGGACAGGAGTTTAGAGCAGATAAACTGATGGAAAGTTCCTCAATCGCCAAGGAAAGATGGGAGAACGAGTGGTCTGTTCACATTTTCCCATAAGTATCACAGTAGCAGTCTGTGAGGGAAGGGTTTATTTTAGGAAGAGCTATTTTGAAAGCTAAAGTGTCACATCCTGGCTGGCTCTTTTCATGGTGTTACTATAATCATCCAGTTATGACAAGCTTAATGCAAAAAAAGCAACCTTTTTTTTTTCTTTCTTTTTTTAGGAAAAGAAACAATGTAACTGGCATATTTTTGGACAAAGGCTGTCATTTTATTTCTTTTTCGGTATTCTTTTTACTTTTCCCTGTCATCTAACCCTATTTATAAAGCGCCAGACGTTAGATCTAGGAACTGCCTGTCCTTTTTGATGTAGAGGTCCATGCTGGCAGCTCTGCCTAGCCCCCCGCACTTGGGAGGGTTTTCTGAATCTAGCACAGCAAGCGCTTTTCTGGCTGGCACACGCTCTCCCACGTTCCCCTGCTCTCACCCAGCTGCGGCTGGAGGTAGGAAACCACGGCTGATGAGAACTCACCACCTCCGCTCTCCGAGTTCGCGCTCTTCGACGTCAAATTGATGCATCCCAAGGTCGAAATCATCCTGCAGGTACCTGTTGCCATGTCAGGAGCAAGCCTGCTCTCCCCGGGGTGCTGCAGGTAGGTGGGCAGCTGTCTTGCTGCTGCGTCGGAGCTGGCGGAGCTGAGTCTTGGCTTCGCAGGCGTGAGAGCTGGGGTGCGACCAGGCTGGCTGGTCCTGCTGGTACCATGCACAGCAGCGGTCAGGTCTTACACTTCTCTCCTCTGCTCTGCAGGCTGGACTCCAGCTGAAGGCCAGGGTAGCTCGGAGCAGGACTAAAAGACTGGGTGCTTTCATGAAATAAAATTATTTTCGCAGCTGGAGTTGAAGCACAGTAGCTCATTCTGACTTAAACCACATTTTCTGTGGACCAGACAGACAAACAAGACAAACACAGACTGCATCTTCCCTTGCGCTTAAGTAGCTCCTGCTTTGAATTCAAAGGGCATAAGTAGGAAATTGATATACTTTCTAATTTATTGGAAGGAAGATAACTCTCGGAAAACCAAGGAGACTGCTCTCAATTTATGGGAAGCGGACGCTTTTAAACAGTGAATGAGCGAATGTTGAAAGAGTCCTGCCTATACAGCTACATGCATTTAATATTCAGAAGACTCACAGGAGATGCTAAAGTGCCCTCAGCTCAGAAAATTAATAAAATATTATCTCATGAGTGAACTTCAAAAGCTTTGGCAGTTCCATTCATTCCACTTCAGATAAGCAGCCAAAATATTGCAATATCCTGCTAACCTGATGTGAAACATCCAGCTTTCCTTGGCCAGTAACATTAAGCTGGAAATGTGTGAACAATCTTTATTATTAAATATTTAGCCATTTCATCTGCTCTGTTGTGCCTCCCTATGCCTGGATCCAGTAATTCCTGTTTCTAAAGGTGGATCTGGTCCCAGATAGTCAGCAGGGCTTTGATGCAACAGCAAGTGTCTGAAGACACAGGATTTAAAGACTGCTTTTGGCAAACCTTACAGATCTGTATTTAAGGGGTGAACTGTCCAGAGATCTCTCTTTCTGGGGCAGGAAGACGTTATTTGGCTGGTGGGTAAATTGACCAAGTCTGCAAAAGATGTGGCGAGGACACTGTCTGAGGAGAAGACGTTTTAGAGAGATCTTAGACTTCAGTGGCTTTGTGCTCCTCACATCTCCCACCAAACCATCTGCCCCTGGCCGCCTCAGGAGCAGCTTGGACAGCCTTGAATCTGGGCTCTCAGTTATTTCTCTCTCCCTTCACAGTTTTGGGTTTTTTTCTTTTGTTTTCCTCAGACTCCTCTTGCCACAGCAAATTACCCGTGATGCTAGAATGCAAGCTATTGCTACAGGCTGAATCTTTTAATTTTGAGCCATGGGATGGCTCTGCCTTTCCTCCAAAGGCAGGAGGAGGACAGAGGAGGTCTCAGGCCAACGCATGCCAACACGTAAGGTTCATGCTCCACAGCGCTGAGGCCCGGCACTTGCTGAGGATGCAGGTGGGAGACCTAACACTGAGATCCCAAATCAACCTGATGTCTGTGGGAGTCAAAAAGTACTAAAGTTTCCCTGTTACATCTTCCCTGCTGCAATAGCAACTCACCCAGCCAGAAATGGGACGGCACATCTCAACAGCATGCCTGTGTGAGGCATCCCCAGTGAACGATGTTCTGGCACCTCGGTGTTACTCTGGCAGCGTAATCCAGGACTGAGAGATCCTGTGCTCCTCACCTCCTCTTCATCGCTTCCTGGGTGCCATTTCCCCAGGAACCCACAGCGAACATAAGGGATAGCTACCTCTCTCCACTTTCTGCTACAAGAGAAGACAATCTTAAGCAGTGGTGAATAAATTCCCCTGTCCATGACTGGAAGCTGCTGGGAAATAGGACAGAGATCCATTTCTCGGCCACCAGTTCAACAACAGGCAATAACAGCCGAGAGCCAGCATCATCTCAGGGCTGTCTGGTTATCCAGACGGCATCAGTTGTCTCTGTTAGCCCAGATATTCACTTCACCCCAGCCCAAACTGACACTCTCGTCAGTGTAGTCTACAGACAGAACGAAAATTAAATCCCTGTGGCATCTGATTCTCCTCTTATCCCTGCTGCCGGTCCCTCCACATGAGGAAGGGAGCCCAGGGGAAGCTTTATTAGTCTGTCGATGAACATAAAATGATAGCACTTGCAGGACTGTCAATCCAGCACAAGTAATGAGTTAAATATATATATATTTATATTTAATTGCCAATTCATCAGTAATTCCCGACAGATGGAATCCTTGCATTTCAGGTCAACTTGACATCGCCAGCACTCAAAGGTCCAAGTGAGCATTGCCAAATTTAATGAGCTGCAGTAACAATGTCTCCACATTATTGGACTAATTACTAGCTTCTGAAAAGAAAATGAAAAAGGAGGGGGGGAGGAAGAAAAAGAAAATCCTCTAAACAGATGAAACTTTAATTAACAGCATTTTGAGACATTACTTATTATGGAGCAAATGCCACTTCAAAGTGAAAATAGCCTCTAGGTGGATAATAGATCTAATGAAAGGTACAGTAGTCAATTTAGTACTAACTCGCTTCATATATACGTCTTTAAGCCTTCAGAATAACCAGACTTCATGGCAACAGCCAGCGCATGCTGCTGCTCGTGATGCAAAGTCTCCATTTCCACGGGGCGTAGACCGTCCAGAAGGGTTTGGCACAAGGGCAGCCTGCTGCAGGTGGATCCCATCTATCAAAGCAAACTACAGCACATGGTCACTTCAGCTGGTGGCCAGTGAAGCGAAGGCCTGGCAACTTGAGCGGCATGCATTGAATTTCCAATGCAAGATTTTTACATTAAAAAATAATTGTTTTCATTAAAAGTAGCAGCTACAGCCTTGGACTTCCAGGTTGAAAGTGTATGTTTCATTGAAGCCAGTGGAAATGTTGCACATTAAACTTGTGGAACTAATAATAGAATTTAGCCTTAAATGCATGAAGCAAATACAAGGCTAATTTCTTCACATTAACTTTCAGCAGCTTCTGTTTCTCTCTCTCTCTCTCATACACACACACACTCATTCATTCACTTATCTAAACAGACACAGAAAAAAAAATATCCTAGCCTTCAAACTAGTCAAAATATTTTTTCTGTGAACTGAGAAGGAAGAAAAGGAAGAGGTTTGTTGCTATTTCTATTTTTGAATACTGAGCGTTGCTCAGATCTGCCACGATGAGGGGCCATGTCAAATTGGCTAGATCAGGTAACAGCAGGCTGCAAAACCCTTTCCTTATCCTGCAGAGACCTTCATGACTCTATTCATACATTGCCCACTTCACACGCCAGTGTAACCACTTCTGTAAACCCCACGGATGTGAACTGCGACCACACCAGCCCAGAGCAGGCTGGCACCTCCCTGCAACAAATTCAGGTGATCCGGGAAGTGCAAATCACACCGGTTTGCACTGGAAGAGCTTGGCCGATATAACAACATTTGTGTCCGTTTAGGTGCATTCCCCAGCCGGGGACCTATGGAGTGAAATCCAGCGCTCACCGGCATCCTGTGCGATCGTGCAGGATTCACCCAGCCAACCGCTGCCCCCCGGGCAGGAGGCAGGGGACGATAAAACTTGGCATCGTCCAGCTGCGCGGAAGGCACGCTTGCTGCGAATTGAGCTTGAATATTGCTTGGAGGTGGGGGGGAAGGGGGAGGCATCAGATTTGTTTAGGCATAAGGACATATCTCAGTTTTCTCCTTGGTTCTCTTCCCAGTCGTGCCCCGGTAGGCCCATTATTTCCCACTTCAGAATTAGCACCTTTGCCAGCAGAACATAAAGGTGACGGCTAAGGAAAGCTGCAGCCTCTGCCCTCACAGCATTTTCTGCCCTGATGATGGGACCTTAATAGAAGCCGTTTGGGAACAAAACAGCAAGTGCCAGTACACGGAAACACAGGGGGTTCCGTGAATCCGTGTTTCCCAGGATGCTGCCAAGGCACAGCCTGGCAGGGTGGGGGAGAGCGCGTTCCGCATCCCCAGCCCCAGCAGGGACCCGGACCTCTCCTGATCACCTTCAGTGGTGCCTTAGGCAGCACTGCTTAGGTTGTCTCAGGTAGCTCTAGCCAGGCATCACAGCGTCTTACCTTGTCTTCTTCCTTGCATAGGTCTCTGCCCTTCCAAAGCAACATGTATTATGTCCCAGCAAACCCGATCAGCAAAATTTCTGCACTTTGGTAAAGACCCAAGACCACACCTACAACCGAGCTAGTCAGAATCCAGGAATTTAATAGTTTAATATGGGGAGTTCACTTTATCATCACCTCTCCCACCTCCTCCCTCAAACTGAAACACTTTAAAAAAAAAAGAGGCAGCAGCTAAGAAGCTGGTGGCTATGTTTAGCTGGAACAGGATTTGAGATTTTGAGGGAAAACCCCTGGCTGCGAAGCACCTGGCTGACGCAATTTGAGGAAGAAATAGGCTTCTCCCTATCAAAGAGGGATCCTGACATCGGTGGGTATGTGGCTGTTCAGTTACTGAGAACAGTTGGCAGGACCTGCAAACCAAGGTGTATGACAGGAGAATATACTGCAAAGCGTACCTGTGTCGCGGGAGGGCCATGTTGGTGGCTTCCATGCTGCCAAGCTGCACTCAACTCATAGCCATACAGTGGCCCTCATGGCCATCTCCCTGCATGAGCCTCCCAAATAATTCTTGGATACGTCCCAGCCCACTTTAGCTATGATTTTCCCCATAACAACAAAAAGATGACAGCCACCGCTTAGCCACATGTGACTTGGCTCCTGCTATGTTCCCAGGTCCAGCCCAAGCTGCTCACCCAAGCCGTTCCAACCTGGATTTGACATAGGAACCAAGGTTTCCTTAGCCATCTGGCTCAGGGGCTTTTGTGAGGCTTCATGCCAGTATGCCTGTCTATGTGGGAGTTGGTTCCTCTTCCAGCCATTGCAGTCTCTTCCAATGCCCTCAACTTTACTCTTGCCCATGAGTTTTAGGACAGCCTGACCACCGGAGTGGAAGCCTGCAAGGCAGCCTGTGGGCTCCAAGTAGCTAGCAGGTTTCCAGGCTTGTGGTTGCCATCTTTTGTTACTGGAAATACCCTAATTAGTTTCTAATACACTGCATTAACCTGACAGCCATCCACCTTATCCCACATCTGTTGGCTTCTTCAAGGCGCTTTTTCTTTTTTTTTTTTTTTTTTAAAAAACACCAGTTGCAGACTGCAAACACTTTTCCCAACACGGTGCTCCTTGCTCTGCTCCCAGTTGAAGATAGTCTGGGAAGACAGTGCACAAGTCATGGGTTTGGCTGGTATGTGGCTGTTCAGTTACTGAGAACAGTTGGCACAACCTGCCAACCAAGGTGTATGACAGGAGAATATACTGCAAAGCGTACCTGTGTCGCAGGGGGTGCCGTGTTGGTGGCTTCCATGCTGCCAAGCTGCACTCAACTCATAGCCATACAGTCCTTACAGGACATGGGGCTGGTATCTCCTACAGCTCTCCGACCAGGCAAAGCAGGTGTATCTACACCGGCAATTCCCTTTCCCTGACCATGAGCTGGGGGGAGGCAGGAGGCCCTGGATGGAGAAAGCTGTGAGGTGTCCTGGAGGTCCCTCAAAACACCCCCTCAGGACCTTCACCTCTGAGGGAATTTCTGTGCAAAGACAGGAGGTCAGAACTCACCTGGGAGGAGCACTTAGCCAAGCAGGCAGATATATGTCATGGCAGGTATAAGCAGAGGCACTACCAAATAACCAGGCAGAATTTAAGCCCTAGGACGATTGAGAGTCCTGTACTATAGAAATATCCTACCTTCCAACTTTCTTGTACTTCTTTCTCCACTTGCTACACACAGACACAGAGCTCTCACTGCACAGAACAACATGTGACCAGCCTCCTCTTATTCTCACTCTTGATGCTTAAGAACAAAACAATTTACAAATTGGTCTCCCTCACCAAAGGATGAGAGAGAGGGAGAGATCCCCAGCGCAAAGTATTTCTCCCAACCCTCTGGTATCCATGAGGCACAGCCCTGCAACCTGGGTGTGAGCTTTAGCAGCTGTTTGCAAAATTTCCCCCTGGACCCAGGTTCGCATTTCAAGCATCCCTCAGAGGCCGTGGGTCTGAGACATGTGTTTGATTCTTGTCTAGTTAGCTCTTACCCCTGGCTTGCTATGAAGAAGGGTGGGGGAAAAGATGGATCAAACAGATGATGTTGACAAAGGAGGTGCCCACACCTTGATTTACTTCGAGTCCTTGAAAGCCTGTTATTGAATGTAAAAGAGGAATAAAAAACAAAAACAGTAATAAAAAGCAACTAATGTATCCAATTTTTATGGCCAAAAATAAAGGCACTGGAAGGCAGGCTTTTTAATGGCTATCATTCCTCCTGTGTTATTTGAAGATCCCCTTGTAAACGGGAATCCTGGGTCTGTTTTGCCATCTGTTCGCTCCACTCCTGCCTAGGAATCCTGAAAGGGTATTTATTGTATATGCAGGTTCAGTGAGGCCCACTTACTATAAACAAATACTGCATGAAATATGGTGGGGCCAGCTTTTTCTACAGTGCCTGTATTTATGAGGAAACAGTATAAAAACAAATATGTAATCTGGAAATAAGCCTGTTAAATGAATAAAAAGTCCTACGGAGCAAAACATAATGATTAGCAGAGCCATTCAGTGAAAGACCCTGTTAAGGGAACACATCTGCTGTCATCCACTTTGCATCAGTGCTTTTCCCCCCTGAAAAAATCCATCTAAAAGCAGCCATCAGAAAATTATGGGGGAGGGGAGCAGGGAGAAGGAGGAGATGATACAACCTAAGAGCTACAAGGCCAACCATGGCACTTTTGTTGGTTCTCGAAATGCCTCTTGAGTCCTGCACCCTGCTGTCCACCAAATATAATCTATGTTATTTACAGCATGTACTAGGTACCGATTACAGTCACTCAGCTGAAGGGGAAAAAAACAACCCAGGGGAACAAGAAGTAATCAAAAAAAAAAAAAGAAAGAAAGTTCAGCAAAGCAATGGAAGGCCAGCACGGTGTGCTGAACAAAGATTCAAATAAAGAACTTGAAGTGCAGCATGTTTGTGCACACATGCATAGAAAATCATACTTTGCTTTCGACCAATTGCACAGAGCCTAAACATGGGTTACGTAGAAGAGCAGCGCAAGATAAATCCGCTATGGAAATGCAACTCAGTCATGACCTCTGATTGCCAGCTTCACTTGTGCGCAATATCACTATTCAGATGCAGGAAGTACTATTCTAGCTACACGTTCCTATTAACTCTATATTTACAGACCTCGAGTAAAATCACAACCTGCTCCGCACCCACTCCACCCCACCCACACAGGCAGAGCCAGCTACAGACCGGTGAGTAACTGCACTTGTTGGCACCCTCTCTCCCCATGATTTACATTTGCTCCAAGATGTTCTGGGTATTTCCTATCTCAGTTTCTGCTTTCCACTGTGGGTTGCCTGACCTTCCCCATGGAGCCGGTTATTAATACTCCAGTCTCTACCGACAACGCAAACAAAGTAGGTACAAGCTGATGCAACTCTGGAAAGCGCCGTACCAAACACTGATGCAACCCCCCCGAGAGCCACGATTACTCCCCGGAGCACGTGGGACAAGGATGCCCTGCTTGCTTTCATCTTGACTCTTGCTTTCATCTTTGCCTGCCAGCATAAAAACTGACAAAACTCATGTCTTCCCAGTCTATGGCTTCGAAAAGCTCTGGTTTTACCCTCCTGCTAACTATTCCCGGCTAAAAATATTATGCAGAATGTGCTTTTCCTTCATCACATGTGTGACTTCACGGTCAAACTGAAGTGCATTGCCTTGGTTGCGTTTTTAGCATCAGAATCGTTTCTGCTTCTTACCGATCAATCAAAGTAAAGCAATAAAACCTTCACCCTCGTAGCATGGGAGACAACGCCTGAGTGTTGACTGGAGAACTGAGTAGCAGGCGAAGGGCCTGTGGCTCCCCTTCCCTACCCAAAGCATAGAGGAAGGCATCATGTATCATAATTTGAGTACTAATTGGCAAAACAGGCATAATAATTTGCTTGAATGTGCACTATGATGCTAGTGTACTGTTTGCAAATTTTTAACCAGCATAGACTTGCTGCCTTTGGTGTATCTGAGATATATGTAAAAGCTTAATGGATTTATACCACTACAGTTACTACTACTGCTCACTGACACACTTTAGTATTTTTATTGCTTTTTCATAGCTGGCATGATTCTGATGGTATGTAATTAAATATTTTACAAAGATAGGGTCTGATCTGACAACCTTTATGCACATGAATAATCTCATTGTGTTCAATGCCTCTACTCATGTACCCAAAGCAGGCAAGACTGGGTTCCTACTGCTACAAAAGTAATTTTTTCCCCTTCTGTATTCCCCTTTGGGGATTTTGATGGAATTAATAATGGAAAAAAAAGACCCTTAAAACTCCTTCACATTTATTTTGTGCATTGAAACCTTCACCTAGGATTTAAACAAACTACAAGAACACTGTTGTGGCAGTTATGTTTGGCCCGGGATGGAAAGAAGTAAGAGTTTGTGTTTTGTCAGAGACTGAAAGACGTATTGCGGTTTTGCCAGTCTGTATCTTAGTGGGGTTTCCTGAGACTGATTAAGGGTTTGAAGGGGGGATTTTTTTTTTTCAAGAATTCATGACTCACTTTTTAAAGAAGTGGTATATTTCAGGCATGAGGGGGATTGCCCAAATGGTTTTTATATATATATATATATATATATATATAACCTGCAAAATATGTCACAGTCATATGCTTCCTTCAAACTGATAGGCATGCAAAATGCTCAAGCACCAGTGTCTTACAGGCTGTTCACAGCCTGTTCCCCACTGACACAACACATCTACACGTTCACTGGGATGTTTTGCCCAGCTCCAGCAAAAGGAGAGCCTGACCCAAAGCTAGATTGGGAGCTGAAGTTCTTCGTTAGAAAATGTGGTTTGGGGTTGACCCGCTGTAAAACCAGCTTTTCAAGTTTTGATTCAGATCTGAGCCTACAGGCAGACTTGTCCCAAGTGCGTTGCCATCCTAGCACCTGGTGAAACACATTGCTACTCACCCAGAATATCCCAAAACAGTTGGGCAGGAGGGAAAAGGCACAGGTGGATCTTGGGATCTGAATTTTAGATTTGGATTCATTTAAGAGAGACATATTTAAAACATTGCAGCCATAACCAAAGCACAGGCAAACAGAGAGGGCATCTGGGCCACTGTGAATCCCGGGAAAAAATACCAACCCTAAATAAAAACTTGTCACTTTGCAAGGCCTCTGCAGCTGAATGAAGGTATTTTTCTGGTTTTCCCCCAGCAGGAAATGCAGGAAGGCTCTGAACACAGCCAGCGAGACTTTCTGGTCATTTTACGCACACTCCCTTATTAATTTACTACCTTTTGGACCCTGAAAAAGCCTCTCTCCCATCTTTAGGCAAAAAGGGAACCAAATACAAGTTTCTGGAAACAAACAGGCCTTTTAAATTAAAGCCTACTGAGTTATTAGCCTAGTATGAAAACCAAGATATTGCATAGTTGCACCTAATCTGCGACTGGGAATCATTAAACCGGATCACAGCACTGCCCAAGCAGAAGAGGACGCCCATCTGGCTTTTGGGGAGCTCCACTGGACTAGTAACTTTGAGCGTCACTAAATCGTAAGCCACGACATGAGGTGAAGCCTTTTCAGCACACAAAGTGCAGAAGAGCTTTGGTGCCGGGTAGGGGTGCAAAGCCCTCTCGGGGTCCCATTTCCTCAGCAGGGGTCACACCCACAGGCTAATCCCATTACCTCTGCAGTGATGTACTCCTGCACCGCGGAGGGGTGCTTCGAAAACAAGTCCAACCTAAGTCTAAACTCCGCTCATGACAACGATCACAAATTTGTTTCGGGACCCAAACTGAAAGGAAAACAACAAAAAGTCGCTTATAAATTATCTGATCCAGCAGTCCTGACCTGCCAGCCATATAGTAAGGGAGCATTACCCTGCCCCGGCTGCTAAGCCTGGGAAGGGGATGCTGCTTTTGAGATTCACCAGTGTAGCACAGCTGGGCTCTCTTCCTCCATCATCAACCATTTTTCCAGGATCTGTTTACAAAAAGCCAAGTCTACCAGTCACCTTCTAGCTCACCCATCTTTATATTTTGGTCAGTGTGGGGAAAATAGGCTGTCAGACCTGCGCCTCCTCTCTTTCCCTCCCCTCTGGATGGAGCACTCGCTTGGGCTTCAATCCTGCTTCTCTTGGCCTGACATACTGCTGCCAAGTTGCTGTCAGGGACAGAACCGAGAGCACTGAAATGGCAGGAGAAAGCTGATCCCGCATGACGCATCGGGAAAGACAACACACACCAAGGCCTCTGGAAAACAAACTCTCTCCTGGCTTCCCAGCCATGTGCAAATTTATGAGGTTTGAATGAAATTCAGCTAAAGCGTCCACGCCAACAACTGTTTATCCAAAATGAACTCAATTGCTGGACTTCTGTCCATTTAAGAGTCACCTGGTCATGCTCCACGCTGCCTAGGTTAAGCCCTGTCAGTATCTGAAATACCTCAAATAACATTAACCCTTCTGTTGCCACTGCAATGCAGGATGAACTTTTCAAAAAACTTTCAAAAACATGATAAAAACACCCAGATCAAGGCACTACAGTACCCCCAGCCCATGGGTGCGTTACAGCCCTTTCACAAGTCAAGGGCAGCACTTAAGAGAAGCGGAAACAGGTAGTTAAGGGAGACACAAGGTTTGCTTGCCCATATGAACATGAACATATGGATTTCTTTACATCTTGACCCCAGAGAATGGGCATAAAACTTGAAAATTGCCACCTGGTTTCTGTGGTTATTTTTCCATTTAGGGATTAAACAACATCTAACCCCACGTGCACGTATTTTTCTGTTGCAAATAGGCAGCACAGACAATTGCAAAGCAAGGAGATGGGTGTGAGAAAGAGGATTTCTGGTGACCCAGGGGAACAAAAATAAAGGGATGAGTCTGGGCCTGCCAAACAGCTGGTTAAACTTCAGAGCTCGGTTTAAGGCTGTTCTGAGGTTTGTCTACTGACAGCAGAAAAAGCACCTTCTCCTCTGCCTGCCTTTCTTTTTGCACTGCTCGCCCAACACCAACACACCGGGAGGTATTCCGTGCAGCAAGATCAAGACTTGTCTCCTCACCTGAGCGAAAAAGCCGCGTGTTTTTAAACCTTGTTTTCCAGGAGAGGTACAGGGGTCTGGTCAGACGAGTGCTCAAATGCTTTTCATGTGTTACCACTCCTTCCTTCAGCTGTTACTGGCTACTCCCATCCCCCTGGGTCTGTACACGCTGCTAACCCAGCGCAGCGCAACCTGCGGTGGGGTTGTGGAGCCCATCTCGGCCCAGCGCCAACCCACCACTGCCTTCGTCTTGGCCGGGGTCCCGATAAGAGACTGCAATACCTATTAATCATAAACCCTGTTGATTAAATCCATCTAGCTATTTCACTCCGCTAAAACCGGGGGCAAAGGCTGTCCCGCAAACAGCTCTGTCCTGCGATCCAGCTGCCCAGCTGTGCACACAAAGCCAAGGGAAGAACTGGGACTTCATCTATGTTGAATTTGGTGCTGGTCCTGGGTTTTCCACCTGCGTGCAGCCACGGTCTGACGTTGCCGAGTGTGAGACTTGTCAGGATTACAGGAGAACTTGAAAACCTCCACCAAGCCCTGAAGGAGCCTGTTACAGCCTTCACTGAACGTTTGCAGGGGGGAGTAAAGAAGGATGGACCCTGTTCCCATGCTGCGGACTCCCTGCTTCATGCCCTGGGACAAGGGTATGCTGGGATCTCAAGCACAAGTCCAGAGCTGTTCAGAAAATGAAAAATGAAGATCCCTCGACCATTTCTTTGTTTTTATTCATAACCACAATTTCATTTGCATTGATGTTTTCTGACCAATTCTCTCCTCAAAATAATTGATGGGGAAAAGATCAAGAGATGTAATTAAAAGAGAAACAAACAGAAAACAAAGGGAAGAGGGTAAATGGGCATGCGACTTCGGGTCAGGGAAGGAAAAAGGAGCAGGTGGTGGAACTGATGAGGGAGATTTAATGAACTGCGATTGACTTCGAATAACAAAGGAGGAGGAACCTAATCCTACCGTTGGATCTGTACACATATGGACTTACCATAACAAATGGTAATCAATCCATCAGCCTTAAATTAAAGATAAGGTGGGCAGGAAGGAAGGGACAGAGTTTATTCTCTCCTCCCCTCACCCGCCATCAAACTAAATCTGTTTGCCTGTGTCCACATCTCTGTTGTCAGAATTAGCGTCTGCCATCTCTCCCTTCTCAACCAAAGCGGCCAACTTCCCATGCCTCACTGTACCACCACAGGAAGGTCTCTTTGGAGGCTGCCCCAGGAATTTAGGGTCCTGGTTACCCTGATTCTGCAGTGTATTTCACTTGAGAGCGATCAAGGCGCAGCAGCCTCAGAAATACACTCTTAGGACTCTGCGTGTAAGTGCTTGCTGAGCTTTAATCAAATGCACATCACAGATAGTCCTGCGTGACAGAAAGCAGAGCCGCCAATCCGCAGACCTGCCAAGAATAGCCTCATCTGTGATACAAGCCTTTTTCTTCTTTTGTATCATTTTGGCCCTCACTTTCTCATTCTAGGACAAGCTGCAGAAATATTTTGGGTTTTATAAGTTATCTCGTGGTTTCAGGCTGAAGGCAAGTTCACTAGAGTTTCTAAATATATACCCAGGTTTTATGAATCCTCATTAAGTTTTCTAGGATAAAGTTTCTATTTTAAGGCTCGGATCCTCCAAAAAGAGCTGTATAGTTGGACACCCCTTTCCCATACATTCGGCCAAGCATAGCTGAGCACATGGCTTTCTTTCTGGGATTTGCCCTAGTGTTTAGGCCTGGCAGGCAGTTTCTCCCAAAGAAAATGCTTCTAACGTGGTTTCTCCAGGACCGGTAACTAATACTTATGTCTCCTTGACCAATAGGCAGAAAATGCTTGAGCAGTTCATGAAGATCACTACTGACATACATTTAAAAGAGTGAAAGCTTGTGACTTACGGGGTAGTATCAGGAGCTAGGAAATACAATTTTCTGTTTCTGCCACAATCTACTATGAGATTTCCCAGCATGATCCGTATTTCAGTATATTCCAGTTATTCCAGAAGAATACTGCCAGCCGGGCTGGGAGGTGGCAGGGAGGAGGTGCTCAGACATGTGGGGTGGCAGCTATATGGGGCTGTGGTTTGGGACAGGGGCTCGGTGCCCAGGAGAGGCTGGGTCTGGCAGAAGGGGTACGAGGAGGACTTCCCATCGAGAGGCATTTCCACCACAGCTACTATTTGAACAAAGCATTTGCCAATTAAAATAATTCAACCAGATATCCTGTATCCCGAGGAAAGGGCAGGGCAGGCACAGATGGACAAGGACGTGATGTTGAGCCCTGCCACCTCAAATCAGGAAAGGGGAAAGAGCAGGGAAAACAGAGATTTGTGAAGTAGCCACCAAAGTTAAATTCTTCTCCCTATTTGTAACTCTGCAAGAGGAGCAGGAGGGACACAACCCAAGCACTGGCTTAAACTTTATGTTTCCCATTTTCCTGCTTGCTCAGCTCCTCTTAACCTGTGCACTGACGTCCAGGTGTTCCACCTTCACAGCAGCTGAGAATCCCCACCAGAAGCACCCCTGGGGTTGCCGGAGCAGAGAGGAGCATCCCTCACCCTGGGGCACACCAGCAAGTGCTTCGCCCTGTCACTGGGGAGCTCCCAGCCCGAGCAGGTCCCCGTGCTGAGCTATTCCTACCTGGACATCAGGAGAGGCACTCGGCACGTTGGATGGGAGTTCTTGGAATTTGGGATACTGTGCGCCAAGGGAGCACAGCCGAACGCTTGGCAAGTGCTAAACCACAGCACTGTGGCAGCTGGTCTCTGACTTTGCTTCTCCCGACTTCCACGTCCTAAATGACACCGCACCTGGAGCGTGAATTTGCACCGCATGGGTGTTTTCGCTGCTTTTTGGGTACCGTGTGGGCTGACCGAGAGCTGAGATGGCACATCCCCTCACCCCCTTCACCCACCTCCCACCAGGCTACCCGGGGCCGGACCCAGCTCCGCAGCCCGCTGCTCCCAGATCTCACGGCACCTTCCCCCCAGCCGGCTGTAACGTGCCCACAGAGCCTCCCCAGGGGTATCACTTATCCCCACCGGCTTTCAAGAAGACGGATATTTTCCAGCAAGAACGCAGCGCAGTATCACTCACCTGCTCCCACCGAAGCAAACACCAGGGTTTCTGGAGGAGCGGTCAGACGTGTCACCACCTCACGGATCTTCTGCTGCCTTCTGTTGGCAACTTCGGGTTTGGTCAGACTTTTTGCTTAAGGGCTTCTTCTCTTACTTATCGTTCAACGGGGGCCTGAAGCAAAGCTCGTCAATGGCGAAGGAGGAGGGAGAAGGTTGAAGCAGAGCTCGGCAGTGCACGATCCCCCTCTCTTGCAGTTTTGGGACCTCTCCCATCTTCTTTTCACCTATGAAAATCTGGCTGCTCGCCACGGCATAATATAGCAACGGGGGAAAGAGAGGAAGAAAGCTTAACTTTTATTTATTTTAGTGCGATCATTAGGATTATGTCAGGGGGAAAAAGCATTAATACATAATCTTTTCCCTGTGCTATACAACACTGGCTGCTTTTAATTTAGAATGAAATTGAAACACTCACTCAGAGCGGCTTTGAACAGCAGCCAAGGCCTTCTCTTGCATTGTGTGAGCAGCTGGGTAGCCTTTCGACTCTCTTTTTTTCTGGTCCACAGTGCCTTTTTTTTGAGACCTGTGCTGAGGGTCAGTGGCTGAAGGTACTTGTCGCCCTTCCACAAGTGCTAAGGGTCCCCTTGGCTGGGAGCTGGCACGCCGACCACAGGTGAAGGGGGAAGCCTAAAGCATGTGAACACAGCCCCCAGCAGACCAAACCTCAGCAAATAAAGCTCCACAGCTACAAATATTTCGCAAATTAAAGAGAGAAGGGACATATTAAAAAGCGCATCAAAATGCACATCTTAAAAAAATGCTAAATAGCAGTGATTTCTTTTTTTCTCGACGGCGCACGTTATTTTGCACGCTTTGTCGCACATGATGAGGCAAGTTCACACAAGGCGAACACGGTTTGGAGGTATAAACAGGGCAGACAAGCTGGGTGGGGTAAAGCCAAATTCAGTTAAATGAACTGGTCGCCCTGTTTTGTTCATGCGACAAGCCTGCTCCAGACGGTTCTCACCAAGCCGATGAGAAAGGTGCCTCGGTCTCCCTGTTCATTTTAATCTATATAAATACTAGGTTTTGTCAGGCTAAAGAATCCACTGCGGACTCAAGCATTTTCCTTAATTATTGGTATTCACTGAAAGAAAGAGTAAGTTTAAAGGGGGGAAGCGGGGGAAGAGATTGCCACCCTTTCAGTGCTGCTGTGAAGGGAGTTCTGCTTATCACAACAGGTGCAAAGGCCACTCACAAAACCAGAAGCAGTTCAAGACTGAAAGGCTAAGAAATTGCTTATTCTCTTTGTCAGCTGCTCACACAAGCAGGGTAAAGGCTACTTGGAAGGAAAGAGAGAGGGTAAAAAGAAGGGTTAAAGTTTGTCACACAAAAAAAGACAGAAAGAAAGAAAAAAGACCAAGCGTACACAAGCCTGCAGGTTCACAGGAGACTCTGGGAGATATATTGACCTTAAAAAAAATTTTTTTTTAAAAAAAAAGAGAGAGAAAAAAAAAGAAGGCAGAAACAAAACCACATCCCCACATAGAGCAGGAATGAGCAGCACCAGCAGGCTGGGGACTGGGGGAAATTTTAACAGTCTACCACTCCAGTTGAATGGGGAGGGGAACAATGCCAGCTGAAAGCGCAGCATTCCTGCCCCTGCGCCCCCACAGAAAGGGGCTGTGCAGGTCTTTCTGATGGCTCCCTCTAATTACGCGTTCTTGTGTACGGCGATTCATGGCCAGCTCAGAGAATGTGCTCGTTCCCTGTCAGAGGGGTGATTTGTATACCACACCTATGGAGTCAACATATTGGGGGAAAAAAAATTATATTAAAAAAAATCCTCTGATGAGGAGCCCACAGTTTTCAGGGTACTGTTTTCCCTTGGGTTCTTAGCTGGGTTTTATTTCCTCCACCCTTCCCCTTTCAAGATAAGGCATCAGAAGTAACTGAAACTAGAACTTCATTTTATAACACCCCTCCGTTAATCCCTAGATCTCTCTCAAGTGCTGCATAAATTTCACCCTCTCTTCACAGAGCTCGAGGGTTTTTTTACATCTGGTGCATCTTATTTTCTAAGGACGATAGTTCTGTTTATTTTAACCAGGCCTGGAATGATGTGCAAACCAGCCATGCCTGTTAGATGCTGATTGTTCCCAGAACCAGATGGTCAAACCTTCCTCTTTTAAGACAGCTGACTCAAAGCCATAAAAGAAAACACCAAAAATGAAAACAATCATCAACAACAACATCAAAAAACACCCTGTGGTGGGAAAAAAAAATATTTCAATGTTGGCACTGTGAGACAGAAAAAACTCAGAGAAAAGAGTGTTTGGTTTCCAGACCCTGGAGGTCCAGCGTGCAAAGGAGGGAATTTGCTCATTGGGAAGTTTCCACCAGTGGCAAGCTAACAGGAGGAATTCCCTAGCTTAAATATGACAGATGTTCATACCTCTGCTACCCAGAAGCAGTAAAACCCCCCTGTGGTTATTCTGACTGCCCTGCTAAATGATGGCGAGTTAGAGTACTAATAAAACATAGCGATGCAAGTCGCCGCTGCCCGCACCTGCGGGTTCTCTGATACCCACTACGGGCTTCACAATTTACAGCCGAACCTCAAGCGCTTCAACTTCATTTTAGCACCATGACTAGTCTCTTGCCATCCTCGTGGTTCTCCTTCTTCCCAGGCCTTTTCTATTCACAACTGGTCCTAGTTTAATTGGGCCGCTTTGCTGTGAGTCAGTGAAAGCCACTGAGGGGTCACTGTTAGGCACAGTGTAAGGAGAACCACCGCACCTCTTACAAAACCAAACTTGCCTATGGCAGGATTAAGGCAGCGCAGGGTCTCTGTAAAGCTACTCCAGCCTAACTAAGCCAGATCCAACATCAGGCTGCAGGCAATCCTGCGTATGTACAGCCGACTGCTTTGTTCTGGTTTAATAGAACCAGTTCCTCCCAACCTTGACAAAAAAATCAACATACGTTTTCACACCACTGTAACTAAAATGAAAAATAATTTTAAAAAATCACAGTTATGGACAGAAACAAACAAGATACCACTAAGCAGCTTGTGAATTTTCCACACAAAGGAGTAAATGTAGAGCACATCGGCTGCTCTGCAGCGGTGGCTGACATGCAGGCTCTCACCCTGGTAGACATAAGGTAGCTTCTCCTCCTTCCACTGTCCTTCACCTCTCCAGGGGAAAACAGACACACAAGCTGTCCAAGGGCTCTGAAAAACCAATCACTTTCTCTTTAACCGTCATAAGACATAGAGCACCATGCCAAAATAAGAGATGCCTGTACGCCTTTCATCAGCTACTTTCCCTAAACTTTCCCTAACATTCTGTAAGAAGTATGTGATCCCAACATGAAAAGACTTCGTGAGCATTTCAAGAAGGCAGAAAGCCCACTTCAAACATTACCAGGAGAGGAGGGGCTTCAGACTTTTTTGGAGTTTCTCATTCAATTTTCTACAGTTCTTAAAAATGGCAAAGTCCCAGTTAAAGGATATGTGCTCTGTGTCTGGACTACTGCAAACTTAAGCTAAACAGAGGACTAGATTTAACAGAAAAGGTCACCTACGAGTTGTTTATACTTCAGGTAAAATCAGGTTTTGAACTAAGTTAAACTGCAAAGATTAGATACACAGTCAAGACCTCAGTGCAAGTATTTCATGAGAGCCCTATGGTACTAGGTTGTAGGAGTCTTTCCACTCACATCAAAAAGTTTTGGATAAGGCTGTTAAGACTCACTCCTGCTCACAGGTAGGGCACAACAGGTAGAAAACCTGAGTTCGGCACCTCCTTCTGCACATAAGCATTCACAGATGGTAGTAGGAGAAATAATTGCATACCCTCATGAAGCATCTCAAAGTGTATTGTCATTTAAAAACAAGCCCACCTAATACAGTCAAGTAAATAATGACAACACCAAAAAAAAATCATAGATAATGCTGTTGATATTGCTGCTGTTGTACAAACAACTGAAGACACCGTGTAATGTCTGCTCTGGACTGGGGATGTTCTGTATGTTTGCAAAGTCCCCTGGACAACGGGACTCTAAGCTTCTTGCCACCTCTAGACCCTGGCACAACGTAGATGTTTAATAACAAGGACCACATGCCTAGTGCACACAGCACTCACTTGTCAATGTCCCGTATGCTGAAAAATATTTTCTGTGCTAATTGGCAAGGACTGCTGTTAATCCACCATAGAATAGCTCCCTTTTACAAACCTCAGCAAAATCCACTTACCTTTGAGTCAGGCGTACTTCAGAAAGCATTTGTCCTCTTTGCATTGGGATTGAGAGAGACAGAGAGAGAGAAGGGGTGAGAGAAATCCTGGAAGTGTAATAGGGTTTTAGTAAAACTTCAGAAATCCTGTAAGAACATGAAAGAAGCCACAAGCTCTGCACTAAGGAGAGCAACTGGTAATTAAAACCTTGATACAGCAAGTCATCTGAGTTTATTTAAATACGTACTTAAAGATAAACGCAAAGCATTTTGCTCAAACATTTTGAGGAATACGATCCTTAAGCAAGATTAACAAGTCTTTCATAACACTTGTGTTATGAAATGTCATTATAATCAAGCAGTAAATCAATAGTACAGTAGCACATGCTGCAGATCTCAAGGGCTGTATTTTGAGGAACAAAAGAAAGGGCAACCTCCTCATCTTTTATGACAGTGATACATGTTATATATACCTACACCTTTCACGCAATGACATTTTTGGTACCTCTAGTCACCCATGAGGCCATCTGTCTACATGGTAAGGGGTATATGAAAAGGGATAGAGATTTTTTTCTTCGATTTACACACCCTTCAAAGCAGGTTAAAGGCAGGACCCATCACTGCTGAATGGCTGCCTACACCAGTGCAGTCTTGTTTTATTTTACAGCCCCCCCCGACCTCCTCCCCTTGTAGCAGCAGCAGTCAGACCCGGTACGAGGCTGCTCTAAGTGCTCAGGGGGCAGATGAGCCATTGCAAAAACCACTGATTTTCCCTCAGCTTAGAGCTGCAAGGGGCCAGCTGTGCCCATGCATCGGCGCCGGAGCAGCGCGATGCCCAGCCAGGGCCCACGGATGGGAGTGAGGGCAGAAATGTAGGAGCAGAGATTTAGCCTCAACTGAAGCTGTCAGAGCTACGCCTTGGTGAGTGAGAGAATACATGCCTTCCCCTGCCTGGCCCAGGCAGAATTAGCACATCTGGGGCCCACATTTACCGGCCGCTTTGGAGCACCTTTGCCGTTAACACTAAAAACACATCCTGGAGGACATCAGGACTTGAGATGAAGGAGGTGAGAGGGGAAATAAGACACCTTGCCTCCCCCCTCACCTTGTTCCTCCCTCCTCCCACACGGCTCCGAAACACTGTGACTTGAATGCTGTCAATCTCCTTATGGGAGAAACATATTTATAGAAACCCCATCTCTGTGGCTGAACGCTTTTATGGTACCAGATGTCGGAGGACATGAAGTTGATAATATAAAGCATAGTCCATGGAAAAGGGTCAAAATTATCTGCTGCCAGCAGTGAGAATTACAGCTTCTCCGACTTCCATGGAGCAGTGCCAGTTTACCCCAGTGAGAACTGGGGCTGGCAAGCGGGTACAGCCGTAAATAATTAGGCTGAGTATGCTGTTCAGACAGAAGACGTTTGTCTTTCGCAGGAGAGATTTTGCTAGAAAGGGTTAATGCCTTCTGCTTTGAAATACAGCGCGGCAGCTGTAGATGACATCAGATTTTCCGCCATACTGTTTTATATCAATGCACACGAAGCATCCAGGGAAGACCACGCAGTGCTTGAGACTGTGATGAGAGCGATGGTCAGAGGTATCACAATAAATTATATCATTTAGAGATTTCTCGATTATATGGTTGTGTTTAAAAACAGGGATATCTTCAAAATATTGGTGTATATGCAGATGGAGAAAAAGCACCAAGGGTTCAGGCACCTTTCTGGTAGTCAACCCACAAAACCCACATGGATCTCAGGTACACACGTGAAACTCACTCGCTTTCAACTAAAGCCAGCAGCCCAGGAAGATGCCAGGGTACATAACTGAAGGATCCACATTGCTATATTTTGGCACTATGCAGCAAAGCCAAGGAAAAGTAGGTTAATTAAAATTCCTATGTCATTTCCATTTCCTCTGCATGTCTACAAGACTGTTTATTCTCACCATCTGAAAGAGATTCTCACCATCTGAAAGATATATTAATTGCTGCTCTTGGTTGGTGAGAATAAACACTACAAGAGATCAGGTTCTCTAGTGAAGCCTTCTCAGTTTTAAAACCCAAAAGAACAGCTTGAAAGGGCTGCTTCTATCTGCACAGCAACTGGCTTAGGATGCAAGCATAGGGTGAAGTCCATTACTACGTGTCCACCAAAATTTTGCTGATGAACACTAGGTCAGTGTTCATTCCCCGTTTCCATCAGCCACAGCTCAACGCAGTAAGAAGATTTCATCTGTAGATTAGGTTTAGATGTTTTGCTTTAAAGAATCCCTTTCTTCATCACTTGTGCCAGCACTGTGGCTACTGAAGTGAAGAGAGCAGGTAGGATCCTGAAAGAGGACTTGCACACAACCTGGAGAGACACAGTATGGAAATAATGCATATGTTTGCTTGTCAGTATTTCAACATTGATGCAGTATCGATGCTGAGATAAGGTCTAACCATGGCCGTGTTGTTGCACTGCTCATGTTGCATCTTGGAGATTGCTTACCTCCTGCAAGCGTAACACCTTGTAGTAATACAGAGTGCCCAGTTTGGTGGTGATTTCTTCCCCCGAACCAGAGCTCGCAGTGATGTGTGTGGATAGCGCAGTCGGTGCCAGCCCATGCGTGGTACCCACGACTGGTTTGACTTCGGCATCGCTTCCATTGTGGCTGTAGGTGTGCTTTTAATTCCTAGGTGCTTAGGCTTGTAGAGCCCGACAGTGACTGTGATGTGAACGCTTCCCCTTTGCCAACATAACTGCTTTCCAGGCCTTCGGAGCAACTACAGCTAAAAACCAGTAACACGTGTTTCAGCTGGATCGGCAATGGAGGCTCCTTCACCTCCGGGAACGCTAGGCCAACAAAACTGGATAGAATCCAAAACAATGCACAATCGGGCTACTGTCGGACCCCAGCCCACCTTACAGCAATGCCGTTCCACATGCTGTTCAGCAAGGTCCTGGTGGAAATGGTACAGTTGGGATGTGGAATAATACACCCACAGATTTCACTGATGCCTGGCAAGGGCTGGTCCACAGCCCTGTGACCCACACCAGCAAAAAAATATAATAGGAAAAATTAATGTCTGTGGCAAAGTGACACACTGTAGAGTGACACACACTTCTGGGAGGCTTTGACCAACCCAGAGAAGTAATACGTGTGTGCTACTGAACCATCCAGCAGACAACAGGAGAGAGGCTATCTATAACAGGCAAAAAAAGTTAGGTATCCGCTGTGTATACTGCTGCCATTTCCCAGCTGAAAACAGCTCACAAGAACCTTTTAGGAGGATACAGTATTCATAAATCATTGTATTTCACAGAGATTTGAAAATGAACACCCATATTACTAAACACCTTACCAGCAGGTGATGAAAGAAATTGGCCAGCCCCTCAAGAACAGAAGAAAGGTTAGTGAGACAAAAGAAACAGGGCTATGCTACTCATGCAGGAGGGTAAGGAAGCTCCAGCCAGCGTACATTTTTGGCAGGTCTTTCAGCTCCTGGAAGAGCCACATAATACTAAGGAGTGTGCAGGGCTGTAGATCAGGCTCATAGGATTTTCAAAAATGAAACATACACTACAGAAATGTTGGAAGAAGTGCATTAAAAACAAACAAACAAATCTATTTTGAAAATTTGGCTGACACTTGTCTATGAATATAAAAATTCAGAAGTTCATTGTGCAGTAATTGTTAGCCACTTGAGTTACACATGGTGTGGATGAAATGGATTTCAACTAAACATAAAGAAAAGGAATTACTGTGGCGTAATCTCAGCCAAAAATTCTAGCAAAGGGACAGAGATTATAAGTAATTAATTTCTAAGAAGAGACAATCTGAGAATACTTCTCAGTTAACGGTATTTCTTTTGACTCTCAACCAGTTATTTACCTGAACACTTTAGTTCTCAAGAGATCTGGAGTGATGCAAAAAACCTACCTCTCTTGCAGCATCTGTTTACAAAAGCCATACCTGCTGCAGAGCCATCACAACAAAACAAATTTGGCTTCAGTGCTAATTTGCTCACCCTAAGTGTCACTTGAGACAAAAGCTAGACCTGGAATAATAGATAGCAATCTCCATAAACATATGCAAGCCAAATACTTCAGTAACATGAAGGCTGCAAAAACTGATGAGAAAACATACAGCAGTTAAAGCAGTATCATCTTTGGGGCATTTCTGGGCAAGTCAAGGTATATGCAGGACCTTCCCTCTTCCCATCCTTTGGGGTACCCACATTACACTCATTTTGTGTACAGCCCAAATGCTAGACTGGTGCTTTACAACTCACCTCTATTTTCTTGCATATACCACTTTTCTAGTTCTGCAAAAATATTAGGCTGACTTGATGGGGTGGAGAAATGGTATTTTGCACCTGCTTCTGACCCACAAGAAGTCAACAGAATTTTTGCCTCTGACTTAAAGACAGAGGGAACACGCTCTTACTGCGAAATAAAGAGGAGAGGCTGTTTGTTATATTTGAATGCTTGTACTTCTGTTACACTGCCATCGTAATTTGCTGCAATTTTCTTGGGTCTGTTTCTAATACAAACATATAAGCCAGCTCTATCAAATGCAAATAATGACAACTTAAAAAAAAATAATTAATGCATCCTTAGGCTTTTGAGTAAAGGAGAGCATATCAGTGACTTGCTAATCAACGCACGGACCCCCTTGTAAAGTGCTAAAGTCTCTGTGGAAACACATCATGTATATTTGATTTTTCCCCAGAAAGTTTTGGCTGTGAAATGATGCATTGAGAGTATGTAACATATTTATCCCTACATCTTCACAATAGTGCAACTGCCGTTATTGGCAGTGCAGGAATCAGATACTAAATCCTATCCATCACTTTGAAAATGTCACTGTCTAATACCAGCCCAACAGCTCCAATGCACAATCTCCCCTGGAGATGCTCTAGCCCTTGTACAAACATATATTTTGAACATCCACTTCTGAAACTTTCTCTTCACCTCAAGAGCAAACTTGTGCTTATTTATTATTATCTATAGAGCATCACAGGGGTTTTTTGTTTTGTTTTGTTTTTTAAGCATAATGCCTTTGTCCCCCAGGAACAATCACACTCAGAGCTATCCCAGTCCACAGAGAACGTGGTGATCACCTGGAGGCCAAAAAAGAATTGGCAATTCCAGAATCCCTTCCCAATAAATTTCCTGATGGATGAGCACAGTTATTTACACGACTGCAAGGCATGCTGCGGCAAAACGTGTTTTCCCCCTTGACCAGTGAAACATCTGGGGTTACCCCCAGGTGTCCGTAGACACCAGTCCTACACCCATCAGAGCAATATTGCATGCGTGGCAAAACTCCAACAAAGAGCACCAGGAGCAAGGTTAAATCTCATTCAGGGAGGTGCAACACCAAATAAAAGGTGAGATCCAGGGGGAGGAGAAAGATTACAGCAGTGCAGGATCCTGGGGTGCTCCTGTTACACATGCATCCTGAGAGCTCCTCTGTGCTTTTGGTTTTAATTAGCATTTGTTAACATATGGAGATATTTACCCAGAAGGAAGGTTGGTGGAGAGGTTACCAGAAACAGCCTCTCTCCCTTTCCCCCATCCCCTTCCCACTGGGGCACAGGGGCCAGCTCTCCAGCTGGTATAAATCTGCAGTGCTCCACTGATTTACACCAGCTGAGCATCTGGCTTCAAGACATTTCCGATCGTATATAAGAACAGCATCATGGTGCATTGCTTATAAATCTCTCTCCTGAGCCAAGGCTGTGGTCCTCACCTGCGCCCTGCTTAGACATAGTGTGCTATGCTGTCTCCCATGGCATCGGATGAACGCACCCAGCTGTCACCTGGGGAAAATAGGTGCAGGATCCTACATCCCATCTCCTCTTACAAAATGGAGGTGGGAGAGAAGCGGGGAAATCCCTGCCCACTCCCTCCCCCGGCGGCATGGGGTGGAATAGTTAGCCGGTGTTTATAAATCGCTCTGAGGGGGTCAAGTGTGGGAGTGATTGATGTCAGCTTCTCGCCATCGCGTTCAACAGCTGACCAAGGGTTGGTTTTCCTTTCTCTTAATAACAGACCAAATGGCACCCACGGCCCAGCCTTCGCCTTGCAAGGGCAAAGCCCACGCTGCGGTCTCCCACGGCGCAGGAGGCATCCCCGCTCCTCGCACAGGTCCCGGGGAGAAGCGGTGCAGCCCCGGCCACCCTCCTCCCGGCGGAGACCACCCGCTTCCAGCCCAGCCCCGCTGCCCCCCCACCTCACCCCCTGCCCAGGCACCCTGTTTGCTCAGCTTTCCACCACTTTCCACCACTTACTTTAATGCAGGGGGATATCTTTCCCCCTGAGCCTCGGGTCCTCGCCACCCCCCGCGGCTCAAACCACGTACCCACCACAGCTGGTTTGGTTCAACTCGTGCCCGAAGTTCTTGTCAGCAGGAAGGTGGCTTGCTCCCTCTGCTTTCCTGCAGACTGCGTTTGTGCTTTTGCACCGACATTTTTTCCCAATGTTTGCCTCATTTTTCTGAAGAAAAAGCAATTCCCTTTATAGCAGTAAAGAAAGTTTCTTCAAAATTGTCTGGCACTCGAGTCTTCAGGCTAGTCAGGCATTTAAACTGACTTGAATTCCTTTTCCTGCCTGTCCTTTATGAGGAAAATCTGAATTTATATATGCCTATTTCATTGTATTTAAAGCCACATTAGTTTCAAAGATAGTTTCAGCGAGAATGAAATTAAACTAAAATTTGATGTAATAGAAGTCTTTTTGCATTGTGGACACCATGTTTTGCTGATCCTCCTGCATTCCTGTGACAAACGTGACTAAGCCGTGATTACTCATATGGCAGCACCCGCCACCTCTGGAGGGATGCACAGAAGAAGAGGAATCGTCTCAGGTGAGAGCAACAGAAGAAAAATTTGCTTGGCCATGGTGGAAATGGATGGTCTGGCTGGTGCCACTGCCAGCCATGGGGCCAGGAGATGGCCTCTGTAGTGGCGGGTGGCAGATCTTGCCATGCGTAAAGCTGGGAAAGGATGAGAACCCGAACCAGCAGCCACCCCATCTTCTCCAAGGCCACCAGAGCAACTTCGTGCAGGTCTCCTGTGGCCAGAAAGCCAAGGTATTGCCTTTCCTCTGGATCCCACAACACAGGGGCAGCTACGCACCGCCAAAGGTGGGATCACAGTGCTCACCACATCGCTGTATCCGTCCTGTTTCCTCAGAAAGGTAACAAGATATTTGGCTTTAAAGCAGGCAAGGGTGCAGCCTCAGTCCTGCGCCTCCTGAGGTCCCTGGGAGTTTTGCCACTGGTTTTACCGGCCAGGCAGTCGGCGTCACTGCGTGGTACTTAAGCAGCCCCTCTGGAATTGCAGCCCTAGACTGCAATTAGTGCTGATTTATTCTGGGTGACTACAGTTCAACACAGACCAGTACAGGTCTGGCTGCCACAATTCATCCTTGAGATTTGCCAGTAAAGGCAGCAATTCTTTTGATCTTCCTAATAGAGAAAATTGGAGAGCGTACAATTAGCTTTTTTTTTTCCCCACTGCCATTTGGATATGACTGCAAGTAGTCTGAGGGGGAGCTCTGCTTGGAGCAGGCTGCTCCTCCGGTCCTGCTGGCCACGTACCATTGAAGGATTTAAACGCTCCTGACTCCGCTCCCAAACAGGTCAAACACATGTAGGGGGAAAGAGCTTGAAATAAGAGTGAGGGCATTGCCTGAGGCAGAAAAGATGGAGTGACAGAGGAACTCCCAGTGTCATTTGACTGTAAAACAGTTTGCTTTACATAGCTCATGCAGCTTGGTCTAGCAGGGATCAAGGCGTGACCCAAATCACTGGTTGTGACCAAGTTCACAGCAGGGTGAGAAAAGAGCCCAAATCTGTCCTTCCAGCTCCTTTGACTAGGAGCTGCTTGTGCACTGGTGCAGCTCAGGGGAGGGCAAGGGCTGAGCTGTACGACACCGGCTCTGGACAAATACAGCAGCAAGTGGTCAGCAGGATATAACGAAGCAAAAAAGAACATTTCTTCAGCTACAGGAAATGAGAGATATCCAGGACACGTATCCTCCTGTACAAAGCATCCGCTGAGATGGCGGTCATTTATTCATGCTCTCCGCATTGTCCTTGTCCTTGGAGGTGTTTTCTGCGCGCCATCCAGCGCTGAGTCAATCTGTGAAGACAAGATGTGATTACGTGCAATAGTTGCTCTAATGACGGTTCTCCTAGGCTGAAAGGAGTGAACGATCACCAGCCCTGTCTGAAGGGGGACAGATGGAAATGGAAGTCACCTCCCCAAGCAGTGAGTTAGGCAGCGAGGCTTCAACAGAAGCGGGATGGGGGCTTCTGCAGCAAACTCCCAGCAAATTAGTCCTGTCCTCCCGCCCTCCAATATGGTCATGATTATTTAAAAGCAGGGGAATACCAACTGTTACATCTGTACAAACACGCCACAGGAAACCAAATTGTAAAGACATCAGCAATCAAGACCAGACTCTTGGTTTGTTTGTTCGGATATCAACATCCACTAAAGACAGCCCCGATCACGGCTGTAATTGGCACGGCAGTAAATGTTCCTGGGGCGATGTGGAAGGTGAATAGGGCAAGGTGGGCAGAGAGCAAACCTGGTCTCTCTGGGATCCCCCACTGTTTCAAGAACAACTTGTGAACTGTTGTGGAGCAGGGCATAACTAAATTAGTCTGGGGAAGAGAAGGGTCACACAAACATGTCCCGGTCAGCATCATTCACTCTGGCATTTTGCTTGACGTTCATTCTGAAGTTCAAGCCAGGAAGCTGCCACAGACACCATTCAGCTACAAGCTCTTCTCTCTCCTCCTGAAAACATCAAGTAACCAGACTATTACCCACAACCAGAAGTGTGCCTGCTGTTCCTCGTGAGTCTTGCAAAGTGTGAGGCATACTTTTCCCACCAACAATGATAAAAGGTTGGTTTGTGTGTTTGTCTGTTTGCTTTAATGATTAAACATTTATCCTATAGGGGATTTCTTCTTTGGAGGTTAAAATAATGAAAGAGACCAGGATTTTTTTAACAATTCACCTAATGTGGCCCAAATGTTCATGTATCATCTCTGTTCTTGAATCTTGGGCACCAGTTAAACATCATACCTACTATAAGATACCTAGTTATAATGCAAGCATTAGCATTTAGCACACATTTACTCAGAAAAAACAAGCCCGTGCAAACTATGAATATCTCAACTTCAAAAAATCCAGGAGAGTCTCTTTTAAAAACCTCCAGGAGGAGACTTCCTTTAATGTTCTGAGTGCCTTCAAGTCATTCACAAATTAACAAGCACAGAGTATTAATAAACTGAGTAGCTTAAGATGTGCATGTGGTCTTACTCTCATGGGGGCGGGGGGGGGGGGGGAAGAACCATGCCTTCCTGCATTAGAAGACCATACCAAAAAGAACCCCCAAAACCATAACGCTGCAGGAAATTCAGCAGCACACTTTCCTCCTGTGGTCTTCCACTGTCATAGGCACCCTAAAAATAAGGGGGAAATTCTGTTTTGTCTTTTGTCGTCTGTACAGAAGAAAATGCATCTCTTCTGCATGCTGCATGTCTCTCTAGTGTATCAAGCGTTAGCACATGCAGGCATGAAATACAGTGATAAGATTAATAACAACAATATACAGTTGTTGCTACAAATGCATTCTTTTGCATCAAGACCTCAAGTAAGTTAATAGCTTCAGTAAATATTTAAGAATATGCTGAAGCCAATGGGACTTAGGTGCTTTCCCTCAGTGGGCCCTTAACATGCGAATATGAGCTTCTATTTGATCAGCTCCCAAAATCATGAAAGTAGTGGCTAAACTAATGCAGAACTCACCAGAATTTGCCAGATCCTGCAACACTAGAAACAGGACCACTCCTTGAAACTAGTGACACTTTAAAACAGATAAGAAAAAGTACTTTTTTGCAGCAGCAGCAGGTAATGATTTCTAGAATCTGTCCCTGCCTTGTCTTCTTTCCTGCTCCTCTTGGGATGGAAGCAATGCTGCTTACCCCTTAATCTTTCCCAAACCTCGGCTATCATCATTCCCCAAACTAGGGAAACTTGCAGAGCAGAGGGGAAATCTATGTTACTAGAGAGAAATGTGGAAAGTTGAGTCGTTTTAAGAACCAGAAAAGAAACCAAAAACCAGATATAATATTTCTCTCCTGTTTGGGGCAGGGGGGACACCTAAAAATAACAACAACAACAAACCCTAAAACCAGTTTGGTCTAGTTATGATAATCTAGGCATAACATTTATATGAGAACATAAAACACAGCACACAGCTGTAAGTAAAACAATATGTGTGTTCCTGAATAATGGGAAAATAGCTTGCCAATAAGGATATATTTTGAGCAAATGAAAGATGACCTGGAATTGACTCTTGAGTAACAACTTGATTACTTATAAAAATAGGACGTAGGGAAAAAGAAAAAGGGAGAGGAAGCAGTGGTTGGGAAGAGCTTATGTTATGTGGTATTTGATGTATTTACTTTGAAAAGTTTCCTTTTGATGAATAATAAAAACAATGCCGTAACAGCCACCTTCATGCCAAAAAATAAGATTGGCTAGGGATTTTACAACTAATATGGCTCTACTCACCCAGATTCTCCATGTCAGAAGGCCACGTTTAAGCTTAGATGGCGAAACTGGAGCAAAAGAGGTTGAATAAAGAGCAACTCTGAAGGCAAAGGGAGAGGAGAGCATGTGGCACAGCTCCTTGAGAGAGAGCTTACCGGCTCTCCAGCCTGCAAATTGTTTCCATGCTGGTGTGCAGAGCAACACCCTAGTGTGCCTTGGAAGAGACCCAACACGCTTACCAGCTAATGCATTTCTTTCTTTTAATATCCAAGGTGAGCTCAGTGTTCATAAAAGTACAAGATTGCCAGGCTTGTTGGCTGAAGCAATCCGCCACCACGGGTGAGACGTTTACCCCCTGGGCTCTAGGTCCTCCACGTATAAGGCAGAGCTGCCAGGTATGCGGCAGGGGGAAGAGGGGGGACAACACAACCCCGCGCCAGGTTATTGCTGGGGAAGCTTGTTCTGCATGCTTGCAAAATATTTGGGAGGCGTGTTGTGATGCAGGGCCCTGGAAAAAGCCACGGGTGAATGGTAGTGCATTCACCTGTACCCACCCAAGTGATTAATGCCCAGACTACCCCTACCCTCCTTGAGCCCCCCAGCCCTGACCCCTCAGAGACACCAGCGCTAGGGATGTCTTTGCAACTCCCTGGATTCTCATCTTTCTGTTGATGCTGCATGCAGTGGTATTTTCTGGAACAGCATTTTACACCAGTTTCAAACTTCTCTATAGTCAAAAAAGCCTTTTATGGGTTTCTTTCAACCTGTACTTGCATTCTGATTTCACCCCTGTGAAATAAACACCTGTCTCATCCTTGTCCCTCTTCTCCTTTCTCATATGTGTAATGGACTTTTTCCCTTTGCTGGTTCTCTCCACTTCTGTATCTTTGCCCATCTCTCTCTCTCCTTCTGAGACATTTCTTTATTTTTAAATATCAGCCTAGAAGTCTTTCTCTCTAATCGCTGAAGAACGCGGTATTGAGGTCAATTGCAATGCATTTCTGCCTAGCTCAAGAGCTGAGGGGCTTCCTTGAAAAATACCCCAGACGATTGCTTTCATAGCGATGAGGGAGCAAAGTTCAGGCCTTGTCCTGATTTCCAGTTAATCTGAGCTTACATGAAAGCTCCCCATGATACACAAAGAAATATTTACTATATGATTTTAAGCAACGTTTCCTGCTTTGCAAAAACAAAGTTAGTGTTTGAGCTGGGTTTTCTGTCCAGTGTGTTTCTGATATACGGTGCTTGTGATGGCATCCTGACAGGTTTCTTCTTCACTTTCTCAGCTGGACCTGTTCACAGGAAATAGGAGGACCAAGATTTATATACTTAAAGCAGCATTTTGTGGCTTACATGACTAACTCAACAAAGGTCAAGCAGTGAGAAGCAAAGAATGGAGGAGCAAGTACAGAGGCAACACAGAGAAGTGAACCCGATTAATTTTTCCCTTGGAAATACTAGAGAGAGGATAGCTTTCCTTGGAGAACATGCATTTGTAACAGAGATGTTGCCAAAATTACTGGGGTGACTAAAATGTGGAGTGCAACTACTTCATCTTTTATACAGCTCTGTGTCCACAAAGGGTAAAGCCTGCAGAAAGCAATAAGCCAGCAGAACGTCACAGTTATTAATCTGGGGTATTTTATCTCTTTTCTCTGGGTATATCTATTAGCTGTGCATGTGACTCTTTAAACAAAACCTTTTCCTATGTCCTTTTCTTCTTACATCCCCCTCCTTTGTTCTTTTATTGGTTTAAGCTGTAACTTACCGGGTCAAGAAAATCATTCCCATTTTTATTACAAGTCTCTATAAATAATAAGTCATACATATGTTAGGAGTAAGAACTAGAAGTAATTATTTGCTGAGGTCTGTCTTTCCTAGCAAAGAAAGAGCAGCCATCATTTGTGTGGATTTTTTTAATAAAGTGGGTATCGCCATGTGCACTGGGCAGAGAAAGGCCTCTTCAGAAAGAATACAAATGGGAAGGAATCTGTTGGCGCCTTGGCTTCAGTGAAGCCATGTTTCAGAGGGCTTTTCACCAGTCATTAGCGGGGTGGGGGGAGAGGGGCTCCAAGTCACATTCATTCTCAAATCACTGATGATCCCTTACCACTCGCCTTGACGTTAGGCTTTTTTATTCTGTTTTAATAGGGGGATATGGGATTTCTTTATAATTCATTCCATAATTCTACCTGCACTCCCCTTGTAAGGTGGTAGTTGATGAGAAAAATGCCTCCTCACTGCAGCCTTAAAAGAGCAATCCACCTCAGATTAAAACCTGGATTTTCTTTCCCTGTCCCTGCGTACACCAGTACATCTCGTCGGGGAGACCTGGGTACCAACAAGCGCTCAGATGACGACTGCCCCCGGGGGAAGCGTGCATCCGTCAGTGCAGGCTCTCCCCAGTGCAGCCTGCTCTCCTCACTGGTATCCCTTTCGCTTCTTTCCCAACAAGGTGGAAAAGGAACCACCTGGTTTTATGCACTACGTCAGTCTTCAAGGTCTCAACCAGCACTCTTCCTTTCCTGAGTCAGCACCTATTTAAACCAGGTACTTTAATGAGGTTTGCCATTTATGCTGTGAGCCTTCCTCTTCATTCTGCCTATTGGCCACCCCGGGGGGATGAGGACTAATAGTAACTGCAAAGTTATGTCAGAGTAGATCTTTATCTTTCCAAGAGTGAGTTTCTTCGCTCTCCTATCCACTGCTATGAATCGCATTTCCTACGCTTCCAAGGACTGCGCAGGTAAGCGAGTTTCTGTGCAGAAACACCCAACATGTGGTTTCAGCATTGCTCCGTTGCCTTTTTATTTTTGATTTTTTGTTAAATTTTACACCATTTTACAACACATACATTGTTGCTACATTGTGACAAGCTTTTGACTAGTAAGGAAGAAGCTTTTACAATTGGCGTTTCTGAAAAGGCTCCAATTTATTTCTCATAAAGATCCTTGGGATAAAAAGCAGATTAACGTTCAGAAGCAAGTTAAATGAAAAATTGAGGCTGCTCAGAGGGAGATGTTAAAGGCTGACTGGCACAAAAGGGTACTTTCTGGCAAACTTCTCGAAGCACTAAAAGAAAAGGGTCAAGAGTCATCAGCTTAAGTAATGATCTCCAAGGCAAAAATATTGGCTGGCCAATACCATAACTACAATGGACTATTATATGTATGTTCTATAGGCTGAATGCATCAATTATACTCATCATGGGGCTTCTTGAACATGCTTAAATTGCTATTTCCTTTTATTCAATGTGATAGCATATAAATTAATGCAAAGGCATACATGAGAGTATTTCATACCTTCTCTCCTCTGTTTTAAATGTTGGGGATCAGTGGTTTCACTATGAATAATTTAGAGGGAAAAACTTTCAGAACTGAGGGGGGTGGTAGGGCACGTCTGTGTCTGCGAGAGAAGTTCTGTCCACTAACCACACTTATGTAGGATGGGAAACAGCTTTGCCAATCAATAGAGCATCATAATTCCTCTCCTAACAGGAAATGAGGACTCAGTGCAATACTGCAGTTTTAATTTTAATGCAATTTAAAAGAAAAAAACACCCAGCACCAGATGCTCATCAGAAGACCATTAAATGTTATTACTATATGCTATTTCCCTTAGGAACTCTCATGGTTAAAAATCAACAACAAGAAGCAGCCTATACCCTTTTATAGTGAACCTCTTCAGCTGCAGTTCAGTTAAAAGGTCTGACAGGTCACAAGACTCATCACAAGTTTGATTATTTCTCAATAGGCAAGCTGAGATGAGGATAATTGCTATGTTTTTAGAGACCTTCTCACCACAGAGCCCCTCACGCTCTCCTTCCTTCAGCCTGGTGAAATGTGGCTCAAACACAGCTCGTGTCCTCTCTGCTTTTTTCACCGTCCTTTCCTAGATACATGTACTGTTTCATTTCTCACAAAGGACTGAGCACTGGCCCGTTCACATGCATGTGGCTCCCTGCAGGAAAGCAACAGCAGGCCACAGCTGGTGGGTGGGTGGACGCACCTCCAAGAAGGGCTCCTGCACCAGCAACCCTCCACTCTCCTCCGTCCCCATTTGACCACAGCAGAAGGAGCTCTCCGTTCCAGCACGCACCACTCAGCTCTCCTGGCACGGAGTCAGCGCTGGAAAACTCGTTGTGGCAGTGCTCTGAGATTTAATATGGCAATATCCTCCTGGAGTTTTATTCACGGGTAGTTTGATATCTTTCTGGGAGAAAGAGTCAAGGACATCATTCAGGCTGCAAAGCTGCTGCAAACTGAAATCAAGGGAAAACTCATTGCTAGTTTCTTGGAGGGTTACATCAATGGTTTCCCAAAAGTGAGGAACTCCAGAAGTGAAGAAAGGTGGTCAGGACACACAACAGTCAGAGCCTCTGAAGGTTCAGGTGACTTTTCCTGCTCTGCTGCAGCCTCTCAGGACCCATTACTCAACAGCAGCAGTCTTAGGGACTAACAATGTTATGTGAAGTAGGGACATTGGTACCTCTCCATGTCACAGGGACATGAGGATGGATACACTAAGGAGGACTGTGTGGCGTTCAAAACATGGTGATCCCAGAAAAGCCTTATATTGACATTAAAATTATTAGGGGGAGGTTTAGCTCCACACACTCTAACAAGGGCAACACCCCAAGTCTGAATTTGAAGAGACCCTTAATTCACAAATACAGATCTTCTCAGGCCTCTATAAGGTTTGGGGGACTTAAGCGGCAGTCATCCTTCACCTGTTCACATTTCTTTTCCTCAGCCTTCAAATAAATGTACTGACCCAAGAACCAGCAGTAACTTTCCTCCCATAATCCCTGGGAAACGGAGGGGTAGTATACCGCAGGAAAAAGGAATGCTGAAACCTCTTCAGACTCAACAAAGAAGGAGCCAGGACTCTTAGCATCCCTCCTAAGCACAAAAGCACAGACAAATGGACAAAGACTCCCTTCTTAGGAACTGGCAACAACACAGTACATCCAACTCACAAGTTAGATAGAAAGAAGTGGTTTGCAGTGTTGAAGAAGCATCTGACGCTGCTTTCTGTGAGGAGGCTGGTGTTACTTAAGTAATACTCTCACTGTAACCAATGGGAATCTTGCCCAAGTCAGGAGTAAATGAAATACCCTAGCTAAATATATTATGTTGGCTAGGGCCAGGCAAGGTACCTTGCTAAAATTGGTCTTTTACTCATATATTTGGGTTACAACACTCAAGGTTTTGCTTTTTGAGCGATGTGTATCTGGTTCTGTAAGGATTTGGTACCAGCTTCATTTTCACAGCAGACGGCTTTAAGCAGTCAGCTAAGTAACCCCAATGCTGCAGTGACAGTGCTGAGAATCTTCTAGGAAATGAAGCCGAACAGCTACAGCACCTCATCACTAAGGAGTAATTGAACACTTTGATATGATAATTGATTATCGTGCATTGATTAAAGCTGACAAGAGAGCATACAATCTCCAGATGACTTTCAAATTACAAAGCCACAAACTTCAAAGCTTATTTGGATTCACACAACAAAATACATTTTGTTATTTACAATGTAAAAAAAAAAAATCCTCATAAATGAGGCAAGAATTTTAAAACAGTAAATGGTGAAACAGCACAACTTGAAATAAGGAACTAATCAATGCTATCAAAATGGCTTCAGTCTGTCCTGAGGACTCTAATCATTTCCAGATGATAACATGGGACTGATTGGATGTCTCTGGCAGCAATTCTTATCAAGGCCTGATTATAACAACTACAATAGGAAGAAGAAAAATTGGTTGGTAGAGGGTGGTTAAGAAGGCCTGAAGAAATGTGCAAACAGTTGCTCAGTTTGGTGTAAATCCACCCGATCTGGTGCAAGTAAAGGCAGCAACTGCTGTTGGTCATTTCCAGCCATGCTGAGATGCTTTTCATAAATTCAGCCAAACACACACTGGAGAATAGTTTTATTTCATGGTAAAAGCAAACCAATTTGCAACCACTTGCAATTTCTACAAACTAGCAAATCATCAGCAGAGCATCTCGACTTGCTTCCTGGTTTTAAAAGCCTTTTCAACTCTCCTTAATTGCACATTATTTTAATTGCCATGATTCTACCTCTAGAGCTGTAAGGGAGCAGCACAGTTGTTACTATTTATTGGTATTATTACTCCAGACAGAAATCAGGACCATGTTTTCCTTGTCATCATGAAAAACTTTACAAAGATATGACCCTGTTCAAAGAGCTTTATCTAAATCTGCAAGACCAGAGGCAACAGGTGGCTACAAGAGAGCAACGGCAGCAAAAAGAATTTACAGAGCTCAAAGGAAAGCAGTGGGCTCAAGTATAAAGTTAGGTCTTCAGTCCTATCCCTGCTCCAGCGCTACATTTCTGGGCTGAAACCCGATATTGAGGCATGTAGCTCACATCATTCAAAATTTGGAGACTACCCAGCTTTTCTGAAGTTTCTTTAAGGTTAACCAAATTTCCTTAGGCAGGCCGTGCATTGCTCAGTTGTTTCATGTTGTGTTGGAAGAAGCATTTTCTGCAATATGACTTTGATGCAACCAGGTGAAATGAGGTGTCTAGAGCAAGGCTGGGATTCATTTATGCTGGAAAATCAAAACAAAGCTCAAAATATACAAAGTCATTCAAAGCGAGTACAATTGAGAACTTGGAGTTACCCCAGTGCCAAAATTGCACTTTTAATTTTTAATGAAAAGCTACTTTCAGAATGAGCACAGACAAGACCAGTCACAAACCATGTAACACTCGCTGCTTAGCAAAGGTGCAAAATAACCACATAAGATGTACTGCGGAGACAAACGACTGGATCAGACTCAGCAAGCTGTCCTACAGGAATGCGAGCACTGCTCTTCCTTTGGGGAGAAAGTACAGATATTTTGCAGTATGTTTATGCCAACTGAATGAGCTTCAGTTTCTTCATCACACAGTATGCTGCATCTAAGCTAGGGGATAGGTTAAAAATCTGTTTTGGGACAAGAAGTGAGACAACAAGAAGAAAAAAGTATTTTGGAAAGGGAAGGAACATCCCACTCATCCCACTGATAACAAACATTATCTTGTCTAACAGGAGCTTACTACTGCTAGTCTATTGTGTCCCCAGCTGGTTAGGACTTTGTTTCAGAGGTTTGGTCCATGGGATGCCACTTCTGAAACAAGGACACGGTGACCTTCATAATGTCTGATGGGCCAGAGAAGTTTGGCTGTGAGAGAAAGCTTATTCAAGATTAAAGAGAAAGTGAAGCTCCTAAACATGGAAGACTATAACATTTTTAAATACTTCCTACCTTTGTTGTCTGAAGTTCAACTCACATGTGCAAGAAAAACACCAGAACTTTATTTAAATTCACATTTCTGGCTTGATGGCTACATTTGCTGGAACTTTTATAACATTACCTTGTGCGGATGTCATTGCAGAGAAAGACACAGTGTCCATGTCACCACTGTGTCAGTATGGGGCAGTCCTGGTGGCTGAAATAGCATGACATGAAACAGCCACAGGATAACAGAAGCTAACCACATCAGGTGGTATTCTCCACCAGGACCCAGTTACCCACTGGTGTGCAGTAATATGAGGGTGAACCCATGCTGCAACAACTCACCCTTTCCAACTACAGAAAGAACACCATCTGCAATGACAACCTACTTTTAATTAAACCCTTCTCCCTCCATTCTCGTTTCAGTCATAGCTTGTGCAACCCAGACTGAAATATTACATCAGCAAAGATCTCCACATCAACAAAATACCTGTGAGGCAGTCAGTCCATTCATTAGTCACCACCATTCCCCAGTCTTAGGGAAATCATTGGTGCCTTCTCTGATACCAGCACAAGGATTTACTTTTCATGATTATTGGCAGATTTTGAATCAAAAGCTTCAGGCTTACTGCAGCAATTAAACGCATGAATCATGTATTCACTCATTTGGAAATACGGTCACCAAGACTGTAAAAGGTGCATTGCAAGGAGAAAATCTGTCCCAGGTGCCACGGGACAGATTTGTTACCCAGGCTGGTTACAAATACACCTGAGTTCCTCCTGTGGCATCACCCAAGACTCATACCCCTCTCCTCCTCCTCGTCTAAAGTGACTGCCGGATTCCCACCGGTGACACTGCTGCTGTGCATCCTCCTCCCTGGGACTCCTAGCAGGACTGGGAAGGCGGCTGCTTGCCTTTCCCACCCTTGCTTTTACAACCCCATCCCACTGTGGGAGGACCTATGGAGCAATAAATGCATGGCCTGCCCACCCCCCAGGGCCTGGAGGGCTGGTTGTGTTGTTAAGAGGAGAGGCAGAAATGCCTCCATCCCCATGCTGAAAACCCATTATGGTCACGAGGTTTTAAGTGTGTACTGCTATGCAGGCTGAAGAGGAATTAGTGCAGCTGGATTTGGAAGGACAAAGAAAACTGGTGTTCTACTATGATCGATGGTCATTGATCTGACGCTAATTAGTAAAGAAAAAGTCTTTTAAAATACTGAAATTGCATATAATTGCTTGATTATTCATTCTAGCTTAGTCCTGGTTCCTTGACGCATTTGACCCAACTTCTAGCAAATATTTCTCATTAAGCAATACTAATATATTTATAACACAGTGAAAGGTAAGAAACCAACCAAAGTTGCCACCTCCTTCTCCTATCATTGTTTGGCTTAGCACTGTGCTTTGCATGAGGAGATGCTTTGCATGAGAAGCTTTGTATGAGCTTTGGGATTTGGATCCCTAATGTCGTCTCATCTAATATAAACATCTAAAAACCTCTAATCTTTTCTTTAATAAAGCTTCTTACAGACCTCTCAGAGCTCATTGTGTCTTATGAAAGTGAGTTCCCTGAGTCAGTTTCCTGTGTGAAACAAAATTTTCTTTAACAGATCACAGTGCCCTCTTTTCTACTCTCTGAAATTTTCTGATGTTGGTTTCTGTATGAATGAGTTCTTAGAACGCCTCCTTAACCTGGCCTGTGGTCTCCTTTCACACGGTTCTACTGCCTCTCTCTTACCCATTTCCTTTGTAGCCAGCCCCAACCTTTACAATTCTTCATTGAAATGGACAGTGCATGGAAATGATACACCTCAGAGCAGTGGGCACAATGGTATTCACAACCCTCTCGTGAGGCCAATGATTATTGCATGTAGTGGCTGTCTCAGACAAATATCTGAACCTGAATGACCATGGTGTTCCTGTCCTCATGAAAAGATCTTTCTTCCCCATCTCTCTTAGCCCACCCCCCCTCAAAACCTCAGAACTTCAAAATGCAAGAATGGGATAGGAAAAGTGGTGAAACCAGAAACAAGGAGGACCCAGTAACTGGACCTCCCTCCATTTTCCACACCCAACTCAGCTAAAAGAGGCTCTGCAAGCTCTGCGCTGTGGGTCTGCTCTAGCTAACAAGGGTCTGTGGAAGGTGTTGAGCCCCTGCAGAAGAGAAGCTCGTATGATGGGGATCAACTGATTAGGTAGAGAAGTGGCAAAGGTCAAAGCACCATTGCTGTAAGAATCAGCTGAAGCAGACAAGGCAGGTAGTAAAAATGAAATCCTTGAAAGTGGTATGTTTTAAGTAGGCTAAATTTCTCACGGGGTCTCAAGAGGCATATAGTTGGAAAGGGGAGCTCTGCAAAGTTGTAAATTCCAGAAATAAGTGAAAGACAAAAACCAAAACAAAACTCCAAAACCTTTCCTTCGAGCCGGAATTGAACCAGCGACCTAAGGATTACTTTCTACAAGCAGCCTACAGTCCTCCGCTCTACCAGCTGAGCTATCGAAGGAAGATGAAGAAGGGTTGCCAAGAATGAGTCAAGACTGTATCAACAATAGCCTTAGGCTCTAATGGGTTTCCATATGTATTGCTTTTCACAACAGCAAAACAGTATCCAAAAAAAAAAGACACAAAGCTAACTTCCCTGCAAAATTGGATTTTGGTTACAAAACTGCCAGTTTTCTGCCAAATAGTTCACAGCTCTTGTAAGACTGTTGGTGGTGGTAACATTAAGGTTGGAGTTCCTGTGATGGCCCATATGAAATCTATCTACTGTTTGACAAAGAAATTTGCCCGCTCTTCTGTGACCTTGCCACATTTCCTAAGCAGAGCTAGGAGAAGAGGACAACTCCCCTCCACACAATTCCCCACAACAGTTCTCCGGCCAAGTCCAATAACAAATCAGCAAACAAATCAGTTAGCACGCTCCCCAACAGCTTCCACAGCGAATGTAGAGGAATGAAGGAAAAGGAGGGGAAGGAATAACCATTGAGATTTTAATTCTAATCCCATCAACTCCCACGGTGCATGTGAGACCCCTGGTACACAGATGAGGTTGCAATATCTGGCATTTGCAACCGGTGGCCTCCCCAACCCCTGGGCCTGGGAGGCCGAGCCCTTTGTGAATCATCTGCGTGAGTGCCGCAGCTCACAGCTCTGGCAATTGAAAGCAAACTACTCTCTTTTGAATTACAGTGATTCACAAGCATCTCCGCTGTCTGAGCAGCAGGGTGGGGCGGTAAGCTGTGAGCAGACACCCTGTTTGCCGAAACCACGCCATCCTACTTGCCATCCTACTTGCGATGGGAGTGTGTGTAGCAGTGTTACCTCAGTGCCCTACAGCATATCCATCCTCAACCCATGCTTACCGCCACCTCCTCCTTATGATTCAACCCCAAACACTGGGCTGTTTCAGCAAGCACGTAGCCAGCAGGTTGAGGAAAGTGATTATTCCTCTGTATTCAGCACTTAAGAGCTTGCATTGGGAATGCTGTGTCCTGCCTTAGCTCCCTGGTACAAGACAGCTGAGGACATACTGGAGCAAATGCAGTGGAGGGCCACCAACGTGGCCAGGGGGCTGGAGCGCACGATGTAGGAGGGGAGGCAGAGAGAGCTGGGCTTGTTCAGCCTTAAGAAGAGACGGGTAAAGGGGGATCATACTGCAGTCTGCAACTACCAAATGAGAGAGGATGGGGAAGGCAGGGCCACGCTCTGCTTGGGGGTGCACAGTGAGAGGACGGGAGGCAACAGGCACAAGCTGACGCCAGAGAAATTTTGATGAGATATAAGGGGAGAAAAATACCATGAGAGTAAAAATTTTCACGATTGCAAAGGTTGCCCGGGGAGTGGAATCTCCACCCATGGAGATACTCAAAGCTTGTCTGGACACAGCTCTGAGCAACCTGACCTAACTTAAAAGTCTACCCTGTCTGGAACAAGAGGTTGGACCAGATGGTCTCCAGAGGTTTTTGGCAAACATACACCAAAGTGACCCCCACATCAGGAAGGTAACTTCACAGAGTAGATGAACTCACAGCAAAACTACTTCTCTGCCTCGAAAATACAGCTCTTTGTCTCACAATCAAAGTCCCACACACATTTTATTTATTTTCGTACTAAAAGATAACTTAAGCCTCCTCTACTGCTAAAAGCAGCACAGATCTTGATAGAAATTCAGTAGGATGTCTCCCTGGTTTTGTTCATGGGAATATAGGAAGGTCAGGAAATATTTGACTTACCTACAAGGTACGTTGCAGCTTCTCAGAAGGCCTAATCCTGGGACCTGTGATCTGTCATGACATTCATGTACCCACCAACGACTATCAGGTCAGCTGATGCTGTAAAGAAAAACATAGGATGGTTAGAAACAGAACTGCTGTGTGCCTGTCAGGGCAATATCTGCACTCTCTGGGGTCAGATGGTCTTGGTGGGAGGAGGTCCCCGAGATACCCATATGCAAGAATGTGAAGTTAATCTTCTGCTGGAGTAAGAATGGCACAACAGATAACATGGACCCAAGCTCCTAAATCAGAGCAGATAGCAGGGCTCTAATCTTTTCCAGTTTGCAGACCCCACAGTATTTTTCAGAGGCACTTCAGGCTCCTTTCAAACCAGTTTAAGCCTATTGTCATGAGTCTGCCTTATCTGAGTTACCTTTCACAGACCCCTTAAAAATAATTCGCTAGTCCCACCCGTGCATTCAAGGACACCAATACTGAAAATCACTGCTCTATCCAGTTTAACTCATTCGCACTGTCATCTAATCCAGTGGTGAGGTACCAAATACAGACTTCAGGGGAAGTATCACCATCTCTTTGCTGTCAAAAGTTGTTACTGGTGAAGATAACCCTAAACAACTTGTACTTTCCTGTAAGAAATCAGTAGCAGTTAAGTCAAGATAAAAATTCAAATGAAATCAGATAAAAAGTGGATGCTGTTACTATCTATGCATGAACAAATGGGATGCAGAAACCACGGTGTTGCCTTGACAATAAAAAGCATTGGAGTTCTCTTTTTGTGGAACTTGCTAGCAGTGATGTATGGGTGATTTGTGAGAGATATTCTCCTAAACTACAAATGTACCCCCCAGGGCAGCTTTTCAAAGTAGATATTCCTAGGAAAATATTAATTAATTTTTTTCCTTGATTTTTTGAACTTGGTAAGCTTTGAATGCTTAACAGAATTAAATTTTGGCATGGAGTTCATGAAAGATCTCTGATTATTTCGATTCTTTTAACTGATTAAATGAAGATACCAAGCTTTGAGAGCCATGTGACTGGAGCCCTGAGCTATATAAAGGGAACAGCTCACCTGTTTCATGTGGTGTAGAATAAGATGAAAGGAAAGGATGTAGCTTGAAAGCAGGATGGAGAACAGCCAGAGGTAAAGCTACTAATAGCTGGACTGTATAATTACACTTGGTAATGCTATGTGTTTTGTTAAGCTCAGATTAGCATATGATGGTCTCCAGTGTTTTGTATACTTACAGACCGACTTTCTAACATGGCTTTAGATGATTTAAAGGGTTTTTTCCAGTGAAAAGCTTTAAAAAATCTGGTTGATTCTGAGGGACTTGGGGGGATTGTTTTCTTTTCTTTTGAGGTGGAAATACGCACATGCTCTGAATATGAGCAATAGATTGGACTCGCAATGAATCTGTGAAATCTTTGTGTTCACTTTAATTCCACCCGGTGTGTGTTACACACCACTGGTTGGCTGCTGTGGCTTCTGCACCACCAGCTAGTGATGAACTCAGGATATCTCAATCTGGGAGTCTCCTGTGATACCCCTGCAACAGAGGAGGAGGTTTTGCTAAAGACTGCTGCTCACAGCAACTTGAATGGAGAGTCTGAAGCATCAGCGAAACAATCATCTCCCTCTGTCTACCTGTTAAAATTCAAGATAGAAATCTCTTTGGGCCGGACTATCTTTGTACTTAAAGGCTGAATAGCAGCTGGCACAACAGACCCCCAGCCCTGTCTGATGCCCCCAGGCTCTGTTGTGATGTAAATAATATGTACGACTCCTTGGGCCAGCTTCAGAGACAACTTTAATAATGTGTCAGCGCGAATGAATGCCAAGGGGCAGAAAGGTGGGAATGCAGAAAGAGAAGAATCGGGAGAGAGTACACGAAGGTTTCATACAAAGGAAGTCTGAATGCATGGCACAGTGTGGGCTGCATTTCAGGAAACACAGAGTTTATAGGCCATTACTACACCTATCAGTTTTTGTCGTGCTCAGAGAACCTGCTTAACGCTTCTGATGCTGCACCGTTATCAGTAACAGACATCCAGAGGAAAAGTATCCTTCGAGTATTCAAAGCCTAAGCTGTATATGCTTACCCACAGATATACCTAGCTTCATTTTGCTACATAACAACCTTATAGGTCTGGGATGGCTTCTAAGATAAAAATATTTTCTTTACAGCTAAATTATTTTAATTCATTTTTCTTCGTATATATGACCAGTTCCATAAGCAATTAAAACACAGACACTGAAGACTCACGGCAGTGCTTGGACATCAGATTCAGATTGCACAACCCTCTTCAGGCAAACAGTTTAGCACCAGCAGCGATTACACAAGTGCCTGAGAGCTCATCCCATCAGTGGGCATGGAAAGGAATAGCCTCCATGTAATTGTCAACCTATTCTTCAACAAGTTAAACATTTGGCCCTGTTAAGTCAAGATGAGAAATGCAGTGAGTAGCATTCCCATCTTTTCCCCCATCTTCTCTCCCACAAAGGGTTCCAAGTCTTGCCCTTCTCCTGGTGAAAGACAAGACCAATAACATGTGAGCTGTTCTGAGATGATGATCAGTGCAGAAAGTTTTGATAATTGGGTGGCAATTAACCACAGTCGGGACATGACATTATTCAGATACAATGGACTAGCTCCTAGCCGTTGTAAATCATCAGTCATCAGAGAGCCTGACCCCTATGTAGTTTAGCTTAAGTTTCCATTCAACAAGTACCACATTGGACTTTTTTTGTTTAAGCAAAAGCTCAGCTAATCACCCACAGGCTCTCTATGCCCTGGTCTCATCCCAACAGCGAGGCAGAGGAGGGTATTTCTGGTTGATGTCTTCCATTTTCCAGCCGTGCTTATTCCCCCCAAAAGTAAATGTTGCTTCGCGATAGCAGTCGTAAAGGCTGTGGTCTCACTGTAGGCTTCAGTGTCAGCAAACCCCTGCATCATCTGGGGGAGGGCAGCAGCGTGGAGGACAAAAGTGGCACTGTCTGGGGGAGCCCGCTGCCTCCGGTGACCCCTTCCCTGCGGGAGGCAGCCCTTCCACACAGCCACTTCCCTTTCCCGTCCTCATCAGGCCTCTCAAACTATAAAAGCCCTAATGAAAATGAAACATGCACGTCATATATAACAAGGAGAGGCTCAACTGCTGGTAAAAAAAAAAAAGTGTGAAATTACAGTATCAGTGTGAGAGGGAGAGATATGAGCCCTCATTCCCCAGGAGAGAATTTGAAAGTGTGTAATTTTTTCTGTTCACAAGCAGCATTTAAGGGACAGCTTTTGGAAGCTGAGAGGAAGACCTGGAAGAAAAATAGCACTTACTTACAAGCGGAATGAGTATTTGTGCCCTAAATGTTTGGGACCCTTTTTTGATACATCAGCTTGGTTTGGCATGGGGCCATGTGCGTGCACAGCCCTGGTGAACAGGTACAGCTCCTAATGTGTTCTTCTGTCCACAGCTAATGCTTTATCTAGCCTTTCTGAAGACCAAACAGCAAATCCTTTAGGGATCACCAAAAAAAAAAAAAAAAGAAAAAAGAAAAAAAAAAAAGAAAAAGAAAAAGAAAAAGAGTAGGGTACAACTTTTTGGCTGGCTTTCCTCTTCACAGAAGAATTTAGCAGTCCACTTTCCTCTTCACAGAAGAATTTAGCAGTCCTGGGTAAGAAGGAGACTCGCCTGTGTCGGGTCTGGCTGTGGCAGGGGATACTAGCCTCTCGCACTCATGAGAATCTAATTTATTTTTAAAGAGCGCTTTAGTATAGCATAACAATATTACCACACATCTTGCTCAAGCAAAGAATTTTTCCAATCTATATTCAGTGCCAGATAGAGTGACTATAAAATGAGTTACTGTACCTTAAATTTCTGCCTTGGCTATAGTGACAGGAAGCTAATTAGACAAACTGACCATGTCTTCTGGACCCAAATCCACATTACTTTGACACATAAGAATTACCAGCTGCATGAGAGCTCGTGCTTCTGGAGGGAGCTGAACTTAAAGGATGAAATAACAGGTAAAGGAGTGGAGAATGATGGCCACTGTGGGGCCCAAACCAGCAAAGCAGCAGTGTTTAAACTCTTTTCCAGCTAAACTTTAACACCTCAAAATGTGGTCAAAATATGTTAGAAGCATGTCTGAGGCATGAACACTGGGCTCAGACCACATGTAAAACTAAGTTCTAAACACAGTTTGACTTTTCCAGGTTATTCTTAAATTCCAAAGACCAGCATATCGGAGCCAACTGCACACGCTAATCCGGATGGAGCACACCATGCATTTCACAGCCCATGAAGCTCTTGACCTTCTTGACTCTGGCAAGCTTGCTGGGCAGTGATAGACCTGGACCTACTGGGGTTCAGCAGGCCAGGGAACAATCATTTCAAACCTGGGCTTCACTTCAGCCATCAGAAGCAAAACCCTTCAGTCAGGCATGAGTGTTTTCTGATGCCTCTTTTGCAAGCATCTGAGTTTCTGGGAAATTACTCTTAAGAACTACTGTCTTCTTATAGAAAAAAAATCATCTGTCCTGTTCCCACTTCCTTATCAGAATTTGGGCTTCAAATTATGCCCAGATATTATATGGTCCTCTTTTCTGGTATTCCTACCTCTATGTAGTTAGATCCAAACATTTCAGATATCACTAAGTATCAAACAGGGAGAAGGGCAGGGTTAATATCAAATTAATCACAGGTTGAAACAACCTTTCTGAAAGGGATGAGCAAACTTCAAAAAGAACAAACACCCAAAATAATGGCTGCATCCCTATGAGATGTATAGTCCTTCCTTTTTCTTAGGTAGGCTCAGCCAAAAAAAGGGGCACAGCATTCTGAAAGGAGCTGGGCCAAGGGATCTTATTGCTACTATTCTGTGTGTATTTGTATTGCTATAGCACTCAGGGACGTCAAATGGGGATTAGTGTCCCATTGAACTAGGCACTATAAAAACAAACATCACGAAGACAGTTCCCTGTCCCTGAGAGCTAATCTTTGGCCATTTTTCTGCAGCATCTGGCTAGAGCAGGGCATAAGGAAGTGTTTTAGGGTGTACTGCATGGACTGCATTTAACCTCATTTCTATAAGCCTTGTCCTTCCTTAACCTACTGCTCCACTTCTGTTTGGTAACCTAACTCATCACCTCAGTCTAAATGTAGTTTGTGAGCTTCTTGGACAAAAGTCTTTGTGTCATTTCATTTGTTCTGTTTTTTCTTTTCGTGTGGTTTTGAGCCACAAAAAAATAATATACATTACTGAAAACATGAAACAAAATAGCTTCCTTCTCTCTCTAAGAAAAAAATGGATATGATATATTTAAATGTGCATCTTGAAGTGCTATGATTTTGTACCTCTGTAGAGCCTAATGTAATCCTGTGGATCAATGAGCAACACAACTGGTATGGCAATACAAATAAAGAAGTCTGGTCAACATGTATATACATACCAAGTACTTCTCCAGATGATATGCAGACAAAGGAGATATATGTGCAGAATAATTCCCACTGCTTAAATACAAAAAAAGCTGCTGGTATACTGCATTGTGATTGATAAATTGAATTTGCAGGTCCCCATAAAGATAAAGGAATGTGACAAAGTCAGGGCAATACAGTCTTGGCATTTCCAGGACCTGGAACAAAACATGGGCATTCTCCCATCTCTACAGTCATTCCTTCCAGGCCAGCCTCATGTCTGTAGCATCCTCCTCCCCTGCCTGCAGCCACAGCAGCTTCAGTTGCATCAAGAGACCATTTCTTGGCAAAGGAGGGTGTTGGAGCAGTGCCAGTTTCTAACCTATCCTAGGGAAAAGGGACTACCTGGACAGAAGAGTCTATAAGCCAATAGTTAGAGTAGTGCAGTAGGGTCCAACAGCTCTGCCACCACCCATCCATCCCGAATCTTAACAACCCATTCGTGCTCTAGAAGAGGAAAAAAAAAATGTATTTGTTTAAAAGACTGTACTGGAGAACTATAAACAATTCGGGATGTTAGTTTACACAGAGTAGCAAGGGTACAGACAGCGTAATGGTGCAACTCACTCCTGTTTCCTCTCCAGGCCACGTGGATCTGCCCGATTGTCAGCTTCAAACACAGCGACTCTTTCTGCAGGCTTGCAAATCTCAAACTTACTCTGCCCAAAACAGCAGAGTGCATGATAAAGAGTCTCCAAAGAAATTAAGGACTCCCTCAAATATCACCCTGCTTCATTTCACGAGCAGCAGAGAAAGGGGGATCAAAGCTTTTGAAAGCAAATCTGCAAGCAAAAGTGTGCAAAATTTGTGAGCACACGACCTTCCCCGGCCCAGAGTGCCGCACGCTTGGGGAGGCACGGGGCAGCGGGAGCCCCTTCACAGCTCAGCAGTCAAGGCTGAGAGCTATTTGGATTAGATGAGGAATTTCAAGTGGAAACCATCTGAATGTGTGTGTGTGCGCGCCTGTGTCAAGTTGAACTGTGTTTAAAGAAAACAAATGGCTTCTTACAGAACTTCTGCAAGGTCCGGTTCTAAAGGGGGCATAAGTAAGCCCCGTTATTCCTGCCATTGCAAACTTAAATGGGATCGTGTGGGGTTTTTTTCCTGTTCCGAAAGTGAAGAATCAGGAAAAGACCATGACAGCAACAGTATGACTAAATTGGCAAGATATGCTGTAAATAGCTTTGATGCTAAGCAAAAATAAAACAAAAAAAAATCTTATTGCAGCCATTTTAAGATTTCAGCTTCCTTCTTCACCTCTGCCACTAAGCAGGCCTCCTCAACATGTGACAAGAAGAATTCAGAGGGACTCTTGCCAAGTGTTTTCTGACCCAAATCCTAGAGGTATCCTCCATCTGCAGCAACAGACAGCTCGCTGTGGTCTGTCATTACCTTCTGTTTGGTTTTCAACACCAGCTACCCTAGTTAATGAAAGAAGATGCAACCACCGAAGACAATGAACAGACAAATGTTAGCATTTCTGGGAAGCTTTGAGGAAGGCTTCTCTAATCTCAAATAGGCCAGAATACAGAATAATAATGACTGAGGCATGCATATACAAGAGTACTGCTTTAGCGAGCTAGGTAAGCTCAGCTATTAGGAAAACAGGCTGTATAAAGCCTGATGGAGAGGATTTAAGGACAAGAGACGAAAGGCAGAGCTAACTGTTCAGTTTCTGTCACAGCACCACACCTACCTACTCAGCCTCTATCTGCAGGCAATAAATTTCATAGCCTGAAAGCCAGGCAGTCAGAAATATTTTTCCTATAGGACAGAGACAGCTCCACATCCATAATGTTCTTCTACGTAAATGTTTGCATGTGGCCCTTCACATCTAAGGTTTGTAGCAATGCATGGTATTTAGCCAAATGCCATTCCCCTAAAGGGCAGCATATTTTTGTTCTTATAATCTTGCATGGAAATTGAAATGGACATATTTTAACATGGGAAATGTAAACACATTTCCCCTCAGCTAGACACTGCTGAATCACTGTGCTGGTGATGATGGTGGCCTGAGATTTTTCCCTACACATTCCTGACCGAGATTCAGAAACCAACAAGGGAGTAAGTTCACCACAGAAAATTGAATCCCTCAATTTGACCTAGGCACTAGGCTGGGGATTGGGTCTACTTAGCCAGAAAATATAGGCGCCTCATGAGCAAACCTCCGTCATTTTGTTCTTCATCGAGCCTTCCTATTTGATGTAACAAACTCCCATTTACCTACCGCATATACATGCTGTACTTAAAATGCTTGTCTTTGATAAACCATTCTCCCCTTTGAGGATCCATTAGACCCAAAATGAATCGAGCCTAAAAAGCTACTTAAAGCTTTTGGAGAATTCTTTGGATTTCCAGCTTCACATTTCCGTTACTGCGATGTTTGCATTAAGATGCTTGTCTGAGTTCTGCCCTGCAGGATTCGGAAAAAGAAAAATGTTCTTTTTGTACTGAACACAACTGGTCGGTATTTAGCTATTTTTTGTGTATTATGACAGTACCATCTGGCATTCATCTGCCAGGTACCTCAGGAGAATGTCCCCTTCCTACTTGCCTGTATGATGCCGGCCAAAATGATAGAGTACACCAAAGGTTAACTTCCTGTAATATGGTCTCTTGGCTTATCTTGAGTAATACAATAGCTCCTTTATATTCTTAACTTTGCATTTCACATGTTCTGCTGCCTGCCTGGAAAACAGGGTCATAAGAGATTCTTATGGGTCAGACACCTCCTAATGCGAAGCCAGGGATATTGTTAGCAAACTTAGTAACAACAATCTATAAGGCCAGTTGGCGATGCACATACAGAAGTAAATATGAAATAGAAATGGAAATTTGCCCAGTTAGATTTGTTCTGTTCCACCGAAATGCTTTGTACAGTGGAAGCATAAACAAAGCACTGCTCTTAGAAGTCACGGTTCACCTGCTGACTCAAAAACTCATGTCTGTCAACCAGCGTGAGAGAGGCCAAGGGGACTATCTGTTTGGGTTTCTCTTTTGGTCTCAGCCTAATTTATCTTGTCAGTTCCAAGATCTCCATTCCTTTCTTGAAAGGACAATAAAGGAAGTTTGGCTTAGCCATGCCCTCCAATTTGATTATTTTTAAGCAAACAAACAAGAACTTAGCATGGACCAGTTCAGATTGACTAGTTCAGCTGCTGAGTAACATCTTAAAGCTATTTTCATCCTAGTCCTTTCCTCAAACGGCAGTTCCTTCATCGCTTTCAGGATATATACTTTAATACTCCCAACCTGCTTCTTGCAAACAGCCTTTTCAAGAGAAACAAGCCAGTCTTGAGCAATTAAGACCTATAGATCTCCCTTCACTTCCTTCAAAGCCATTGTGGAGGTGCAGCTGAAACCCATTAAATTCAATTGAGCCCAAATGGCCCATAAGTCATATGGAAACTTCCTCTGGGCTTTTAACAAAGAGCCTTGCTTTAAATTCCAAATTACAAACAAATTCAGTCTGTTCAGCTTTCACATAAAACATAAAAATTAAAGAAAATGTACAGAGGAAAAGTTGCATCAAATCACAGGGAGCATTATAAGAAAGTACAACCAGTTACTCTTGTTCTGAAGTTACATTCTCCAGTTAGAAATGTCATATTAAGTCATGGCAATATTTTCTTTAGTCTGGACTAGAAGCATGCTTTATTCAGTGTATCACAAAGTAAAACTGGTGGCATTCACCACCCCATTTTCTCCTCTGACTTTTCTCCACAAAAGCTAAAACTAATATATATTTACATATGTACACACAATATGATGTGTATATAATGTGTATATATGTGTGATTATAATATATCACATATAGCTACCAGCCTAATCTCAGGTTCATATATAATAAATAGATAATAAATATTTATATACTATATATACTTAAACATTAAGTATTCCTTTATTGTGGGTCAGATTTTTATCAAGTTGACAAATATATTAATGTGGCTTTATATTGGAACTCTCAATCTGTCTAAGATTAGGGATCAATATCTGTACTGCAAGATCATAAGTCAGCTAAACACTGAGAAGATCCAGGCAGACATTGAACTTGAAAATTATGCAGTAAAATTGTTCCATAATACATCTTTATTCAGACCCCCCATGGGACTGGCATGCTGTAAAAGCCTTAAAAAAGCCTCTACTTGAGGGTTAATTTCACCCTAAGGGCTCTGAGAATAACTGGAGGCCCAGATCTTTATAACTTTGTATCAATTAATGTTTTTTACATTCTTTTTAATAAGAACTTGATGAAAAATATCCTGCTCTACCTATTCTATTTGGCATCCAAGTAACAAGTCATTAGAAGTATCTGAATCGTTTTTAAAAGTGCTGTGGAGTAATATTTTCTGAAGATAATGGGTCTGAGAGGCAGACACATGCATGTTCCCAAGGCATGTGAAATTGAAACAAAAAGTAGCAGGCATCCTTCATGGCTAATCAGGACCATGCCCAGCACCGCTCCAAGAAGTATGGGCTCGGCGGTTGATCCCTGTCCAGATCCAATGCCTTTGCCATGGTGGGGCAACATCCCTCGGATGCAGAGGGAGCAGGGTACCACCATCTGCTGTCGGACTTTGCAGCACCGCTGTAGGTCTGTCGGGGCGCTGGGACAGCGGGCTATCAAACCACAGCGACTGAGGCACGGACTTTGCCTCCTGCTCACGCCCCTGTGGCAAATGCAGCAAATCCTTTCAGCTGGCTTTGTACAAACCCATTGGCGAGCGCATGGTTTAGATTATTGCCATAAAACAAGCAGCTTTGTTTCTCCCATCCCTACTCCTCCTCCTCTCCCTCCCCCAGCCCCTTCTCCTAACCCTGTGCTCCTGCTGCTCCCTCTGTACCAGCCCTGAGCCACTTCAACTCACTGTACAGGCAGAAGAGCAATTCAGCAAAAGCAAACACTTTAACAGAGCCTCATACAACAAGCAAGAAAGATGACAGTGCAAAGGAGGTAGAACTGTGAAGCCAGGAGCAGAAGGAGGAGAAGCAGGACTGAATTGTGGCAAGAGGGAACGATCTGCTTCATGGACCCACATCCTGAAAAACATCAACTTTGTTGAATTAGCAAAAGGAGAGGACAGCTGAAATGTGTTGTTAGCCTGCATCTAAGCAAAAAGGAAAAAGGAAAAAAAAAAAAAGAGGTCAGCATAGTATATTAACAGATTGATTCTCACCCCACTCCTTTCTCAACATCTCCAGAAATTCATTGATATTTAGACCTCACTCCTGGGACAGTGATAACAGAAACTACAGAACTTCTAAGACTGTGACTGAGGTCTGGGAACATTAAACAGACAACTAATTTCAGAATCGTGAATGAAGTAACACTTACCGGGAAAGTTTTAGGGGGGTGGGGGACCCAACAAAAACCTAGAAAGACAAAAAGATGCTGAAATACCAGTTTGGAAGAAGTATGTTCTCTGGTTTGTTTGGTTTTTTGAATTGTCCTGAATTGCAGCCACCATAGAAACACTCTAAATCTGAAGAAGTGTAGATGGGACACGCTGAATTTCAAGTAAGAGGGAGAAGGAGAGGGGAATCATGCTCGCTCTCTGCTGATTCCCCACTGCCAGGCAATAGCGAATTAAGACTGCCTGAGAAACCAAGCACGCTGAAATCACCCCTTCTGATGGATGAAAGTTATCTGGGGACAAATTCATCCCCAGAGATGTAACATGGTTACCCTAAGCTTCACAACCCTGAAAATGGCAAGAATTATAGTAATAACAAAATCCCCCTAAAAACACAAGCCAGTAGTCTAGCTGTGTGGAAGGAAATACTCCAGTACAATTCAGCTGATGTCGTTTAAGGGGAGATATGAGGAATCTCGGGGTGAGGCTGCAGCATTGGACACGCCAACACCACCAAACACAGTGACGCCTGTAGAGCCAGCACACCCCCACCTCCAAGTCCAGCTCTGACCCAGTTTATCTTGGGCTGACCCAAATACAGAAAAACATTGGCACAGGTCACTGTCAGGATACTTTTGTTTACAAGCTAACTCATGAGTGCTTTTCAGAACACTTTTTTTTTTTTTTTTCCTGGGCAAAAGCTGTGACTTCTAATTTGAAAGGGGATTTAAAAATGGTTGTGATTCATGGGGATTTATGGATGTTTCCCAGGGAGTTTCAAAAGCCTGGACTTTCTTCCCACAACTCCCAGGAAATGCAGTTAAAAGTCTCCCACAGGTAGTTACTTCAGCACGTTCGGAGCAGCAGTGCGGGACAGCCACCCGGCAGTCTCTGTCCCAGTGCCTGCGAGGGGCAGGACCCCTACGGATGCTATCCAAGGCCGCACCCAAAACCGGGGGACTTGCGTGAAAACCATTCCCCAGTGCAGATGCGACCAGCATTAACTTGGACAACAGTTACATGTAATTTCATTTCTGTATGTTGCTAATTTATAGAGAAACAGCGTAGGACTGGAGGCCAATGGAACAAACTGCGGGGGCGGAGGGGATGCTCCCTTAAGGCAGTGAACATTAGGAAATTTCTTAAGCCAAAAGCACACTGAGGACACCATTATATTTAACCTAAGAACGGTTTTGCATTAATCCCGATTTAGCCACTGAGATTTTCAGCTCCAACTGGTTACAGCAAGTAATGCACTGGAAAGCCCTGGGTGAGGCCTTCTCCCTCACCTCCCTCACACAGGACTCACTTCCAAAAGCTCTTTAAATGTCAGTCCTTGAGCGATGGGTCTCATACACCAGAGCCAATTGCCTTGCACAATCTGAAGGGAGAGCTTCCGCATTTTGCTTTGCAGCTACTTTTACTCTGCTGTTCACCCTGAACATTGCCTTCAGTGATAAAGCTAAAAAACCCCACCCTTGCTCGTTATCCTGACAATATTTAATTCTGACAGCACATTCAGTATACTTCATGAAATATGCAACCCTGTGACTAATGAGGTATTTGCACATAAGGGCCATATACTGTAAATTGCAGGGCAATAAATGTAAAGGAAAACCATGAACTGATCAGCCAGCTGTTAAAGTGATGCAAAGTGTCTCTTATTAAATGTGTTGTGTTATATCCAGATGCTGACTAGAACTCAGGTGTGGCTCCCTCAGTAAAGCTTCACCTTAAAAAAACTATAGGTCTCCCTTTCTGTTATTACATGGTAGCTCCCTACTTTTCAAATACCGATGAAAATTTCACCTCTCTACTGCCTCCCTGCTTTCCACTCATCATGTAAGGGGAGTACTATTTTGATTTTATGTGTGTGATTGCGTCCGCTCCGGTGCTAAGCATCCTATCAGCATATGACCAAATAGCAAAGCTGACATTTTTGCCATGATTATCCACGAAATGTGTTTCCTACCTCTGATTTACAAGAGCCCTATTCATGAGAAATGATTAATAGCTCACTAGCACTGCCAAAAAGCACATAAATCTAGACATGCTCTATGCTCCTGACATGCCGCTCATCTCGTAGATATGTTCAGATCTCTCTCTCCCTCTCTCCCGCTTATCTGTGTCTGATCCCCAATGGGCATACGCTTTTGCTGATTAGGCAATACAGTTGCTGACTGGGACAATCTTAGGTTACATTACTGATGGCACCCAATTAGAGGTTGCAGAAAGCAGTGTCCTTCCTGGCTTGTACTAGACAAGCATGATTAAGTGTTAAATGCCTTCTAAATTAACAGGCAGCATCACCCATGTGTCTGTTACAACTTATCAGGGTAAGAAACCAGCTCCATTGCCAAATTTTCGCTGTTCGCAGTTAGTTTCCCAGGCTGTAGACTAACAGAGCCGAGAAGACGGCAAACTGCATACAAGCATACACCTGACTCATCTGATACTTAACTTATTCAACAAGGTTTCATACACTTGGCATTAAACATGCCTTTAAGTGCCCCACTCAGACGTGATAGATTTAAACAAGCACTGTCTGAACCAGGGCCCATGATATCATTTCCATCCCCTCACCACCCTCCCACCCTGGTCTAATAAAAGCTATTTCACAGTTCTTGAGCATCCTTCTTCTGAAGATCCTAGAGTGTTTTGCAATTATTAAAGAACAGATCATACCATGCCTACCCATTTTATTCCATAATTTCAATGGGGCTGCTAGCACAGCAAGACACACACAAAAAAAGTAGCTCATTGTGCCTAGTACGTGAAGAGATTATCAAGGTTGCAGTGCTTTCCCTACGTGTATCCACTATGACACAAGCCTTTAATTGTACGATCATGTTCTACTTTACAAATAATACAGGGTACAACATGCCTTTTCCTTGCTGACTTTGATGCAGACGGGTTACGGCTTGCAACCATTTTTCATTCCTGTATTCATGATGTTCACTGTTGTTACAATATGGTGCATTTTTCATTTAAGATACTACTTCAGATCTCAGAATCACGCACAGCTCCCACTGACTTCTCTGGAAACCCCAGCTGTAATAAAGAAATCAATATTATAATTAATAAAATAATTATAATAGCTTACTGTTTTCTCTAGGTGTGTCTTGATAATATTCTTGGCACTCATGTTCTTCTCAGTTTTTTTCCTTCTTAACTTCCTCATGATTAACTACTGGTCCAAGCTGACAAGCAGCTATCAACTTTTGAGTGCACCCACCCAGAATTTTGCCAGATCACACATTTTCAACAGATCCTGTTTGCAGCTGACTCATTGGGCTTTATTACTGCACAAACTACTTCTCAGGTAAATACCTGGAGTGAATTGCACCAATGTGAAGGGCTATCTTGCCTAGTTGGACAGTCTTTGGAAGTGTAAATGCTGCCCACTTCTCCGCATACCTTATCTTGAAGCTGTCTGGTACTTTTGCTAAGTAACAGATATGCTTTCTTTAAAGCAGTGCTCAATTGTTTCTTTAAAGAGTGAAGAGTGGCCTATATAATTTTCACTTCTGTGCCAAGGATAAGAAAGTTATTAGTGTTGCTTCTCTGGCCGTTGTATCACAAATTCTTTCAGAAGCAGAATATTTCATTACTATTTCTTGCCCTGACCTGATGTCCAGATATGTATCCTGCACAGCTGTATGTGCAGCACTAGGCATGGGCTACCTCCCTGAGAAAGAAGAAGCTGATGATACGAACAGGTGTTCATTGCGGTTGTATTTTGTGCAATGCTGTTTGCAAAGTATATAATCACACAAAGTAAAAAATCAAACAATAACAGCCACTTTCGTTGCTCAGCATGCTCTAGCCTCCCTGGCCAGTGAGTCATAAGCCCCAAAGGGCCTTGACTCTCCGCTGATTCCTAAGCCATGCTCGCAGCTTCTTACCCAACTTATTTCTTCTGCTGCATTTAGAACCAGTCTCTCAGGCTGCGTGGCCTAATTCTGCTCAGCCTTTGCTTTGCTTGATTACTGCCTTCCTACAAGCAGCTAAAAACATGTTTAAATATTCCTATCATTTAGCCCAAAGGAAAGCTGTTTAGCACATTTAACATTTTTACCCAGATAGGAGACTTTCTACAGATGTAAGAACCATCTGATAGCAGCCACTAACACCTTCCTGTATAAAAAAATATATTTCTAAAAGAACAGCTACATGCAAAGTAAATAGGAAATTCTTCCATAAAACAACGCCACTTGCTGCCCCAAGCACAAAAGGAGATTTTTTGAAAATGGTAAGTTACAAATAATGAATGGTATTTTTTCACTCTCATTTCTGTGATGTGTGCAAAGCAGAGCAGTTAGGATGAGCTGTTAATTTTATCATCTTCCAAATGGCAGAATCAAGGCAAATGGAAACTGTGATGAAACCCCTATCTAGTGGGTATCTACTCACCTCTCAGCTTTCCAGATAATACAAAACCTTTGTTTTCCTTCACGACTGTGCTGAATAACCTACAGTTGGATAGATCACACACAAAAAGACCCGTCCTAAAAAACTTTCCATGTATTTTTACCAGTTCGTATCTTTTCTCAGCCATTTCACTGGAAGAACACCACACCAACTTCTCTGATGTAACACCCCTTAGGTAACACCCCTCAGTGGCGCATGTAGGAAACATTATCTGTTGGGCTGGCTGCACTATCTAATTAGAGATCTCCCAACAGCTCATCTTCACTAAGTTTCATAATTACGTGACTCCGAGCGTCAGCGATCCCCACTCAGCAATTCCATGGGACCTTTCTCGGTAGACACTGTTTACCATATTTCTTTTATTTTCATTCTTATTTCACCATCTGCAGTACTCAGAACAGTTTTCAGATACCCTTTTTTCCACAAGAGATGTTTGTTGCTTTGGAGACTCATATTGAAAGAAGCGCAGAGAGGAATAAATTACATTTGGGGTATTTCATTACAGCTATAACCTCAAAGGTAGGAGGAAAAAACAGAGAAGCTTAAAATAACTTTCATTCCTCTTGTCCACAAAAACATACTGTCAAATTACATATTTGTATTCTGGCAGTAGATGATATATTTACAAGGGCTTTTCTGCCTGTCTCCTTTTGTATAACAAAATGCTCTTACTCAAGGTTTGGTCTATTTCAAGGTTTGTCCAACGCTGGCTTATTCTATGGCTAACAAACAAATGCATTATTTAAACAAGGAATGCCCAGAAGAAGTAAGCGTAGGAATGAACACTCAACTTGACCTTATCCTCCTTCAGCAGGTGCTGTACTTTCACAGACATGAATACGGCTAGAACAACTCTCAGGGAAAGAAAAAAAAAGGAGGAAATTATTTTCATGGATCATTTGCCCTAACTTTCAAAACTTGGTTTCTATTGATTTATAAAAATAACTAAAAAATAGCATTTGAATTCAAATTCGTGACATAAAGAACCATTACACACTGAAGTTTCAGATGGTACTCTGCATGTTCTGGGTGTTGTTTTGGTCATTCTTAAATCAAAAAAGCAATCTGTCTACTTGAAGTTCATGATGCTGTTTTGTCAATAAAGAAATTAATGGATACCAGTACCCAGTAAGACTTGAAATGTAGGAAGCAGCTTTCTCTACCACTGCTCATTTTTCAAGAGCATGTGTTTAAACCTCAAACACTTAATGGGAGCAGTGTATACTCCCATCTGCTTGGCATATCTAAATGATACCAAATAAATCCTGACATGCTTTGGGAGAATTTTATCATTAAATATTTTGCACACATCATCTTGACCCTCACACAGCTTAATGAAAAAAAAAAAAAATCTGAGTAGCATAAAAGTTTTTTCCTAAGCTAAGAGAGCCTTACATGACCTAAGCTCTATTTTCTTTACTTAAACAAATCAAACCAAACAAACAAATGGAAAACCCAAACCTTGAGCTTTCTGAATAAATTAATCCTAATTAAGTAAGGAAAGTAAAAGTTGGGTGGTTCTGGCATCAGCAGAATCAAAGCACGTTCCATTATTTAGCTAATACAAGCAAGTTTGTTAAACAAACTATACCTTTGTTCTGTAAATTTTGGAAGTTAGGCTTTGGACAGATGTTCGCTGCTGGATGCAGACATGCCAGGGGAAGGTTATAGCCCCAGCTGTTGATCATCACTTCTTTGCAGAGGTTACTGCTCCCTCACATTTGTTGGCAGAGCTTCCTTAGAGAAACACTCCCGAAGCCACGTGAAGTTGAAGTGAGTGGTGTTACTATTTAGACAGTTTCAGCTAACTAGCACAGCTGCTGAAGGAGTTCGTGCCTGTCTGTACCTTTAAACTTCCTGAACTTAAAACTGTTCACAAGACCCCAAGTTTTCACAACTTCTTGTCAGGGCAGCTTTTCTCACCTTTTTGTGTCACACCAGAGATCAAATCCCAAATGCCACACTTGAATATTTAGCCTTAAATGCCTCCTAATTAAACAGACAACTGCGTTAAATATGCTAGCAAACTACAGTCCTGTTTCAACTCTTAACTTTCTGCTTTGATTAGCTTTCAAATCACTTCCACCAAGCTCCTGGTCTTAGAAACAACAATCAAAACCTATGTCATTTCACTGTGCAAGGGCATCCTGCAGACCTGTGTGACACATCTAAGGAGACAACATGCATAAAATGCAGCTCTGATGCAGTGCTGTCGGGAGGCACCAGGCTATGGGCAGAACACTGTACTTCAAACGTGCTGTGGTGCTCTAGACAAGCTCCTCATCTTTCTCTGCTGTTTTCCCACCTATGAAATAGTGAAACTTCTGCAGAGTTCTTCGAAATCGGAGTGGAAAGTTCTATGTGTTTGTGTATGACAATTGTTATTAAGAATATAGATCCACTATTCCTTGGCAAGTTAAAAAAAAAAAGAAAACGCATCATAGAAATATTTAATCAACAGACAATTAGTATTGGTATATGAATGGTTATGACTTCAGAATAATGCAAGGTCTATTTTCTCATTCTTTTATAAGTAATATGTATCTATGAGTAAATCCCAATATATCTCCAATTAAGGGATGCATTGAATTTACAACTGGTTTTGAAGGATTTTTTCTGGTTTTTCTCCTGGCAGGAAATTGATTGAGCTGCCTAAAATGTCATTCACAGCAGGCTATTTATGTGATGACGTTTCTATCCAAGTGAAATTGCTATGTCTAACACCTTTTTCCTCTCCAAGGAAAAATACTATTTTGCAGACAAAACAGGAAGTTATCCAAGGGTTTAAGAAACGAATTTGCTGGTTCTTTGCTTCAGTGTAGAATTACTTTATTTTCATGCATTTGTCTATCTCCTCTACTGCTTGAGCTACAGATAATGATAATACCAAGTAGCAAATTATATGCCAAATATCATATTAAAAGAACATTATAGGTACAAAGTCAATCACTCAAAACTTACAACCTTCCAAGATTTCCCAGACAATTGCATTTCAGGCCCCTTGGTATACACATTGCATGCAGGACTATGGATGACATGACTATTTTTTCCTGAAGCCATTTCCTCATTTAGTGGACAGACTAAATTCTAATTATTACACAGATGAATGTTCAACGGGGTTTTCTTTATTTCTTACTGCTCTCCATGAGGCACCAGATCTTATTTACTGACCTGTACTGAAGACTTGCTATGAAGACAGGATTATGAATGTCTGATGACTTTTCTGTCATGCCATCCTTGTACTACTCGAGTGCTTTGCAAGCAAGAAATCACCCGTGTGATTTTGTGAATGGGATGACCTTCCCCTCATTTCCACAGGTGAAAAGATTATATAATGATAACCTGCAAAATAGTAGTTATTAAGTAGCTTCACTTACATCTCTGCAATTAATTTATTTTCCACCACATCCCTTCTATATTTTAACAGTTCTTGAGCTCTTCTTGCATGTGTGCTAGGACATTTGTAAAGCCTGGGCTCTGGCAACATTGGGACACATTCCTTCTACCTCCCAATTATTGAATTCTTTCTCCAAACCATTGGAGCTTCTCAACAAAATGGATAGACACATTTATTTTTAAGACAAGTGAAAAAGCAACACATTTCTCTTAAACTTGGTCTCAGGAAAAAAAAACAAAAACCAGAAATCAGCCTTTTTTTCTGAACCTTTAGATATTCAGCCAGATGCAGTTTCCAGGTCTGTACATTTTCAGTCCAAATAATATACATTTGACAAATTTATAAGCAACTGAAAACAGGGTCTTGTGATGAAAAGTGTCGAGCAAGCTTAATTATAGGTGGCATTCATAGCTTCACCTATAATTAATATCTCCTGTGAGGAGTCTGCCAGTAATCCAGATAAGGCAGGCAGCACAACGACTCTTTGCATACCTACACAAAAGAGCAAGGCTGCGTTAAGAGGTCTCATTCGTTCCTCTGATGATCTGAAACAAACAGGCATCAAATGATTTACACCATGTAATCAGTGTTCACGACCTCAGCAGAGTACCTGAATACAGCACAGAAGCAAAAATGAGCATCTAAGCCCCCTTCTCGGCATTCATACATACGAACCAGTAAGTTGGTGAATTATTACTGCATAAGGAAGCCAGAAAGGAAAACTTCATTTGCAAAAAAACCACTTCTAGCTAGCCTGCAAGAAATAGTTGACTTAGACTCAGCCAGTTTTTACCCTGGTGAGTCACGGCTAGATCTGTCCTGATATGGCCAACAGTAATTACCAGACACATCTTCTCATGGTTGACACTATACCATAACGGAAAAGATGAGAAAGGAAAAGGCCTTGTCCCTAATAAACTTGGCTCTGTGTCATTGTAAAGAGTACCTTAAAATATGACTGACATCTGCATTCCCCTTTGTCTTATTCTGCTAATGTTTCTAAAGCCAGCTTTTCTCCAGCTTGGCTCTTATGTGTGTCTATGGACTACATGAGTAAATCATTGCTCTATCACAGCTCATTTACTCAACATACTACAATGTACTGTAGTCCTATAAAGGGCTAAGAAATCCTTGATGATTTGAAACTCTGTAGTACACTACTGCACTTAGCAGAATCACTAAATAATAGTAAAATAAAATCTGTCATTAACTGAATAATTGTATTATTTCCCCCCATGGAAGGAGAAGGAAGCATATAAACAGTTCATGTCTTTTTATGGAAATGAAGACCAACTCACTCAACTAGCTACGGGGTGGTTCCCCTTTTTTAAATCAGAAAAATATTTTTTAGCACTTATTTATGTTTTCAAGATTGTCTTGACATCTGTTCTTAAAAAGCACAATGAAGGGCATACTTTTAATGACAAACACTGATAAAATATGGTAACACTCTGTTTTTCCCTGCTGCAGAACTGCCAAGTAATAAGGATTTGCATGACTAAGCTTCTATTATGCTGACATATGCAAAACTGAGGAACAATCATTCTTTCTCCTTTGACAACACTTAGAAGGGAAACACTCCTTTTACTCTCCTTTAGGACATGTTGGGCCTCAGACAAGATGAACAGTATCATTCAACCAAATCAATTTTTAAATGGACATTTAAATGCTGAGTTCTCTTAAGCAGAGACACTTGGATAGCAACCTTATTATGTGAGCTAAAGGTCACCAGGGATTTTACTAACACTTGCAAACATACAGTAGCTCATTTGACATGTCTCTACACAGAAACCACCACACCATTTGGAATCCACTTCTTTGAACCTAAACAAATGTTTAAATAAGCTTCTTGAAGCACCTTTGCAAAACTCCCAAATCTGTGATCAATATATAGGATTTAAACAATATCCAGCTAAAGGATAAAAATGTTAATAAACATTTCATTTCATTTTCAAGCTTATGGCTATTTTCACAGCAGTAACTACCATTGGCCAATTTTCCTCCAGGAGCAGCATCTGTGGGTCCAATTGACTTGAAGTGACTGGCAGGTGCTCAGCTGCCCAGAAGAGTATAATTTATTGGCCTAATTTTAGGCACAAATTTTAAAATGTTGCCTTCCTTCAGGATGAAATTTCTCCTTATTTACTCAGTATCTTCCATTGTACTGCACAATATATTACAACTTGGATTTCAACATAGATCACAACAAAGTGTAAATAAAATGTAATTCTTGGCTAAGGTGCTTAGGGATAATGAGGTACCATTTCCTCTCTAGACACCCAATCCATACCACAACTTACAGCATACATCTACTTGAATGGCCATAAACTCAGATGTGTGTATCTCTGACCTATCTAGAGCTTCTAGATACCACATATATAAAATAAGACATATCCTTATCATTTCTAATAAAAAAAGACAGTATATTTTTAAAGATAAAACTGTCAGTTGCAAAATGTTCGGAAACTGGCTAACAGAGTACAACTATTACATCATCTCCCTCGTGTAATCTCCCAGATAGGGTGAACAGCCTGTGGAAGTCTGTATGAAAGAAGCATTTCAAGGTAAAACATATGATGCCCATATTTGTAAAGATACAGAAAGAGAGCTAGTATTCAACACGCATCAATCTCGACCTCTTGCAAGGAATTAAATGGACTTTGGATGATGAGCCCAGTTTGGCCAGGATTACAATTGCTGACAAAAAGATTCTGAAAGTTACTGGAATTGCATTTAAAGCATGGGGGTGGGAGGGAGAGGCCACTGCCACACAGCCCAAATGTATCACTGGTACAGTCACACCTTTGACAACTTATTGCTGCATTCTGGATAAACTTTCATTAATGGTAATCACCGGCAGCCATTTACAGCTTAGTTTTGTACACAATGAGGCTTAAATGATTGTGCTATGTGCCACTTTCCATCTGCTTACCTCTTCCCACTCCCTCCCTCTCCCCCAACCTCCCCCTCAGAAAACTTTCTGAGCTGTTGGCCAACCCAAATTAGCGATTGCTCTGAGGGAAAAGCAGGCAGAGCTCAGCTGCTACAGTTGGCAGCAACCAATTGCCCAGCTAGTACTGGGCATGCACAGCGCTGAGCTAGTCAATGTGCATGCTGCTCTTTACAGAATGGCATACCATAAAAGAAATGGAGAAAGGTCAACACCGTGAAGGGGAAGGCACAAAGGACACCAAGTCAACGGAAACTGCATTTTATTAGTCCCATTGCTCACAGGCTGACTTCTTTCCATGGTGATTCTCCTCTATATGGTCTGTTTGCATTTGGTACATACCCACCGATAGCACTGGTACTGTCAGAGCATCACATGGGAAAATGCACTGATGAAAAGACAGATTCGCTTTTCTAGTGGCCTATCAGTGGTCACCTGGAACAATCAAAAGATGGAGATGACATGAGAAATAGAAAAAAAATGTAATAATTCCAGAATAAGGAAGTAAGCCTCAGTGCAAACCTTTCCTGAGTAACTATGCATGTATATACAAAATTAGGACAGTTTTCTGCTTACTGGTTCTTCAGCTTTTCAGCAACTCACCAAGTATTATCTTAATGCCGAGAATAATAACTACCCTTAAAACTTATCGGTAGATAGCAAGTGTCCTGAAGAAGACACACATTTTCTTCCTCTCTCTTTGTTCACCTCCAGGACCACTCTCCTCAAGCAGGGAGTCCTTTGTACTAGGATTTAGGCTGAGAAACCCACACTCACAATCATAAGAAAATCAGATAAATAAGGATAGAATTAACCCATGAATTAATTATTTGGTAATACTGTCTTCCAGATTAATGTCTCCTTTGGATTATCTGATGAATGCTGCAGTTAAGTAACTTTCTTTTGATCCTCCTACTAGGAAATATAGAAAGGATGAGATGGTGGGGGTGGAAAGATAATTATGCTCAAGAAGATGACAGTATCTTATCCATACTAGGAAGGTTAAACTCAAGTAGTTCCTTCTCAAGACTCCTACTACCAAGTAGGGATGCCAGTGTGAAGCTGTTGAGCCAGTTTCAAATTGGTACATGTTCTCATGCTCTTGCGACACCTGGCATATGGTGAATGCATTGAGACTTGTAAAAAAACAGTGATTCATTGTTAATAGTTCAGAAAAGAGCCAGAGATTCATGGTAACCCTGTATTTCTGGAAAAGTACATCTACACCCCAATTTTTATCTGTTTTATGAGACAGAAACTGCAGGTGAGGTTGAGAACAGAATCTGGATCCTGACCTGTTCTACAAAATTTTGGGGAGTGCCACTTAAGTCCACAGTTAATCTGTGCAGTATTACGTATGGTGAGCTGTGGAGATTCAAGAAGTGACCCCACAGTCAGGAAGATCTTCTGCTGTGAACTGTGCGCTTTTAAATGGTGGGCTCAGCCTCACACAAGTAGCTTCATCCACGGGCTGAATTGGTCTCTTCTCTTTTGCATTGTAATGGCTGAATTCTGATCTCCTGGTTTACACACAATTACTTTTCAAAAAACAATCCCACTTCATGTGCAACTATTCCAGAAAAGTATTGATCTGCATTTGCATAAGGAACATTTTAAGTAACTTTTTTTATCAAAAACTTGCCATTTCACTCTCCCACCTGTGATTTTCCATAGTTAAATCTCAGGGTCTGAATTCCACACTTTGATATCTCAGACAGGCCATTCTACCATTAAAAAAAGGCATGTTAATTACTTCTCTTGTTTAAACTAACTTCAGTGCTGCTCCAAGCTTAGCAGAAGAGATGTTCAGATTTAGCAATCCCTGCCACTTTCTTTCTTCCCGTTCCATCAACTCTGCTTAGCACCAGGAGTGAGAAAATCAAGAAGACAAGCCAGCCAAAGTGAGGCTGACCCTGTGGAAGAAGTGGAGCTCATAAAAGACACAGAAGGGGTAGGCACAGCACATAGAGGATAGGTGGACTGAGGAGGTAGTTGAGCAGGTCTTTGCTAAGTGGGGGGATGATATAGAGGGAGTATGGGGAGAAGACCTAGGAAGTGAAAGCATGCATAGCTGTGTAATGGGAGGCTAAAGTGAAAGGATGAGCCAAAATGTCAGTTCTTGGAGCACTGAAGTGGAGAACCTGCCCTGTCGTTACTCTTGAGTGACACAGACTGGTCCTCCAGGCTCGTGGCTATTACCCCTGCCCTGCGTGAGCACAGCATTTCTGCACCAAGTCATCAGTGCATCTAATCGAAGGCTCGCAATGGAGCAGCTGCCACGCTGCCCTCAGGAGCAAATGCAATAGCACCAGGGACTCTTCGTAAGGTACTACCCTGTGCTGGGAAAAAATTAACTCCCAAGAGACTGGATGTCCACATACAGCGGGTACAAAATGCACAGCTAAGCATTATAAAGTCTTGGATCAAGCTGGGTAAGCCCTCATGAATTCTGGGCAAGCTGTGGATTTGAAACCGTACTTCACTGGGCCCAGGCTCAGTTCTGCTGTAGATCAGAACTGAGGAAACATCACCAACAGATAAACAACGTTGTAAATCCTGTTGCTTGGCTCCCCTTTTCATTGCAGCACATAGCATGTGGCACCAAAGACACTGAATAAAAATGCACCCCCAAAAATTTAATAATCTTTAAAATTGTACTCCTCCTCCCACTTCATCAATTACATTAATAACACCATCAATATGCCAGAAGACAGACCTTTCTCTAAGTAAATGAGATCTAAGCTCGTGTTCAACAAATTAAAACATGCCAATAAATTAAGGTATCATATACCAGCCAGGTATAAACTCCATCCAGGCCAGCAAAAGTGCTAGTAACCATGACTAAATTCAGCCTCTATGCGCAGAGCCCTGCCTGTATTTTTTTGTATTTTGTTAACAATGCAAAATATTGAGGTTATTGTTTAAACATATATTCCAAAGAATACAGGAACAGATGGAAAATCAAGAGATAGATGACGTGATAGGGAAGAAGTTTACATTTACATCAGTTAGTCACACTGCACCTCCTGGTTCTCTGGAAAATGTAAAAAGCAGGCAAGAGAGTTACATGGGGCAAGACAGCAAGGAGCACATAAGGCTGGGTTTGTTCAAAAGTGCTTCCACAAAAGAAACAGCCATAGAGCTATCCAATCCAACCTCACATCTGCTTCCAATTTTATAGTCTTCTGTGTCTTTGATGAAAATCCAATTTTTCCCAAAAGGAATTGCAGCACAGTTGAATAAAGAAAGGTCTATTGATAAACCTAATGCATCTTTTACAGAGTGTGATGCTTCAGGGGTTTGGCGGTGGGGGGAGAGGGGGTTTGTCTCATAATGTTGTGCTGCATCTCTAAAGCTCCTTTTACATGTCACCACTTTCTAACCTAAGAGGCAGTCTATTTAGAGCAAGACTGAACTAGAAGCTCCAAGCTAGCTCCTTTTTTTTTGTCAGAGTCCCCAGGCATCTTAAACACTCACCTCCATCTAACCAGACACAGTCTGAGATTTTTTTTAGTGCACATTTTTAAGCAATGTGAGGTAGCACACATTCAAATCCACTTGACACCAGCGTGTCCTTTTGACACCCTCTCCAAAGAGAACAGCAAACAAAGAATAACACTTCAACAATAAATAGTGCTTATTTTGTTGTGTTTCTTTCATAGATGCCCAAGAAAATTCCTTATCCTACAATGAGCACTGCTCTGATAGTTCTTACAGTAATACTAGTCCTACTTACGGACTAGTTCTCATTCCACCTACTTATATTAAACTCTTGGCCCTTTCAAAGTTAACAGAAATCAACAGGGACAAGACACACTGCTCCTGTTTCAAGGCACACAAAAACTTTGGGGTCTTGTCTGTCATCAGCCCACTATTTTCTGCTCTGCAGCCTTGTTGTCAGAAACAGTCCCCAGGCTACACAGGACACATAGCTTTTCAGGGGGACATGAAAGGTACTATAAATTGCCATCCAACACAATTGAGCCAGAAATCTGACTGGTATACGGATGCAAAATTCCACTGAAGTCAGGGGGCCTGCGCTCATTAATGTCAAAGCTTCATTTCACCCATTAAAAAGTGAACTGTCAGTGAAGCTATGCTCTGTGAACTCTTGTGGGATTTCCTGCCTTCTTAAGTTACGCATTTCCAGTTTACCTATGAGCCCAGTCTAAATGCATGAATTTAAAATAAAATGCATTTCTAGAGACACAGGATAGACTGTCTACATTACATGCTGCTTCCACTGTCAAAAAAACCCAGATATATAATGTTTTTAGTGTAAAAGCACACCTATCCTCCTAACCAACCTGGGTGGAGGAAAGGCAGAGTACTCTTTGATGAGATAGGATGGTCAGGTCAACTATAGGACAAAGGCCTTAGTGCTGATCTTGCCTTTTTTGCAATGTAAATCTACAGGGATTGTACAAGTTAACCTGCTGCTTACAAGGACAAAAAAAAATACCCAAACAGCCCAGTAACTTCTTCCTTTTCTGCAGCCCAGACAAAGCCATGAACAATGCAATACTAGTGCTAATTTACTTAACATAATTTCTTATTTGAGCACCTGTCTGGGGGTCTGTGAAAGCATTGGGACTGGATAATCTGCTGAATGATCTTTAATCAGACAGTAATATTAGGTGCTAATAGCTCTGATAAAGGGGATGTTTAACCCAACTGTTAACACAAAGGCATGCCTGCCACAACGACTATTTCAACAATGCATTTGCCAGTCATATTAATTAAAACTAATTCCTTGCAGGCCACAGAAAGCACAGAGTAAACCCACATGGAAAATGTCTAGGTTCTACCATGACAAATCACATTAAAGAAAAAAAAATTAAAACTATCCTAAGGCAATGAAATTTGTCTCAGAAAATACACTCTCTTGGAAATTCTCAAATTGTAAATTCACAGCAAAGTAAAAGGCCTTTAATAGAGTCTTTTGAATGTGTAACTATATATCTGTGGCTCTGTCCTGTGACTTCATACTAGTCACTAAAATCTTCTACTAAGTCAAATACAAAGCACTGAACCTTGCTAAAGGTCCTGAGATGACAGTTATTTACATGTCATTTAGATGACTGCCCAAGACTAGAGGGGTTTAAGTGAAGCAGCACAGTTAAGTCTCCTAGACAGGTTAGCAGGATTTTGTCTTTTTCTCTTTCTGTCTCTAGAGAGTTTAAATAAATGTTATATATACATTTATCAGGCTATAAAGGGGTAAAGCTGGGAAGTCTTAGTTAAGATCATACTTACAAATGATGACTTGTTCTTTAGAAGTGTTTGGTTTTCAGAAAAGTGTTTGGCTCTCCAAAGGTTGCAATATACTAAAAGGAATACAGGAAAAAGACACAATTTAAGCACATCAGTACTCAAATGAATCCCCAAGGATATTTTGGTTAAGAGGTAAAATGCGTCCGGGTTAACTCCCCACTTAACTTCCTTCTGGAGTCTCTGAATGGAGAGACAATCAGCTAGCAAAATGTGAAGTTATTAACAACGTGAGTGTAGGCCCCAAAGCTGTACTCAGAGGTGATAGCACGGACCCTTTTGCCAAGACCCGTAAGACCCAGAACCTGGGAGGACAAGAGTGTTATGAAAAAGCATACTCCAGAAATCTGTGCAATGTTCCAACAACCTTCTGGTAAAATGGGAGCAGTGGACATAAGCTTCAAAGATCAATATGCTAAAGTTTTCTTGCCAGAAGGTCAGTGCCAGTTACGTATATCTATCTCCAGGGTAAAGAAGATTAAAAGCCATCTGGACAGAGTCCTGGGCAACCTGCTCCAGGTGACTATTAGAGATCACGTCTAACCTCAATCTTCCAACCAACCCTGAGAGAAAAAAGAAGAAAAAAAAATCTACAAGGTGATATTCCAACTATTAACACCTACTCGCCTACCTCATTGGGAAGTTAAGACAGGAAATAAGTGAGTAACTTCTGTTGAAGACCGTGCAGCAATATTTCTGGAGCTCCATTCACTTTCACCAAGTTAAACCTGACTCCAAGCAGTTAGTTAGGAATGTGAGAAATCTTTCCTTTACAGGGTTTTTGCAAACCTTTAGCATTATCTTAATGCAGTTTTGTTAAGTGAATTATTTATTAACTTGATACTGGCATTGATCAGCATAGGGAACTCCCACCAAAGCAGTCAATTGGACTTCTGAGCGCAAATCAATAGCAAGCATTTAAAGGGATATTCTTCCTTTGATGCACATAGGAAACTCCCATTAACAACAATGGGAAGTATACAAGGAATTACCTTGCTAAAAATCATGCAAAATAAAGAAAAGTTTTTACTACACCTTTTTTAGTGTTGATTTTGGGTTTGTTTTTAACCTGATTTACATTATGCATTACTGAAAGTTAGCCTGAACTCTAGTTAAGCTTTCTCACAGGATATAATCTGTTCTCTGACCGGCATTACCAAATTCTTCACCATATGAGCTTCTACAGTTTCTTTAAAAATGCGTTTATTCTGGAATCACTACTCACTTCATAAAACACAGTAACTGTTATAGGACTTAATATTTACTCTCAAATAAAGCATCCATACAGGAGACTGTTTTGTAAAGTGGTTTGTCCCATAATAGCTGTGTTAGTTAGTTTCCCCATTCAGGTATGTCCTAAGCTTAGCTGGGCAGAATTTTAAACTCACATTAGCAGAAAGCCAGGCTTTATTGTTTTATTAAGGTTTACAAGCCAATCACTTCCTGGTTCTTAGTAAATTTACAGCCCAATATTCAACGGATTGTAAATTGCTATATAGAATTATGTTAGCCAGGCCCTGAATTGAGCTATTTTATTGTTTGGGAGGCAAATTCATTTTATCCTGGAGTTGATTTTTTTCCCAAGGAAAATGTATTGAAGCCACTGGCACTGAGAATTAACAGAATCCTTGTATTTGTCAATAAGGTCATGCAATTGTTGATGCCTTCTGGAAGTAAACTTCTGTTAGAAATGCTGTTGTCATTCATTAAAAAGAAATAGTATATTAGAAACTTAAAAAGCATCCCAACTTTCCAGAATACTTTCATTCAAAAGTAGTCAAATCACCTTGCACTTTTTCTTGATACCAACACAATGCTGGTAAATCGTGAGTATAATTGTGTGACCACAAACAATTATCTATCATTAATTTGGACAGAAATATTTCAAATAGCAAAGAACAGACAACTGCTAATCACCATGGCAGAAAGTCTTAGACATAGGGCATTTCATTGACAATTATTTTAACTATGGCATTTAAACTGGTGGCCATTTTCTTTGTTGCTTTATCCTTGGGCTTGATCAACATTCCAGATCCTTCTTGCATTCTGTTTGGAGCCCAGCAATAGCTAGATTGAAGACATAAATGAAAATCAACTTAATTTAATGTGACAAGAGTGGCTTTGTGCTTAGGCTTTGCATCCAGTCATTTATTTACTCCCTGTGTATAAAACTTTGTCTTGTAGAACAAGAATCCCTTCTTGTCTGCATAGCTCTGGTATCTCCTCCTCATTTTCCAAAATGGTTGTTATTGCGTGCACTGCCATCCTCACACAGGCTGGCATCAGCAAATCTGATCACAGACAGAGCTTTTTCCAGAAATATATCCGTTCCACGACCCCCATCAAAAAAAGGGGTGCAACATTGCCCAGGCCAATGAATATGCAGGCACACAAAAAAAGAACTTGGTTTAAGAGAGCATTTGCATACTCTTGGGATCACCGATGAACTATCCCTCACTTCAGACTGCCACATCCCACAACCCCATTTTTCCTTCCTCTGTGGCACAGAACAGTCTGCTGTCTAAGACTGTCTGGAGAATTTTATTGAACCTTGGCCGCTGAAGAAATTTCGTCATGCCCTGACTTTCCTTGTTGCCTTCCTGTAGCACATTATGCTTATGCTATGTACTGCTGATCCTAAGCTTTCTAAAGGGTTCTCAAAAACATCTTTTGCCCACTATAGAGGAAGTCTCACAGGGCAGATTTTCTCTGTACCCTTCTGGAATAAACAGCATATGTATGGCCAACAACAACTTGCAGAACCTAAACTGAAAGACTTTGACTCTTTTTAATCTCACCTCTCTCTCTCAGTCTAAATATTTTCTGGGGATATCAACTATATCTCTTCATTTTAATGGCATGTTTCAACATTGTGATGGAGATGGAAGAACTCGTCTTTGGCAAATGCAAGTTACTTTGTTCAGAATAGTATTTGATTTTGCATTACAATGAAAAGCCAGTGTTTCATAGCAGGAAGTCCTCATTTTAACCTAATGGATGTTCTCTTTCAGGGATTATTGACCTGTTAGAAATTTCTAGATGCATTGACAGTAAAGGCGGCAGAGACCATAATGTGGGAAGATGGGAACACACTGGAGAATTCCTGTAGTCAGTTTGCACTGGGTAGCAAAAATGTCTGTTAACACTGCTCAGCAAAAAGGAGATGCTTTGTAACATGAGCCTCTGCACCTTTCCCTGAACCACAACTTTCAGATTACAAACATAAGAAGCTATTAAGGAAAAAAAAGCTTCTTTGTAGGTCTGTTCAAAAGTGATGGAAATTTCTCTTACTCATTTCTAACATTCTTTGTATGCTTGTGCATACCATAATATGGAATTACACCCCAGAAATCAATTAGAAGCAGGGAAAAAGGTATACATCTTTTCAGAAGCAGGTATATCCATGAAAAGAAGGAGAAGGAAAGTCTTCTGGAATATATTTGGATGTTACTTCATTTATTAAAAGAAAAATACTTTGGTTAGAATTGCTGGATGACACATCTGCTTTCCATCCAATTCTCAACTTTTACTCATCAAAAAGTAACATGTAGAGGTCCAGCGCATTAGCCATTCTTGTCCTGCAGAGCAAACCTGACTAGTCAGCCTACAGTTCTGTTTCTGGATTCTGTAACCAGAAGCACTGATAGAAATTTTCTAACAGAATGATTTCCCATCAAAACACTCTAGCCAGAGACTAAGGATGCCAGGCTTCCTGGTTCTTCTGGCTCCACATCGTCTTGCCAGGTGGGCAACTGGAGGCTGTATTTCATATATTAAAACTATAAGGCGTGCCAGGTGTGGAAATGGTTCCGTATTTAGCAGGTGCAGCGTTACAGAATATACAATAGACAAAGATATTCCAGAATGTGTTTTTCCCCAACTCAGAATGAAAACCTTCCCCAAAGCCAAGCTTTTCCTTTTTCTTACTCAGTTATAGTATACACCGATGCACAGCCTTCTTGAAAAGCTTCATTGACTGCAACAATTGGAAATTACACAAATAATTTAAATTACAGCCTACACAAAGCCCTCTCTCTGTAAAATCCTTTGATGGCTAACCAGTATTGCTGAACTTCCTCATATACCCAGAGCATACTCCTGAACCTTGTTACTTCATGTTATGAAAGGGAACATTTCCAATCCTGCCAAATTCAATTGTTTTTGTGAGTTTCTGGGCTTTTATCCCTCCGGCTAAGGGAGTCCCAAAGGCTCAGCAGGAGACAAAGGCAAGGTGCTCATGGCCAGGCTTGCTGCCATTGTGTTAACAACTCTCACATGACAAATGAATGCCTTATCTTAAGTCATGCTTTCCTATGCCTTTTTTTTTTTTTTTTTTTTTTTGGATGGTTGGCTGTATGGATGGCTCCTCTTCCAGGAGGCCTCGATGAAGTTAAATCAACATATTCCTAGAATTAACATACAAAATCTAGGGCAACATAGGGTGCTCCTACATTATTCCCACACTTCAGTAGATGATTCTGCTTTCTGTAGTCAAAAAACAGGAGACTCCTACAGTATAAATGATGGAGGTGGTAGACTCATGGTCTAAGCATGCCCATGTGCCTGGGAACTAACAGTGAAATGGCAAAGAAAACCACTTAAGATTGCAGAGGTTAACAAACTATGGTTTACAGTTTACTGCATGCTTTGGCTATTATTTTAATAATTTTGATTCCATCTGCCCCCTTTGATTTCTAAGATGTAATTTTCATAGCTCTGTATACAAATGTGTGTGCAAATGTGTGCAAACTGGTATTTCAAACACACAGAGGTTGTGCTGAAAGCTGTGATAATGTTTTTGCAAGAGTATATTATGAAAGCCATTGTTTTCTTTTTCACATCCTCAGAAAAAAATGTACAAACGTATATGGGTAAGCATTGTGGAACCTTAGCACAATTCACCTGCTCTCTACCATTCCTTCATTACTTGTTTCAATGAAAGATAAATTAAGAAATTCATGGATGTATCTTGAAAAAAAACCTTAATATATATGTTTAACATAAAGATTATACCTACAATGATACTGTGTGGTAACTCAGGCTTTCAATTTTGATTCTGAAGTTCTTAGTCATTTCATATTGCTGGATATTCCTGCCAAAGTGTGTATCCCAACTGTGGCAGTAATCCTGAAATTTTTGTAATGAGTTAATGAAAAAGAGTCTATTTCTAGCCTAATTTTGTATCCCTAACGATGACAATAGATATATTCTCCAAAATATACCAATAAAAATTACAATATCGCTTATTTTATCAGAATAGAAATACAAATCAAACTTGAACTTGTGGATAGTTCACACATAAATGTAGTTATCCCTGAATCAGGGTGATTTTTATTTTAAAATTTTCTATCCGAGATCTTGGCTTTTTGTAGAACTCTGCAAGATCAGTGTTTTTGCCCCGCCTCTCCCGTTTCTTTTACTGCGCAACTGCCTTATACAAAGTGATATTTGTATGCCAGCAGGTAATATGTTTATGGAGTAGTCACCCAGACCTGACAAGTACTGTAGTGTATTTTTTTTTTAAATTGCCCAAGGTGGGGTTATTTCGTCTGCTTTGACAAATTGTATATGCACTATCCACGTAACGCTGTCACATCTACCTTAGGTTCATCAGTATCTTATTACTGATGCTGTTGTTTTCAAATCTAAATACAGCATGGAGAAAGCAAGCAAGCACACAAACAAACCTATCTTAGCAACAATTTTAAAAACAAAGCCCAAAACAATGACACTGTGCAATAGCCTTGAGAGATATTTTATAGCTGTGTTCTAATTCTTCAGAGAACAGAGGAGCTTTGAAAAGGTGCTAATAGATCATGAATTTGCAGCAGTGTAGTTCACAGCTAAACACACTCCCACTTCAATCTCGGGCAGGAAAAAAAAAATGAGGGCACCACAGAAGTGAATTAAAAAATCATGCAAACAGTCCCAGCAACAACCAGGGCAGTAGCAGCTTATAAGATCAGCTTCATTTGGCAGGGTGCCCATCACACCATGACCTAATAGGGCCAGGGCAGGAGGATATCTCATGGCTTGCAAAAAGAGGATGGGACAGGCTGCCGGGGGAGGGATGGAAGCAAAAGAAACATCTTTTAAGCCTATGTTGAATTAACTTGTTTTACAGAACAATGACAGCAAACTTTTAGGTCTTTTAAATGTGTTCTGAGAGTCCTTCTGTAATTTCTTTTAGACTGCAGACAAATACTCTCTTTGGATCAGCTGCGCTACAGGGAGAGATTACTATCGCAATGCCCCTCCTCCTGCCTGGGGGAATTGTCCCCTCAAATCTCCCAGAGATGCTCATGGGTTTACTCCAAATGAGACCGTGGTTCCATGACAGTCTAATCCGATCTAAACTGGGGCTGCCGCACTTCCTCCATCCCCAGCTGCTGCCCTTTCCCGTGCCAGCAAGGATGCTTGTCTAGTCCCACATTGAACTGGTTCAGAAAAGACAGAACTAAATTGAAAAACCATAACACTTCCCTGCCAGTTCAGCTCCCTGTGGAGTCAAACAAGCACCAGCGCTGGTGCAAGAGATGGGGTGGGGATATTCATGATGCAAAGCCAGGCTGCAACAGCTCTGGTTTGGATCAGCTTAAACCATCTTGGAACCGCGCTACAGGCTGGGCTAGCCAACGCCTGCTATTTAAACCGCTTGTGCTGATCTAGCTCTTTCTGCCTAGCTCAAGTTTGGGAGTGGTCCTAAAAAGAGCTTCCTCATCAGATAGAAGGGGTGGGCAGCCTCCCCTTGGTATCAGTAGCCCTTTCCTCAGACACACCTGAACACAGGGTTTTGTGGAAATGGCCTCATGTGATTTGTGAAGCCTACAGGGAGTTTCTCCATTCTTGTGGCAGGACAGGCATTGATGAGCAGTCCTCCATGCTGAGCCGGGGGAAGCTCCCTCTCAGGGGCAAAGCCAAGCTGCCAAGCATCCCACAACAGCCAGGGCACTCTGGGAAGCTGTGATGAACTACCAGGATCCAAGCCCAATGTGACAGATTATTTGAACGTAAAGAGATGTCAAGGAAAGATAGTAAAGGAAGGGATACATCTATCTGGACTGGAAATTGAAATAATTTCTCGCCCTTTCTGAAGTTTATCAGGTTTTTCATCAGATCCTGAGTAGGTTTGGTACTTGCTGACTTGTTTGCACACATCATCACATCTGATGTGTGCATGCTGGCACAAAGATGGAGAGGAACACACAATATCAAACAGCAAACATGTAATTAAGAGAGTTTTACTACCTCCAAAGGTCACCTGCTTCTTTCCAGTAGTAGCTGTGGAATAGTTTAGAGCCAAAACTCTTGAGGGCAAAATCAAGGATACGCAAATTAGCCACTAGAGAGGGAGAACATCCCACAAGATATACCTTGTGTCTTTACTTGAAAGGTGGGTTTAATTACCAGGTCTTCCACAGTCTTCCTGTACCACCTTAGTTCCACAAGTATTTAGCTCTGCTGGACCCACATACATCTGTGAAGAGTACATTCTGCAAAGTATTATGATGATAGACACATTAGGAACCTGAGATGCTCAGACAGCAGAGTGATGAGGACTATATAAAGCAATCGAGAGAAAAAACAAAACGTAAGTTCAAGGAATGAGAGAGGAAAGACTGGATTCACTGGAAAAAGCACTTGAACTTCTGAGGAAACAAAGGGAGAAACCAGTTAAGTTAGAAGAAAACCCTGAAGCCACCTTTTAAATGCCAGGCTTAGTACTGGGAAGCATGTCTATACCTAAAAGTTCCCAGCCTGTGACATTTCACTTACAGCAGCACATCTGAATGGTTGAGTGATGTGGCTTGGGAAAGGAGCAGGAGTAACATTGCTCAGATTTGAAATTGTGTGAGGCAGGGAAATATCTTAATAGCTTCAAACTACTGCAACGTTTGCTGGGTGGGGAGGTAAGCAAATTGAAAACATTTATATTGGGAAGAGAAGGAGAAGGAAGAGAGAAAGATGTAGTCAAGGGTAAGTTCAGTAAAGCAAAATGTCTAACCTATATGCTTGCAGAACTGCTTACTGGAGTGAAGACAACACTAGAACTAAAATTACTTTTTTTAAAATAAGTAAAAAACTGTTCAGCTTATTGTCAAACAGCCAGCTGTTTATTGCCAATTGCTTTATTGTCAGGTGCCAATTTATACGCTAAATGTCTTTGGGTTGAGACCACTGCCCTGTTCAGGGGGTAATCCAGTGGCCAGCACAGAACTGCCCCTTAGGTGCACTTACTTCATTTGTAACATAATGGAGATTTGCAGGCTCTGTTATAAGGATAATGCTCCAAACAGTATTAACACTCAAGTCAAGAATGTTATCCGTTTCCACCACCACTCCCCACTCCACCCCACCTCCCCCCAAAAAAGTGGATTGAGTTCTGCTTTTTCACTGATTCTCAGAAGAAATATAAAGATATTCTCTGCCAGTTGCAGATGTGTTCTATTTTTTCCCTACATCAGAGCTTCTGAATCACTCTTAATAATAGGCAAAGGCTATTCATACCAAATGGGGAAGTTCTCACACACTATGATGATAAAGCATTTCATCCATTTGCAAAAAAAAAAAAAAAAAAAAAAAAAAGAAAACACTACCCACAGAACTGCAACATCACATCATCTGCGCTTTGCTGAATGTTCACAGAACAACACTGGAAGTCATTGAAGTGTCAGATAGTGATTTCATCATGTGTCAGGCCTCCCACTAATAAATGATTCATCTTTCTCAGTACTGACACCTCAAAGAATTAAGGAGGAGAAAAAAAAAATTCATAAACTTTAAAGTGAGAAGTACTCTACTGATATTATACTTCCCAAGTAAACAGAAGCTTATGCACACACTAAGAATGTGTTTAGAATTTAACCTTCCATTTATCTGAAGTGTACTTTTAAGTTTTAAAAGTGAATCCATTACAGAAAAAAAGGTATCATGGAATTCCATGTGTGTTATATCACCATAATACACAGAGGTAAATTGCTCAATTTACAAATATGAGATTTCACCCCCCACCCCCCCCAGTTTTGTGAACTGAAACTGGAATTGGGAAGAAATCTTTTCTGGTTTACATAGCAGTGATTAACAGTATGTTAGTGACAATAAGCCTGCCCCAATCTCTGAGGGCTGATTACAGTTGTAAAAGTAAATCTAGCTCCTCTTGAAGGTGATGAGTGACTTACAATTGACTCTAATGGAAATGGGACTGGAGGGAAATTTGTCATTTTAATAGGAATTTACATAATTGTTCTTTGATGCTTCATAAAGCCAGAACATCTTCCATTGATGACAGTAGCTCTACTGGATGAACAGGACTAACTAGTAATCCAAACTTACTTCTCCGAGAAGGTATGAACTTAAATACAGACCCAAACCAGGCAATGTACTTAGCAAATGCTACCATTTTTGCTTGGTTTGCTAGGACACTGAAGTTTGTGTAGTCACAGACTGCGTTTCTAGTTAATTTTTTTTCTATTTCAACAAAATGCAGTAAAGATACAGAGGTCTCAAATTCCCGCATTCTTTGTAAAAAATAAATAGCTAGGAGAAGAAAGAGATTCTAAATGTGTCCTAACTGTAAAAAAAAAAAAAAAAAAGCTGCAACGTGAATTTAAACTTTATGAAACATTAAAGAATCCACATGGGAGAGACCTAACAAATGACCCCACTGTAGGAAAAAAAAGAGACAATTGTAATTCACTATGAAACCATGAGACATCGACCTATGGAAAACCAGGCTCTGCTGGTTCTGCCACTAATGGAGCTCCTTTGGCTGTAGGAGGGTTTTTTTTTCCTCATCAGAACAGCATCTATTATAAACAAAACACTTCAATCAGTAGACTCAAAGCTGGGATACAGAATTTATCACACTTGATTCCTCTCCTGGAGCGGGGAAAAGAATTAGATGAAGATGATAAAGTTTGGACTTGGAGACCCATTCTCAGCAGAAATAATTAGGCTGGTAGGAAAACTGCTGGGGATAGAAAAAAGCCACAAGCCCCTGAGGTCTCATGTCCTAAGCAGGTACTTACTTCTTTGGCTCACTCTGCATATGTATACCAGAGATACCAACATGGAGTACTTAAAAACAGTAATATACAAAAACAAATTATTCTTTGCTGTTCCCCCACCTCTTGTTTTGGTAGAGTTAATTTGGGCATCCTGGGTAAAGATGATGTCCAGTTTCTTCATCAGTTTGATTTAGCATGACCTCTTCACTGTCAGCAGAGGAATGTAAAAGACAGCAATGAACATTTGTATGAAGGAAAATTTACATGGCTGTGGGGCAGGATGCCTGGATGATCAAAAAGAAAAGAAAATATTAAATACTTCACCATGAAATCGCCTTCTCCCCCCCCCCAACTCCCATGTTAAATCAGGTAGAAAAGTGTGATAATATTAAGGCTTAATCCAATTTAAATAAATTATTTTCTTGTAAATGTTAAAACAATCATTACATGCATCATTTACCCCCTCCTCTGCCCATAGTCTTAAATTATGCTCCATTATATCCAGATGGAAAAAATATGCAGAAATGTTTCTTAAACATCAGAAATTTTGTTTTTGATTATATTCAGAGGTAAAAGTCATTAAGGAGTCCTAGCAAAAAAAAAAAAAAATCTTAGAAAGCATTATGGGATTTTGTGTAGCAAACTTAATTAAGAAATTTCTTTGCTAGGTTACCAACAATGTTTTATTACAAGCTTAAGGTATAAGATCGTTATAGTTCTCTGTCGCGCTTGGCAGCAAAGAAAGAACACATGCAAAGAACAATCTTGTTCTTACAATTAATTACAAATGTACGAATGAGTGATATATCAGACCCTGTCTACACTGCATAGTCATGCATTTATAACCATTTCACCATACACAGTTATTAAAAAGCATGCTTTACATCTACAGTAGCTTGATACCACATCACAGCCACGGGTAGTTATGTTTATTCATGCACAACTACCACCAGCCAGAACTACATGTATGTGTCAGTGCATTTTAGCAAAATCTGCATCAAATAACCAGTAGTGCAGGTCTCTTCAGATAGCTTCTTCTTTAAGTGGGCAGACTGGAAGCAAAATAGAAAAGGGCAAGCCAGAAACCCATGGGTGGCAAAGGGCAGGTGGTGACAGACAGCAGTCTTCAGCCACTGGCCATTCTCAGTCAGTTGATGTGGTGACAATCGCCCAACACAGAATTGCTTAGCAACCCATCCTGTTTATCTCGCACATCCTTACTGTCCCAAAACACATCTGCCACAGAAGGGGTGAGGAATTCTCTCTCCACTGGCAACACAAAAGGCTGAGGAGGAAACACCTGAACCCTGGGCACTGTGAAGTCCCTGGCTGATGGTGGACCCTGCAGTCGGCGGAGACTCCCACCTGCGATCTGAGGATTGGCAACGGAAGAGCCCTGCAAGAACATTTCTTCAGCGTAGCAGCCTGCAGCACGCAGGACAATGAGCAACGGGACACTGATGAATTCTCCTAAGTAGAAAAGTCCATCCTAAATCTTCCCCTCAGAAATCTCAGTTCATCCAGCTGGATCACAGCGAGCTGCCAAGTCTGGGTCTCCAGCAAGAGTGGAATACAGAAAGCTACAGAAAAAAAGAACAGTTCAAAGGGTGTCTACTTCAAGACTGAGCCAAGTCACAAACCAACCAGAAATCCCTGCTATGGCTACAAGGACACTGGCACCTACACACACTCGTCCCTGTAGACACAGACCTAACTACACATTGCTCAAGGCTTATAACACTGATCTCACAAGCAAAATTTAAGAATCACCACTCGGCTACCCTCTCTCCAGGCCAGCAAAGGATATTTTGTTTTAACCTCATGCCTTCAGTTTGTGCTTCTCCCTAGGAACATTTGTTTCACTCAGCTGTCCAAAGCCAGTCCTAGCCATGAGACTGAATAACACCAGTCTCACTGAGAAGTGTTTCAACAAACACAAACCACTGCAGCTCTGAGCATGTAACTTGCCAGACAGTTTTCCTGGTTATAGAGGGAATTTCAGTCTTTGACTCACTGGTAAGTAAGTGTGTTCCACGCTGTTTCCTCATCCACACAATTCCCTTATCCTGGACTGTTTGCTAAGAAAGCCTGAGATTATTCGTGTTACACTCCATGCAGGGAAACTACAACATACAAACATATAATTATATAGTGATGACATGCTCCAGTTCCAAAACGCCATAAATTCTAAACAAGATTATCTTGGTTTTAAAATTCATTTTCCCTGGTTCACAAGATAAGCCATCTCTTGGCCTAGATAGGCAAGATGACATATTACGGTTTATGTTACAAATACGTAAATTACCAGGCACGAACTTACTAGAAAGGGCTACTAGGGCTGTTGCCCACACTTTTCATGACAGCTGCAGGCGTCATGTTCTCCTGTCAACTCATAGGAGAATGGTATAGGAACTCAATATGACAAGCATTATTTTTAATTTACAGGCAACACTGGCAGTTTTAAAACTTTTTAATTAATGAACACAACTGACTGGGTACATGTATGCTGCAAAGCTGGCTAAACCGCCCTGGGTACTAGAGCCAGGCTTGGATTTCTGCCCTAATTTAGCAGAGAAGTAATCTAAGGGCAAACAATCATACTTTTCAGTGGGATAAATGAGCACATCCAGACCCCTCTACGTCAGCTAGACTGCCAAAGGTACTCAAATTGGCTTGTTCAAAGCTAGCTTGGGTGCCCCTGCAGCCTGCAATATAGATCTAACATTTGTTTTTTGGAGACACCACAGGCAGAGCGACTCCCACCTCACCATCCTGCCTGTAGAGCCGTGGGGAGCCGTCACTACAGCAGATCTGGCAGAGCTCAGCTGGAAGAGGGAGGAGAGGAGACGCTGGGACACCACCCATGGGGCCTGCAGAGCTGCATGTGTACTTCTGATTCCGGGGAAGCAATAACCTGATCAGTGCTCTACCCTGCTCTCTTGGCAATACACAGGCTTCAAAAAACATGTTTCCATTGTGACCAGCATTTGCTTTAATAAACAAACTTTAATAAAACAAACAATTAAAAAAAAAGCCAGATCCTCTCGCATAGCATTCCCTGCAAACCAATTACAAAGAACCACCCTCATGGGGCAGCAAGCAATCTCTTCCCAGGCCAGGCACCAAGCAGGAATGGAGCCTGCCGTGGCTGCTGGGCAGGAAGGGTTGGGCCCACCGGGCCTTCAAAATAAAACACACAGCTTGTTTGGCAGATAGCTATTTCTTCATGGACTGGTCAGCAGGAGGCATCGCGGAAGCTGGCTGGTGACTTGAGCAAGCCCACTGCCTCCCTGGTGTGTTGTGTCCACGTCAGTGAAAAAGGCAAATCTTAAGCTGTACCCAAATCCCTTAAGAATTATAATGACATGACTGACACTTGGTTGGGCCATCCTTTCTCTGTTGTTGCTGATATTTTAAACCTAATTCAGTTTTTGCCACGACTCACTCATGCACAGTATCCTTAGTCTACAAACACTCAAGGACAATAATTCAGCTTTATTATCCATATTCCCTGGGCTCGCATTTCATAAACTATAAGCACACTCAAGAAAGAACAATTCCTAAAATAGCCAGGCATGTACATTTCCACCTTCTCTTCAGGAAAGCAGTTCAAAAACATAGGTCCTACAGGTCCTTGTAACACTTAAAATTGCTAACCCGAACCTCTTGATAGCAGCAGGCGGTATCTTCAGAAACAGCTGGGGTTTTATCTCAGCCTCTCACTCCAAGCTACTACATACCATCAACCGTGTTTATATAGGCACTGCAGTGACAGAAGACATAGCATGAACCAAGCAGAGCACAAATTCTGGTTCATATCAGCAGAAGACTTTGAAACTGCACATCCAAAGCCAGCACATATTATAAATTCAATAAAGCCAGAGACCACCACTGGAGTTATTATAACTGGATATCACAAATGAGAAATAAACATATCCAAGTTTTTGGGCAACAAAAGCTATTACTAAGAACAAGCAAGTTGTTCTTGTACTTTATTTCCTACACTCTGCTCTTTGCTTAATATTTCAGGGTCTCAACTCTGTGCGGTGCTGGGGTACCTCAAAAACCGGTCAAAAATCAAAAGGAGCTGAGAGCATCCAGCACCCTACAGGATCAGGCCTTATCTATGCTGTTACTAAACACCGAACTGCCTGATGAGCTTCCTTATGACTACAACAATAATTTGCTGTTTCCGTCCTTCCAGTAGGAGCCACCACTATGTGTGTGTTACTTGATTACTTATAAACGTGACCTTTTATTAAAAACACAGCCTCCACTGTGCTCAAAATTAATTCTACTTGGCTGTAATACAAATGATGTTTCAAATGTGTGAAATTTATGGTCAGTTACAAGGCAAAATGATGGCTAAACTTTGGCTAGTAAATTGGACGCCAGCAGCGCTGCCCCTGCCAGCACTGGAGCTGAGCTTGAAGCCTGATTCACCACTTTTCCACACTACTCATCAGCTGGAACCAGCTCTGGGCAACTGAGCTGGGTTTTTTTCCAACAGGAAAACTGAGTGTGTCCTGTGCTTGAGAGGAGCATCGTTACTGCCTATAAAGATGGGCTCCAGCATGCTACATCTCATCTCAGAGCCATATGTACTCTCTTTGCAAATTAAGCTACCGCAAATAAGACAACCTTATTTCTTTCCTAGAAAGGCCTCAATGTCACCTGCTGCTAAGGCAAATGGCCCTGGAAGAGAGGGTCTGCCCAGACTGAGCTGATGTGCAGACAGGAAAGGCAGACATGCAAATGGCAGGTTTGCGGGATGGCACTGGCTGTACTGAGAGTTTCTAGAGCCCTCGGTCCACCCCGACACATAAAAACCTGTGCTACCTCTTCCCTTCCTCCCACTCAAATCACCAGACAACTTACACAGAGAAGCTAGCCCTTGTCCCTTTCTGACTACCTATTTTCTGCACCTTTCCCCAGTCCTTCTCCCTTCTCACAACCTCTTTGGCTCTCTCTACTCACTCCAGTCCCACCCTCCACCTTCCCCTCTCAATTCTCCCCCCCTTTCCCATGCCCACTGCCAAGAACAAAATGCCAGCAAGGCAACTATCTTTTCTTTCCCTGCTCCAGCACTGCCCTATGCCTCTTTTGACCATGCTGGGCTCCCTTGGGTGCCATATCCTGGCCACTTATGCACATGCTGCAGTATATCGCACCAGTTTGGGCAGGCCTACCATCGCATAAAGGGAAGGACAGAGGTGGCCATGAAGAGATCATCTCCTTGCCCATCTAGACAACATTGTCCACTGATCACAACCTAGACTGCGCTGGTCCCACGAGCCTGATTTTCCCCGTGGTTCAAAGTAAGCATTACACTTCGTAAGGCTGGAAGGGGAAGAGAAGAGGGAGGAAGGAACATAGACTTTCAAATGGGTGAAGAGGAGGAAGAAAGGCGGGATGGAGCAATTATCTTGGTCCCCTCTTCCACCCACTAAGACACACTCCTGTTCCCCTTCTTCCACGTAGAGCTCTTATTTAAGTCTAAAAGCATCTTACTTCAATTTAACAAACTGGTTAAAATTACCAACTCAACTAAAATAGTTCACATTTATGCAAAATTTGCACTGAAACAAAAACCAGAAGTTCCTACCAACTTGATCATTCTCATTCAAGCTTGTGTGCTTTCAAGGGTTTCATTCAAGCTTGTGTGCCTCAAGGGTTACTGACCCACAGTCCTGTTTCTCAACAGATGCACGGCAACTAAGCAAACTGCAGTAAATGCTGAACAATGTGGCAAGGACAAGCACCCTTACATTGCCAGCTGTAAAATGAAGTGAAACAAAATGCGAAGAAAAGAAAAGCTGACGTAGTACTGAATTCAGCAGAGAAAAGGCAGACAAAGAGCCAGATGAAGAGATACTGCTTTTTCTGCGGTGCTCGCACCAAGAACGTCATGACTGTCCACAAGCACTGTTTTCATCAGTTCCATAAGCTGAAGGAATATTACCCCCATTTTACAGACTGTAAACTGAGGAGGTCAGAAATTAAGATCTGAAGAGCCTCAAAGTACCTAAACCCCAATTCTTGCTAGTACTAAGCATTGCATACTCTTTGAATATTCAAAGGATACAGCTTCCAGCAGCCTTTGGTGCAGATGCACATGTGTACTCCTAAGAGAACACATAGAATGAGGAACACAATGCAACAGCTACAACAGGAACACTTTAGCAACCACAGACATATTTATTTCCCCATCTCCTCTTCCACATTTTCAAGTGGGGGAACAAAGTATCCTGCACACTAGGAGATTTGGATCAAAGAGCTATGATGGTCACAAGTCACAACTCATCACCCACCTGACAACTGTAGCTATTTACGTACAAATTAGTAGTGCTGACCTGGCCACTATTAAAAGATTGATGTAAATGGCTTATCCAGCATCACACTCCTTGGCAGAGAATCAACTCCAAAGCAACATTCAGCTGCCTTAACAATGAGATTATGTCTTCCCTTCTTGCATTCACAGGAACACAGGAGGGTAAGAGTTCAACAGACAACGGTCTTCTTCAGCATGCACTCTAATTCATCCCCAGAGCAGACTCGTTTAATACACTGAATAAAACCCAATCATCCTGGGGGGGGGGGGGGAAGGCGGGGGGGAGGTATGCAATCTATTTTAAGATTATTACAAAGCAATATAGAGATGTATGGATGGAATTAAGATTGCATAAGCATTTCCCAATTCTGGCATTTTGTAACTTTTGAGTGCTTAACTTAGCCACTTTAATATCCTTTCACTCTGACCATCTGTGCAGTGTCTGTCTGCACGTGTATGTAAGGCTGCCTCAAGGATCCTGGAGATGCTAGGCACCATGTCTCAATTGCCGAGAGGACTTTAAATCACATGCATAAATCTACGTTGCATGAATCCAGCCTTATTGTGCATGTGATACAGAATCTGCTACACATGTAAAGCTTAACTGCATGATGGCAGCTGCTTCTTGGGAAACCCTTAGGCTCAGATGCAGAGACACCACCTGGCATGTACACTAGCCACTATGTTGCATGGTCAGTATGTTTGCATTTTATGTATAAATTTAACAAATGTGTACTTCTATGCATATATTTAACAAGTAAAAAAGGTCGTGGGGAAGTGGCCAAACTGACTGCCAGCAACTGGCTACTCATCTCTCTATTTCCCCAAGGGAACAAATAAAAGGAAGTTCTACTTCCCTGTTCTGCAAGGGATTCATTCACAGCAGTAGCTGTTTTTTTCTCTTAGATGTGTATTGTAATTCTATCTTTAATACTCTACTCCAATATTACAGTAATGTGCTATGGGAGTTTTAGGACCAATGCAAAACAATAAGGCAGAACATGAATACAGGAAGGACAGGGTTTTTAAAGTGCTACAGAAAAGAGGAGGGGAATTCAAATCGGGGGATGTAGAAAGCAGAATGTCAGATCTAGACATCAACTCCAGCCAGTGGCAAGAACTAATCCGGAAAATTCAACACTCTGGGTAGCTATAGGCAGAGGCCCCTCTCTGACAGTCTCCACATTCTTCTTACAAGAAAGAGTTGGCTGCCTGTGTTAAAGTTCCATCTTCTCAAACACAAAACAAAATGTGCTATACACAAATGGTGTCGTCATTTGTGGCACAAAAGGCTGCTCTGTAGGAACGGGTCTGGATTATACAGACCGGGGGATCTACTTTTATAGTTTCTTTACCTACTTTATCAAGCTTCTAGGAAACCATTCAAACCTCAAAAAATGAGAATTCCCATGCATTATGGTATCTCTACAGATTGCCAGCCTGATTCTAGGGCTAGAAGCAAGTTCTGTATCCCACAGCACAAAGCTACCAACCTCTCCCACCCTCATCCTTCCCACTGTACCAAAAATTTTGCCTTTATCCACACAAGAGATAAGATCGCAGAATTCAAAGTTGCATCCCTTTCAGATGCAGGAAACCTGTTCAATACTAGAGAACTTAATCTTGCCTTTTCTTAGGCAGGCATAATTCAGGTAAATATGCCACAGTTGAGGAAAAGGTATCCAGAAGTTATTTTTATGAACTGGTAAGCAGCCATCTGTCCACAAACAATCACAGCCTGCCCCCAAGACAAGGCTCCTTTATGGCTGAACTTGCCTGGCATCATGCCCTTTGTTTGCTGACTGGTGAATTATGGCTCACAAATTCACCCCATGTTCCTTCTGACTTCCCTGTACTGTTTGTGCCTATTGTTTTATCTGTTTGACCAAAAAGAAGAAACAGCAACAAAAAACCTGAAATGGTTATGCTTTGGTTTATAGTAGATCCTGATTTTCCTTATGAACTAAATTTTTTTTTTTTTATTTGTTTTGACCAGCAACCATACCAGGACCTTCCCCATTAGCTTACTGAAAATCTTCCCCCAGAACTCTGAGGACACCACAAACCATTTTGCATACGCATCTGCCTTCCAAGTTTGAAAGTATCAAAAGCAGTAGTCCCTGATTAAAAAAAAAGAAGTGCAGTCATACATAAGTCAACTATGATGAATGTTCTTTTCCTATAACCTCAAAAAGATTTTATCTGCCTCAAGATGTGAAGTAGGCAAGTATTATGAAAGCTTTCGTAGCTGGAGAGGTATCACCAAGGTTCCTTCTTAATGAAGCTTCCTCTCACTTCTCACTGGAATCGTGTACTAGAAGATTATCTTATGTGCTAGAAAGCGATCATATTTCACCTCTTGCTCAGAGATAGCTGCACCTAGGATGTTTAGTATACACAAGTCCAAATGAACAATGCATAAAATGCGTTATTTTCATGCAAAGAAATAGTCCACAGTATCATCACCCCCCAAAAAAACCCCACCAAAGCTTTTTGAACAATAGTATTGTATGTCAGACCACTGACCCTGTTCTGGCCTCTGCAAGCTGTTGGAAAGGTTGACTCCGGACAGTAATTCATCTACTAATTGTAGAACACAAATCCAGTTCAGGGGCTCCTTTATAAATCTGTGTAATTCCTTGTAAAAGGATTACATACAACGAAAAAATGAATGAGATGCAAACAAGGAAACTCTACCAGGCTAATGCTAGTCACTTCTCAAACATTTTCAAGGCACAATATAGTTGGAAGTGGCCAAGATGAAACTCACTATCAAATTAGAAAAAAAACACATGATCAAATGTAATGGCAAACACTGACATCAGTAGCAGTGATACTAACTGCTATTGTATCAGCATTTAATTAATTTTGTAAACTAGTTCAGCTTCAGTACTTAAAAGGTCAGTCTCCAAAATGCACACAAGCTAGAACTGAAAGGCAGGATCCACCGCAGACACATGATACTCAGCACGTACATAACATGATGCTCTGTATAACAGGACACAAATGTAAATAGAGTCATGGATCTATGGAAAAGGCTTCTGCCACCCAGCCTCGAGAAGAAAATTCATTAGTTTGCACTGACAGTAAGCTCTTGTTCAACACATGGCACAAAAGCCAGTAGCAAACATAGCACCACTCAGGAAGTAATCTCAAAAGCGAGGGGGGGGAAATATTTCGCCAGCTTATGTTATTTGAGAAAAGACAGGTAGGTTTCCTACAAGAACCTTTTGCTCAGTTGTTGACTTAGAAATACATGAATGACTTTGTCTCTTCCGCCTTTCCAAAATGTCTCCTGGAGAGAAAGAGTCACAGATTCATCATTATTATTTGAAGAAAACCCGAGACAAAAGTGTTTTCTTCCAAGTATGTCCTAGACCTTCAAGCTACATAAACACCTTAATAAAAATAAGTGAGGGCAGAAAGTTAAACAGTCCTACAAGAAACGTGCATATTTCCAATTTAAAGGAACAAGAAGCTCTCTTCAGCCTTACACTTAGAAATACTGTATATTTTCCTACAAGAGGCCTAAAGAAAAGGCTTCAAAAGATTAACTCGATTACAAATAGTATTACCATAAAAGCTTGATGTTGAATGAAGCCAAGCACAGATAATTTTTTTTCCCCAGTTTTTTTCTTAAACAAGACTAGGAAAAAAAAACCCTAAAATAATTAGTAGTAAGCATGAGGAAGTGAAGGGAGAACTAAGAAATTATGACACAACTTGATTTTTTCCATTTAGTGTCTCAAACATGATTCACATCCTAATTCTCAGGTGAAGGGAGAACACTATGCTCACTTATCTACCTAAGTGAGGAAGGATGGCCTCATGGTTAAGATGGAAGGCTAGGAACCAGCGAGTGAGGTTCTGGGGATTCCTAGGTGTCCTGACTTGGAGCACAGCCACTCCACAGCGTTACGCAAAAGCTTTTGCACCTACAGAGTGGAGGTAATACTCTCCAGAAGGGATGTGAATATATAAACTGCATCTGGAAGACGGCACAAAGTCCCTAAAACGTTACATAAATACAGGCATTAGCATAGAGATATGTCACCTCATAGTCTGTGTCGTACAGAAAAGCACAAACGTCCACCGAGTGCAGTGATACCTCACCAGGGAGGGCATCAATTACTCCCCTTCCTCCCCGTCCCTGAAAGAGAGATGTAATCCACCATTAAAGAACTGCTGTGTTCGCTCTGAAGATGCACCTTCCGCTTCGCACCCAGTTTCCTGCCTTTCTTTAACTGGAAAAAAAAAAAAACCCCAAACAAAACCCCAAGCCCTCCAGTATTTGAACTTCGGGGTTTTGCATTGACAGCAGGTTTCCACGTCCCACCAGCGCCCAGCTGGTTCAACGGGACTAGTCGCCCGCTGGGGATGGGGCAGGACGGCGCTGCCCCAGCCCCGGCTCCCCTCGGCCCTTCTGCCTCTCGGGGAGGACGCCCGCCGCTCCCGGGCAACTAACTGCTGTGCTCTCCGCGGCGTGCCTTAGCTCCGGCAGAGCCGGGGATTTAAAAACCACGCATCCACACAGAAAGGTTATTCTCCGGCGCGCCGGACCACCGGCCCGGCCCCGCCGCCCGGCTCCCGCGGGGGGCAGCCCAGCGCGGCGGCGGCCGCTGAGGCGTTTCGGCGGGAGGAGGCGCGACCTCAGGATACCTTTTGGAGACACACCGAGCGAGCCTCGCACGGCACAGCCCGGCAGCCTGTCCTGAGCTGACACCGCCCGCCCGGCAGGCGGGACAGAGCGGGCGGCCCCGCGGCCCAAGCCCGCCGCCGGCCGCCTCCTCGGCGGCGCAGCCCACAGACACGAAGTTTCGTGCCGCCGTTGCCCGGCCCAACCCAGACGCATTAATCCCCGCGCTCTCCCGGCAGCCTCCCGCGGCGCCGGTCTGCCTCCCCGCTCCCTGCCAGCGATTCCCAATAAACTCCCCCCCCCCCCTTCCTCCTCCTCCTCCACCGCCCCGCCGTGCCATCCCCTCCCCCGGGCGGCGGCGGCGGCGGCAGCCGCCCCGCCGCCACCTCCGCACCGGCACCCCGCAACGCCCAACCGCCCCTCACACAGCCGACGCCCCCCCCGCCGGCCTCTACCACCGACCGCCGCGGGCGGGGGAACCAATGAGGAGGGGGAAACCAACGGAGAGAGGCGGGGGGGGGGGGGAGGAAAAAGACGAGCGTCGCGAAGGGGGTTCCTCGCGCAGCAGCCAATGGGCGGCGGGCACGGGCGGGCGCGCGGGGCACGCCGGGAGGTGTAGTTCCCCGCCGTCGCCATTTTGTGGCGAGGGAACTACAACTTTCCCGCGAGCAAGGACAATTCTCGGCCCCTGCGCGGAGCCCCGCCGGCGAGGCCAGGTGCTGCCAGCGCGGCGGGCCCCGGTGCATGCCCGAGCCGGGGGAGGCGCGGCGGGCGCAGGGACGGAGCGGAAGGAGAGCCCTTGGCAGCCGGGAGGAGAGAGGCTGCTGCGGGGCGGGGAGGGGAGGGGGGGGGCAGGGCAGGGCAGGGCGACTGAGCGTGCTGCGCGGTGAGGGACCGTCGCCAAACTCCCCGCTCGGGTTGTGGCGCAGGGCTAGCGGCGACCTTGGCTGCCGGGTGGCCGCGCTTAAATGCCAAAAAAAAAGAGGTGGGAGGAGGGGTGGTGGGGGGAGAGAAGGGCAGCGTGTGACGCTTGACCCGCATGAAGTGTTTAGCGAGGCCTGTTGCATGCGTTGAACGCAGCGGGGGCCGGGCGTTACGTCTCCCGTCCCGGTTGGGAGTTAAGGCCAGGCCCTTAAGCGGTGTATGTATGTGTGTGTGTGTGTGTGTGCGTGTGCCCGTGTGTATATATATATATACACACACGCGCGCACACACACACGCAGACATATATATTTAAAAAAAAAAAAAAAAAAGAGCCAGGTCCATTTAAAGTTGCTGCCGGAGAGCTGTTCTCATTGGTTAGGGGGGAGCTGGAGGAGCGGAGACACACACGGTGCGTGCAGCCCTCGCTGCCGCCGCCGCCGCCGCTGCTGCCGCCGGAGCCGCCGCCGGAGCCGGAGCCGGAGCCGCCGCTGCTGGAGTTGTCTCTGCCGCTTTCCCTGCTGCAGCGGCACAAACGTGACTTCCAACGTTTTGATTATTTATCTTCTCCTTTCGGCCCCTTTCCTCCTCCAAGATGTAACTACAGCTCTGACACTAAGGACCTGCAGATCGCTTAGGTGGCTTGAGAAAAAGGGGATATCAAGGGCGTCGTTTTTTGTGTTTAGGGGGAAATTTTCCATTATAATGTTTCACTAAAGTGATTTTTTTTGTTTGTTTCCTTCGCATTCGTCTTTTTTTTTTTTTTTTCGTCCCCCATTTCTCTCGGATTTATTGCTAGGAGAATCACATTGTGAGGAAAGAAAGTCGGATTACAAGATACCACTACAAACAACCCCCTCCCCCCAGGATTTTTTCGGTATTTTTTTTTTTTTTTAAATTGTCGCGGCTTTAATTCATGAAGCAATTGTCCCCTTTTGCAATCAGAATTTGGATACCAGAATGAGCAAAGAAAGACCCAAGAGGAATATAATTCAAAAGAAATACGTAAGTGGTCATAACGTCTATCATTTGACTCCCAGTTTTAGGAAATGGCAGTGAATGTCAAGTTTATAGCTAATCCTGCAGCTATAAGGCTTTCGAAACAAACGCGATACCGAATTTTATTTTTCTGTGGCGTGGTGGGGGAGTTTCGGAGGCCCCTTTTGACGGGGAAACCTTCTATCCAGTTTGGTTATAAAACCAGATTCGCGTAGCGATTCCTCCAGCGAATAAATGTATTGACCTCAAATGACACAATCATAATCTAGTTTTAGATGAAAGGCGGGGAGCTCGGGGGGCTGCCGCGATAATGTCACGAAACTGCATTTTCAGGCGGTCGTGTTAATATTGCGCTTTTGCATGCGAAAGGAGGTGATTTTTTTTTTTTTTTTTTTCGTGCTCTGCCTGTGTGTGTGTGTATCCCCGTCTGGTGAAGCGGCGGCGGTGGCTGTTGGAAGCCCTTTAAGTTGAAACCGAGTGTGTCTGGTTATGGCGAGCTCGTTTCTCGCCCCACCACATCCCACCTCCCCCGGCTGAGGTCGGCTGCCGCTCTGCCGGGCGGTGGGAACCCAGAGGCAGCCGGGGATCGCGTTCCTCGGGATCGACTTCAGTCATGGGCAAAATGGCTCGGTGCAGTTTTGAAAGAATTCGTTACGATGGCTCGAAAATTTGGGCTAATCCAGCGCAGCCCGGGCTGTATTTCTGCCTCTCTTTATTCAACCGCTTAACCAATCCCTTGTAATTGTCTAATCCTTTAAACATATAAATGTGGACGGATAGTTGGATTTTTGTTCGTGCTCCAGTTACGTTTTGATTGGCATAGGGGAGTTTTTCTTTACGTTTGGAAAAACTGAGGGGATTAGCCAAATATGCAGTAGAGCGAATAATGATTTTTATCTGCACGTTTAAAAAAAAAAAAAAATTCTTCATTTTGGTAGGGGGTGGGGGGGGATCTATATAAATCCTCGCTTTCGGGTGTGTTTGATGCGAGGCTTTAAAAGTTGTAGTTTATATCGCGCCTGTCGTTCGTGCCGATTTTTTTTTTCAGCGAGGGGTGTTTCTTGGCAGGGAGGGTGACCTTCGGGACACTTTCCCTCGCTATTATATAGATTTGGTAAAAAACTGCAGTTGACTCCAGCTGACTGCCGCTATCGATTGCCCGCCCCGCTGAAACGCAGCCCGGGGGGGGGGGGGGGGGGCTGCGCGCTATTTTGGAGCTGGGTTCACCCCCCCCCTCCCCGAAATTTCCGAATTAAAATACATCCGCATTGCAGAGGAGCGGGGAGCCCGGGGCCGGCGAGTTTAAAGTATTGCATCGAAACGGGAACGGCGGGTGGAAAGTCTGGCGAAACACGCGAGGCGTCCACGTTTCCCAGGCAGGCAGACAAAAGCGGGGCGGGGGGGGGGGCGGGGGGAAGAGGAAACGGCGGTGTTAATAATTAAGAAAGGGGGAAAAGGGGGGGGCGGGGGTCGCCCCAAACCGCTGCTCCCGCGGTCGCCCCGGGCCCGCGGGGGCGAACAATGCGGCGCCGCTCCCGCACCGCCGGGCAGGGGGTGAGCGCGGCTCCCGCCGGCCCCGGGGGGGGGGAAGGTAGGAGGGACGGCGGCGGGGGGGGGGGCGGACAACGTGCCCCGTGCTCCCCGGTTGCAACTTCGCGGCGGCGCCTTTTTTTTTTTTTTTTTTTAATCATCTCCCCCTCCTATCCCCCCCCCCCCTTTTTTTTTTTTTTAAATTTTCGGCAGGGGGCGCGGGCGGCGGTGCCGGCGGGGCGCTCTGCGCTGGCGGCGGCGGCAGCAACAGGTTGCCGGGGCTGTGACGGGAGCCCGCGGGCCGCCGGCCACGCCGCCGCCCGGCCAGGTTCGCCCTGCTCCCGTGACGTCACAAAGGGAAGGGCCTGCGCGCCGTGGAATCTTCGTCGCTTCGCCTCTTCCCCCCCCTCCCCTCCGCCCCTGGCGTGACGTCAGAGCCGAGGCGGGCCGGCGGGGACGGGGGTGGGGGGAGGCCCCGGGGCAGCGTTCGGCGGCGCTGCGGGGGAGGGGAGGGAGGGGGCGGCCCGGCCCGGCCCCGGGCCCAGGTGAGCAGGTGCGGGGCCGCCCAGGCCTGGCCCTGCCGGTTTATGAGGTGGGGAGGTCGGTTCTAACCGCCGCCCCGCGCGGAGGGGAGGGCCGGTCACGTCGCCCCGCGGTGGGCGGGAGGCGTGGGGACGCGGCGTGGCGACACGCGTGGCACGTTTCCTCCTGCCCGTGACCTTCGGGCGCTGCGGCAGCCCGGCGGAGCACGCCGGGTCGCGGCCGCCGCCTCCTCCTCCTCCTCCTCCTCCTCCTCCCCGCCGGTGCCAGCCGGGCCTTTTGTTGTCCGCCTGCGAGGCTGCAGGTGCGATCGCCCGCCCCCCGGGTCGGGGCCGGAACCGCCTGCCGGCCTCCGCGGGGGCCGCCCGTCCCGGCTCGGGGGCCGTTAACCCCCCCCACCTCCCCGCGCCCCGTCCTGTCAGGCTCGGCCCCACCGGTGACACCCCGCGCCCCTGGAGCAGGCCTCCGGCCCGGGCACCGCCGCAGGTGACCCGGGAGAGGCGGCGCGGAGAGCTGGCAGAGGCCGACTCAGGCCTCGCCTCACCGGGAGCCCGCGGAGCGACGGAGCCGGGCCGCAGCGGAACAATGGTCCGCCGAGCGTCGGGCCCCGCTTGCCCGACCGCGGGGCCCTCGGTGCTCCTCAGCCCTGAGGTGAAGGGGCTGCGCCGGGGGTGACGGCCTGCCGTGAGGAGCGAGGGTCCAGCCGAGTCCCCCCACCCCAGCTGCGTGGGTACCGAGGTGCCGCTTCGGTGGCCCCCCGCTCCTCGTACGGCCGCGGGTTGTCGTATTGGGGGCGAAAGCTTGTTTAGGTTGCTGCTTTTCGGCGTTTGCGGAATGAATTCTGGAAACAAAAAGGTGGTGAGAACAATGGAGTAAAAGCCTACGCGTTGCGGGCTGCCGTCACGGGTCTTGGCTCCCCGCTCCGTAAGTGGTTGCAATTAAAAGTTCTCTTAAACTTTGAGAGCGTTATCTTTTGTGACCGATAAGCCAGGAATGAGCAAATCTGTGTATGCGTCTTTTTTTCTGCACTTTAAAAAAGCTATCACTTAATTTTTAAAAGAACTATGGCTGACTCATACAAATCTTTCTTCTCACTTTACCCTCCTCCTTCTCAAACATCTTTACATATCAAATATTGCCTTTTGGCTCAGGCCTCAGAAAACTGACAGCTTTGTAGAGCATCAGCCGAGAAGCCAGACTGCGTTCAGTATGCGCTCGGAATTAATAGTTCTTAAATGAAGAGCTTTGAAGTCTTAAGCATAATTTCACAGGTGCATTTTTCTGCCCGTTTTTGTGATGCCAAGTAGCGAATCTTCTGTTCTTGCTGGCTTAGGTCTCGGAGTATCAGACCTGGATTACTGTCTTAAAATACCTGCACAGTTCTGCTACGGTAGCAGATGGCAAAATATAATTAAGGAGTAATGTCACTACTGTCTCCTCGTGTGATTTGTTTCCTTGTCCTTGCAGAAGGAAAAGTGCTGTAGTCTGCCATGAGGTGACACGCTTCACCTATGGACGGCCTGGTAAGCCCCTCAGACAGAGGGCCGGCAAGGCCTGTCCAGGATTAACGTGCTGCAGACATCCGAGGAGAGCTCCTGCGAGTGCTGCAGCCTTTGAAACAATACTCTCCGCTTGGGCATGCTTGAAGCCAGCTCAGGGAGTTTTGGGGGTGAAGATGACCGTGCAGCAGCACCACCTCTTGCGAGTAAGGGACGTTGGGGTGCAGGGGCCGGGCCCTGGGCACCCCAAGGCTTCAGCCCGGCCCTCCTGCCCTGCTTTTTTTTTTCAGCAGGAGTTTCCTCGTTTCCCTCCCCCAGGCCCACAACTGACAGTGTGCTTTAAGTTTGACCACTTCCTACAAGAAATAATGTAGATACACCGGTGGCAGCAGAGGTAGTATTCAGTGTACATTGCATCTTATTTCAGCTAACCTTCTGGAGTTTTCTTGTGCTGCGTCTTTTTCAGGCTTGCAGTAACAATTCCAGCAGCATAACATGCTCAACTCTTTTTTTTCCCCATACATATAACTTCAGCTAATGTTGTAAGGATGCTAGCTGCACTTGAGATCTGAGTTTGGGTTCTTCTTAACCTCCTCCTGGTCTCTTGAGATTACAACATTATGTTGTAAGTGGCTATAGGATAGCGTGTAAGTAGAAACTAGTAATTGAAATACTTTTTTTTTTTTTTTAAAAGGAATATTTACTTTTTGCTATCAGCAAATGCTTTGCCGTGAGATACTAATGGACTCCTGCTTGCTCTGATGGACTGTGAGCCAGCAGTCAGTGTAAGATGCTGTCCAGAGTGAATTATAATGAATCAAGGCCCTGTGAAGGGTTTCTAATGTTCATTAAGCACTTTCACCGTCTCTTATGAGGTCTGCTAAGCCAGTATTAAAAATATATTACCCCTTCCTTTTCTGTAGATGTAAAATAACAGCTAATGTTATGCATATGCTAAAGTGTGGTATAAACGTCAGCTGATGCTGTAAAGCAGTAGCATTCCCTCCATTTTATTGTTAGATGAAACAGAAAGAAGTCTAAATTACTTGCCTGAAGCTACATACTGTAACGGTGGCAGAGACGGAACTAATCTGTATTTCTGCAGCCTTGTCCAATATTCTATCCTGTAGCTTACAGGCTCTCACTACGAGGCACGGCATCTGCTGTACAGGGACTACTTTACGCAGTTCAAACTTTCTTAAAGATTTCCTCCCTCCCCAGTTATAGTCTGGACTGTTAGATTAACGCTATATTTTTAACATCATAATAATATTTTAAGAGGCATTTTGGTATGGATACTTGATTTGTTTTGAGTGATGATCATACCCTGCAGCTGATAAGAGACCAGTTGATACTGTGATGACTCAGCTGTGGGAGTATTACATAAAGTAGGTCAATTTTTAAATCTCATGGTTTGAAGCTAAAGAGACTGTTCGTACACATTACTGATATTTCCTGGTTTGAACATAACTGAAAGTTCTTGAGGAGGGAAATGTTTTTTGGGGTTGATTTTTTTTTTTTTTTTTTTTGCCATTTATATTGTATTGTGGCTGAATTCAATCAACTTGAACTTGGGGAGGGAGCTGCTTTCATTTCTAAAGTTTCCAGTTTGCAGCACTCAAGTGAAAGGGAGGCTTAAAGGTAATTTTAAAGTAGGGAAAGGAAAAGCAGAGGCACGTTTATTATTTTTTATTACAAGCACCCAGCCTTTGTGTGATTTAGCAGGTGCAGGATTTGCAGAGGAATACGTGCATTGCTGCGAAATCCGTATTTGCATTTAAAACATTGTTTTTTCCCCCTAGTCCTTTGCATGGCGTTCTTCCCAACTACAAATGTAAACCAAGTGTAAATGATGCATTGTTTGCCTTAGTGGGCAGACAGTCTGAAAACAATAGTGCTGATGGATTTGATTGCCTCTGTGTAAGATTAACGGGACATTAACTTTCAAGTCTAATAATGCAAATTTCAGTGTTGCCAAACCTGAACTTCCCTTAAATGTTTCCTGATGCTGATGGCCCTACATGTCCCTATGCTATGGGCCAAAACTTCAGTTGATGGTTTTTATGATCTAGCTCTTACCTTCGATACAAGGCCCCTTAACCTGTTGTTGCGACTTAGAGAAAAGGGTAAAACATACCTGGAGTTTAATGTCCAAGTGAGTGATGGGGTGTATACTTTTTATACTTACTACCATTTTTTATTTAAAGGATTTTTAAGTGGTAGGAAGCCACCAGGAAACTTAAAAGCTGCAAATCGCTTGTAAAATTCAGGTCTAGTAAGTGAGGAGTACTTGGCGCTGAAATTCAGATACAGGAAATAATATGATGCTTGCCAAACTGTATTTGGTGTTCTCTTAGATCTTTGATGGGTTGGTTGTTTTGCTGGCTCATTACTACTGGGAATATTGGATGTGATCCTTTTTGGTTTTTAACGGGCAGGTTTTATTTGGGAACTCTTGGTTTTCATTTGTAGGGGTGGGTTTACTTCAGTCAGTCACGAAAACGTTTTCTCAATGAATCAGTAGGTAGAGGGTTTAAAACCATTTGCCGTTTCACTTACTCAGGTTTCACACTTTCCCTTGTGTAATGACATCCTGTTCTGATGTTGTTCCTTCAGTAATCTGGCAAAGGCCTGGTATTTCCAGTGGTGGGCTGTGGGAAAGGAATAAACCCTTTAATTATAGCAGTGAGGGCTTGTTTGAAAATATGCTAGCTCTCTTCCCCTCCACGTGTGCTTTCTTTCTGTCCGTCGCTTCCTTAAGCAGATGACAGGTCTGAAGCTGTAAAATGCTGCTGTTCAACTTGCCCTGCAAGCGTGGCCACGATCGGTGGCAAAGCGGAGCGGTGGCTGAGAGCATTGCCGTGCTGAACGCCACGTCTCGAGGATCACGGCTCCCTGGTCTGCGAGCAGACGGACGGTGTGAGTGTACCCCATCTGCTCCCACGCAAAGTTTATCGGCTCCCTTTATGCTGCTGCAGAAAGCTGTTCGGAGTGACCAGCTTGGCTGAGCATGGAAGGAAGGAAAAAACACTCAGGTGGAAGTCGTTCCACCGGTTCACGTAGGGAAGAGTGGAATCTGAAACTGCTTCAGCGTTTCTGCAGCAAATGTCTCATCCCGGACTGATGCGTCATAAACCATATCCAGTATTTTTACCTGGGGGAACAAAACCTCCTGTAATCAGTCATAAAAATGGGATTGTGTGGTTAAAAAAAAAAAAAGCATGGAAAACAAAATGAGAAACCTGTACTAAGGTCTCCGTACTCTTTCTGCATCTAGGTCAGACCTGTGGAGCAAGAGTAGTTTCTGGTCAAGTTTGGTTTAGTGCCTGTAGGATTGCTACAGTTGCAGTCAGACATTTTGACACTGCTAAAATTGGTTTAGCGAAAATGTGATGATGCCCCCAGAGAGTTTGTAATTGCATCACTTGAGGGGCATGACTTAATCCTTTCTAAATGTCTCTCTTCTGTAATGTGTAATCTGCTCGGTCTATCCTGCTTGGGTTCTTGCGATCTTTTCTGCCAGGTCCTTCCCTTGATTTGCTCTGCAAAAAGGCAGCTTTGGATCTGTGGCTGTTACTACATTGCTTTTATTTCCTAAAGGCTAGAAGAAATGCAAATAATAAGAATCAAGTCGAGAAACTGTGGCCTGCTGCCGTGCTCCAGGAGGGCTTGTGGTATTTGCGTCCCTGCGCTCTGCTTTCAGTTCTTTGAGCTTGCCTTGCTGGTCTGACATCTTTTGGATGACGTGATGGTTGCAGGAGATTAGCATGTTTTGGCACATGAATACTATGATGACTGGCTAACGATATTTATAAAGTTCAAAAATAAACCATGGGAGCTCATTCTGACATAATCTACTAATCTTAGTTTTGCACTTTGATACTGTGTTGTCTGAGCCAAGTTAGGATAACTATATATTACGAGCAATTCATTTTTAGCTTTGCTTGCAGATTAGTTTTGAAGCAATGCATGCTTTTAAATTAAGAACGATGGGAGTGAATTTGGAAAAATTATTGGCCCTTTCAACTGTATGCATATGGAAATCAGCTCTGTGCCTATTTTTAAAACAGATTTATGTGAGTGGGAGTAGAGATATGTGCTCCCCAATGTTTCTGGACAATGTTGTGTACTGGCATTTTGACTTGATGGTTTTTGTCCACTGCCCACAAGAACAGGACTGTCTTCTCTGCTCTTTCCCACATTTGTATGTTAGGGGAAGGACTTTCTTTTCTCTTTGAGGATTGTGCTTTATTTTCTCCTGTGTGAAAAATCTGCTACTGCTTTGGGTAAACTTTAGCCTCGTGCTAGGCATCCTGCTAGTCATGCTGCGTTTTAGGGAGTCCAGCCAAGAGAGTAAACTTTGAGGCTCCTCAGTCACAGGAATTCAGTTTCCCCCAGGCCCTGACAACTCCATTTAAACAGCTAATAACCATTTTCTAGCTATGTTTGGGAATGGCCTGCGTTTTTAAGAAATACAAAGAGGCACTTGAAGATGTAAAGCATGTGAGTCAAGTGAATTGCAATGTACAAATATTTTTTGAGGTTGCTGCCAATAAAGTGGACAGAAACCATGAGTCTTGGACAAGAGTTTGTCCAGTGTCTCACTCTGAGATGCTTATCGTTATTTTTTGTAGCTGTTATATTTAGCATATCATTTTCTATGCTGTTCTAAAACTGGGAATCTTTATGCCCCAAAAGTACATAGGCTAGAAATTGCACTTAGAGTTTTAAGTTGCTGCAGGCTACCACCATATGTTTATAGTTTTTTTCTTTTTATAAGGTACCTGTTAGGCAGACTAAGGATGATTTAGGGAAGGGATATGTTTCCTTCTTTCTCGCCTTTTTTATTTCATGGATATCACTTTCAGCCAGTTTGTCCCGCAGAGTTCTTTTTGGTACATCAAAGTTGTAAGCCAAATCTCTCAGCTGCAGTGTGCATGCTAAAAACCCTGTAATACAAATTTCCAACCCTGCATGTATGCCAGATCAATTAACTTCTTAACTCGCACTGAAAAAAAAATAGAACGGCTTCTGTTTTGGTTTCAGTCCTGCAAAACTTGGTCCAGTCTTTTGAGTTTACCAAACTCAAAACCAAGCGAAAACGTTTTCTGTTATTGTTTGTAACGTTGACTGATAACTAAGCTGGTGTTGTACGCAGTTCCTTTTTGGGTGATGTTCCAAATGACCGGCCGTAATGTGAGTGTTTTTCACAGGATGACATAGATGGACGCCTGAGATGTGGTTTTCTGATTGATAGTCACTTTCTTCTACCCTCTCAAAGCGTAGTGATAACGATGAAAATTCTCATGGCCTCTTGCCATCGTGCAGACTGGCTTTCTGAGACCAGGGAATGTCCCTTTCAGTTTTGGATATAAAGCCAGAAATTAATGTCTTGGAATAGTATTTCCTCTAATAATTTATTAAAAGCTGTACTACACCTGAGTAAGATTGTAAGAAAAAGGTAGTCTTTCTGCTACTGAGGCCTTTATCTTAAGTTTGAAAAGCTTTTACCAGTGTTAATTTTTTTTGTTCTAGTTATTCAACATATAATGGGGACACAGTAATATCACTTTGTAAGACAAGAGGCTTTGTGTTACTTAAAAGCTGGAGTTACAGCATGTTACAGTAACTGTAACTTGTGAATTATTTATAACTTGGAAGAAATAATGGTTGTCCTAATGGCAAATAATTCTGAAGTTGGCTTTGTCTTTTTTTTAAGTCTGTCTGTGATGCCTTGAACCAATAAAAACTACAAAATAAGAAGTAGTGATTGAGAGAAGCTGTCCTGTCCTGTTCTACTGTCCCCTTCTTCCTATTTGTGGTGGAAATGTCCTGTGTGTAGCTTTTGTGTTTTGCCTTCGGTGACAGCTTTGTGAATGTGGAGACCAGTAAGCTGCCTAATGCCATGTTTTTATCATCACTTTAAGCCTGCACTGCACTGAAAGAAGTGTTAGCCTTCTTCTGGCTGCCTGTTCCCCATCTCTTCTGCAGTCCAACATGTATATCAGGTGATAACTCCCACCACAGATTGGGGACTTTCCAGGTTAAAACTGAACTGACAAAATACAGTTGATTTTTAATGTGGATTCATTTAGTATTGCAGTTTGTGATGTAGCTGTAAAAATATTTGGTCTGGGGAAAGTGTTGCAGGGACACAAAATGAAGTGGAAAGGGAGGGGTAGGATTGCTTCTGTTAGCAATAGTGTGAGCTTAAATGGGCTGTGAAATTATGACTAAATAGGAGTCAAGATATATGTTTTACTTCCTAGCAAATAAAATTAGCTGTCCTTGTCTGTTCTAAGGATTGTTCGGGCATGGATTTTGCTATACTGTCCTACTGCTGGAAGCGTGGTGAATATTAAATAAGGTTGAAACGAAGTTAGGCCGCGCAGGTGAAAATGAAGCTGAAGGTGTTGGTGCCTGTGGTCATGGTAGTGCCATAATCATTTCCAAAGTGCTAAAATATGTTAGAAGAGGATTTAAAATGTACTACTGTTGTTACGTGTTATGCTTGCTTAGGTAGGATTTGAACAATTTTAAACAAGAGAAGAAAAAAGGGGAAGAAAATAAAATTAAGATAGCTGTGCTACTGGAAGCTGAGTTTCACCACTAAATGTGGTAGAAGTACTCTTTTTAATTCAACAGCCACATGCACCCGCCCCACAATACAAGAGCTCCAGCATGGAAGTAAAACCAGTGAACTGTTCTGCTTTCTACAACAAGGACCTGCTTACAGAAGGGAGTTCCTCCAGAAATTTCCCATGGCTTTATTTCTTTTATTTTATACTACTGAAGAATAAGTTCAGTTAGCTTCTTTTAAAACCACTCATGTCTATTGAATGTGCAAGCAAACTGAAGTGCTGATGTATTTTTGCCCCAGGTTCCCAAGTAGTGTGAGAAGGCCAAACCATGTCAAATCAAGAAGCTACAAAAAACAAGGTTTCTTTTAATTGTAGGAACATCAGGATGTGGCGTCACATGCCTTTTTCTCACCATTGAAACCAGCAGTGGTGACACTACTGATCTTTTCTTCATGGTATAGTGCTTTGGCCATATCAATACAACTAAAGAGCTGCATACGAAATAGGGTCACTGAAATTACCAGGCTTAAAAAGTCGTTATGTGAATGCTCTCCTCTTTTTCCCCCCATCTCCTCATCTTTAAATGTTCTGGTTTCAGTGCAAGCCTGCAAAGACTTTAGTGGCACAGTTAAGGGAACAGTGGGGCACAAGGACCTCTTTGGCTTTGCTGTGGATTAAAAAGACATGTGGAACTGCACCCTCAGTTTCGATCCAGCAAGGCACTGTAGCATATGCCTGTCTCAAATGTATGAATACTCTTACTGACGTCAATTGAAGTACTTGGAGCTTGTGAGTTAAGCACATGCCGAAGTGCTTTTCAGGCCTTGAGATTTTGCCATTCCTGTGTAAGAGTGTGTGCAAGTATTTGCAGGCAGGAATGTTAGTTTTCTAAGAGGGTGATAGCCATTTAATGGTTTTAATGGCTTTACTAGATGTAGTCCTGCCTGATTTTTTTCTGAACTGTTTTTTTCTTTTGGCTTTTCCAGCATCTTCTCTTAATATTTTATTTAAATGTAATAACTTCATTTTCTTTCATTACTCTTGTCTTCATTATAGTGTGCATGAGTGCATAGTACTGGCATTTTTTACAGTTCACTTCCCCCCACCCTCTTGTCTTCCAGTCCCATGCTTTTCTCTTTCTCTCATTTCTATGTATTTCTCTGATTGGGCTCCTCTATCCACGTTGTCCCTGTCTGAGGAAATTAGCTCTTACGAGGCTGCTGCCATCTCTTTGCAAGAAAGCAAAATGAACTATTGTCGCAGTATTATTTTCTTTTCCTGAAGGCCAAAGGGGGAGATGAGGAAAGGTTCCTGCAGTTCATTTTGAGGGCAGGTCCATAGGAAATACTTTGGAAGGGGGGTGATTGCACTGTTGCTACTTGTCTCTCAAGCCTGTGTGCAGATTTTGAGTGTTGGTTATAGAAAATACTGGCTGTGTACTTACATTATGCAAGGCTCAGCAAACTGTTAATGCGCAAATACTGTGGAGGAAAAGTAGAACGTAGCCCTGCTCATCCCTTTTTACAGTCCTTTTATCAACTTTTGGGAAATCGAATCCTGCTGATGTGAGCATTCAGGAAAAGCTAATTTCATAATTCACATACATTAAAGGCTTTTATTTATAAGACATTAATATTCATGTTCTTTCAGTCAAGAGCAGCACTATGTGACATGACTGTCCAGTCGTAAAAACCAGTGCATAGCTTCTGTTACTGAAAGGATCTCTGCAGTCTCCATTTGAGTATGACCTTCTGAAATAACTAAAGGTGGTCACATTTCTTTCAGGCTGGGTGGCAGACCAGGTATAATGATTTCTGGGCCCTGCTGCTTTGGAGAGCAGGAATACAATTTTCAGCATAAATATGTTAAGAAAAGTATGGTCTCTTAAAGTCTTCTGGGTAATATAATTTCTTATATCATAGTTAGTATTTCATTATAATACTACTTCAGCCGGCTCCTATTAATGCTGGTGGGATATCACGCAGAAGAAGGAAATGTGTTTATGATGTAGGTAATCATGTTTTTCCCCCTCACAAGCATCTTTGCTTACATTCTTGTTGATTCCTGTTCCTTTTGTGGTATCATTTTATGCCCGTTACTCTTGCAGTCAAGGATGCAGTGAAATTAATTCCCTGTGGGCATTTTGGAAATTACTCATTCACTAATTTGGATGGAGGAGAGTGAAGGGATAAACTATTACTTCCTTTTTTCTGCTAACTTTTGTCAGATCCTGCCAGGGGTGAGTCTGTCATTTTTTTCCCCTTACAGACAGCCCTTCTCTTAATGCATTATAACCCCTGGACTAATCATGCCTGATGAGTGATCAGGCCATTCCTGCTAAGCTCTGCCTCCTGGCCCAAGTTGGGACCAGGAGCAGTGTTCCTGCATGCATGCCTGTCCGTGCCGTGTCCTGCTTTCCCCTCTGGAATAGCATTGAGTTGACTACAGGGGTTGCCTGGCAAAGTTGTCAGAAGCTTTTTGGAGTATTTTTTCTGGATATGTCTTTGCTTCTTTCTTTTCTTCCTATCCTTTTCGTGTCCCTGTTCACCTTGCATAACCACGAGTAGGGATGTGGTACTGGCTGAGGGACTGCCTGGTTATCAGCTCTGCAGAATCCATTTCCTTCACATGAGCTCTTTTTCAGAGGTGCTTCAAAGCGTTGTCATTTTATTGCCTGCACGCTACAAGCATGACTGCAGCTGCATCTGGGGCTTTGTCAGGGAAGCAGGAGTGTGCTCAGCTCTGGAGAGCTAACCTGTCCTCTGGCAGTTTGTGAAACCAAGGTTAGTATAATGTGAGAAAAATGGCCAGAATATATATATATATATATATATATATCTCCATGGTTGGAGTCCTGCTCGTGTGGAGGATGGCTTGCCCTGAGCTCCTGGTTAGGTCCTACCACTATCCCTGTCTTTAGCCATCTTGGCAGTATTTTTGCTGCTTTTACTTTTCATGTTCTCCCTCAGCATTGTGTCGTGGTCATGCCTTCAGAAGATCAGCTACAGCTTGGCTGACAGGCATGATAGCTTAGGAGGGAAGTGCTTCTTCATCTTTTACAATGGAAGAATATACATGAACACACTATACAGTTGCCTTTGGAAGAAAGCTTTGAAGATGTCTGTTCAGGCATGCTTTTGAAGGTGTCCTGAAATTTGCTCTCAACTATCCTCTGTATAGATGATTTATCACCATTCTTCTGTTCCCATGGAACAATAAATTGCATCTGGGCTGAAAGGTTATCCTTTTCCCTTAAAAGGCTTCATACTTTTGCACTGCTTCTTCCTTTATTCCATGCTCTCCAAATGTCCAGGTATTTTTTCCCCACCAGACAAGACCCAGTATTTTAATCAGGAACCCACAGGTTACAAGGCTGAAGCAACACAGTACAGCGCTTCAGCTTTGAAAACTTGTTCCTCAGTGGAAGAATGCTATTGAGATAGTTCTAGCTGGTTTCCAAATTTCAAATCCACTGACTTTCTCAGTGATTAGATCACCTTCTTCAATAAAAGCTCGGATCTGTAGCTGATCTGAGGGAGTTAATACATAGTTTAATTTCAACACACATGAATAATGTTAAGCCCGTGCATAAACTAGTCTAGTTAAGGAGAAGAACAAAATAATAGGTAATCTCTTGAGGCAACCCTTTGAAACAAGAAGTAATATCTTATAAATTTTTAAGCACGTAAGAAAAAAGATTGAATAGCTGGCATTATTTGAGACAAAAGACTGTAAGAACAATTCTAAGGCTGGCTGACTGACCTACTGTTCAGCTGAGAAACTAGGACAACATCTAGTAAGGGAAAGCTCGGTTATAGCGGACTGGTTATCAGGGCTGCTAATCCTGTCATAGATAAAAGAATATAAAACTGTCAAAACCAGGGTATTAAATCTGCATCTCCCAGGTTGCTGTCATTTGTCTGACACCCCCCCCCCCCCCCCCCCCCAAATTGGTTTGGTTGGTTGGTTGTGTAGGAAGTCCCTGGAGAGAAACTAAGACTATTTCCACAATGATATGACCTCTAGGTTCTCAAAGGTGCAAGTGTCTGGTCTCAGGGTTAACCACAGCAAAACATGCGTTGTCTTCTTACATTCATGTATGTCATACTTAGTTCATGCCACGGCATGAGAGAGTTCTCTGGAGCAAAGTGTAATGCTATACAGCCTAATTTCATGGTATTTTCCAGTGCCTGCCTTGTCTAATGCCCGTCTAAGTAAACTTTCTTAGCTCTTCTGTGTTGGCGAGGTCGGTAATCTCACTGTTCTTTCTGTAGAAGATTCATGTGTCTGGCTCTTCCCGGACTAGGTTGAAGACCTGCTTTATTGTCACTTCTGAAAAGTACCTCTGCCCGCGTTTTCTTGGCACAGCGAGTCTCCTTGTTATTGTCAGTTTAACTTTCTGGTGTGTATGACCAATGCAAATATTACTAGGGCTTAATAAACAACCTACCTTTGGATGACTATTACTGTTGTGATTAAAATGATACAAGGTTGGTTGCTCATTGATTTATGCTTTTTGGCCATCTTCCAGGATGGAACTGTAACTTCATTACACAAGAGTTTCAGACTGGTACAGAGTCGCCCATTTATTTCCTTCAACTGTTACTGAGCTGACAGCTTGCCTTTGGAGGGTCATATATTCAAAAGCTGCCAATTGGATCTTGCTTCATTTTAGCCAAATGTGGCACAGACTCTGAAGTGCATTTTCTCCCTAATACATGCCCCCCCCCTTTTTTTTTTACCTTCTGCTTTCTCTCTCTTCCTTCCCCTTCCCTCCCCTCAATTCCTCCTGCTGAAAATAAAAAAGGCCTGGGAACAGAGGCAATGCCACAAATAAAAGGAATTAGGGTTTTTTTTTGTTGCTGCCTGTAATTTTGGTTTCTGTTAATAAGACTTTAGTTTCTCTGGCTAGATAAGTTGTGCATTGTGGAGAAACACATGGGTTTCAAAAATGGTAAATGGAAGATATTTTTCATCTTGCTGTTTCTGCTAACCATACTCCTACCTCAAAGTTAGCTGCTTATTTCCAAATCGCTCCTTGTGACTTTGTTTTCCTCCTCCTGCTTCATCAGTACTCTCCACTGCTCTTTTGGTACCTTTACTTGGGAAGTCACCGTTTGGAAGCCTGTGTAAAGTTGTCACCAGGACGTCTATGTACTTAGCTGAAATGGGGGGGAAGACAAACGATGCACCATATTTCCCTATGTAGTACTTGAAATCAGAAAGTATATTTCTGTCCTGGTACCCAGACAAAGGGTTTCCTCGCATTGAGAAGTGAGAACAGGCTTAAATTTTTTTTCTGTCAGTGGGATAGCACCTTGAATTCTTCTAAGTGTTTTACACAACTTAGCAGCTTTTTTTGCATGTCTCGATGCATTCCTGGGAAAATACATGTTTTTGCAGTTCAGTCTTAAAGAAGTGTTCTTAATAACTAAGCAAGATGAGCTGAAGAGTCTATTTTATAAAGTAGACAATTTTATTTGGATTTCCCTGGCCTGTCTTTTAAATATGATGTTAAATGTGATGGAAGAATAGAGTTTCAGTTGTGAACCAATGCATTCTGTCTATGAAAACTCTTTTTTCAATTAATTGCTTTCAAATTACTTTTCCCAAGTAATTCCTGACTCTTTTTTCAGTACATATTTATGTGCTTGTAAAGTGGAAAAATAATATAATCAATACCTGAATAAATATTACTATTTAATGCATTAAGCTGCTTGCTTTAGTCCCAAAAGAAACTCTAACATTGGTATTAGATGAAAGCATGCATATATCCGTTTCCTCCAAGAGTCTGTCTCAAATTCCTTATGATCTCAAGATTGATAATTTTGATAGTTATTTTTAATTTTAGCTGTTTATACATTAATTTTATAGAAGTTTGTCATATGTTTTATAACTTTAGTGTGGATTATTTCTTAATTTTGCCTTGTTTCCTACTTAAGTGATCTTCTATAATTACTTGATTCACTGTGGTTGTGTGTAAATGAAACTATGAAATCTGTTGTCAATTAGCAATCAATTTGGTATCCATATTTTTAGATGTTATAAATTGCCTATTAGAGCTAATTTTCCAGGGCATCTCTATCTCTGTTCTTAATGTAATGCAGAATATTTTACAATAATGCCTAGGTTAACAATGATAGTCTTGCTGTATTGTGCAAAAAAGGCTTCTGTGCAGACCCAGCTGGGTTTCAGGCTTAATTCATTGCTCTATGGTGGGATCACCACAGCTGCTGTGGGGCCTTTACAAATGCAAAAAAGCTGTCAGTGTTTGTTTCATCAGATGCATAAGTGATGAGGCCAAGTTGAGGAATCCATTCCAGCGTGCGGTGTGCATGCTGGAGGCATTATTGTTTACAGAATTAGTGTCTTAATGCTTTAAAATACATGGTGCGTGTTTTGCCTTAGAGCAAAATATTTTAGGAGTAAGATGGTTTAAGGATCCTCTTCAATCCAGTCCCCTCTTCTAACAGCATTTGCCCTGACTCATGTAAATGTGTGTCTGAATTACTGCGCTGTACCTGCCTTGGTCATGAGTAATTCAGTTCTCCTGTCTTGTGCATCTTTTTTGCTAGTACTTTGATTATCGTAAGCAGCTGCAATTAAATAACTGCACAGCTTTAATGCAGATTTTTTCCCCCCCTTAACTGTCAGCTGAAGGAGTTGCGCTAACAGTCTCCTATGGTCACCAGAAGTCAGAGTACTTCTTTTGGCTGTCAAGGCTTGAACAAGGTTCATTCCAGCCAATTAGAGAGTAATGATGATTGGTTTCAGAGGGTGCTGCTTAAGAATGCAAAACATGCCTCCGTGGTGGGGCTGAGCACACAGTTCTTCTACCAATTCTCCTTTCCTTTGCTTGAGGCTCCAGGAATGTAACATGGAGTAGGGCTTCTGCTTACATGACGCCAGACTGGCGTTTCGGGGACAGAAGCAGGGGGTTCGGGTCTCAAATTGTTTTTCTGTGGGAGTGTTCATGTGATCTCCCAGTCTTTGTTGCAGTCTGTTGGCTGCGTGCGTGAGGTTTCATTAGGGCACGGCACCCTTTCCCGTATCGTGTAACTCTACCGATAATAGGCATTGCAGGAATTTTAACTAATGCGCTGTTTAAGCCGTCGTCGCTATGATTTTATTAAATGTGCTTGCAGCGTGGAATTTTGCTAATGCTGTAGAGTGATCTGTTATGCAAATTGAATGTAAGAATGGGCTAGTGGGATTTGTTGTCTGTATATTGGAAACCTGTCTTTTGCATTTGGAAATGAAATGAGCTAAATGGTGTCGGCTTCGGCTGCTGCTGAAATGCTCAGGCAGCCTTTGCTTTTCTGGTTGGGAGTGCAATATTGTCACTGGAGGGGCCGAGTTTGGTTTGTAGGGAGGCACGCCTGTCTGGAAGTATGCTTGCTGCTGGTACATGCTGGGCATGTATGGGGCGAGTTGAACAACGTGAGTGTAGGATAGCCTAGGCACAGTCATATACAAATTAGATTATGAGATTTATTCTGGCTGGTCGTCATGGCCGGGCAAAGCTGTGTTCTCACTTACGCTCTTCTGCCATAATGCAGGCAGATTCCTATGCTGGAGCAAACGATGTTTAGCTCAGCGCACGACTGGTAGTATCCGTCTTTGTTGGCTAAATGGTTGGCCTGTGGCTAAAAGCAGCACTTCTCTGGGTGTGATGTGTGACGAGGACACTCTCAAGCCCTGCCAGGTGAAGTGGGAAGGCAGGGAGTTTGGCTTCGTTTCCAGATTTGCTGCTTCACAGAGGCGCATGAGCTGCCGTAACCCAGCAGACAGGAGAGAAGCGGTCGCCTCCTCCCCGCGCTTGTTGCTGCTCTCGTGGCCTCTGTTATCTCCAGGCTGAGGCTCAAAAGACGACCAGCCTCCCCTTCTCGTGCTGTTCTTGGGAGCAAGTTCCTTGCAGCGCTCCCTCTGCCAGAGCTTTGTAGCTAGAAAAGCGGTGGCAGCCGAAAGAAATCCCCACCTGGCACCCGGTGCCCTCCGTCCCTCCCTTTCCCGCACCTCACTTACAGTCGCTGTAAGCGCTACCATTTATTTCCTTTGGAGTCTCTGTTGCTATTTGATTATTTGTTGTTTGCCGTGGGGCTGGCAGTGGTGCGGGAGGGCTGTTTTTGGGGGTGCCGAGCAGGGTATAGTGGCAGCAAGAGCTTAGGCAGGACCTGGAGGAGCTGTGCTGTGAGTGCTGGGTCTGGCCTTCTGGTCTGTAAATTGGGGGAAGAACGACAGCGGGCTCTAAACTGCAGCTGATGAAACCGCAGCATAACGCATTCTCTTGACAGAGATGGAAGTGGGTTGAATGTTTTTAAGGGAGATGGTTTTAAGAAAAAACCAAAACCTCCTCGGCAAAAGGTCTGTTCGTTTTTTAACGTTGGAGCCCTGCTCAGCCTCACGCTGACGGTAGTTTGGCTTTGCACAGATGGAGATAAAGTGTCTGAGCACATCGTGGGGCGTTTGTATTTTGGGGGCACGGTGCAGTTACGAGCAGCCTTTGGTGATGCCTGCACGGGCGAGGCTGAGCCGGGAAGCTGCTGGTTTTGCTGTGGACGCAGTGTGATGGATGGGCCGCTGTGCTAATCCTCCAGCGGTGGAAACGTGCTTTTGTGAGACACGAGCGGTCCTCTCGGGCAGAAAACGGGTGCCGGAGTGCCAGGAGGTGAGGTTTATGCCCGTGACGTGGGTTTCCCTGGCACGCAGGCTGCTCCTGCGCCCCGTCCCCGCACGGAGCGGCCCGAAGTCGAGCAGGGACGAGGCTTCGTGCTGCGGGGGACCCTAATAAGAGGCCAGATTCTGCGCTGTGCTGCGGGGGGACCCTAATAAGAGGCCAGATTCTGCGCTGTGCCGTGGGGGACCCTAATAAGAGGCCAGATTCTGCGCTGTGCTGCGGGGGGACCCTAATAAGAGGCCAGATTCTGTGCTGTGCTGCGGGGGACCCTAATAAGAGGCCAGATTCTGTGCTGTGCTGCGGGGGACCCTAATAAGAGGCCAGATTCTGCGCTGTGCTGCGGGGGACCCTAATAAGAGGCCAGATTCTGTGCTGTGCTGCGGGGGGACCCTAATAAGAGGCCAGATTCTGCGCTGTGCTGCGGGGGACCCTAATAAGAGGCCAGATTCTGTGCTGTGCTGCGGGGGGACCCTAATAAGAGGCCAGATTCTGCGCTGTGCTGCGGGGGACCCTAATAAGAGGCCAGATTCTGCGCTGTGCTGCGGGGGACCCTAATAAGAGGCCAGATTCTGCGCTGTGCTGCGGGGGGACCCTAATAAGAGGCCAGATTCTGCGCTGTGCTGCGGGGGGACCCTAATAAGAGGCCAGATTCTGCGCCGAATGCCACAAGTGCTCCCTGAGGGGATGGGGGGGCAGGCGAGCTGCCTCCTGAGGTCTCTCCCAGCTTTATTTTTTCCTCTGGCTCTCTGGTCTTCTGTAGGTCGGGTGGCAGAAACAAAGAAACGGCTATTAAATCCAGAAGGTGGAAGGAGCAGAAAGAGAATGAGTCTTTTTTCCCCTTTTCCCAGGGCAGGCTGGTTACTGCGCTGCCTGTCCTGGGGGTGGCTGCTGCTGCCGCATCCCTGCCCACCACAGCATCCTTGCTTCTGCTGCGAGTCCCGGCTGACCCTTGAGTTTGAGCTTAGAGCTAGAGCTGCTTCATGGGAATATTTTAAAAATGAAACCAAATTATCTACAGTGTAATTTCTTTTAAAAAAAATAAATGCATTGTTTTATAACCAGGCTTTAGAAAAACTCAAATTTTGAGCCAAATCAACTTTGTGGTTTCCTGTTGCCCTTTGGGTTGCTGGTACCCTGCCAAATCATGTTGGTAAAGAAAACACTTCAGTAGTTACATACACACTTGGATACATTTAACTGTCCTGGAAAATGCAGTAGTAATGTTTTAGGTGTAATAAGCATTTTTATTATTCTTATTTATTAAGATTTCTCCCCCCACTCCGATATGTTAAGCTGCTAATGAGGAAGTAATGAAAACTGGGATTCCAGCGTTATATTTAGACTTGTAAATGCATTGGCTTTGGAAATAGACTTGTCAGTGTTAATGCGGATGTTTGCTGTGCCAGCGTCGGGAACGTATTTCATCATAGGAGGCTGTGTCAAGCAATTGTCCCCTTGCTGGTGAATTGGCTCTTGATGGAGATTCAGAAGAGCTTATTTTAATTAGGCTTTGTTTGAAAACATGGCTCAATCTACTAATTGAGGTAGGTGCTACTTCCCCGTGGACTTCTCAGAGTGTTAATGCAAAATTGCTGGATATTTGCTTTTTAAGCATACTAATTCTGTCCTATTTGTATGAGAAAAAGACAGTTGTGTGGAAAGAACTTCATATTTTATATTAAGAAATGAAAAAAACTTCGAGAAGCACGTGGTTAAAAACAGTATTTCAAAACGCTCTACTGGGAAGTTGGATTTTTGGATGAGGAACATGGAGGTAATGTGGTGTCACTAATGAAGCACCGAGGCTTTGAAGCAACAAATCGGCCTTGGGAAAGTGGTAGTGAGCGCTGAAAACACTGATGCACGCTCTCTGAGGTGATACACAGCTTTTTGCTTGATACCCACCATCACTGGTGTGTGCTCACCTCTTCCTGTGACAATTTTAATGTAGCAGAGAGCTGCTTTCTGTGCTTTCGTTGACAGAAGGCATGTTAATATGTGGCTGCCCAGTCTGCTTTTCTTTTAAATAGCTTAGCTGATGTTCAAGGCTGAGGGAAGTACAAAACAAACTCTGAAAATCTTTCAGATGTTTTAATTAAAAGTGATGGAAGTGGAGAATTAGAGCCACTTCTGTGCTAGGATGGCTTATTCAAACATGCAGCTTAACCAGTTAGACTGCAAGGTGGAAAATGCTGGAGATCATGTATCTGAATTAAGCAATTTTAATTTGGTCTTTCATCTGTGTCATTACCGAGGGACATCCTGCAGGCTGGTTTAATGAACTCAATCTAGAGGTGTGCAGAGGCACATCTCTTTGCTTGACAGCAGCAAGATGGCATGCTATGACTGGCAGACATATCTTCAGCTTGTGTAATTGTCTGCTCTTGTCATATGATGACAAATGGAGCGATGATCATATTAAACAACAAAAAAGTTCAAAGTAACACGAAGGCTCTGAATAAACTCTTGGAATCAAAGAGATTCTCACATGACAGCATGTCAGCATGGGTATTTTTAGCCTGAATTAATGCAGCTATAGGAAATTCCCCTCCCCCAGAGAAGTATTACTGTGTTAAGTTAAATGTCAGTCAGAATTTTTAGCTTAAATTCTCCACTTCCTACAGGTGTGGGAGCTTGTCTCGTCAGCCCTCAGTCTATGTTGCACATGCAGGCAAGGAAAAAACTGTCCCAGGTCAGTAGTTTAAAAAAAAAAAGTTTTGTAACTAAAGTTTGTCTGTTGACTGACAAATCTGATTTTTTGAATGAGCCTCTTCCAAACTCGGATGCAATAAGGATGAGATCATGCAGAAAAAATTCATCAGGAACTGAGCATAGTTTGGAGTTTTGGCAAATATGTTTGAGGGGAGTAGAAATTCCCTTCTTTTCCCTTTTATTTATCCAGTTTTCTCTCTCATCATGGATGCAAGCTAACAAACTTCTTTGCATTATGGTGTGAAGTTTTAAGTTTTGCAGAAGAAACTGTCCTTTTGATGAAGTCTGAAGTCAAGTATCATGAGAAATATTTTTCCCTTTGTGAATAAGAGGATTCCGCAGAAGGGAAGTACCTTTCTAAAAATCCAGGAAAGTTGTTTTAAAACAAAATGCAGTATTAGAGCATTGGGAAACAGGAGCTGCAAAGTAAAGAGCTAAGGGGACAGAAGCTTGCTCTCTCTCTCTCCCTTTCCCTCCCTCCTTTTCTTTCCGTGCAGCCCCCCCCCCCCCCCCCTTCCCTCCCCTGTGGGACTGAGTATAGAGTTAACCGTGGAGGAAAATGAGTGATATGGATTGTCAGCTTTATTGACTTCTTGGTGCTTGTAGTTTCACTTTGGTCAGGTTGGTATCTCTTGTCAGAGTTTAAATTAAGATTTCTTCCCCCCCCCCGCCCTGTATTTCTGTCTTCTGCTAGGGGAAAAACCCCCACATATGTTACCACATGTGGCCAGATTAAAACTTTCTCTTCTGAATGCTTTATCCATAAACTTCATAGAAAATTGCTTTACTTCTGGATTGCCATCTTTGTGTGGTATCCCAGCCCCAAAGGCACATTTTTAGATAGACGCTGTTTTCCAAAAAGACTTTTTTGGGGCAGCTGCCCTGGAGCTGGGTTTTGTTGCCACAATGGATGTGGGGAAATGCAGAGTGCCCAGCCCAGAATTCAGCAGTACTCATCTCAAAACAGGTCTTAAATACAGCCTTTTTCCTTTGTTGGTTGAGTTAGTAAGTGGCAGGAAAATGCTTCGTCTTTGTGATTTCTGAAGTATCCTTAGTTTACTTTTGGATTTGAAAATTTTTACTATGGTGGTCCTGTAGTGGTTTAATTGTAATGAGAATAGTGCTTTGCATATATACGCCTCATTAGCTGGTACAGCTGGGACTCTCAATTTCAGCAAAAAGGTAGTCTTAGTCAAAAGAGTGCCTATGTAAAAATAGCACTGTACTACTCAACAGTTAAACCTGCGTGAAATATGTCAGTTCACTAAATCTATGTGTATCAAGTCTCTTAATGCATTGACAAAGCTAATTTTTATTAGCTGTTTTATTCTTAACATTGTGCAGCTTCCAGCTTCTGCAGAAATTACATGTAGCTACTGCTTTGGTACAGGTATGAGTGAGGCCCTATCTGCATCAAGAACATGCGATGATGTTAGAAGGCTTAACTATAATTCTGTACCTAGTTTTGGATACCATTTCATGTCCATTTTTAAAAATGTGCTAATATATCATTTTCCCATACGGATGAGGGGCAGAGGAGCAGGTTTCATGTTAGACTCATGCTCGTTTAAAGGTCGAATAAGCCTGAATCTTAGAATTGTTGCAGGAGAATCAGTTTGATTTGCAATCTTGGAGCTACAGAAAAAATCATTTCACTATTTCACTCTTTCTGTACTAGTATGTTTTGGTATGAAGGGCCGTGGAGAGCTGGTAAACCTGGATTCCACATTGCCGCCTAAGCTGCAGTATAAACAAATGCACCTTAAGAAGATCTGCTGCCTTAACCCTCTTCTCTTTTTAGTAGAGATGAAAATTTTGGAGCAGAGTTGATGTAGCTTAAAACAGGAATAAAAGCTAATTGGGCCTATTTGCTTGTTTTGTGGTTTGAAAAATAGGCGGTAATCAGAGGTGCGATTCAACATCTGGACCGTTCATGCAATAACAGGGAAAGGCGGAGTTAGGCTGTAGAGGGCTTTAAAGTGTGAAACAGCAGAGAAAAGGGAATCAGTCAAGAAATGCAAAGATGGAAGTGACTGAGCCAACACAGTAGTTACAAAAATGATTTCTATGAAATATTCTGATGGTATTCATCAATGTGGAGTGAAAGAATATTGCAGTAATGGGGAAATAAAAGAGTGAGAGTCTTTCACAAAGCATTTTAGCTTTGAGGAAGATTTGTGTCTCTGACATTTTACAGGAGGAATTGGCAAGATTTGTCCCTGGTATGAATACTAGTGCCTGCAGAGGGGTTTGAAACACTTGATAGCCATATTGTATTTTGAGTGACAGGTAGTCAGTCGGCAAGTTGCAGGGTTTTACAAAACTGTTCTTGCAGTTGTGTGCAGAAAGGTGGGGGCTGGTTCTGTTATGACTCTCCCAACAGTAAGGGGAAGAGATTGTCAACTTTTAAATCATCTGTCTTCATTTTGACTACAAAAAGAAAATGTTTGGAAATGATACAGGCAACATCTTCAGGGACACTAGAAAACAGCATGTTTATTGTGGTAAACAGACAGTCGACTTGCTCCACATCTCAGCGATCGTTTCCATGTTGGTTTTAATCTGAGATTCATTTATATGCGAGCCGGTGGCTTACATGTGGTGGATGTGATCGTTGGCTGGCTTGCCAGCATGCAGTCAAGTGCTCTTGGTTAACACCACTCATCAGCCACTTGTGTAATTGCCATGTGTTGGTCAAGATGATTGTGTAGCATCTTTCAGTTGAGCAGCATAAATTTGGAGTTAGCTGTGCTGGAAAGGATGCATCTTCTCTGGTCAGCCTCTCCTTATTTCTGTTACTAGTGGAGTATATGTATGGGGGGGTGTGTGTGTGTGTGTGTATATATATATATATGTGTGTGTGTGTGTGTGTGTGTGTATTTATGCATGTGACCCAGATGAGGCAGTGCGAGGTTTCTAGCAGTTTGAGAGTCCAGTGGGAAAGCTCTGGCAGGGTGAAATGGGAGAGCCTGTTTTTGAAGGTAGCTGCTGCACGGTTTTTCCTGTCTGTCTTTTTCCTTCATCCATGTTACTTTAGATGGCTTTTACCCTTCTTTCTCTGTCCCTCATATATTTGTTATCCTTCTGCCATACATGTGTACTTCAAATTGTGTGGCAGCAGTATGGGATTATGGGGTCCCAGCTGGATTAGATTGCTGGGCGTTACGCTAGTCATCTCATACATAGGACAAGAATAGGTTGTAACCAGTGCTGCATGCCTTGTCATAAATCTTGGTTCAGGACTGTATAAACAAACACGTTAAACATTTGATTCTTCAAAATAATAAGCTGTATCTTTCCTTCTGCCTCTCTGCTCTTTTGTCCTCCATCCATCTTCTGCACTCACCTTCCCACAGGAATTATCTTCCACAGTTTCAGTGTAAAACTGAGTCTCCGGACTTTCATAAAAGACTTGGAGAATTCTTAGCCATGTAGGTGATGTATTTCGGTGCGCTACCACTGTTTATTTAACACTGGCTGCCAGGGCTCCCAAAGCTCTCCTGGATTGCCCATCGATTCCAAGCTGGTTGCTATGACTGAGATACTGATTCGGTATGAAAATGTGTTCGTTTCACAGCATAATTCATGATCTCTTACTGATCCTGAAGCCATCTGTGGGTCTCAGGTTCATGTAAATATTTTGGGGAGAATCCTTTCCATTCTGTAGGTAGCACTGTTTAATGAAAATGTCAAGGGCTGGTATCAAGTGGCAGGATTAGTCCTTGCTGTAGCCTATGGAGGAGAGGTTGAGTGCCTGGAGGATGGATGCAGTACAGCCAAAATGCCTCTGCTACCTACTTCAGTGTCGTTTATAGAATTTTGAACTGTGTGCTAAGGAAGAATAAAGCGAACATAAATGTATTATTGCTCCTATTATAACACTTCAGTAGGATAAAAAGAGAGAGAGAAACTTCAATAGCTCTGATGATAGCCTGCCAGAGTAAATGTTGGCTCAGAAGCAACTGTGGTAATATAGCTTTTTCTCTAAATCTGTTTGAGTTAAACGAGAGTGGGGCCAAGCTGGGAAAGAGTTTATGTGTAGTGCCGTCTCTGCTCCTTCCAGGATGCTCTGGGTTCTGCAGCTGCCCCGTCCTCTCCATCCCTCCTCAGGTCTCAGCAGAGCTGAGCGGGTCAGGCTGGAGGATCTGTCAAACTCACCAGCAGCAGTAGAGTTTATATTGCACGTGACACCGGAGGGAGGGAGGGTTATCTGAGCAGGCAAGATTTTGCACTTAAATGTGGAGCTTACTAATAGCGTGGTAAAATAACAATTTTAATAAAAAAAATATATGGTGTGAAGAATGCGGGCTGGCATGGGTGTCTGATTCTTTGGTATCTGACATCTGGCTTTACTTCTGAGTTTGTGGGCATGAGTTCAGCTTTCGTCTGGTCTTACAGCTAAGACGCTCTCCTGCTTTTAGGACTATATAAATAGAGGAGCCGTTTATAGGCAGCTTCTGAAATACGGGGGGAAATGACCATTTTTAGAATTTTAATTTGAAACACGTGTAGATGCGAGTTAAAATCTTACTTATTTAGTCTCTTTTGGGATCAGAGGGAGAAGAATGTCTGCAATGAAGACAAAGGGTTCCAGAGCCTGTGGAAAGATGTTCTCGCTGCTGGTGGCTGTGGTGATGGCAATTGCTTTACCCTCACTGGGTAGGGGATTTGCTGCTACTTTAAACTGGTGGCTGAAGGAGAGATGCTGGGCTAGTCTTAAAAATTTCTATCACTAGGTTTTTCTAGGTCATAGGTATTAAGTAGGAGAGGAGGGTGTTGGTTGAATGGAGAAACTTTTCTTAGGATGCTATCACACATGGAAGGTAAACAGGAGACAGCTTGATACTGGGTTAAATATTGCGATTGTTGCAGCAAGTGCTCTTGTTGCCTTTATTCATTTGTACTGAGAAACCAAAAGACACGTGGAAATCAAGCAGTTACAAACCCATGCTTTTGATTAGAAACGAAGAAAAATTGCAGTAGGCCTTCTAAGGATAGACACACAGACCTCATCTTGGCTAGAAACAAAATGTCAACACAAATTCCAAAGATGCCCTTGATCTTGGATCTTTGTGTCCGTGTTTGAAAATGATGACTGTGGTTTCCTGGTATCTAAGTGCAGGAAAGTAGCAGGAACCACAGATATTGCGGTATGCCCGCTCCATTGTAGTTTTGGTGCACCTTTCTATCTTAATCCTGCTGAAAATTTAGTTAATTGTGAGCTGAGATCTTCATCTGGTGCAAACTGGTAATTGGTTTTTAATGGATCTCTGCTGAGTAAATTTCTCCTCATAGGATTCTTTACTCTCAGTCCCCTTTACCAGCTAGTATACCGAATGCTGCAACATAGTTTGGCCGGGGGAAGGAAGGGAAGAATGGGAATGGAAAGGGCAGCAGAGAGATATATATGCATACCAAAAAAACCCCATGTTGTGGGATCTTGTAAGGTGAAGGGTACTAAATAAATGTACATGATTAGATAATTTACCTTAGCATTGTAAAGCGTTGCTGTTTAAGAATCAGTTGTAGCAGGGAGGATTTGTTGGGGCTGTGCTGTTGTGGTATTGTTTAATCTATATATGCTCCTTCCTAATAAAATGTGTCAGTACCATTGTATGTTAGTTTGGTTTCCTGCCTCTCTTCTTCTCTTACAGCCTTCTAGTTGGAGACACGATTACAGTCTTGGGAACCTGTTTTGCACATGTCTGTGCACTGCTCACGAAGAAGCAATCACTGTAACTCATAAATATGTGCACTCGTCCTCCAAAGACATATAAAACATATTTGAGCTATAAGGCTATACAAACATGAAGCAATGCTGATGACGACATGCAAACCACAAGGGGGAAGCTTGACTGGCTCGATCTTTTTAGAACCTGGAAATGTTTGTATAGCCTTGTTGCTCAGCTGTGTTTCTTCCTTGATAGATAGATAGATAAGTAGGTATCAAAGAGTTGAGTGAAACGCATTCTTCAGCCATATAATGTGTTAAATCCTATCCTGTTGTCCAACTTTTTAGCTTAAAGTCTGGTTTTCTAGTTTTCTTCACCTTGCTTCTTACAGCTGCAAAAAAAAAAAAAAAAAAAAAAAAAAAAAAAGGTAGCGACCTGAGGACCAGCACACACAATCTGGTTCTCGCTCTGCAGTGGTTCTCCTGTTGGACAGTGTGCAAGAACTGCGTAGCCTAAAAGAGATGCCTGTGTATTATGTGATGCAAGTCACACGCAGCTTTATAGTCAATGCATTCCTGCACCAGAAGCAGTTTCAGGGAATGTTGGATCACGTGCGGAGTGAAGCTGGACATGATTATGGCCAGAAAATACATTGCTGTGTTGTAAGGCAGATACTGAATGAGTTGTGGTTTGGTTTTTTTTAAAAAACAAATTTCAAATGGTTTTTCTTTCCTTCCTTATATGCTACTTCCTTTCTCAGATTTGCTTTCTCAGGACAGAGGAGGAGACAAATTGTTCTAACACCTTTTATCATTTTTCTTTCTATCTGTTTTGCATGTTAAAATGATTCTGCGATACTCCACCTGTGAACAGCACGCTTTTTTTTTTTTTTTTTTTCCCATGACCGCAGTAAAAATTTGTAGCATTCCTTTCCCTGCCCTCCGTCTTCTGATAATTATGGAAAAATTGGCTTGCCAAAGGCATGACTTCATGTAGCTCCAATTCATCAAGAAACGTTGCTTTAAAATTTTGTAAATTTGAGATTGTGCATCGTGAGGCTGAAGGGTATAGTGGGGCTGAGGACCGTCCAGTTCTTTGGACAAAACGGTGAGTTACTGGGTCAGAATCAAATCGACGTTGTTTCTATGACCAGTAAGAAATGATATATACATAGTTGTTAGTATGTTATCAATTAATGTATCGTTAAATAGAGGATTTGAAAGCCTATGTTATATTATCTGTGATTTCCTGTGGTAGGGATGCTGAACTTCATGTTGCTTACAGCAGCCAGATGGAGTTGAGGTTGGTCCTGACTGTGTCTAAGGTGCAAGCCTCTGTCTTGGAAAAATAACAACTGTGAATATTTCCAAACAGCTGGAGCTGGAGACCGTTGCCTGGCTCTGCATCGAGAATAGAGGCTTTAAGAAGGATGCCACCATGTGCCGTGTGGAGAGACACACCGAGTGTCAGGGGTTGGCAAAACTTGTTTGCTTGGTTTTGCGTCATTTAAAGGCAGGAGGATTTTTTTTTTACTGTGAATTTGGAGCAGCATTTGATCTGCTTGTCCTTTCCCAGTCTTGCAGGAAAGTGTGACTGCATCTTTAATTTCCCCTGGGCACAACTGCCAGAAATAACTCGTGTGGTGCTCCAGCCCCGGAGCTGCCCCTCTAACCCAGTTCCTCGCCCTGCCGGGCTGTAGGGAGCGGTGTCTCTGTCTCAGCTTTCCAAAGGAGATGCAGTGGCAGTGATACCTGAACCATGCCAACTTTACCCCTCTTCTCGGTGACTACAACGCTCTTTGGTTGATGGACCGGACTGGGCTGGACTGGACTGTCAGCCGTGGTGTTTTTTTCTTTTAATGATGTTTCACGAAGTATTTATTATGTTCTGTCTCTCCTTGCATTTATGAAAGGATGTGACTGCTTACATGCTTCGCTTGACAGACCCTGATGAATGTCTCAAAATTGGTTGTGGATTCCTTTGGAAGAGGTTTTGCTTTTGAACCATGTGCATCATGAGCTGGTAGAGGGTAAAAATGGCTCATTCCTTAATTTTTGCTGAGAAGGAGAGCAGAGACACAAAAAAAAGACCACAAAAATTCGCCAGAACTACTCAGTTGGAGTTGTGGGAGAGGTTATATTGGTGTTTGGATTACTGTTTGGGTTGACTTTCTACTGGTGAAATTGATAGCCAGTTGGGACGTTTCTTTCTGTGAGACCCGTATCTTAACAAAACTTTTTGCTGTTGTCACCTAGCGCTGCTGAGTATCTGCTCCCTTACTGACAGGACAGTGGGTACCACCCCTGCAGGGCTCGTACGTAGAAGATCTCGGAGCCTGGCAGTTCAGGGATGTTGCATTTGTAAAGTCAGATTTGGGTAAAAAAAGAAGCTGTGTTACAATGGCTTCACTAACGCCCCTGCTTTGATTTAAAGAAAGAAAGTTTAAAAGGAAAATATGCTTCACTGTAACAGCTGGCTTTAAAAAAACAAATTGCACATTGTTCGTTCACTTTTTGCATCTTCCCATACAATGAAACATAGACTAAGTTTGAGTGCAAGCCTGTCTTGGAGGAAATTTTGCTTAGTGTCATACCCTGTAAGTTCAGTCTAGAGAGTTTCTTAAGCAAATAATGGGTAGATTTAAGGGACTAAAACCCTATACACTTTTGAACGGAGGCCTTTTCATCTTAGAATACAAAGAATTAATTCCTCTCAGTCTCTAAAAAGAAGCACAACATTTGCTCTTCTTTCCAACTTGGCAGCTAAATGGAGGTGGCGCAGTCAAAAGGAAGTGGCTACAAAAAGATGAAGCATATTGGTTGTGAATCTGCCAAAGGTGGCCAGCTGTACTGCTATTTTCAGCTAATTCTATGCACTTAGTCAGAGTTTTTGCTTAAATTAAAGACTAAAGGTATATTTACTGATCATTAGGTTCTCCTCCTCTATAAAAGGTTTTGTTCCATGGTTTAATAATGGGGATGGCACAGAAACAGAAGGTAGCCAACTAACCATTATTGTGTCTTTTCCTACGCTTAAATGTATCTGGTCCCTGTGATCTTTGGAGGCTTTAATTTGTACTTTGTGATAAATGCCTCTCTTGGTAGAGCCACATCATTCGCCTTCTTGACTTTTTCTCTTTGGTGGGACTATTTTGGAAAGAGTGACCTATCGGGAGCACTGTACAAATGCTTGTGTTAAAAGTACTGATACCAAATGCTTGAGCTAAATACCCTGTAAGTGAACCTGCCAGCCTGGGTATCCCAACTCTGGAGTGGAGGGTACCTGGGGTCAAAAGGCTGCTGATCATGCTCCTAGTTTCTCAAGTTTTTGAAAATACACTTTGCAAACCTATTTCTGAGGGAAAAAGGAAATGGAAACCAAATAAACAAGGTTCTCATCTGGACATATGAAATTTTAAAGTTTCTCTGAGACTTAGAGGAATTAAAAAAAAAGAAAAAAAAAGAAAAAAGGGCAAGTAAGGAGTGGTGAATTTGGATTTATAAAGGCAACTAGAAAAGTATATGTAGAGCTTTTACATATTAAAAAAAAATCTGTTAAGTCATTAAAAAATAATTAGGCAATAGGCATTCCTACAGTCATCCTGTTGGTTGTTTTTTTTTTTTTCTTTTCTCATTTCATGCCTATATCTTTGTTTTAAATTCTGTGAAGGGATACTTTCCCACTGTCCTTAGTTTGGAAAGCACCTTGTAAGTGTTGAGCCCTACAAAATTTTGGGCGTTCTCTACTACAGTGGGGTGCCTTAAAATGCTCTAAAAAAGGTCAGTTTTGTGTCATGGGCTAGCAAATTCCTTTTGCAACGTGAGCAAGGCAGCAGCCACAGCCTGTTGGCATCAGTGGGGCGTGAGTCATGGCACCCTAATCCTGCAGAATGAAGTAACGCATTTTCGGCGGTGTCCTTGCGTCATTCCTGCTGCTCTCCATCGGACGGATTGTCCTCAGCTTAGCGTTGGGGTGCGCTTTTGACTCTGTTCCCACAAGGGCATGTAAAAAAGGAAACTGCCTCCCCCATGCAGCAGCACAATAAATATCCTGGCAGGTCGCGGTCCATAAACTCTGTTATAATCTCACAATTTATGATTATGTTATTATTTGTGAAGAAAACCGTGAGCAAATCTTTTGTAAAGGAATGTGAAACGCTGAATAGGAAAATGCAAAAACACTGGTGCAGTTCAGGAGGATTTTTTTAGGAGGTTCGTATTGATCGCCTTGCACCAGAAGTTGAAATGGGTGATCTGTGGTGTGTTTTTGAAGCGTGACCGAGAGCGTTTGCACTCTGCTGATTTATTCTGCAGAGGTGCGGGTTTTGTTAGCGTTGCCTTAGTGCAGCTGCAAGCTGTTGGGGTGTGCTGCCTTCTTCACAAGTAGTCTGTGGTCCCCGAGGTTGCTCCTGGCCTCGGTGGGGCTGTGGAAATGCCCCATGTCTTGTGGGACAGGACTATGGGAGTTGTTTGACCTGTGAGTGTTCATGCACCAGTGCCCAGCGGGGCTGGTGTTTGCTGAACGAGCACATCTCTCACAGACACATTTTTGATTATGGATACATCCCTTGAGGATATATAGGATGTTTTTGACAGCCCTACCAGGAGAACGAATGTTGTTGGGACGGTATTGGGTAAACCTTTGCAGAATAGATGTGCCGAGCTACTTAAAATCAGTGAGAAAAGTGCATGTATATTCATTTTAAGTTACCATTTTATTCTATTATACTAGAACTGAGTGTTAGACAGTTTGGCATTCTCTAATAGTTGGTTAGCAAAGTCTTTTCCTCCCATCAAAAATATCTTTCCAGTTGGATCGCCTTCTGTTTATTTGTTTGCTTGTGTTTTGATCTTGAAAGACAAAATAGCTGTTTGTGCACAACAAAATAGCTGGATATAGTTTCTTGAAATGTGTGCTTAGAGGGTAGTATATCTGTCTTCCTGAAGTCTTTCCTGGATTTAAGGCGTACTAATAACAAAACTACTCTCGACATGGGCAAGGCAGACTCTGTGGACAAACTCGTGTGGACCCCAGGTGGCTCAGGGAAGAACGAACGTGTTTCTGCGAGGCTCCATTTGAAGCAAATGGCCGAATAGGAGAAGACGGGTTTTCTTCCTTTGCTGGAGCAACTGGAACTGAAATTAATTTTAAACAGCTCCCCTGCCTTTCAAATCTGCGATGTGTCTCTGTTTACTTAGAAGATCTGAGAAAGCAAGCTTTAGAAAACAAAAAGCATTGTTCCCAGTAACGAAGCGTCAATTGGTCCGTCATGGTTTTCAGTTGTTTCCGTGATTATGCTTGTGAAAGAGATTAAAATACTTCTCTTTTATTATCAGCAAAGTGAATTCCCCTGCTGCGGGCTTCTAACAAAGCGTGCCTGGTGTGGCTCTGCTCTGCCTTGTCCTTCACTTTCTGTCCCCCACGTGCTTATTCCTGTTTGGGCTGGCGTGTATGTGGCAAAATCTGTTCAAATTCAGTATCTTCGTGGTGGGTTTAAATTCGCAGACTTCTCACTTCTTCCCGACTCACTATAATTGTCTGGAGAGCTTAAGAATAATTGCTGCTTCTGTTTTTATGAATAATTTTTGGAGCATTCTTCACATTAGTAAAACCACAGAGCATATCAGTGAAACCTTGCTCTGAAAGGCAGTTTATGGGGGTTTTTTGGTCATCTTTGTTGTTGATGTGTTTCTCCTATCTACTCTCTGAAAGCAACTGTGTGGTCAGGAATGCTTATTGTTTTGTATTTGGGGCTGTCTTTTGATTGTTTAAACAAGCTATTTTTTTGTGTTGTGGGACAGTAAGCGAACATGTTTTATCAGTGCCTTATTTCCCATCAACCACCCTGTTTTTGTACCTGCAAAGCAATTTGAAGACAAAATATGGACCTGATGTTACTTTTTAGGTTACTTTAGCATGCTCACTGCCTATGGTGCAAGTTTATTCCCAACCTGCCGAACAGAGAGAATGTGTGAAGAGAGGTTACGGCATAGCATATTGAAGCTGAGGACTGTGCGCGCTTTGCATCGTTGTTGATTAATTTGTGATTGATCCAGGAATCCTGCATTTGGACGGCCCAGTGTGAAGACGTGCTGGCTGCACTTGCCCTGCGTGGAGCCATAAACTCTCCCAGTTGCTGCGACCCACTACGAGGCTCTCCTTAACTGCATGCGGGCAGGAGAGTAACCACGGCATTTAAAACCACAGATAGCTCGGTTCGACCCCATTTCAAGTTAGGACCAACATTTATGAGCCATTTATGGGATGGCGGAGCCTGCCTGCCCCTGTCCCCGCTGGGGCTCGGAGGGGCGGCGCTGGGGATTTGGGGCTCTCCTGGCTCTTGCTGGCGGAGGTTCTGGCCCAGCATCACGTCGCTGCCCGGGAGTCTGGCAGTGCCTCCTGTAATTAACAGCACGAGGTCCACATTCTCAGCTTGGGATGATTTTGAGGAAAGGTTAATGCCGCCCAGGCCCGTAAACTCATTGCTAATGAACTGTTTGCAGTAATATAGCAAGCGGCTTAAGCGTGTGGGTTCAGCAAACAAAGTGCGGTGGAAGGTTTATATAATTAGTGTTAACGTTTGGTACAAAACACGCCATCGACAGCATCAGCTGACTTATCTCATTATGAGCTATAGCTCTTTCATGAATCTAATAAAACATGAGTTTTTAAGACAGGGTAGTGAGAGTACGAGGAAGGCGTGAAATTAGATTAGAGTCTATAAACATAAACTCTGGCTTCCCTGCCCCCGTCCAAAGCAGCATTCAGGCTTCTCTTTTACAGAAAGCACGGGCTTTGTTTTTGAGCAGCAAGAGCCAGAATAATATCATTCTGGGAAAGTCCTTCTATCAGTCCCTTAAAGAGGTGTATTTTTTCAATTTCCTTTACTGGAATCTGGGGCTTCTGACTCAACTGTAGTGAAAGATTTAACCGAGCGGTTACTTAGTGTTTTGAAATACTGAGAATCCTGCTCTGAAAGGATGAGCATCGGTCCAATCTCCTTTGCTTCCGTAACATGTTTCCGTGATGCACACCAGTGACTGCGTGGCCGCTGTCTCCCTCTTGTTCCTCCCATCTTGGAAGACAAAAGTTCCTCCGTGGAAAGGAGAGGGGAAATGGTAAGCACCGACTAGCGCAGCGGTAAGAGCCAAACCTTCATTTGCAGAAGGATGAGGAAAATCCAGCAGTCCTGAATTGGGTTGCTGCTGGGCCAGCTGTGGGTTTGGCAGGGCGAGGGATGGGCTGCAGCATGAAGTCGAGCTGCGCGATGTCATTCAAGCTGGCGGTGAAAGGGGCGACTGTGCTGCCTGCTGTGACGGCGGCTGGGCAGAGCTGAGTTGCTTGGGGAACACTTATTGTTAATTTCCTGACTCCAGTGCAATTTAAAATTCCTCTCAAAACAACCCTTTTTTTTTTTTTTTTTTAAATGGTATTTTTTATTTAGAAACTAAATAAAACCTCAGGCAGATTAAGGAATGCTGCGCACGCTCCTGGAAGAAGTAGAGTAACTGCTGAAATCCGGAGCACGAAATAAAGTCAGTGCTAAGACATGGGGTTGGTAAGCAGGAGGAAGGGCTTGGGGCTGATCCCTGCACCCCTCAGAGCCTTTAAACAAGGCAAGAATGAACATGCCGTAGAGTTAGAGGACGTCTGAGGTTACCTGCCGTGAAAGAGCAGATTAGCATGCTGTGGTATTTTGTTAGAGGTTTTGAAAAATTATCATATCCGGATAGCAAACCCTTGTATAGAAATACAGTGCCGCTTCTTCATGAGATCGTTTCCTTCATCCTGAGGCGTTTATAAGAAAATCTAGTATCCTTCTGACATGGGGTTTACTGAGAACTGTCTTCATTCATAAAGTGAAGAAATTTATGGTACGAGGTTTTTTTTTAAAGCAACCTTAGACTCTGTGATGTTTTCACAACAGGAGGATCGACAGATGACTAACTGGATTTCCCCTTTGCTTTTTACAGCATTTCATAAATGCTGAATAATTTCCATAGGTTGAATTGTTTTCAGGCTGCTGAGTAGTTCAAGTGGAAAAATGCCTGGTATCGATAACTTTACCCGGTACACGCAGCGCTTCATAATCTCTTCAGTTATATTTAATATAAATACTATAGGCCAGTCATCCTCTTGTTGGTCCTGGCTGTCCCTCGGGCAGTTCCTTCTGCCATGCCAATACCTGCAAGCACTCCTTTTAATTCCCACAACCTCATGGGTCCTGGGTGTGGAGCTGGAGGCACAAAGCACCCTGTTTATGCTGACCCTGTTTGTCCTGACCTTACTCCAAGGTGCTCTGAGAACGAGCTGTCGCCTTCAAACCCAGGGTGGCAGCGTACTCCCTCTTGAGCTGGGACGATGGGTTTAGCTCCCTGGCTTCTTACTATGAAATAATCTCCTCTTCCTTATTTAAAAAAAAAAAAAGTTTTCTGAATTTTGCATAGAAATCTATATGAATTTTAGATTAATTTTCAGTTTTGCTGAAGGTTTTTCATGTCGTGTTCTTCAACGAAATGATTCATTGTTTTGCTCATTCATGATGTATCACCTGTGCAGAAGTATCTTTATTGCATTTCAGAAGCCAACTAAATTGGGCTTACAATGGGAGAGAATTAGTTTTTCATCATTAGCGATGTAGAGCTCAATAATGGATGCATCACAAGTATTTGTGATACTTGCCCGCTGGGGCATTTTTGTTGTTTCAGCAGCAGTGTTGTAGTGGCATGGTAGTGCTCTGTGTTGCATATGGAGAACATGCAGAGAAACTTTCATTTTCTCCTCTGCCAGTGCTTGGCTGGGGGGAATAACAGCCAGAGTTTGCTTGCTGCATTTCACTGGTAGTTGCTAGATGACTTTTGTAGTCAGTCTTTTTCTCCTGTGGGTCTAGGTAGTCTTAGGGGATGTTGTCAGTCAAAAAATGCTCCTAGGGAGGGATATCTATAGTAACTGAAGGTGGAAAACAAAGACAAGACGCAGTTGTAGCTGTTTGAGCATCATCTCTGCAGCGTTTTGCGAAGGTATGGGAAGGATTGTATGTGCACATCTATTTGTTTTCTTTTTAGTACTTGGGTTTTCTAAATGTGTTATTATGAGAAGGTAAAGTATCTTAAGTTTTGTGGGGTTTTTTTTGTTTGTTTTGGTGGTGTTTTTTTTTTAATTCAGAAAGCTGATGTTATGAGTGAAAGTTAAATAAGTTAGTGTGTTTTGGAATATTTGTTAAGCATCATATGTGCTGTACAGCCTCCAGGCGTTTTAGGAATAAGCTACTTTCCAGGACCTCTGATGACATCCAGATAATACATGATATTGGCCAGAGGTAAAGCTGCCTCTTTTTAATAAACTGTTGCAAATTTCCACTACTTGCCTTGGAGAAAACCTGTCCTTTGGGAAATGGAAATTTATTTGGGACTCATTCCAAGAGACGGTTATGTTCAAACCTTTTCTTCAGTCTGGAAAGAAACACAGACAAGAAGAATATAATTTTAATGAGTACAAGATGCCTGCGAAGTGCTGCTCCGAGTTCATCAGTAAGTGAACTGTCCCAACCCCAGCAGCAGTATTTGGTGTTTTTGGCTCCGTCAAAGGGCCTGGCATGGGGCCAGCGGGAAACAAACCCCACCGGCGGAGCGATGGTGTTCTGCCGGAGGAGTGCGCTGAAGCGGCTGAGGGCAGGAGCCAGGGAGGGTTTTGTTGCTGTCGGGAAAGATGTGGCGATTTGGCATTTTTTGCCGCTGCAGAAATGGGTGGTGTGGGTCAAATGAAGCGATTGCTTTGGCCCGTGGAGACATCTGGTAAGACCAGAGCCGGTGGAGAAGGGGAGGTGGGATGGAGAAGGGGAGGTGGGATGTGCGGAGTGACTGGGGCTGGAAGCAAGGGGAGGAGAAGGGTAGGGGCGAGCAGAGCAGCGAACCTCCCTATGTGTCAGCAGGGTGTTATGGCCTCGAGGAGCTTCATCTTAGGGCTTTTGCCAGGCCTGAAGTCCGTGGTATGGCTCGTCGGGTCCATTCGTTTGAGGGTGCCCACTGGACCTGATGGTCAGCCCATTGCTGTGTCCTTGCACGCCAGCTCTTCCCGAAATCTTTGCTACATCCTGCAGCCCCGGGGGCAGGAGGGGGAAGGATGCCATGGGAGGACTAGCCATTTCCAGTTGTGAGCGAGAAAGGATAAGCAGATTGAGGACGGGGGGGGGAAAGTAGAGCAAATTTTTTGTTGTCGCCTGCTCGCGTTAACGAGAGGAGCTGCGAGGTGCCTGTGTACAAGTTTAGATTTTGCTAAGCCAACTGATCTGTAAAAGCAGAGAGTAAATCCATTTTCCCCCCACTACTTTAGTAATTGGCAGAAGGCAGAAAGTCATTGTTGACTGAGAATAAACAGATTTCAGGCATTCCTAGACTGAGAAACCTGCTTAGCTTTCTAAAATCGGTCTCCCTGGTGCTCTGCTAAAAGCTTAATTGGCTGACATTTTGTATGTGAGAGATTTATTCTGCTGGCCTAAATTGAGTTATTTTGTGTAAATGTTTTTGTGGGGTTTATAAAATATTCTCCTCAGAACATACATGTGTGTGTAAACTCTGGACTATTTCTTTTGAAAGAGTAATAACGAGTACTAGATGTTGTGGCTTTGGCATACAGAGGATAATTTAACGTGGAATTCAGTTTACACTTTTAGTTAACCTCATGAGGGATTTTGCTGGTTAAAAACTAAATATCTGCTTTTTTATTCTTGCTAAAACAGCTGCTAAGATACAGTCTTCCTGTAATTATGAAAAAAGATGGCTGCGCTGGTCGTGCCAAATATTGGGGATGGATAGCCACTCTTCTCAAGGATGCCTTTCTAAACCGTGTAAGCGCAGGGGCATCGCCATAACAGGTACGACACAAGGCTTTGGGAGCACTTCGATCCTTTACGAGTTGCCAGGTCTCATTAGGAAGGAGTTAATGTCATCGCAAGCTGCTCTTGCTGCATGCTTCAACAGTGGCCGGACCATCTCCTCCTTCCTCTCTTCCTTGCAGTGCTCGAAAGTCATCTCACACACTTCCTCGCTCTGTTTTTAGTACGTTGTAATTAGTATTTTCATTCAAGCTTTAAAATTCCTTGGAGATTTGCCTAGGAGAGGGTTGTGCACTTTTAACCCAACTGCAGAAAAGGGATCTGCATCATATTAACCGTGAAATTTGCAGGTCAGCTTTGGAATTTCAATATTTGGTGTTTATAACTTGCTGCCTGGTTTGGGCTCTTTTGTTTCGCATTAATTTCCACCTCTTGTGCTCCCAAATGTGACTGTGTTTCTCTCTTTCTTTCTTTTTTTTTTTTTTTAAAATGTTTTGTGTTGGATTCGAGCACTTACTCCATCCAAATAGATGAACTTTCTTGGCAGAGATGAGCAGAGCCTCAGAGTCGCTACTTGGGGCTCTGCTGGTGATCTGGAATGAGTTTTAAACATTAAAGCTTGTTTACTTTCGGATTTGACAAGGGTTCCCCTTGGACCTTTTTTTACCATGCTGTTAGTACAGTAGATGTCTAGTACAGTAAAGGCCCCCCTGAAGCTGCAGGTGTCCAGCAGTCCAGGCTGACTCACTGAGGATGGAGAAGCCTAATTTCTTAGGGAAACAGGGCATGTATGGTGGCTTTCTCTGTGTCATCCTGCTCCGAATAGCTTTTGAACTTGTCTTCCAGTTCCTAACCAGAAGAGGGTTAGGAGTCCTTCAGATAATTCACTGTTTCTCTGTTTTTTTCTGATGGAAGCGAGCTGGAGAGATCCCAGACTGGTGACCCTGCGAGCAGAAAGGCAGGCGAAGCTCAGCAGCTGTCTGTGTTGGGATGAGTCCATCCCTCCTGCCCAGTGGCCGGGAAGCCTGGCAGGGATGGAGGGAGGTGGCATCGCTGCAGCCAGAGGAGCAGAAGAGCTTTGGGAGCAAAGGCCACGCAGCCGGGGAGAGCCCTGCTCCTCTCGCCCACCGGCCCCAGCTCACGGCATCCTTTCTGTACCCCCCTATTAAACTTCAACCGGACTTTATTCGGACGCGGTAGTCTGCGGGATCGAAAATGTACAGCACGGTTGCAATGCCTGTTGTTCTACATAAGATTAAGAGTGTTGTAGGAAAATGCTGATGTCTCAGAAATCGTGGAAGGTGCCAGCTGTGTGAAAGAGGGCTGGCTGAGTCAGAGCGGCTGGGCTGCCGTGCAGCCCCAGGGGAAGGAGGGTGGGAGGGAAAGGGCTCCCGTCTTGCTCCTGACGGGCTGTTTGGCATCGCTGGGAGGGGAAAGGACGAGCTTTGGCTGACGGTTGTTTTTCTGCGAGTTGTGGCTGTGTGTGTATAAAGAAGGTGGCTGCGACAGGCACGTTTTATAAACATTTAATGGGGGACAGCTCATGCTCTCCGCGTGTTGGACTGTACCCTAGCAGGGTATGCTGATCTCCCGTGCCTTCCGCCGCTTTTCAGCCTCGGAGTAATGGAACCCGCCCCATCGGCTTGGTTGTGCCAGGAAATGCTTCGGCAGGAAACCTGCAGGAAAAAAGTAATCCCGAGCGCAGTCCTTCCCTGTCTGCCAGGGGAGCACTAGGAGAACCTCTGGGGATTTCTGTGGGGCACTGGTTTTCCTGCTTTGTTGTAAAAGGGTTCTGCGGTCCCTACCCTGCATGGCAGCCACTTCTGGAGTAGGAGCTCATGAACGTCGTGAACCTGTGGCTTCCACCTTGTAGCTTAGATCAAGAAATAAAATATGTGCCTAAAGCAGTTCAGTCTTCTGGGGTAAATACTGTATTATTAACTCCAAAGGGTTAGTAATTGGAACTGCAGATGGAAATGAGATAAACAAAATTCATATATTAAGACGTTAACTAGAATATGGAATACACTTTTTGAAGTTAAATGGTATGGTCTGAGCCAGACTGGTGCCTTGCTTCTGCCTAAAGGGGCGAGTCCTGCTCCCTCCTCCTCCCTCATCAGCTTCCAGCTGTGGGCTTCTGCTCTGCCCCTTGTATCAGCTCAGCCCTTTGTCTGTTTGCACAGTAAACACGATCAATTCGCTGATTTGTTAGAAACACAATCCGAAAACTAGCGAAGAGGGAGGAGCGGGGATGGAGAGGAGGGAGCGGGGCAGGTCTGTGAGCGCAGGGAGGTTGCTCAATGGCATCGTCTCACCGCACCCTTGGACCAACACGGGCGCTCCGACTACCGTAAATCATCCCTCCGTGGTTCAAATCATCCCTCGGTGTTTCGTTTGAAGGGCGGCAGAGCCCTCCCGAGAAGCAGTGGGCACGCTGGCTGACTCACGGCGGGGAATGCCAAAGCGAAACCCCCGCCTTCCTGTGACGCTGGTGCACGGCTGTGTGCGCAGACGTGATTTTTTTTTTTTTACCCAGTTTTCCTCTTCAGCCCCTTTCCACGAGCCACGGCTGCGTTGCAGCTGCAGGGGCTGGGCATCATACTCGGCGTCCTGGATGAGCTGGAGGAATAAAGGCGAAATCTGGGGCTTCTGTCCCTGTTGATAACTGCTCTGTAGATGTTACAAAGGTGAGAAGTATATAGTAGAGAACATAACAACACGATGTAGTAGAGAATGTAATTTATTATGGAATTGGTAAAGTAGTTTTATATATTTCCCATCAAAACTGGAGTGTTTTATATTACGGAAAGAATGCCTGGCCAAAGTCTGAAGGATAATGTAAGTTCACCCTGTAAAAAATGCCAACATTTCCTGTTATTTCCTAGAGGATTTTTTGACAAGGGTTATGTTCAGTGTCAGCCAATAGGAGTAGACGGCGTCGTCCACTGAGCTGATCTGTCGTGAGCCCGAGAAAGTGCTGTTGAGTCTTTGACAGCCTCTCCATGTCAAGAATTGGTTGACCTAAGTGCAGACTAGGGAAGAGGCTGAGGGAAGGCTGCAGGACTGACCTAACTGGTCACAAATGCGGTGTTACTGTAGTTGTTGTAAGGGCTTCCTTTGTATTTGGAAAGTACAGCTTGCGTCGGTACATTTTGATTACAGGCTACTTAAGAAAATGAGTGAACTGGGGCTTTGCCAATGTGAGCAGGCTCATTCTGTTGATAAGCTCCTGGCAGCTGAAACTGCATGAAAAAGAGAAAAAAAGGAAAAATTAATAGAAAAGAAGAAGGTTTTACTCCATTCACATGATGTTGAGGAACTTCTAGAAACTTTATTCCGCAGTTTCATTTTTTCATTACTTTACAAAGGTTGCATTGATTTTGAGACCTGGTATAAACCCACGGCAAGTGCTTTGGTGCCCATTTTACAGGAGACAGAACTGCCGGCCGGGAAGCCCGAGGTCGATATTCACAGCAGGGACGTTGCTCGTTGGGGAGGGTTGGCAACAGTAGACGGACATTGCAGAATAATCGAGGTGAGCCTGAGCGTGTGGGTCAAGGCGCCCGCGCTTTGGTGCCGAGGGCCAAGCAAGAGTAGACTTTGCCAGATGAGATGTATGGAGACAGCAGTTCACTCCTGCTACCAGCTGTCTTGGAGGGCTTTTTGGCTAGTGCTGTGCCATGTTGTGAATGTGGTCTCGTAACAGGCCAGGCTGGGGGGTGTGCGGGAAGGGTGGGTGCCAGGAACAGGCTCCCACCACCACAGCAAATTCCCTGGCCTGCAGCCTGCTCCTAGCCCTTTGCAAGAGAGCAGCCAAAAAGTGGGAGATGTGAGTTATTCTGGCAGCGTGACCCTCCCTTGGCTGGCTGGTACCCCAAGGGATCTCTGAGTAGGTGGGAACTTACTCCGGTACCTGCGTTGTGTGCTGCAAGCAAAGCTCCTGTGGTTTATGTCCTGTCTAAGTCAGATGCTTCTAGCCCATCCCCACGTGTAGGTTTGGTGGGGTGGGTGGGCAGGGTGAGCTGCGTGGCCTCCCCCATCACCGGAGTGAGGATTCGTAGCCAGCCGGTGGGAGGATTGGGTGGAGGTAAGGATTAGCTGGGGGACTTCTCTTTCGGTTTAGCGTTTTGGACTGAATGGTTTCTGCCCGCTGTCCCTTCAAAGTGTTTAATCCTTTGTACTTTTGCAATGTCTGCCATGCAAAGATCTTCAAGGATTTTGCAGACGTGCATTCCTCCTCCTACAAATCTTGTCAGGCAGGAGGGAGTATGACTGTGCTTCCGTAAATAAGGAAGCTGGTGTACACAGCGACTTGCCAGGAGTCACAGGCAAACACGGCAAGAACTTTCCTCTGATGTGCTCCTTGCTGTTGGGTTTTTACCTCAGGACCATCTCCTCCAGTGGTGCCTCTTGGCTATCCCACTTACACCGGCAGAGTCCTCTTCCGTGGCGCTGGAGTCGGGCAGAGCCAGCTGGCTGGCTTTGCCAAGCTAGGGTGCGTAGTTTTTGAAATATAAGGTGTTTTCCTTCCTTGGAAGGAAGTTGGCAGTTGGCAAGCCATGTTGCAAGTAGCAAATCTGCCGTGGCAGCCTTGCTATCCCCACCCTCTTCAGTGTACACAAAAAGGGGCTGAAACAGAGGATGCTTGGAGGAAATACGTTCTGCTCTCTCAACGCCTCGTATTAATCATAAGCGGCGATGTCACGATAGCTAACAAATTAGATGCATCCTCCTTCTACTTCCTCCATAGTTCCTGGAATAGACTCTGAATGGTGTCTTGTCTCAAACTGCGGTAAATCAGCCCCGAACAAAGGCGTTATGAACAGGACTACCCACAGATGTCATGGGAAGAAACGAAAAATTGCAAGGCTTTACTTCTGTGCTATTGTCGCAGAACTTCTTCTTTTTCTCTTTTCTTCGTCAATGATTCAAAGCTCTAAGGAGGGTAACATCCTCTTTTTAAAACCTGCTGTCAAAACAGAAAGGAAATGTACAATGCAAACAAAAAACCAAATTCTGTTTAGGTAACAATGACCTGTCTAAGTTGTCCATGGTGTGTGGTCCACAGAGCTAAAGTAGCTTCTGTTTAATTTATAATATGCACATGCTCTGCAGAGTGCATCAGGAAAAAGGAGGAGAAAAAAAAAAAGGAAAGAAAAAAAAAACCCTTGTGGAAGAGGGGGGATTAGAAGCAAACTGACAGACTGTTTATTACGCAGCGTATAACTTACCAAATGGCTTCATTTTTCTTAGTGGTCCAGACTTGTCACTTCCATTTGGCAAACTCCAACGCTGCAAAGTCTGAAAGCAGCTATTATTGGCTTCTGCCCGAACTGTGCTCAGCTCATATAAATTTGGTGTCTGATCTTTTATATTGAGATTAATAAATATTTATTTAAGCAGACCAAATATCGCCAGGCCTTTCCTACAAAACGTGAATTTGAAAGCAGTGCAAGATTTTCAGGTAGGCATGTGATTGCTTAAATATGTATAATTTAGCTTCACACATTTATACCTTTTTTTTTTTTTTTTTTTTTTTTTGTGCTCAGTACCTCTCTGTTCTGCACTGCTATATGTAAAATAAGTAGCCAAACATATAGGCAGGGACTGTTATTAGATAATCGTGTTAAGAATGTGCAAAACTGGGTGGTTTAACATGGAAGAGAACAAACAAGGTAACTCTTGTTCAGCACAGCATGTGCCTTTTTCTTAGTTAGGACCGTCGCTCTGGTATAGTAGATATATTAAGAGTTTATATTGTCTATGTACAGCTTGGACAATCCTGATGAATCTGTCTAAAGATGCTTCTTTTAATTCAAACTCATCCTCCTCCTCCTCCGATCGCTTTCCGTAAAGGCCAGCCATCCCACAAAGCGGTGTCATCTGTTTGGCGAAAGTGTGTGTAGAAAAGATTTTCAGGGTGCTGTTGGAGGGTTGTTGGGCTTGATGAAAGCAAGCGACATGCCCCTTTTGGGTTGCTGATGCTCCGTCACTTCCAGTTCTCAGATTTGAGATTAGCTCCTGTCGTTTTATGCATGCAGAAGTAACTGGGGGGCTACCTGGCAGCCGGCTGTGCAGCTGAGCGTGGGGTTTTTCCAAGGGTACGTGGTGTTGGCAGGCTGGCGAGATGCCCTGTGTTGGCAGGGAAATAGGAAAAACACTCTGCATCCTCAGAGGTCGCCGAGTATTGGCCTGCGTTTTGCTTCCAGTTTCCTTCTGCCTTCCAGGAGGTTGCTCTTTCCCATTACCCCCATAAGGCCATTCCCCCTCATCCCGTTGCCTGTTTCATGAGTTATTGGGCAAACGTGGTGTTGGAGATGCTGTCCCGGGAAGGACTCTGTGTGTTTCGTCCTCTCTGTAGAGCACCTCAGGTTGGAATTTGGGAGCAGAGGGTGGGAAGGGAGCACGTGCATGGTCCTACCTTTCCCAGGCTTCCATCCAGGAGGTACTAAACTTTGTCTCGATGGAGGTTTCAACAGCAGGTGAATCACATCATTAGTTAACAGCTTAGGAACTGAAATTTTCTGCTGCCAGTTTTCAGGCATCCTTCAGCCTGAGTGATTGATTCCTCTTTCCTGCAGGAAGGCTGGAGACATGTATATGATTCCTCCTTGTCTTACTGTCAGAGTTAGCTTGGAGATTCAGAGGGTACTGAGCGTTAGTAATTTACCATTCTTTTTTTCTTGCTTTTAAGGCACCTGTCCCGTTGCCTAATAAGGGAATTTTATCTGTAACACCAGTTCTTCCCGTATTTGTAGTTCTCCTCTGCGGTTGTCCCCTGTTGCTTGTGAATTTTCAAAGATTTGCCTTTGAAGTCCAGGAAAGCTTTTATTTTAAGAGTCCTCTGAAGAGCTCAGAAAGGCTGGAGCTTGTGGTCCGCATGCATTAGGCTATTAAAACTTGGCCTTTATGCTGTGGTAAGTAGGAAGATTCTATTTTGATCTTCTGCACGCCGTTCTCCCTAATGTCTGAAGTTAGGGGAGTCATATTTGGCTTTTCCCCTTTGTTTTTCTTAGGGAAGACAGGCACATGAACAACAACAAAAAATAGTCCCCAAAACATCAAGTCAAACAGATTCTTCATTAGTTTTGCTTCAGAAAATTGTGGGAGGAACTTGACGTGCATTGAAACCTCTCAAACCTTTTATGATAGCAGGAGGGATGCGGAGCCTTCAGCGAAGGCATTTGTACTCCTACGTCTTCATCAGTCGCTGGTGGAGAGGGGAGAAGAAGCACACAGCTGTAGAGTGTGAATAAACTCCTCTCTCCTAGTTCCTACAGCTTTTGTCCCACGGGATAGACTGCTGTTCTGCACTCTGTAATCGCCGGGAGCCTTCAGGGAGAACGAGACCTCACGTTTTGTGTGTACTTAAGCACAAAGCAAAAACCAACCGACCCACCCTCTGAATTTTCTTGACAAGGTTTATTTGTGTATTGTAAAGAAACAAAGGACATAATTTCATTTTTCTAGATACGGTGCCAATTTTGTTTTTCTATACATGCTACCTTTAAGGCAGATTTACAGGGAAGGCATTTTTGGCATCAGTCGGTGTGAGTCAGCGAACTTTTCCATCGGTTTACAAGTTCTGACAAAACCTGCTTTTCAGACACTGCTTTTGATGCACACCAGGGCTCTGGTAAAGTAGATTTCTTTCTGCCTGGCTATCTCTGTCATTAGAAGAACCCGTTGGGAGGAAGAGTTTTGTTTTCTGTTGCTTCAGGACAAAATGCAAAACTGGCTTCTTTAATTTGTCTCTACAGATAACGTGACGGTTCATCTTGACCCAGAACATTTCTTCCATTTTTATTGCTTCAGTTCTGGGTGAGCACTGTGTCTTTGCAGAGCAGGATTTACATAATCTGGATATTAGGACGGATGTAAATTTTTTTTGAATTTAACTTCAAAGAACGGGAAAAACAGAATGTTCTTTCCTCTATTTCGGAGCTAAAAATATTTATCACATCTTTGGGTTTCTATTTTTTTTTTTAAATGAAATCAGAATATTTAATCTGTCGGTTAGCAGTGCTCCTGGCATTATTGGAGACAATTTGATCAAATGCATATTCAGTGTAGGTCAGAAAAAAGTTTTGTACAGCGTTAACAGCTGTTACCTGCCATTCATTCGCTGAATTTGGGAGATTGATGTGCTTTATTGGGCCAGCACAGCTCTCGGTTGCAATGTCCTTTAAGCTACTTTCCATAGAATTTGATTTAAAATATGCATAACTAATAAAAGAGCTCTTGGAACAGGGAATGTATTTAAAACCCTGTAATAATTTATGTTTCTGGTTGGTACTTGAGGCACCTGGCCTGTTTGTCGTGGCTCCTCGTTACTGGCTGCTCCCATCAGAGACATCTCTGTAGCAGTGAGTAGGGTGTGCGGGAGTGGGGAGAACAACTATGGAAGCAGTGGAAAGGGTTTTAAATTCTGTCCTCTGAGTCACGATTCTCACGATAATGCTCGTTGCAAATGCTCTCCTACTGCAGTGTGATTACAGAGGACTTGATTGTGTACAAATATTTTTACCAGTTTCTGTATGATTCTGAATTTCTGTTAACTAACGTGCTACTAGTAGAGAAACCATATTTTGCTGTTAAGAGAAACTGTATGGACCTTTAAAGAATGACCTGTCTTTCCTCTGGAACAAATAATGGGATTAGGACAGCCTTTCCCCCCCGCTTTTTTCTCTTTTTCTACTTGTGCCAACCCAAACTGGATACGTATTCCTTTAAAAATCCCTTTACAATAGCAACTCTGATGCGTTGCAACGATTCAGAGACAAATACTGTTGCTCTTACACTTCTGTGACTCGGGAATAAACCTTAGAGGCCAATACTTTGCATTTCCACTGCTTTAACCAGGGGCAGCGACGGTACTGCTGAGCTTGCAGCTGAACTCCAGCGCTTCGGAGGAGATGCGCTGGCCGTTGCTTGGCTGTCTGGCTGACCAGCCAGCCCACTCCTACTACCTAAACTGGAAAATACTTACCTTTTGGGGAAGCTACATTTGGGGCCATAATAACATCTTACACCCCCAGCTTTGACATTTGCTGGGGCAGCCACGAGTGCAGGTCTAGTGCCTGCAACCGTCCCGGGCAAGGCTGGTCTGCGGTGCTGGTGTTAATTACAAGCAGTAGGTAATACACCGACAGGGTGGGCGCAGGGCACGGTGCGGAGCGGCTGTGGAGGGGGCGGTGGGCAGAAGTGCCGTCACGCGGGATTGTCTCGGAGAGCTTTGGGAGCCGAAGTCATGGGTCTATTCGCATTGGTCTCTTTTCACCGCCGTGTGAATTGGAGGAAAAAAAAAAAAAGTAGAAGTAAAAGGAAAAAAAAGTAATTGTCATCCCAGGATTTTGTTGTGGTCTTCCCAAGGCAGAGCTGTGATTTCATTTGCTTTTAAGGAGCCTGGGCTCTCGCTGGTGAGGCTGGAGTTGAGGAAGGAGTGTGTGGGTTTGAGAGCTGGAGTTGGCTTACAGTCTCAGTCTTAAAACTTTTTATTTTAAATTTAGAATACTGACCCTTAATAATTAGCCTTCTAGGCTTGTTGTTCTTGAGCTAATGGAAACAATAAATTGTTAAAGCAAATTGAAAAGAAGACGAGGACCATGCACGTTAGCCAGACACAGTACTTCTTTCTCTGCTGACTTTAAAAGCAGTGCTTTCCTTTCCCATGGTAGAGCTGGATTTGTAGTAATTGGCACCAAGTTTCTATTGTATGCCTTTTAATTTTTAAGCAATTTGTTTTCACCACAAGTCTCTTTCTGGAGCCGCTTGCATGGCAGAGTGGGAGACGTTTTTTGTGGAAAGGTATGAGCTGTCATTCCTTTCTACGTGCTGTGAGGTATGGAAATATAATTATTGGTGTTTACATAGGAGGAAGTGGAAGCACAGAGCCGTTCTGTGTGAGGCCGGCTGGGAAAGCTGGGGCAGGCTGGGATGAGAAACAGCAGCACCCGGTGCCCCTCTCCGGCCCTCGGGAACGGCGTGGCGTGCCAGGCTGGCTGCCTCGGTGGGCACACGGCGGAATGCAAAGGTGACCGGGGTAGAGAGTATTTGGTCAAAAATTTTTATCATTCAGAATCGGTGGCATCATTTATTTCATGCGTTATTTTGGGTGGGTTTGGGTCCCATTTTCTTTTTGCACTACACGAGATGTTTAAAGATGTGCAAGGTTCCCTCGTTGCTGCTTTAAATCGAATTTACTCAAACACGAAGGCGTCTCCTCCGTTTTAAAAATCGGCATACACAGTTTTTCTTCACGTTCGAACAGTTGCTAACTTTAATGCTGAGAAACCTCAGCCTGAAAGGAAACCTTTTTATAGTCGCCACGTGAGGGAATATAAATAGATCTGTAGATTGAAGGGCTCTTTCATCCCCTGTCTGGAGCGGCCGGGACAGCAGCTGCTTGTGCCGTGGAGCTGGTGGGTTTGCAGATTCCTTGGGAGCTGGGGAAGCCAATTAAGGGAAAAGTAGTTAGAGCTTTAAAGTACAATGCAATATATACATTTTCAGATGCCTGTTCCCTTCCTCTCCACACCTTTTTTTTAAATTTTTTTTTTTTATTTAATGAACAAGTCCTACACTTCGGACAAAATCATCACCATTCTTCTTTTTTTGTTTTGCCCTTTTCTTTTTTTAGTGGAAACTGTGACTCATAAAATATTTTAATCCCTGTTATTGAGCATCATTAAAATGAAGATTGTTCCCCGGCAGTGTGTTTTTGATTTAAGAACTCTTCATACTGTGAATGCGCTCTCCATTGAAGAATGACATATAATAAGTTGATGAAATTAGAAGTTTTATAAGGCACTGTAATCATAACTTTCTTATGTAAATTAAAATATTTTGTGATTTTTAATTTTCTTTGCTTTTACACACACAGACACATTTTATTTGAAAATATATGAAGCATATTAAACTACTGGTTTAGCTAGAAAGGGAGATGAGAAAAAGAAATTATACGCCTGAAAAAACAGGATTGTGTTTAAAAAGTGTTCAGTGCTCACAGCAGACGTGACTTAAGAGGAGGAAAATATGTTTCTGAAGGACCATGGGGAAGTTGCTTATCCCCTCTGCCTGATGCATTCTGGTTAAAAAAGGGGACAGATGAGCAACAGCCCCTTAAATTTATCTTCAGTAGCGGCGGTGCAGGGGGCACGGGCCGGGAGGAGGAGCGGTGCTTTTGGCCCTTGGTGCCCGTGTCCCAGCCCTTGGCCGGGAGCCTGAGTTTTGGGCAGGTTTTGTGCCCTCGGGCTTGGGAGCCCCTGCTTCTGCTGGGAGAGGAGGGCAGTGCGCGCTCAGCTTGTTAACACCTGCGTGCCGTATTTTGGGGAATTTCTTCTGGGGGGCTCCTTAGGGTGTGCATGTCCTCCTTCCTTCCCTTACAGGTCCTGTCACCGGCTGACGGGTATGACAGTGGCCCTAAATTTGTGAATACAGGTTGTGTAAAAAGAAAATAAAACCACAAACAAAGAAAAAAGGGGGAAAAGAAGGTGCAAAGAGAGCAGATGCTTGCAACATCCTGTGCATTTAGCAAATGCTTTCATTTAAAGGTTTTTTTTCTTACCCTTAAAATGCTAAGCTGCTTTAGAGTGAGAGCAACTGCCTGTAGAGGCTGCACACTCCCAAGTACCATACGTGTTACTGGGAAATGAAGGCAGACCATAAAACGCACAGCAGCATAAATCCTTCAAGTTAGTAATTAAAAATACCAAGCTTTTTTCTTTTTTTTTTAACTTTTCATGCGCTACCATTTCGTGTGCAACGAGGTTAAGATAGAGAATTTTCACTTGATTTCTGTTAAAATGGTCTGCGTGGCACTCCTTGACTCGCCATGGCTATAAACTCATAAAGGATAGAGGTTTCATTAGAAACCATCCAATTTAAAAAGGAACTGGGCGGGAGGTAGGAAACAATGTCGAGCGGGATGCCTAAATTGCTCAGGATGTTGTAAATAGGGCTGCTGCCTTTTGATCTTGTGAAGGGTCGTGGAGATGCCGTTGCTTTGACCAAAGGATGTTGGAGGCAAGTGGCAAAAAATCGCCCACCTTCCATCCTGTTTTCCACTGCCATTACTTGGCTTAGGGCTGGTGTTATTAAGGAGGTGTAAGGAAGCAGCTCAGACAAGGCTTCCCTTTAGGGTCTTGTTGCTGCTAGAGAATTAGAAAGCGTGTTTGTTTCTGGTCTGTTCAGATGTTTTATGGCAGCCCGTTGTTGCTGACTGCCTGCTTAGGCTGGCTACTGGCTCTCATTAGGTGTAACATCAGGCTGTTGTTTAGGAAGGAAAGAAGAGATGAAAGCTCTTGCATAACTGGAGAGCCTGAATGAAAAGTTAATACTGGGAGATTGCCCGTACGTTGTGCAGAGAAGAAAATAACTTTGCATAAAGTCTTTGTGCAGCTGAAGCAGGGAACTCTCTGTATATGTGTCTGTACATGTACATACTTACACATAAATGGTAACGAAATGTAATGCATGCATAGGTTTTTTTTCACTTTCAATCCCTCCCCCCCCTTTTTTTTTTTTCTTCTTTATTTTGGACAAAGATTTAGATGGAGGCAATATTTCAAGGATGTAAATTAGGCTGAAGCCTGAGAGTCATCCCTGGCTTTAGTGAAGAAATTTAGAGGTAAACAAAGAGCACCCTGTCTCGGCATAGCGCTGCCTGGTGCGTCGGGGAGGCAGCAGTGGCTTTTTAATGCCACCCTCCTCCGCCGTCATACCCTGCGTGGAAACTGCAGCTTCCCCGCTCTCGTGAGCCAGCTCTTGCTTCTGCAGCCTCCTGTCCCACCGGGGAGGAGAGCTCTGCTTTACACCGCCGAGAAATGTAAGGACCTGCAGACTTCGCTGCCTGATGGTTCCCTTGCCTTTACATGACAGCAGTTTAAAACCACAGCTGAGTGACTGCACCTCCTCTGCGGTGCGAAGGCAGCCAGGTTGGCTCAGAGCAGCTTCAGCTGGGGGCAAGCGGCTGCTGGAGATGCGCCGCTGCGACGCGTCAAAGATGCCTCTCATTCTTAAGTGTTGGTGTATCTCGCCTTACACAGCGTGGTCTGAACACTCGCAGTTGGAGAATTAGTTCTGCAACGGTGTTTGGATGCTTTTTTATATACAAGAGATTTTCTGCGTTATTTGGGCAACTGGATGTAGGGGAATTCGTTTATGAAAAATAATTGCTTCCTGTTGAGATAATATCATGTCTTTGTAGCAAACGTAGTAAACTGGTTTCTTAAACATTTCTGGTTATTTACAGAAACAATCTTTTCAAATATCGGTGAGGTCGTAAACTAGAAAGCCTGATGCTAATCTGTGCTAAATGCCAATGAAGTTGGCGACAGAAAATATTTTAGAGCACTTACTAGAAAGATACATACGGGATGCGAATAATCACGTTCTGTTAATCATGTTTTTTGTGAGCTACTGTATTTTAACTCGTCTGGGGTCCATTATGGTGCGGTTCATAAACAAGATGAAACTATGTGGCTAATAACATGAAATGTTTCCTACTTTGATCTAATCAGAAGCCTGTCTTGAGCTGCTGGTTTAGATCTTCATCAGAGGAGAGGAGGATGTCGGAAACAAGTCCTGTAAGTGTTTTCTCTCTTGGCAATTAGCCACAGGAGCTCCATTATTACTTTTCGCCTGGATCAAATGAGGTCAATGGCATGAGCTTCCTGCATGAGGTCTTTCTCAGAAGCGGCAGCAGACAGTAATTGCGAACATCTCCGTCCCGCAGATCTCTGTCCCGGCAAGGGGCACGGGATGCAGTCGAGAACCTCGGGGGGGGGGGGGGAAACGCAGACGAATTGGCTTCGGGGCCTCTGATGAAACAGAGGTTGGACTGTATTGCTTTGCATTAAGATAAATATTAAGAGCTTTCAGAAGGTCGTGATGACGGTGGTAAAAGAGCAAGACTTGCGTAGGTGAGAGGCCTGTCTGCTTTGAAATGCTGAAAGTACCAACCATCTGAAAGTCAACTTAATTTTTACTGCATCATTTTAAGAAAAAGAAAATTGCTTTAATGTTCATTAAAAATTGAATGCATTAAAAGCAGTGCCTGCACATATATCTGTGTGCAAATACACAAATACAAGGCTTTTCCCCCCTCTACCTTACAGTGAATTTCCACTACATTAAATCTAGGAATCAAAAGAAAATTATTTAGGGCTGTAATCTTGATCATGAATTTGCGTGTAGAATATTCCCTTGAAGTGTCCTTGGGAGTTCCCTTAGCACCAACCCATTTCCTGATGAGGGATCTTGGGCAGATGAATGGGCCAGCATCATCTTTGGCAAATGTATGTGTTTAGTTTTAATAGTGGTGTTATCCATTGACTTTCAGCTCTCTAGTATAAACAGTAGAAATGAGAAAATTGTATATTTGATAATGATCTATTGATGTGGCAGCTTTAACCTTGCAACCTATCATGCAGTTTCTGCTATGCAGTATAATTAAGTTGCCTCATCAAGTGAGGAAATAGTCCTATCAATAAATAGCTTTTTAAAAATAATATTCAAATATGCAGATACTTTATGTGATAGTAAACCATGAATTTCATTAGTATTGCTACAAAGAATTCGGTTTGTTGAGGATTTGAATTTTGTTTTGTTTTGTAGAAAATCCTGATTGAACTTGAGCGAGTCCATCCATGGTGTCCTTCTCCTCCCCACCACTCCCCCAATGTTTGAGTGCATTTAATGACAAAAGTGATTTGAGTTTTTTTTCCTTTAAAAGTCAGAGGGTTTATTTTTAGTTGGGTGGTTCTTTCTGGAGCTGGGACATATTAATCAGAGCTCTCTGCTCACCAGAGCCCCTGGTCACGGGGCTCTTCTCTAAATGCCACTGGAGACAGGCATTTGGGTTTGGGCTCCAGCATATCCTGTAAGTTGGCACATTCCCAATGGGGGTCCAGCTAGATTGTGCCAATGGTTTTATTTGCCTTTATTCTTTCCCTTCCAAAAGAGAGATGTGCCCTGGGATGCAGGAGAGGGGAGCAAGGAAGCAGAAATGTGGCTAGGGCTTAGCTAAGAGAGTTCCTCAGACCTGGCACCCACCCACGCACCTTGGTACACCCTAACAAGGTATTTCTGGGCAGAGTTGAGGAAAGAAGTGAAATCAGTTTGTGGAAATCCAGTTTCAACTATTTGTATGGTATTTGTGGAGGTTTTTAGAAGTCTTTTGGATCCTGACGCTATTCACCTGTGTGAGAAAATCAGATTTCATTTTGAAATCCATTTTCTAGCTCTCTTGGTTATAGAGGGAAGTTTGAAAGATGTCAACTGTGTGGCTGAACCAAAAGGTTAAAAAAACAACAGAAAAATCCCCCACAGGAGCAGAGCCCAGAATATTTTCAGTCTTTATGAAATTTGAAGATACAGTATTAGTTTGGGAACCTTGCGCGTAATTAAGGAATCCTTTGAACAGACGGAACTGGTGTAATAAAATAACACTGAAAAAAGAAAGGCAGAGAAATCCACCAGAAAAGAGAAACGTACAATAAAATCTCAGCGAGGCGATAAAATGGCTTCAGTCTTTCAGTATGCTGATGCTGGTGGCTAAAGATAATCTAACACTTGTTGCTGAGGAGTGTGGTTTTCTGATGAGCTGATTTTAAGAAATGAGAATATGAAATACTTAGAGGATATTGTCTTCTGTCTCTGAAAGGAAAGATACCATCTCTCTCATATAGGCTGGTTGAAATTTTAATTAAACTCGAGCCAAAAAGCATTGCTGACTAGACGAAAGCAAATTCATTTAGAGACTGAAGAGACCAAGGGTGAGGGATTTCTATGTGAGGAAGATAAGGGAACATTATTTAATATGTTTATGCCATGTCTGTAGTCGGAATAATTATATGCCAAAATCTTTCAGTAAAAACTGCGTTTCGGTTGAGGTGTACTTGTCAGGGATGTAGGATGCGAAGGGGTCGGAAGGCAGGGAAGGAACATGCTCGATAGGGGAAGGAAAATCCTCGCGAAGGGGAGAGGAATAATTGTCTCCCCTCCTGTCACGCCTTGTTTTCCTCCTGCTCCTGGAGTTGACTGGGTTGGCAGATGTGTGCAAGCAAACGCTCTCTAATTTTTGTTTTGGTAATTCCTCCTCCCCACCTCCGGCTTTCTGTCATACGTGGCTCCAACCCCTGATTTATACTGCATGGCTGCTTGCAATTACTGCTGCAGGGGGGCCGGGGCAGGCTCCGGGAGGCACGTCGGCTGGCGCTGGCCAGGCACAATGCAGGGAAGGATGGAGCGTGGAAGGATGGAGCGTGGGAGCTGTCGGAGCCTCTGCGCCTCTGCAGATAGGCGTTAGGGGATAACTGACAGCCTCCCTGCTCCAGTACAAAGAACAATGTTTAAGCATGATTGCGATGATGTGTTGAAATAAACTCTGTTATGATTATGCTGCTACATTCTTGGCAGGCTTACTGTAAACCACAGTGTGTTTTTTCGGTGTGTACGTGGCTTTTTTTTTTTTTTTTTTTTGTACGGGTAAGCAGATTAGTTAATGCCTGCCTTTCATGAGCAGAGGCTTTCATCCTTAATGCTGGGGTTAAACTGCATTCAAGCTGTCTGTAGCCTGTGAAGGTCACGCTACCATTTTGATTTCCTCTCCCTGCCTTTGGAGCTCCTGCAGGAGCGGGTACGGGGGGCGATGCGGCCCCGGCACAGAGCCTGCGCCTGACCCCGCTCCCCCCTGCTCTGCTCGAGGGATGCTCTTCTACTGTAAGTGGCCTTTCAGAAGGAGGATTTTTTTTTTTTTTTCCTCAAAACCACCCTCCAGCCTCTTTGTCGTGCTTACGTGCATGTTATTAAATACTCGGCTCTAAAGGCAGCAATTTGGAGTAGGACATGCGTTCCTCTCCCCACTTAAGACGTTGTGGCTTGACTTGAACAGGCAGCCGACTCCCGGCTGGCGTGCCCGAGTGAAATGGCTTGCCCCGAAATAGCCTCCTGCTCCAAGGTCTTGTGCTCAGGAGGGCACCTCTCGGGTATTTAAAGATGCCGAACCTGGGCTAGGCTACCTTTCCTCTTCCCTCCCATCGCAGCATCGCCGCTGTCTCACCCACCGGCTGCCTGAGCATCCACCATCTGGTCCCCAAAACCAAATTAGAGCGGTGCGTTGTTTTAATTATTTTCTACTTGTGTGGTCAGGAGGTTATTTGGTCTGGTGAGCTCTACGTCAGGCCCTTTCCCTCATTAATACCACCTTGCGCACATCCTGCGCGAGTACAGGAACGGTTAAGTTATCCACTTGTGTGGCCGGCTCTTGATATGATACAGTGGCCAGTATTTACAATTACAAGAGGAAGCTGTTATACGTGGATTATCCTGTATTTTTCTCCAGTGATGGTAATTACCTACATAAATTTCAACTTAATCCTAGGACTGAAGTCTCGCTAAAAATATACACATAAAAATTCCATTATCCAGAAGTAAATTTGGGTCATTTAGATTTATAAATGGTATTTACTAAAGAGCCTCTTTTCTGGTTTGGAGGAATCCTGCAAAAGTCCTTGGCTGCAAAACCCCATGGGCTTAAGAAAAGGTGCAAGACTTGATGGGAGAAGGGAGCAAAAGCTACAAATAAGAAAAATAGTTTTGTCAGCTTGTGGGGATGAGGGATCATTTTTCACTTGAACAGACAAAGCAAGCGCTTGTAGCTGAAACGTTGAAGCTGGAAATGCCTCTGCAAGACTTTCTGCATGACTTTAAAGTTTTTTATGCATCCTTCCTGGAGACCAGTGATAAAGGCAACACATCGGACCGTTGCAGGCAGGCAAGCTCCTGCCTCTCCAAATCTAAACAGATAAGCGGCAGCTTCAGAAATCCTATCGTCGTTTAATTATCAATACGTGCTTTACTGCGGCAGCTCGGTATGGTTCAGAAACGCGGGCAGGACAGGGTTTTGTATCAGACAGGTTTCCATCGGCCTTCTTGATTTCAGAAAAACAAACCCTAAGGGGATGTAGCTGGAGGAAAACAGAGCGGTAATTAGGGGCACAGTGCGCTGAATTTGGCTGGGACTTTTGAAGCTGTGTCTGCCTCCAGCCGCCGTCGCAGCGGTGGCAGCTCCTTTTCGCGGAAGCGAAACCCTACCAGGGACCGTCTCGGGTGCCTGCGAGGGCATTTGTGCTGGGGATCAAGAAAGGACTTGTTGCACCTTGAGAGCGAGAATAGCCACTCGCCTTGGCGCGGGATTAATCTGACGTGCCTCCGAGCCGCCGCGGGGCTTCTGAGTGTCAGTGTTTAGATGGTACGTTCAGTGACGGCCCTTTCAAAAGGAATAAATCCTCAGGATATGTCTGCGAGAGTTCGGTATCATCAAATTGCAATTTGAAACGGTGGAGATTTCTTTTATCTCTCGGGAAGCTAAATAGCTCGAATTCCTAGGGCTTCTTTAATGAAGAGACCTTAAATTTTTATATTTATTTCCATTTTTTATTTAATAGCAGAGTTCCTCTCAAGTATGCTGTTCATATGCCCCAAATTACTCAGAAATGTGGAAAGGGAAAAAAAGAAGTGAAGAGAATGCAAAATCTTTGCATGAAAAAAAGAGTGAACTCCACGTCATTGGCATGTTGGAGAGCCCTTGGACATTTTGCGGTTGGTGGTGGGACGTGAAGGAAATTCAGACTTCTGCATTTGAATTAGGCAGCCCGGGCTACTTCTGCAAGAACTGTGTATAACACACAAATCTGTTAGAAGGAAACTCCAAAACATGTTCTCGGTAAGTTAACGGGGAGGTTTAGTGGAGGCTTCAGCATGCCTTTCAGAAAAAAAAAAAAACCACCCAACAAAAAGTGTTTGTGGTTTCTGAGTTCCCTCACACCGCCTCTTCAGATCCGTGTGATGCAAACCAGGTTTCAGTGAATTAATCTTTCTGTCCATGTGCGCACCACCTCGCTCGCGGCTGGGGGAGAGGGGGTGTGCGTGGCGGGAAGTACACGTAGGGAGGTTGGACCTCGTGAGCTTGTGAATAACCGTTACTTCCCACAGAATAAGTCAGGTGTGGTTTTGGATGAAAAGGGGTTATCGTGGCATTTCTTGAGTTGGTGTAGGTCATGTGTGTATGCTCATGTTAAGGGTCGTCGTCTGGTTTTGCAGGGTTTTTTTGTTTGTGTGTTTTGTTTTTTTCTTTGGTGGTTAGTGGGTTTTTATGGGGTTTTTTTTGTTTGTTTTTTAATATTGCATCTTGAACGAGTGCTTCCAGTTCTGAAAATTTTCACGGAATTCAGCAGAATCTGTCTTCAGCCCTTTCCCTTCAAAGCTGTGTTATAATCGCTCATTCTTTCTCCAGTTTTCTCCTGCCAGCTTAGTGTTTAACTTCTCTTTTTTTTTCTTTGCAAGAGGCTACAGTACATGTGTGTTATTTAGAAGAAGCGCAGGCCAGGTTTAAAAGTATCGGGATGTCTCAGGTTGATACAGCACTTCTCAAAGAACTATTACAACTTGTTAATGTCTTTGTGTGTAGGCTCCAGCTCTTTGACTTCAACAGCTCGTATAAGTGCATGCTGGCTGAAAGGAAAACTACTTGGAAAATAATCCATTTGAGTATTTCAGAAATGTCCTTATGGATGGTGCTAGATAAAATATTAAATGTTAAATGGGAAAATATCATGTCCCTGCTAAATACCTCTTTAAAAATGAGTATATTTGGTATATCTAACAATATAAATCCTCCATGTAATGTTGTCAGAACATGACAGATGTTTTCATTTTTAAGGTATTTTGAGAGAAAATTATGAAAACAGCAAGAATTATCTCATATTATTATACTGGAAGACATTTATTATTTCTTGTAATGTTGCTTGTTTCTTCTCACGTATCTTTCCAGATGGACTAAAAGTATTTTTTCACCTTTTCAACAGTTCACTGCTGGCCCAGTAGTGTAGTGTCACAACAGCTGGTCTGCAGGTATAGCCTCCAATGAAAATCCTTCCCTTTCAAAAGTAAACATTTTGCTTTTCTAAACCTTAATTTTGAGGTCAAATTTGCCCTGAACCAGCTCTGAAAATCTGTAACAACTGTAGCTTAAGTTAATTTGTGAAAATTTGGGCATTTAGACAAAGTAATTAACGATTATTAATTATTTTTTGAACTGGGAAAGATTTATTCTTTATTCTTTGATACCCAGGAGTTGAGTATGTTGTTGCTAGATGCACTGCGGTCTGAAATCTTGAACGACGGGCTCGGTGTGGAACGTAAGCCCTGAAAATAAGAGTTTTATAAGGGGAATGTTGGCACAACACAAACTTTATTAATAGTTGCGGTCAATCTGCTGTAATTTTTAAAATCCCTAGTTTCCATGTTACTTTGTAAATACAGCTTTGCTTCATTTGCTTGAAGATTGACCCTTTGTGACTTCTGGATTGGTGCATGCTTCTACTTTTGCTCAGGCTTTTTTCTTTAAGGAAAGCATGGGGGCGTTGTCTAAGATTTGAGGTGAGGAATACTGTTTTTGCCTGCATTGTTTTGATTGTCTAAAGAGAATTTGGATATATAGTAAGACAGCCCTAAAAGAGCCTTTTTTTGGAGCCTCTTCAATAAGTAGAGCGTTCGCAAATCAGTCTTGGCAGGAGACTAGACACTGAAACACCTGACACTTCAGTTCATCTATGTTGAGAAAACATTACATATTTTGAAAGGTAAAACGTTTCATTAAGATGCTGTGTTCTGGTTATAAATACTGTCTGGGAGGCAGGTTGGGAGATGGTTTGGCTGTGGCAGGCTCCCCGAAAGGCTGCCTGCGCTTCTCCTGGCAGCTCCTGCATCGCAAGACGCGGAGGCATCGGTTGGCCATGCTCAAGAAGGGGAGTTTAACGAGGGCTCATTCCCAGGGCAGCGGATGTGATGTCTTTCGCTCTTTATCGAGTGAATTAAAACGCCTGTACTTCTCTGTGTTACAAGCACACAAGGAAATTGAATTCTCGGTGATACTCATCGCAGTCGATGGCAAAATGTTGGGGATCCTGTTGCCTTTGCTCTTCCTTGAATAGGGTGGTTTCTGTTCTGCTGGAGGATGCCTTCTGTGTAAGGTCAAGCCCACATCTTATCTTTAAGTCCTCCTTCCCTTCAGGGTATCATCAGGCATTCAACTTACAAATCCTCTAAATCTTCTGAGGTGTTTTCCTATGAGTGTTTTAAAAAGTTTACGTAATCTCTGTGAGAGAGGCTTCCGCTAAGCTGGCACACCTTGTACTTGATTAAACCCTTGCTTCATGCTTGAAGGACAGCTTGGCTCGCTTCACAAATCCACTGGGATCCCCTGTTTGAAACACAACTGGAGTGATTTTTTTTTTCTCTCTTTTTTTTTTTCTTTTCCCCTCCTAGTTTATGGTGTGGGGGAAAGGGAATTGCAATGTATGTGTTGGAGAGGGCAAGTCATGCAAGAACTGTCTCCAGCCGATTGCAAACAATAATTTTGGCAGAGCATATGGTAATATCCACCGTTAGATGTGTTGTCAGTGTTGCCTATTTTTTGCTTTTCCTTATTTTGCCTTCTTACTTTGCCAAGCAGTTTATGCCTAGTAATCCTCACTGTAGAGACCCAGATGACTTTTGGTAGGGTTTTACATCCTTGAAGCAATCCCTGCATCAGTTCTCATGGTGGTATATAGCTATGGGTATATTCCCTCTGACTGCAAAACAATTTGGCTCCTTTCTTCTGTCCCTCTCTCCTCTAGCCCTGCTGCAGGGGCTGCATCTGCCAGCATGGTTTCTCTTCCCATCTTTCTTGTGGCTTGGAGATTTAGCCCTTTGTCTCCAGTTGCATTACCACGTCTTCTTCAGGATACTTGTTTTTGTCTTAGAGGTCTGGGCTTCCATGGGCTAACAAGCGGTTGTGTTAACTGCTGGGATCGGAGGTGGTGATGGCTGGGGAGGAGGAGGAGGCAGCCAGGGGATGGTGCTTTTCCTCACCGACTGGGTTAAACCCGTGAGGCTGAAGCACTGGAGCTTCATTCCTCTGAGTGCAGGCGGTCCGTGCTGAAGAGCCGTGGCCTTGGGGACGGTACCCAATTCATACAGCTCAGTCTCACTCAAGCATGTTTTATTTGAGACGGGCTCCAATGCTGCTCCATTTTGTTGTCCTTCCCCAAGGAACCGTGACATGAAGTTTGTGTTGCAGGGCAAGTGGTTTGTGCCACCCCTTCTCCCCCCTGAATTTTTACGGGAAGGCAGCGGAATATTACTTTCCCATGCCCTGCTAACAGTGCTGGCCGCTGTCCTCTCGGCTTGCAGCTCACGTGAGTGTGTGCACCCTGTATCTGCCCCGGTTCTGTGCATGTGGACCGTAGTCCTTGGGTGAATGTCTAAGACCACAGCCTTCTCCTCCTCCAGATGTCCTCGGGGCCTTTCTTCAGTTGGCCATCTTACACTGTCTGCTGTTACCATTGCAGTGTTATATCATAGGGACTTACTGGTGATATACCACATTTATAATTTCATATAGATCTCATATAAATATATATAAAATACGTAAATATATACAAAGTGTATATAGATGAATGACATTTTTATCAAACCAAACCCTGGAAAATGCTTATGTAGCTAGTCTTATTATGCGATGCTGTTGCACTAACTCTCCTTCGTTCCATGTGGTGGTGGTTGTTATTGTACTCCCTTGCAGCTCTGTATACCTGGTTTTCTTCTGCCCTGTCCTACCATGAACACTGCCTTGTTGCGCAGCAGTGTGGTGCGATGGCGTTCAAGTAATTGTTTGCATCTTGGGGACAGTTTTAAGGAAATGTGTAATGTTGATAGAGATTAGGGATCTGAAAATAACATTTGTTTCATGCTTTCCGTTCGGTTCACTTAACTGGCAGCGTGTTACCTGGTCAGGCCCAGCTGTGATGAAGTACCTCCTCGGCAGTTAGGTAGTGAAAAAGCTCCAGCATCTCGTCTTCTGGTGCTGTGAAAGTAAAACTACTGTGTTTGGTCCCTGCACTGTCTGGTGGAGCACTGGCCCAGAGAGAGTGAAAGGACAATCGACACATTTTTTTAAATGTTATGTGTTTTAATATAGAAGGAGATAACAGAAACATTGTAAAAAAAACCCAAACAAACTGTCTGCTTCTGTGCATTGACTTAATAATTAATTTTTGCAGTGATACCCTTTGAAATTCTTATTAGAAGTGATTTTTGGCCTCATCCATAAAATTACCTTTTGGAGACTAAAGTTTAACACGCAGTTAGAAGGAATTCATTCACCACTGAGTAATTTTTAAATGGTGAGTTAAAATTTTGATTCTCATGGCAAAGAACACTCTGCTTTTGTGTGTGTGTGTGTGTGTGTGTGTGTGTGTGTTCAGAGTTGGAGAAGTTTGGGGTTAAAAGCTGGATGATTGGTAGATAATTGATAACTGTAATTCCTGCTCTGCTGTTGGTGAAAATGTTGATAGCAGGCTGCAGTTGTGTTTGGTTGGGTGTTTTTTTTTTTCCCATAATGTGAAAATGTGCCTGTTGAGCAGATAACTGTATGTATATACAGGCATCTGTAGAGAGGTGTTTTAACACATACATGCACATGCTGCTGCTTTGTCAGGTTTTTCTCAACGGTTACATGGTTGTGCAACCCATATCCAGCCTCCCAAATTTCTTCCTTTTGAGAAGGTGTCCCTTCAGGATGGCTCAGACGGAGGAAGGCTGCCTGCCCCGTGTACTCCAGCTCTGGATTTTCCCATGTGCTACTTTCCCTGTGCAATTGCAGGTTACGAAAGCCAAGGCCTTGAGAAAAACAATGTCGCCTTTCCGGCAGTTTGGTCCTGAGGATTTGACCTAGAAAATGTCTGGCTGCTGCTGGAGATAAAATGAGTAGAGGCAGCATGGAGGTGCTGTGTGAGTTGTCTGGAGTTTCGTGCTGGTCAGTGCGTGGGTGGGGGGACCAAAGGGAAAAGGTGCAAGGATTGTGATATAGGATTTGGGATGCGATTTCCCGATTGATGTAAGCCAGCCTGAGATCCTCTTCTCCCCTCCTCGCTGGCAGCGTGCCCCTCCTTCCTGCTTTATACTCAACATTTGGCTACAAATAAATGTAGGGATAATTTAGTGGAGAGCAAGAGTGCCACTGTCAGCAGCAGCCTGGTTTCAGATCAGCTTAAGTCAAGCATGAAACCATACCCATAAGTTTTATCATCACTGGAAGCTTTCCTTCCAAAGATGTTTATGTAAATGAATGAATTAATGGGAAACAAAAAAACCCCAGCTACAAGCAACAATTGAAAACCAGTGGAGTTTAAACGTGTTTATTTCTGGAAGGCTATTGGGTATTTTGTTTTATTTGTCAGTGGGGGGAGACTAGTTTGAATCGATGGAAGTTGGTAAAAGCTAAGGACACTCGACTTTAGCCATGCTATGGGGGAGCCGTCTCTGGTGCTCAAATTCGGGGAGGGGGAAACAACCCCCAAAAAAGAGTGGTTTTAGCATGACAGTGGACTGTGTGCTGCTTGTATTAAATACAGACCTTTTTGTTAGCATCTTGCTTCACTCCAGTAAAATATTTTTCCTTCATTTAAGTAGCATGAGCACTGATTTAAATGTATCTTTTGAAAGACGTAGGGAAGTGATAGTAGTTTTACTTTGAGGCAATATGTAAAACATAAAAAATATCACAGTGTTGTGAAAGTTACGTTAATGTACATTACGGAAATGAGCTGGAAAAACGATGCAAGTAGAGAAAGGGCAGTGTTGATACTCTGCCCATTACTCTTGTTAAGAGTGGACGTACTTTTGTACATGTAGGAAGATTGTATTCAGATTTGTGTCTCCTCAGCCCACGCATTCATGCAGTTTGGAAAATTGCTTGGGAAGCAGAAGCTTTCCTCTGGAAATGCCATGCCTCGGTGGTGTGGCGGCGATGAGGCTGCTGTGCGGAGGATGCTAGGCATCGTGCTTGCAAGTGCAGAGCTGGGGCTTTTCTCAGGGTCAGGCCCAATGGGCGACTTAAGCGAGGAGGTGGGAAATCTCCAGCATGGGTTCAGGGCTCGAAGCCTCAGCATCGGCCCAGGGCTGAGATTTGAACGTAGGGATGAAGCGGAGGCCGGGGTAGCGCGAGGAGCGTGTGGTCTGCATGCTCCCGAAGCACGTAACTGCTGTTAGCAGGCAGTCCCGTTTTACATGAGATGAGGTTTCAGAGCTAAATTTTTCCCTTTAGTCTTCATTATGTGAGCCCTTGTAAAACAGAGAGGCAAACAATGCATAAATATGCTGCGTCCTGATGCCTCTTAAATTTTTCCATGAGTATTTGGGAATTGATATGTGCTCAGTGAAAGGACCTAATTGGGCTCGTGTTAACGTGACCCAAAGAACAAAGCTGGCGGGTTGGGGAAGTGCCTCAAAGATGGTTTATTTGTATTCAGACTGCAGGCAGGTGAGTGTTTTCTACTGATACACTTCAGTAACGTGAGGTTCATGTTATCTAGAGGTCCAGACTGGAGAGAGTGCAGGAGCTATAGGGATTTTTATGTCTGACCTGCGAGATGGTTACAGATCTCTTGTTTTTATATTTCACTGATAGCTTTGCTGGCAGACAAAGTAAGGTTTTTTGTTTCATTTTTTGTACTAGACTTGCAAGTGGCGTTTCATCCAACCCTTTAAATGATCGCATTTTGGAGTTAAACTTTATACCGTGTCGTTCGTTTGTCCCTCCAATATTGAGCAGATGTTTCTAAGATTTAATGTCGCTTCTCAGTTATCTTTGACAGAAGCAGAGTCTGCTCAGCATCAGAGGGTTTAGACTAATGCACATTGGTCTTGGCAGGGAGAACACAGGCTCCTTGAGCTCACTAGGCAGTACAGGCCTGCAAATTGTTGTATTAACAAGCCAATTAATTAATAAGCAGGAAATTGATGTAACCCCCGAGGCAGTATGTACTGATACTATAGTCTTAGGTTTTTAAAAATAGATGCTGCTTTAATATATAACATGAAGTGCCCTCCATGCCATTAAGGTCCAAGTGAGGAAAAGCTTTTTACCTTTCTTTTCAGACCGAGCTCCTTCTGACAGTTGTCACTGCCAGAAATTGCTCTCCCTACGCTTTCCTCCTCTCCCAGCTTTGCATATTTTCCCAAGGAAGTAGTGGAAGAGATAAGACTGTTTACCTGCTAAGTGGGGTGGCGTAATGGGCTGTTTTTCTGCAGCTTAACTACTTGCTGCTGTTTAATAGGCTTTTGTAGGTTTAATTTTGGTGCTTTACAGATGCAGCGCAGGCGGTTGCACAGAGGTGTCCAGGTGTGCTGGGAGCGGTGGGTGGGTTTAGGTCCGTTGCCTTTTGGGAAGCAGAGTCCCCTCTGTGCCACCGCTGGGACAGGGAGAGGGGTTTCTCTCCTGGCTTGAGACATAGCGATACTTGGATGGCAGAGAGAGCGAAATACCAGATAGGGGTTGCGTTCATTTTTGTTTCTCGTCAGTGGCTTTGTACACCCCGGGAGTGTGTTGGATTGATCTAATCTGTTTTTCATTCGATGGCTCAGAGCTCCTCTATGGAACTCGTTTTTTGATGGGCACTGTGCATCTGTAAGAAAGAAAACTCAAGTCGTGATACGCTTTGAATTAAGAATATTTCTCTCTAAATGGCTCGTATCCCTCAAGAAAATTTGACCCTTGGTAGTAAGCAAGCAAATATAAATCTCATGCGCTTGAGAAATAAATCACCTGAGTTTATAAACTAGGTCCCTTTCTACAGTCTCGGTAACTTGGTTTGAAAGAGTTATTTAAAGTTGTGACGTTAGCCTTTAAACCGTAGGGGGTTTTATATACCTGTTGAAAGGAAATTAACTGTTGTTTGCAGTTGGCTGACTTTTTCAGTATTTTAATTGACTGTCCCAGTATTTTGTACTCCTGTGTTAGTAAATTACTTTTCTAAGGAATAACTTGTGTATAATTTTTTGCGAGAAAGAGTGAGGTTCAGGTGATTGCTTTCATAATTTTTCTCGTTGAAACCGAACAAAAGCAACAGGGCAGGAGGAGAGGAGTGAGAGCACCGTCGCGCTGTGACGGTGGCTTTGCCATTGCCTCGCCATCCACCGGTGTTTGCAAGATGGGTTTGGTTTTGGTTTGGGTCCCCCCCCCCCCAGGAAGGTTTAATGTGGAAGCCCATGCTCTTGGCACATGCAGCTCTCTAGGCTGACTCTGCCTTCAAAGCACTGCAGAAATGCCACGTTCAAAAAGATTTTTTTTTTTTTTTTTTTTTTTTCCCCCCCGTCGGGAGGATATCGCTTGCTATGCTTCCTCCCTTTCTCTGTGGTGGTGGTGGGAAATGGCAAAGTATAAATCAAAGGTAGGTTTTGATGGAAGGAAGTGCCCGGCGGCGTGTGAGGGGCTTTGGTGTGACCCCGAGGGTGGGTGGATGGATGGTATCCAGCCGTCCGTCTTCCCTCCAGCTGACCGTGTCCGTCCAGCCCAGGGTCTGCTGTTTCCCACTTGCACCAGCACAGCTACTGCTTGGGCTGCTCTGTGAAACAGAACGTTGCATTGGCCTGGGTTAAAAATAAGCATGCAAAAAAAAAACCCCCCCCCAAAAAAAGCAAGCCCTTCAGAGCAAAAAGCAGTGGTGATGGTCACTGGGGTGCGAGGAGGAGGAAAAAACCCCTCTGACCTGCAGGTGTGCAGAGAGCTGGCTGCGTCGCCGTCGCTGTCTGAAGGTGAGCTGGGGTTTCCCCATCTCCCTTCCCAGGTTGTGCCTGGAACAGCGAGACAGGGAAGAGTCATCCGAAATAGCTGGGATTTGAGACCGAAAGTCAGCGGTACGCACTGAACCACGGCAGGAATGACTTAAGTACGAGGCAGCTTTAAGAACTAATTTTGGAGCCGGCCTGGATGAAAAAGGAGCGGGATTTCTTATTCTGCTGAAATGATGGGGGAGCCACCTTACAGTTAACACCAGTGATAAATGTCGGACTGGTTTGTATTAAAAATGCTTTAATCTGATTTGGCCCCATTAATTTTTAAACTAGCAGAGGAGGTCATTAAATCACAAGTCCCTTTTTTGTTATAAATGCTTGCACCTCCGTGTTCCCTCTGCTTCCCCAGATTCTGCTTCTAATTAGAGCGGCGATGTGGTTCATGGCTTGTCAAGCAGATTAATGTGCTTTTGAAATCTGGTTAGGTTTTTTTTTTTTTTTATTCCTTCCCCTATAGCTGGCTGCTTGTCTTCCTGGGGTTTTTTTTTGGGGGGGGGTGTTGTTACTGCACCTGTATACAGAGCCTATGAAAAGGTTTGGGCTCCTACTGTGCAGGCTTGGGTGAAGCGTTGAAGAGCCAGGGGGAGGGGAGGAGAAGAGCTTGAAAGAAATCTGCTCTTCACAAAATGACACGTTCATTCGCGTTTTCCCTTGCAACCGAGTGACGTGTGCGCTTTTTCTGATGGTGTGGATGCGACGTGTTCGGAGATTTTGAAACCTGCAAACCCCCCCATCCCCTGGTTTCGTTCTCCCCGGGGTGGGAACCGTCCCTGCTTTCTCCCGGCCAAGCTCGACCGTGGCGGGTCTCCCATCGGCGGTGCGTAACTTTTGTGGTGCCAGGGGCTGAACTGGCGCCTTGCCAGGAGAGCCCGAGGGTTGCACTCGATTTGCATATAAATTTACATAGGAGTTTAATTGGAGATAAATGCACATGTTTTTTTATTTATAGAGCTCTGCGAGTGTACACAGAGATTTACGTAAAAAAAAAAAACAACACAAAAAACCCAAACCAAAACAAAGAAACCCCAAAACCCAAAATCAACACACCAACCCTGCCTGCTTTAGAGTTGTGCGGGATTAAGGTTATAAATGGGCCTTGGACCCCATCAAATGGACAAGCCCCCGACAGCTCGTGGCCCCTTTGGCCTGGGGCTCTGCATCCCGGCGTTCCCTGCCAGCCGTCCGCCGATCCACGCCGTCCGCCTTCGTCCAAAGAGGAGCGGAGGGACCATCTGCCATAACGCACGGCTGTTTCGGAGCGGCTCGGAGCTCGCCCCGCTCTTCTTCTTATCTGCAGGCAGCCTGTGCCGTTGCTGTATTCCTCGGTCATGGAGTTACAAGCTGTAGCCCAGAGACCAAATAAGTGTCTTCCTTCCTCTCTTCTGTGATATACAGCCCCGGTAGGCTCCATGGGCAGCTTGCTGGAAGATAAAATTAATTTTTGAGTAATGCACGTTGGAAGGAATAATCTGAACGAGACATGCACGTTACTGGGTTATAAATTAACTGTAACTACTGAGGAAAAAAGATACGGGCATCACCCAGCCCGGCTCTCGCAAACCTTTTCATGTTCTGTTACAGCATACGCTGATAGTCAAACAGAAATAAAATAAAATGGTGCAGAACGGAGTGAAATACAATTTTGAAACTTCTCTGTTGTTCTTACAGAATTTGGTGCTCTGACGTCAGCTCTAAAACGGTTTAATTTTGCTCTTCTCAGAATACTGATGGAATAAAAAGCTGGCCAGAAATGAATCATGCAATGAATAGAGGGCTAGGGGGAAAAAAAAAAAAATTTTTTTTTTTTTAAGTAGTTGGGGGGGTGGAATTGAAGAGATTGAGATGAAGAGGTAGAATGCTTGTGAGGTGTAGGCAGGTGGGTTTAATGAAGGAATGCGTAAGCCACTTACGTATGGGTAGAAATTAAATGGCAGAAGTGTGCAACATAATAAGCCGTACAGAAGGAGTAAATGGAGCGCTGCTGTATTTAACCTTGCTGTGCAATAGGTCGTCCTGCTTCTCTTGCAGCTCCAGCAAGACTTCTGACATGATCCTTTAACCAGGGCAGGGGCAAACACAACGCAAGGAGGCATGGAGGCATTTGAGTCAAACTAAAAGGCAATGTTTGAAATGGTTAAAGGGAATTTTATTTTCACGGTGAATAATTAAACTGGGAACTGATTGCCTTCTGTGCAGGAACATCCGTAGCTCTTTATAAATCAGTCTTCATCCCCTGCAACACACTGTTCATTAAAATAGACAAACAAAAGCTCAAAATGCACGTTAAGCCATTTTTTCTTAATCAAGGTCCCTGGGTTTTTCTGAGCTCTATCTTTGGATTTTGGACCATCTAAAATGGCTGTGGTAGCTCCGTGATCTTGTGCTCCGAGCTGTTAATGGGCAGCAGAAGCTCTCGCCGAGAAATTTAGTATGGCTGAGAGTGTGCAGAGGGAAGGAGGAAAGTGAAAACGAGTCTGAAAATGCAGGTCTACTTAATGCTTAAATACGTAGATTAGAATCTAAAGAATAGGAAGGCTTTGACAGTGGAATGTGCTTTTAAATATTTTTTTAAAGTTTATGTTTATGCATTTATCAAGTAAATTACTTTAATCTTCATCAGATCGCTCTGAAAAATGTTCACTCTCAGACAATCCACATATGTGTCTGTAATAAGTGCATGCAAATCAGTAACAATATCGACTCTTAGGTTAAACAGAATTTAATTTGCCGGATCAGAGGTAAAAGGAGAGAACAAAGCCGCAGCACAAGAAATGATTTAGGCTGTTGATCTTGCAGCTCCTTTCAGGTTTCTGGTGCAGGGCTGGTGCGTCTGTGTGCATTAGAGCAACCTATAACGTCAAATAGCCCAATATAGGGGAGAAACTGCAGAAATCTAATGAGCAAAAACTGAACAAAGCCTTGCCCTTAGGAGAATTTTTGAAAGTACAATAAAAGTTCCAGCAGCGGCTTTATGAAATGCTTCTCTCTATCATCATGGCCAGTTTGACTCATGTTTGGCTACAGATACCTCCCTCCCTTGCCTGTATGTTTTTCTTTTTTTTTTTTCTGTCTATGAAGTACTTTCCCCACCCCCCCATTTTTCTGTGGACTTTGGGGAGGCAGGAAAATCGGTCCTTTCTAAAGCCACTTCTCTGTGTAACCTGAATTAGCAGCATGTGTCTTGGCTCTCCGTTGCGCAGCTGACTGAGGAGGTACGCGGCGTGCCCCCAGTAAGAAGGACCAGTACGCGGCGTGCCCCCAGTAAGAAGGACCAGTACGCTGGTGGGCTGCGAGCTGGTCTGGCTCTCCTGAAGCTGACGGGGAGACTGCGGTGCCCGATCCTTCCTGGGGAGGGTCTCGGGTGCGGAGGGGCGGCGAACCCAGCTGCAAACCGACTTGCAGGTTTGTACTCCGCCGAGCCCCGTGAAGCAAGCCCGGTTCTTCGGAGGTGGCTCCGCGAGCCGCTGGGCGCGTGCCACGTCTACACCAGGGGACTTGAGTCGGGGATTCGTGAGGTTCTGGCCGCCGCGTGCCACCGCGTGGTTGGGGAGGGCGTGGGTGGCCGCCCTCCCTCCCCAGCCTGCCTTTCGGTTTGGGGTAGGGGTTGCACCTCTCAAATGGACGCGTCCCATCGTCTGATGGGCGCCTGTCTGGTGGGAAGAAAGAAGGCGAGGGGCTGCGTTTCTGCGTTTGTGTTAGCGGATCCGGCCAGATGGCAGGAGAGAGAAACCGTCACGCAGACAAAGACGAGGCATCGGTCCCCAGCATCCCTCCAGGCCTTCTGCTGGAAGCGCGCACGGTGGGTGGGTGTCCCATCACGGCGCAGGCGAGGGGTGGCAGGACCCTTGGGAAAGAGGATGAGTTACCTGCAGCCTGTCACTTTGTGCTTGAGGGACTCCTGGTGTCCGCCTCCTTTGGGAGAAAGAGCCGAACGAATTCTTCTGGCAAGCCAGGTCTCTCTCTGTGTCTCAATAAATGTCTTCTGTAGGCACTCTGCTATGTAAGGGATGACTGCCTGCCATTAGTTTGTTTGAATTACAATAGAATCGAATATTTTTTATTTTATTTTATTTTAGATCCCAGATCATCTGAACGCATCGTCCAAGATGCTTTATGTTTTTGATTTTCAAAGGTGTTTCTTCTTTGGCTTGTGCAGTGCTGCGGTTTGCTGGCACTGTGAGATGCCCCCGTGCTGTCAGGGCTGGTTTTGTTCTGCTCCATGAAATATTGACATTCCTGGTGCTGGCTTTTGCTGGTGTTAGCATGCATAGAAAAAATGGCTGATTAAAGGTTTGCCACATGTTGCTCATCTGCGTGAGTTTTCTTTGTTCTGTGACTTTGGGCAATCCTGTGTATCTGGCAGTATTTCTGGTTTGTGAGAACAGGGTCTGTCTGTCTTTCTTGATTCTCTTGGAAATGTGTGTGGTTTCTTTAATGTAGTAATTTTATTGAACAATTTTAAATGCAGTTCATACGTGTATATTATATGTGTATACTTGTTAAAAAAAAAAAAAAAAGTAGTAATTCTTTCCAGAAGGGGAAAGAAATAGGAAGAAACACATTCAAACTGAAATACTATTTTCCCAAGGGATTTTCATAGCTGTTGAAGTAATTCTTTCTTTGTGTTTTCCCTCTGTGTAACATGCATGCCTTCTTTCTTTTAACTCCAAAATGTAAATTACTGCCATTACGTTCTGTATTCCTTCCTTAGGATTCTTGAAATGTTTGTCTCAACTTAAATGCTAAGTGCCCCATAGCCTCTGAAGCCTAGTAGAAATTGTGACTGGTTTCCCAACTTTTTCAGCTGCGGTGGTTTTTTCTTTTATTTACTCTAAATACATTTTAGCAACATTAGGCCTGTAGTGAATTTTCTGTCACAGAAACTTACTGAGCATGGATAAAATTGTTTAATAATAAAAAAAATTACCTGTAGCTCACTGGTTTTTGGTGGCTGTAGAAACTGCCTGATAAAGTTCTGCAGTCTTTTAGCCTTCTCAGGCCGAGATTTTGGTCTTGAAAATTTATAAAATACAAAGAGCTATTTGGCAATCAGTGTTTCATGTACAACTAGTGTTTTGGAAGAAGGATGTAAAGGATAATTCCAGCCTGGTATTTTTATGTCTATTGGGAAAAAACCACCAAACCCCTGTGTTAAAAAATAAATATTTCTAAACTCTTCCAGACGTGAGCATCATGTTGCAGCTCTGAGGAAAGTACAGCTGGAGTGATAAGAGAAGCAGCTGTGGTGAAAGGAGAATTGAATGGAAAGGTTTAGCTTCATTATTTGGGGTGGAAGGTTTTTTTTTTTGGACTTAAAGACACAGACCACCACTTTCAGGTTGAGTGAAAAGTAGTTATCTACAGAGTTTATCTCTTTGGGAATGAAAAAATGATCTAAAGTGTATGTGTCACGGATAGATACAATGTTGTGAATGTTTGAACAAAGTTTTTGTAGAAAACAAAAAAGAAATTAAAATTTGAAAGTATTTGTGATCTTAAACAATGCATCCCCAAGATTTTTTTAGTAATAAGCCAAATGTATTTGTCCTGCTTGTTCCGTGGGCTGCTGTCAAAGAGGGCACGTACTATGGTGCCCAAAATGAGTAACCTTTCTGGTTACCTGGATCTGGCTGCGGGCCATAAGCTGTGGGTCACTAGATTGAAATTAAAATCTTTTTATCACCTTTTCTCTTTCCAGCTAATTAAGGCAGGGGCATTAGGTAGATTATTTTGTTCCTTCTAGTGTCAAATATAGAATGTGTTGGTTGCAAATACTGCAGTTTTTTTTCAAATGCTTCCACCATCCAAAGCTAGATTTCTTTTACAAAAGAATCTTTTCCTGTATTGTCTGTTTCACGGATCAGTTATGAAAGTATTTGTAAAAATCAAGACAAACCAATCTTTCCAGGGGAAATATGGTATTTAATGGGATTTTCCCCATTACCTGTTGTGGTCTGGCTTGGGGGACAGTTACACGTCAGTTTGTGAGTTTCACCCTCCGTGCTGTAACGTGTAGCAGTGCCACCACCTCCCAGCCGACCTGCTGGGATCTCTGGTGTCCACGACCTACGCAGTTACCGGCCCCTCTGACTTGCTGACAGAAACATTTTGAGTGGGAGTTCCTGGGGACCTTCTTGTGGCATTATGCCATTGCAGAAAACGCTTGAGGGAAGGTAAAGAAATTTAAGGATTGATTTGTACTATTTTTAATAAAGCAGTGTCTGGAGGTACTGAAGCCTGGGGGGAAATTCAGAATACTTCTAGAAGAACCAGACAGATTCCAGATGTCTTTCCTTTTAACCCAGACCTCTAGCTGACCATGCTTTTCTGGTTAATTCCTCATAATAAGTTACCTAATTTGGTGGATTGGTGAAGAAAGGCCTCGAGATGAAATGTATCCTCTTTGGAAATACTCTTATATTTCCAGCAAGTAGTTCGATGTAAAGGCTAGGTTTAAAATAAAAAAAGTAGGAAGAGTAAAGTTGTTGTAGAAATAAAGCTGGATTCTGGCACCAGTCGGCTTTAGAAGTGTAGTTTTGGACAAAGTTTATAGGTCTTAGCTTGCCAGACATAAGAGTAACTCCTGTGGAACAGCTGAATGAAAGGAAGGATACCATAAAGGGAAATTAAGCCTGCGAAGAAAATGCCAACACTTCTTTTTTTTTCCCCTGCGGACTGCAGCTCTGGATCAGCTAAACAAAGGGAAAAAAATATGCAAGGGACTCAAAAAAGCAATTTTCAACTTCCAGCTCTGGTTTTAATCTTGTACATCCTTCTGTGTTTCCTTGCCAACACCTAGAGGTCTTACAAGTGCTAAAGCGCATGGGATTTCCAGTGGCAGTAATCGTATGTAACGAAGTTCGCTTGATAAAGTCATACTTGCCAAGACAAAAAAGCTTTAGCAGCTTTGCCTGAGCTGAACTCCTCTCTGCCCCTCTCGCTTCCCATGCAGACCTAGAGGAAACGCCGCTCTCGGATGCGAACGCGTACAGCCGTATGATAGACGCTGTCAGGAGTAATTAAGATACAGCGTGTTGCAATCAGCGGGTCCTCCTGGATGCGCACGCACTTACGCGGGTGTGCGGGTCCCGTAGTTCTGCCTGGCTTCTTGAATGCCTTCTTCTGAACGCAGTGTTTGTAACAGGCTCTTTCCTCCCCAGTTTGGTTACTGGGCAGATAACATGCATTTGATATCCTCTTAATTCTTTACTGCCCTTTTTTTTTTTTTATTATTCCTTAAACTCCGCTCTGTTACTACTGAGTAGCAAGTGTATATTCAGAGGAGTATAGTTTTTTAACTTTGCCCTTCAGCCTGACTTTCTGCTGAAATACTTAAGTATACCCACAGTATCCACTTCCCCTGACATTAGATATGCTTCTCAGTGAAATCCTCAACTGATGAAAATCTCCCTGACTTCTGCCTTTGATTTCCAGAGTCTATAATTTTATACTGCGCATCTTTTTGGATGTATATGCCTTCTAATTTTAAGAGGCTGAAAAACATCCCCCCCGAGCTGTTAAGGTGATTAGTGTATGTGTGTGGTAGCTGATGTGTCGTGAGTTTTTTATTTTTATACCATGTGTAAGGATTTGCAGGTGAATTAAAATGTAATAACACAGAATTCGTTGCACCCTACTTACGGACTTCTGTTTTTATCTGTCTGTCTGTTATTCTAGCAGTGCCAGTGATCATTCAGCAGTAAGGTAGTAGAGAACTGTCGAAACCACACTGCAAAATCCCTAAATTGGTTCTTAACTTCCCAGGCTCCTCCGTTTCTAACCACGTTGTTTCCACAGTGAGAAATCTCTTTGCGTTACTATTAACGGGGGCAGGAACGTTAATCAGATTTGCAGACGTGTGCCTACCCTCCATCATTCTTCTCGCTGCTCCTGCAGCTCCAGCTCCACTTTTGCATACCTTGGCCCATCCTGAGCGGCTCTGTACCCTGTCTGGTTTTCATCCACCTGCGAGAGGCAACCACCGTGCTCCAGCCTTCGTGCTGGGGCTGAAGAGTCCCCGCGGTTCCAGGCAAGCCTAGATGGGATCCGACAAAGTGTTTTCCTAAACGCAAGGTTGATTACAGGGGCTGATTTACAGTTCTCTTTAGACGAGAGGTTGGGGTGTTGTACCTGCGTTTTTTGACTTGATTGCATTTGTAATGATGTGTGTCTGTGTAAAAACACGAAGGTGTGATTTCAACACGGATAGGCGTTGCCTGCTCTGGCTTTAACCTAGCAGCAGAGGTGTAAATACGTGAAAGAAAACAAAATGCGTGAGGATGCAGCAGCGTGGGTTTCAGCCTGGGCGAGCAACTGGAATATGAGCATTCTGGGGATGCCCGAAATAGGTGGTGGTGGTGGTTTGGTAGGTGAGGCTGAAGCCTGTGCTGCCACATCTTCATTGCCACTTTTACTTAAATGAGTTAAAAACCTTTACAAAATCAGACAGACATATGTGGAGATTTGTCTCGAAGGTTCCTTCAGCTAAGAGCGTGAGAAACAAGTTGCTGGTTCCTTGCAGTGAATAAGGGAAGACGTTTTCCATACAGCTGCGTCGGGAGGGAGCTCAGTCTGTGTCAAAAGTATATGAGATGAAACTTGACTGTGACAGTGGTCACAAGACAGAATGGACACCAGTCCCTTTATGTATAGTATTTATGAACTCTACCTTACAGATGTTCTGGTGTTTTGATTTAATTTTCAGTTCCATCTGGATTTGACAATACACTGCAGAGCCCCTCTCTCTAATTGTCCTGTTTCTTTGACCTCAGAACTGTGATGTGTTTTAAAGTGGATATCATTGTTGTGATGGATTTTTTTGTTTGTTCAGTTTATTAAGGAAAAAAAAGTATTCTTCTGACAGAGAGATGGAGAAGAAGCAGACCAGTGTTAGTCTATCTGTGTGTCTTAATTCATAGTTATTGTGTTATGTTAGAAACTGAGTTATGCAGTCCTGATTGATATGAAATCTTAGAATTCACTGACATGAAGAAAAAAAATAATTAAATTGAAAGTCTTGGATTGCTTACGGGAATGGTAGCGTCCTTCCCCAGTTTCTAGTTCATGAAGAAATACATGTGAAAGATTTGTTAACCCAGACCTAAGCGTATGCCCTCTTAAATGGACTGAGATGCCCCTAACACATGCTCTCTTTGTCCATAAAGGTGAGGAAGGCAATGTCAGAATATGCAGGAAACATTTGAAAGAGGAGCATCTGTTTTTAAATACTTGATTTGTAAGATTTGGCCGCTGTGCTCATAAACTTGGCCTAATATTTTAAAAGTTGTATTCTCCCCTTCTGTTGAGAAGGAAAAGAAAGCCGGACCTTATGGGAGCCAAAAGTGAAAAAGCAACAGCCATGAGTTGCATTTAGAGACATATACACCAAAAAGGAGGTAAATCTATTGGAAATTTGTGGGCTGCGTTCATAGAATTGTAACATCTCTGACTTAGTTTGCAGATATTTGCAAGGGTAGACAGTTGCAGGTATGGTCTGCAGTTGCGCTCTTGGAGTATTTTGGGCTGGACCAAGCATCTGTGCTGTAGGGGCGAGATAATGCCGAGAATGGACTAGATGATCTGCTGTCCTTTCACCAGTTTTGTGACTTTTCTAGCAATTACATGCTTTGCCCCTCTCCCTCTGTTTCCTCCTCCTTCCTGGAAGCGTAATGCTGGTAGTTGCCTGCCAAGCTGTTGCCAGAAAATCTGGGAAGATTATGGCAAAGCGCAAGTTGCTTCATCGCCGTCTCGAATACTGTTCTTGGTGGAGACTGGAAGTAAATGAGCAGAAATCCGGTGTGCTCTTTTAGAGAGGAGGAAAGCTGGTGGAGGGCCCGGGGAGCTGACAGCCAGCACAAGGGTTTGGGCCATGCTTGTGCTACCTGGCGCGAGGAGGAGGAAGGTGAGGATGCGTCAAAGGGAAGAGGGCACTGGGCAGGGGGAGCAGACTGGTGCACTCCCATCATCCTTCTGCCCTTCGCCGGAAGGTTCCTAATCCATTGGCTGATCTCAAGGAAATTGGAAAGAGGGGTAGGATTCTCAAAGGTAACTCCTGAGGAGCGGGAGGGAATCCCAGAGGACCAGTGGCCACCAGCTGGCCACCGGGTGCTGCGTGCTGGCCAGTGGGGAGCACGGTGCCAGGGGAGCTGAGCACATCGGTCCACACGCAGTCAGGTCTCATTAATTCAGCTGTGCACGGAGCAACTTGTTTTAATTAAGTCAAATTTATGTCTGTGAACACGGTGTGCAAGATAATCTTTTGCTTGGTGCAGCAGCCGGGGAAGCTGCTCCGAGAGCATCGCCCTACCTGTTCCGTGCCGGCGGACAAGAGGGTGCCCATGTTTCCAGAGCAGCACCCAAGCCTGATTCTGATAAACGAGTAATTAAACAAACAGCCCCGCTTTTATTGCTTAAAAGCAGCAGCTGGGCCCTGTAAGATGCTTGACTGAAATGGAGAGATGCTCATTCCATTTACTAATTGATTTTGCTTTCGAACTTCCGTAATGGTTTTATTTCAGCTACATGTAGCAATAGAGATAAGAGGGAGGGGGGGGAAAACAAAGCAAAAAGCGCGTGAAGCCAATTTGTCTCCTCCTTTCTGGGCTGTTTTCCTCCATGCCGGCTCGGACATCCCTGCAGGTGGGCTCGTCTGGGTGTAGGGCAGGTTTGTGTGCATCCCCCTCCCCGACAGCGGGTGCTCCGGCGGGATGGGTGCCCTGCCGCTTGTCTCTTCCTTGCCCCATGTTGACTGGCCTTGGGAGCGGAGCAGCATTGGGGCTGGGGAGTGGGATGGGTTTCTGGCGCTTGGACGCGGTGGCCTTTTGGACACGGTGGCCCTTGGAGCTTGCGGTTTGCTGGGGAATTTGTGTGAAGGCATGAGGGGATGAGCAAGTCTCTGTTCCCGAGAAGTGAAATCTCGGTGACCTGCTCCCAAGGTGGTTTAGCAACTTGAGTTTCAGCTCAAGCAGAAATATGCTTTCTCTTTTCCTCTCTTTCAAGTAGAGAAATGTCGTAGCATAAAGTTGAGAGAATGAACCTGTGAGATGCGTCATGGAGGAAAACGGTGGGAACCTTTTCTACAGCCACATGGGTCGTCTTCTTCCCGATATCCCTCTGTGCTTGATGTCTCCCCATCCTGGTCCCGGACCACCGCTCCAGCTGCAGTCCCACCACCCTCCATCCCCTGTCAGGGGGACAACTTGGGAGCCCCCTTTTCTGGACTCCTGTTTCAACGTCTGTCCTTCCCTCCTTCCCTGGCCGTGGCAGCTCTACGATGTGAGCATGAGCACCCACACCAAGTACCGCTGGCTGTGCCAGTCGCTGTCATAAATTCACCCCACTGTCTGGGTGGCTGCCGATCCTCTCCTGAGCTTTGGCCCGTTCACGGTGCTCCCACCCCGTGTGCTGGATGCTCTTGTGCAGATGCTGACGCCTGCAGCTGCAGCGGATGGGTCCCTCTCCCTGGGCATTGCCTAGTCCCAGTTAATTAACGTGTCCGGGATCTTAAAACTGTTTTTGAAATTAAAATAAGATTTATTATAGAACCTGATGGTGGTGCCATCTGCGTCAGAGATGGTGCTGTGTCCTTGACTGCTTATCCTGGACCAGCCGTGTTTCTAGTTATGTATGTCTGCAACACAAAGCAAAGGGGTGATTTCAGCAGAGGTAGGCAAGCACACATTAGCTTCTGGAAAGTCCACGTAAAAATGATTAATTTGTGGGTGAAACTGGACATGGTGTTCAGCAGTGGCTTACTGTATGCAACGTCGTAATTTTAAATACTTTGACGTCTGTGAACACTTCATTTGTTAAACTTGGTTCTGCATGCTCAGATGTATGCCTTGGGTTTCCCAGCGCTGTGATGGTCTTTCATCCAGCCTCGCTCTCCCCCTCTTCCCCGCTCAGCTCAGCGGGCCTCCACTTGCAGTGCACTGTGCACTAAAGGCTGGTTATTGTCCGAAGGTAAAAATTGTTCCCCGGGTCGGTGTTTTGCCTAAACCGAAGGCTCGGGTCAGCCTTCTCTCACTGCCAAATTTTTTGTCCTGGTTCCCTTACCCTTTTGTTTTCATTAGTATTTCATGTTTCTTACCTGGCTGAGGCAAAGTATGTTCTTTTTGCACCAGTAACCTTGTTTGTTTGTTTTCCTCTCACTACCCTTCCCTCTCAGTCCTTCTGGAGGTGAATTTTGAGCTATTCTTTTTCCCTCTCCATTTTCCAAGTGCCAGCAGTTTTCAGGTCAGAAACCCATTCTGCAACAGGAATGAGGGGTTTTATTATTACAGGAAGCAGGTTTTTCTGTGGGCATCTTCCCCGATTGCCATCCCTGGTGAGAGTTACAGGGCAGAAATAGAGAAAAAAAAGGATCAAAGGGAATGACTGGTTTCAAACTTTGTGGTTTATGCCTTTTTGTCCTCCTTTTCATTGCCTTGATCTTACGTGTGTATTTTTGGTCATGGATCTGAGTTTTTACCCAATGAGATCTGCTGTAAAATGCTCTAGATTGTTTAACAATTAAGTTACTTTGCAGCATTTTAATTTTCCTTCTTTCTCATCTACCTTTCAAAATGCTTCTGATCTGTAAATCACTTCTACCTCTTCATACTTTTGGCACCATACCTTTTTGGTGAGGTAGCTGGAGCAAAAGGGTCTCTAGCCTAGGAGGTAAATATTTTCTCTTCCTTTTCCACATTTGAATGTCCCAGCTTTATTCTCGCCCATGTTTTTTCAGTGCAATCCAAGACTGGCTGTAGAAAGTAAACACTGGGGGAGCTAAATGAGATTACAGCATCACTTTGGTAACCTTTCTTAGTGAATGGGCAGTTGATCTGCCCATAATGCAAAGCACTTAATGTATTGATGCCTCTAAGAAAGCAAGCTACTAGTTCACCACTCAAGAGTTCAATTCCCGGATAATAACATTTATTTATAGGGAATAAAGAGTTAGTTCTGCGATGGCAAAGTAGATATTGTCACTCAAAGCACGGTCTTTTTATTAACCTCAGATTTATATGGTTAAGTAATTGTTGTATTAGTAGCATTTCTTGAGTGGTAAGGATGAAAAAAAAATAAGACAGATGTCTGTGAACAACGTGCTGCTTGTTTATTTATCTGTAGTAGGCTGGGGCTAGTAAATTGGCCCACTGTCACAGGGCTGTGAGTGATAGTGAGATTGAGCTCAGCAGCCTGAAGCCTGAGACACTGAAACTCCTGGGCAATATGTATGATGTATTTCTTTGTGTGTACATCTGTCTGTACTTTCCTGTGCATAGCAAAAGGTAGGGGAAAGTCTTGTGCAAAAGTGCCACATACTGACTTTTAGTTTTCTTGAATAAGCTGACTGACAAAAATTGTTGCTTTCTGCTATTTGTTTATGTACGTCTTTGACTTTCTGTGGAAGCGGGACATATTTCTCCAGAGCAGAAATGCTCATATATTTAATGAATGCATAGCTTGGTGGTAACACATACAGAATGCTTGGACATACTTTTTTTAGTTAGTATGATACTGTTTGGATTTTGAAACGAAGGAAAATTCTGCTAATATTTCCATTTCTGCTTTGTTCTTCCAATTTCCATAACGTTTTAAATTAGAAATGTCATAAATTTGGTATGAGGCTAAAAGATTGTTACAAAATAAGGCAGCAGGATATTTGTAAAAGGAAAAATATTTAATCTATCTTCTTCATGGCCATTTTCTTAAACCTGAAGTAAACATGGTGAAACTGAGTGAATTTCTATTAAGGAGGCTCCTCTGCTTTCGTGTCACGTACCGAACAGACAATTGATGGCATATTTCCAGCTGGCAGAGCTGTCGAAAGGTAGCATGCGACTTCAACTCCATTTTTTTTCCCTTTTCAGCATATGATTGTGCAAGTCTAACTAAATTCATTGGAGAGTAAATATTCATTCAGTATGTAAAATAAAGAATAAATCTGCGAGTTGGATTCAGTGAGTAAACAGATTATCGCAGTACAGGGTTTTCTTCAATACAGCAGGTGCTTTAGATGCACAGATTTTTCAAAGCTGATGTGATGATGAACTTGGTATCAACTGTTGGAGTGGATATGGAGTCTCACAAGTCTCCTTTTTGCTTTTTAGGGTTTTTTGGGGGGGAGGATGAGAGGGGCAGGAAAAAAGGGTTTGCACAGTGAGTATTTCCTAATGCATGTGTGGAAAAACAGCCCATTTAAAGCTGTTGTCTTTTTCAGAAACAGTGAAAAACTTCACCGCGTTTTGGTGGCTCTTATTTTTTTTTCCACATAAGGTGCTTTGTCTGGGACTAAGAATGGTGTTTGCGTTTGCTGCTGGTTGCATCTTGATGATGTTTTCCCAAGCATTAGCTGCTTGTCTGAGCATTAGCAGCTTCTCACGGCCTTCCTCTTGTAAAATAGTGGGAGGTGATCATCTGACCCAAATAAATGAGTGACAAACTCCGCTTGCCTCCAGGTCGAAGGGGTGGATGAAATCCTGTCTTTCCCCTGGGGAAATAGCTCTCGTACCCCTGGGGCTATTCAGCTGCCTGGGGGCATCCTTGAATCCTGGGAGCGCTTCAGAGGGCTAAAGCAGACCACAGCAGCACTGTGGATGTAAGGTCTGTGGGCACCACCGGCTTCCCAAATTTTGAGCAGAGACTTACTATAAGACTCTGTGTTGGGAGTGTATAGCTCTCCGTGTAGAACATGCTGGTTGTGGGATATTTTAAGAGCGTAGTGCATTTCTGCAGTGCTTTCTCCGTGAACGTTGTTGCCTAGTGAAAACAGTTAACATCAACCCAAAACAAGCCTTGTGACTGCCTGTGGTTTAGTTTAGTCACATACCAGAGACAAAAAATCATTGAATTGCTCTTTCCTGACATGTACTCCTTGAATGGAGTTGGTGTAAATTTAGTCAGTTCACTTTGTTGAGTATCGAGAGCAGCGTGATATGTAAATAAAGCTTTATCAGACGAGATAGATTTAAAATTCCACAGTTGGCAAGGAAGCGTTAGCAGTATAATATAATACAAATATTTACACAGTAACTTCTAAGTCTTCAATAAGTGCTTAATATTTGAAATATGTGTTGTGAAAACATTGACTGATTAAGCCGTACCATTGCTGCTACATCTGTATGCAGCGACTTGCAATGGCTAGGATGCAGGAGCTGCGGGGAGGAGTAGGTCATCTAGCAATGCAAAAGCATTTAAACGAGTCACACCTTTTTTTTTTTTTTAAAATTTAATTAGGATTCAGCACGATCTGCTCTCCCAAGGCATACGTAGCTCCATCCCTGCGTCCTGTTGGAGCTGCCGCTCTCAGAGGCTGTTGCATTTGTGTAATGTGACTGGATGTAATCACGTGCCCGGTGCCTCTAAGACCACGCCAGCAGCAAAATCGAGCTACCAAGTTTGTGCCTGCCCACAACAGGGAGTGTAATCGTAACTAGTCTGTCCCTCCTCCTTGTATCTGTCAGGGAGATTTGATAAGGAACTGCAGTGGACTGTGATGATGGATGGTTAATCTTTTGCCTGCGTGCAGCGTCACAGGAGTGGTGCTGGGCTGCAGCCAGGCTGCTTGTTTTGCTGGGAGCAGAGGCTGGCGGCAGAGGAGATGCTCTCTTCGGCTGCGTGTATCTGCCTTGCCCAGTCCATCATTGCATTCAGCCTCCAGTTCCAATATTACTCATGAGTGAGCTCACAAAACAGTAAAATCAATAGGCTGCAAATTAAAATAAACACAAACACAGCTTCTAAACTTGCCTGGATGATTCTCTGCTGCTACCTCATTTGCCAAGGGACTGCAAGAGCTGATCCATGCCTAAAAATGTACTGCTGCTCTCTAATCCAGTCTTTGGTTTTGTCTCCCCCTTTTTTTTTTCTTTTCCTTCCTTTCTTCCCCTTTTCTGGCTACCCTGTTTTGCCTTCTGCAAGTGCACAGCAAAGCTGAAAGCCAGAGTGGTTTGGTGTGTGCTTGGAAGTGTGAGGACTGGGTTGAGTTTATCGTAGGTGGGGTGGGTATGGTCTGTCCTACAAATCACAGACTCGATCACAGTCTGCCTTCAAAACCGTTACTTCACTGTGGCATTGCCTGACGTTATGCTAGGTACGATTTAGCCAGTTCCTGGAATGTTTTGGCATAAACCTGTTGTTAAGCTCTGCTCTACCTGGACACCCACGACAATTTCATTTCACTAAAACCATCCCTTTCCACAGAGAAGCTAACAGGCCGCTTCCATCTAGCCCACATTCTTTTCCCTAGAGAGAGGTGAAATGATGTGGCCGGTCATGCAGGAAACCCAGCCCAAATAACGAAATGCTGCCTCTTTTCCTACTGCAGGGTAAGGCTAACAACAGGCACCTGATGCTAATCGTGTGTGGGGAGGTATCTGTCAGCCTGTGCTTCTGCCTACTCTCTGGGCAGCAGCCCCTGGAAAGGCTGGAGGTCGGTAGATACCGCTGCGTGGGGTGGAGGAGCCCATAGAGATGCCCTGAAATCCTAACTTGGCATTTGCTCCTTGCTGCCGTTGCAGGAGGTTTTCGTGTCTCTGTCAGTTGTGCTGGTAACACGCAAAGCTAGGTTTTGCAAGAGGAAGGTGAGGTAGCAGGTGACTGAATCAGAAGCTGGTGTCGGGGATGTTGCTCGGGATGGTTTAGCAGGCGGGTGAGGTGCTGTGACGCTCACCTGCGAAGGTCCACCTCCAAGGTAAGGGAGCGACGTGAACGGGATGATTGCAGTGACGGAGCGACGTGAGCGGGATGACTGCAGTGACCTTAGCTTGATGCAAACGAAGAGGGGTCGGGGTTTGCAGAGAGATGATGCCATTCTCGTACTGCTCACGATGTTTTTGCAAGGCTAAGAGCAAATAATCTTGAAATGAGCTGGCAGTTTTATGATTGGGTTTTATGAGCTTTTATGATGTTTATAATCTGACATTGAACTCGCAGTTTAAGAGGTGAAAGGTTTAAAGGAACACAGTAGCAAAGGCGTACCACTAAATTTCTTCTGGGTGTAATTTTAACGTACATCTTGGATGCTTTCCTGATGTGGTGGGTTTGCTGAAGTATGGGCAATGCAGTTCACAGTGTGTGTCACTGAGTAAAACTGACCCCATCCTTATCACGTGTTCAACATAGGGAAGAATTGAACAGAAAAGTGATTTTTGCTTTCTCTAAGGAAAGGCGTGGACTGGAGGTAACTGGCTAGGTCCCAAAATGCAGTCTTTGCATTTCCATTTAAATCCCAGCCACAGAAATATTGTACGTTGTCCATGCCCGCTTGTTTTCTTGGGTGTTTTTCCGATACCAGTAAAAATCTAAAGTCCCCTGCAATCTGTAAACTGGAATTCTTAAATTATGACCTTTCCCCCATGGTACTTTTGGAGAAAATGAATAATCTTGTCTTGCGATTCTGCATCCACTTCTTTTGATGGATGTGTGCTTCAGAGGTCCTGCCTGCAGATGTTTGCATACATATAGCACAAGCCTGTTCTTACTTAACTATCCATTTCATTTTCCCTGCGTTATCTCGTATTGCTCTGTAGGCTTGGTGAGCAGCAGGTTTGCTGCTGGCTAGCTTTTTGAGGTTTCTGTTATGCAGAGTACTGTATTTGTCTCCTGGTTCTTTGATTTGTAATGTTTTGCCTTTGATTGCTGCAGAAGGCATAAACAAGCCTGTCAAAAGCCTTGTTTAGCGCGCAGATTCTGTGGGGGTGGCTGGCAGCCTCAGACCCTAAAATAGATCTAGCAATGAACTGAACGGCTTAAAACCCTGAGAATTTAATTTGATCTTTCTTGTTGCTTTAAATATTGGGACTGAATGAGGATTTCTCTAACAGAACAGAAGGTGAACATGTTGGTATGTGACAGTAATAGAAGAAGGGTCCAGACCTGCTGTCATTGAGATGCTCTTCTGCAATCAGAGGCTGGGCTTGGCTGCCGAGTAGCGGCTCGTCTGCTGTAAGTCACCGTACCTGGGGAGAGAAGTGCTGTATCCTCTGATTTTACAGCATCCATGGGGGGTTGTTCTGAAATGCTTCTCTGGATCCTGTTGTGGGATAGTCACTGTAGGAAGACCTAAAGCAGTCACTCGCAGTTTTAGTGTCTGTTTTATGCTAGCTTTGTGAAGGAAGAAAGAAGGAGCTGCAAAATCACCCAGGGGTTCTTTTTTTCTTTTTCTTTCTTTCCTTCTTTTTTTTCCCCCCCTCCCCTTTTTCATGTAGCACCATGCAGTTTGTAATATCATAGCTGGGGTTTTCAGTTGTGGTGGTGTGAAGGTAACAATGATTTGGCTTCGACGTGCTGTAACAGCTGCAGAATTCATTTGAGCTTAGAAGCCTGTGAGTTATAGCTGTGATGCCATTTACAGCTTTTATGGAAGAGCTCTTAAATTTGTGAAACGTGTTACTTTTTGAAGTGCATTATATTTGTAATTTGAATTCTCTAAAATCCTGTCTGAGGAAAAAAATAGCTTTGAAAATCCCCCTCTGCCCGCTAAAAACATGGAGAACTCTTACCAGGCGGGGAAGCAAGTCTCTTAAATTGAGTGATAGAACACATAGATGGATTTGTAAGTGCTAAAATGTCAATTAGTGCACTTAAAAGCTTAATGGTTGTCTTTGATGTGCTTCTAATATCTTCAGTAAAGTTTGAATGTTGCCATTGATCAGGGAGTGGAGGAGGGATGAGGGAATTGACTGCGAACCCAAACAGTTCTGGGGAGCGGAGGGGCTCGTTCTCTGCAGACCCCTGGTTGTAAGGGCTGTGCCGGTGTGGGCACCTGGCACCCTGCCTGCCCATCACCCCTGCCCCGGTGCTGCGTGCCGAGAAACCCCCAAAAGCGAAGGGAAAATGATTGTGCCGTTATGTTGAAAGTTCTCGTGCAGACTTGTTGGTTTAAAAAAAAAAAAGGGGAAAAGGAAAAGATCATGGAAAGGTTGAAACTTGATTATGTTTTTTCCTTATCTGTTTAACACAGATCCTGTTGTTGTGAAACACCTGTGTGTTAAAAATCATTCTGTGCAATTAGGAAAGCCTGCTATCTCTATAAGAAGCAACTCCCCCCGACCCCTTTCCCCACAAAACCTCTCAGCTGCCTGTTATCTTCTTAATTTAACCATTCCAGGGAGAGGTAATGTGGCTTCACAAATCAGGCCAGATCTTAAAGAGCTGCTGGTAGCCATTAGCTCTTCCTTCTCCCTCGTCTTTTAAATTGTAGCAAGAACTGAACCTTGTGTGTGGCAGAGCAGTGCTTCAGCCTAGCTCCATCTGAAATTCTTGACTTTGGTACCCTGAGCAGTCTGCTGCAACTTCAATTCCAGGTAATGGTCTTTACCCTCCTCTGGCACTGGTTATTTGGAAAAATGTTTTGTGGGCCTTCTGGGAAGTGACTGGGATGCATTCATCTGATTTGTTACTGAGTGATTGCCTCACAGAGCAAATGCCAGTTTTATTATTTGCTTCCCTGTGCTACTAAAATACCATCATTTGTTTGCTGGGTAGTATTTTGGAAGTCAAATACATTTAATACTGAAGGGTGAGCTTAGTAAAGCTTTAGAGCGTAGGTTTTCACTGATTATATCGCTTATCTTCGTGCAGAAAATTTGCTGATGTAACTAAAGTGACCTGAAAATACATTCAGAGTATCTTTAGAGTCTCCTCATATGTCTTCTTTAATTGGCTTACGAGCGAACAGTACAGATTTAGTTTGCTTCTTCCAGCTTCAATAGATACTCATCCCCTGCCCAGCTTTAACGGATATTCTGCCAGTTGGGAATGTAAACAAGGACAAAAAGTGTCTGATAAAAATCTCACTTTTTGGATAGTACATCAAGCAAAATTGACATGTCATGCTCTTAGCACAGTATCAGCATGTCCATCCCAGGAGCCTGTGTCAATACAACTGATTTAGTTCCCCATCCAGTTCAGTAAAATTGATTGGGGCCCTGATATCCTGAGATTTCCCAGCAATAGGTTCAGCACGTTTGGCTCTGTCACTACCCCTCCTGGGTTTAAAGACTGACAAGATGGGTTAGTTGTTTTCTTCCTTTTTTAAATCTTCTTTTAAACCTGGTGACTGCCTGAGTGAGGGGCATCCTGCAGACTGACATGGAAGAGCAGGACACCAAGTTAAACATTTCCAAGCTAAGGTGAGGGACTTCCTGCATCACCCAGACCTGCTTTGGGTCAGATCTACGCAAACTTGCAGGTCTGTCACCGTGCAGGTTACCCTGCAGGTAGAGTTTGCCATGCCCTGGCTTCGGCAGTGCTGCTTGCCCTGCTGCTGGCCATGGTCTTCTTGCAGGGGTTTGGCGGTGGAGCTACTCACGTAAGCGTGCTCTACTTCAGTGCCAGCCAAGTGAGTCAGGTGAGCCAGGACCTCCTGTTTCATCTCTTTAAACCAGCCCAACCCATTCATACTGGAAAGGTTTAAATGGGAGTGAGTGAGCCGCTCTGCTTGGTGCAGGGTCATCCAGCAGGGATATGGTGACCTTCCAGCGTCCACAAGGGGACCTCCGTCCCCAGCCTCAAGCCTGTGAAGGCGTCACATTCCTGATGGGTACAGCTATATTAATGTCGCTGAACTGTGTAGGCTTTGGGCTAGTGTATTTATTTCACTGAGGGAGCAATATAAGTTTTATACTGGCAAATGCACGTTTTTGCTGGTATATACTACTACACTCCTAGAAAGCAGATAGATGAGCAGATCTTTTCCTGTTATAGGCAAGGCTTCATCATCCAGGTACCGAACATAAGTGCTGACCTGTTGTATTTGTGAGGGTAGATGCTAAACACATCAACGGTACTCCAGCTTCTCTAAAATATTGGTACCACTGACCTTTCAGACACTCTGAGATGCCAAAAAATTAGATCTCCTTAAATTCCCATAGAAATATTGAAGGCAAATTTATAACACACCAGTCATGTCCTTCTCTTTTCCCTACTACCGTGACACTATGGCGTGCAAAAGTGGTTAGTATTTTTCAAGTAAAGGATCAGGCTTTCTGTCTGAGGGTGGAAAAAGGTCTTAAGATAATCAGTAATATGCAGCAGGATTGGATTAGCCATATTAAACTTCACATCTGTAGGTCTTACTAACAGACATTTAAACTGTAGAAAATGCTTTTTAGTGGACTGTATTCGTATGGTTGCATACTGGAGCTTGAACACCTTATAAAAATATGAAATTAATCAAAATGAAATTAATTAGAATATATTTGAATGTAATTATCTTGAGCTGCTGAATACTCTTTGTGCGTACTGGGTTTTATGTGTCTATCTGAAGTGTACTTGGTGGAGAGTTTTAATTAGAACTGGAGACGGAGTAAGGATATTTGGAATGTGAAATTTATAAATGGCAGTGATTTTCAGCTAGGAGTGCAGAGGTTTTTTTGGAGCTCGCTACCATTTCTCACTTCTCTTTTTCCCTCTTCTTAATAAGCTACTTTTATGTTCAAATTAATACCAGATCCTGAAAAAGGAAAAAATCCTGCTGTGGCTCTTGGTCTTCTGCAGCGTGATCAGAGTTGTCAGATCCACAGCTGCAGGAGATTTTTTACCTTTGTGTGTTTAATGGCTCATACTACTCTGTTCTTTGACCATACCATTTAACTGTAAAAGTGCAGGGCTGGGGATGGCACAGGACATGTGGCTGCCTTGACTACTGTCTCAGATGTCGGACATGCCAAGACTCAAAGAGCTGATTTGGCAGCTGCCCAGCAGATTTTTATAAAGGCTCAGTTGGTGGCCAGAAACCCAGGCTGTCAGAGTTGTGTTATGCAATAAATTGTTTTTCAGCAGAAGTTTCTAATCCAATTTCAGCTGTAGTTTTTTAGTAGTCTGTAATCAAAGATAAGTATACATTATTTCATGGTGTTTCAGAGAAGTGAAGACGTGCAGCGTGAGTGTTCCCCATCAGGTCAGTTTGTTTGTTTTTCTTTTAAGATGGATTTAGACCTGTTCACCTATGTGGGAAATGATGCTTATATTATTTTGATTTCTGCCTGGGAGGCATGTATCAGTATACAGCATACCCTTTCAAAGATAATTCAATGTGCGATTTAGGAGGCATTCCCTTTTTTTGAAGAGAGCACCAAGTAAGGAACCTATTTAGCAAGTCAGAGGTTTTGCTCAGGCATAAATTGGCTACAAGTGATGGTCAAACAGAAGATGGTACCTTGTCAGGCTGGGACCTACCAAAAGTGTTGCAGGTCCTGTCCCTCTAACAGATATTCTCCCCCCCCATATTTCCCTTTCACTCCCCTAAAGTAAATAATTCATCGTGGAAAAAAGGGGCAGAGGTGGGTTATGGGTAATCTGAATGCAGTGAGATATTTGGGGTTTACAATAGTTCCATTACAGCCAAGTGGTTTTAATTTCCTGAATACTGTCTGCGATGCTCTCCCTTCCTTACAGTGACTGTCGTGGTTTGGTGCAGTGGTAGGGTTGCATGCCTCCAAGTGTGGGTTGCTGCTAAAAGGGGCAATCCTGCCTTTCTCTCTGCCTCAGCCGTAGCTCCTATATTGCCATGTGGTTAGTAATAAGGGAGCTGATTTGGCTGAAAGCAATCATTTTTCTTGTCATGGGGTGAGATTTTTGAGTCTTTTCCCCAATCAAACTGGTCAAACGGCCGCATAAAGGCTAGTGCTGGCATCAGGGTTGGGGCAGGTGCATCCCACGTGGTGGCAGGTGAATTTGCTTAAGCTGGTTATGAAAACCGCTCCCTCAGTCTGAATAATCACCTTGTACCTTCACACCTCTTTCTTCTTCCAGCACTCTGCTACCCTTGGCTTTTTGTGGCTTGCTTCTGCATGCTGCCAGCTCTCATCAGAGCCCAAAATTCTGGCACTCTGGTTGCAAAATGGTTGATTAGATTCCTGGTCTGGCCTAAGAAAGTCGTAGCTCTGTAGTCAACTGCTGTCGAGTTGAAGTCCTGCTGTAAGCTGATAAATTAGGAAACTTTAGACCTGGCTTTACTCTGAATTTGTTTGGGTTTAGCCTTTTTTTTTTTTTTTAAAGTGTTTTTCTTGGCAGACCAACACGGGAAACAGTTGATGTCTTGTAAGCTTTCGCTAGTTTCGTATTGAGTAGTAGTTTTCTAGAGGTGCAGAAACATTGCCAAGGCCTCTGAGTTTATGTAAAAGAACCAATTAACACATGAACCCACTATTTTTAAATATTTCACTATTGGGCCTAAGATAAAGTTAGGAATTATTTTTTTATGCCTCAATTCTGGGAGCCTGTATGAAGACACTAGTGACTTCTGTTTGGAAATTTCAATGGTAACTTTTCTACCCTAATGTATTTTTGCAAGAGCAGGTTGAAGCTCACTGGGCTCAAAAGTGCCTGAGGTCTTTAGTGACCCAAAACCCAGAGCATTTCTCTCCCGTGCTGCTGCTCTTAGAAGAATTTGGTCTGAAAGGAGGAAACACAGTCCCCAGTGCAGCAGGAGGTGGTGAACGAGCCCAAATGAACGGGAGAGTGCAGGGGATGAAAGCTGTAGGAGAAGTGCTAAAGCAGGAAGAAGAGAGATTTTTATTTTCCTCCATCATTTCTTTGCTGTGTTAACATTGGTTCTGCTAGTCAGGAGCTGTAACGTAACACGAGTTCCTTGGGGAAGTTTTCTGGAAGTATGAGGGAAAAAGTCGCTATAATTACCAGATACACTTAAATGCTGTAACAGAACCATTAATAAAGAAAATTTCCCCTTTCTTCATGTTAGTTAGCACATTTTTAAAACATGACCTATTTTCCTAAACTAGACAGAACAGATTACATTTTCCAGAAGGCATGAGTCACTGTACTATAAAGTCTCCAAGCCGTATCAATCTTCATCAACTTAAGCCATTCATGAGGTTTTATTTTTTCTCACTGAATATAAGCAGTTTGTTTTAAATGAGAAACTGCTACATCCTCTCTGGATAGTTAAACTTGATTAAAAGGTTAAATATTAAATAAGTGTGAACTTTATTCTCGGAGGAGAAGGGAGTGGAGGGACCTTGATAGTGAGCAAAAGACTGCCAGGATATTACCGTGGGTATATATGGGTATATCCAGTTTGCACGATGCTGTGTTTGGCTGCAAGACGTCCAAGCAGCACGATAGCTGCCAGAAGGAGCCAAAAATCTTTATTTATATAGCTTCAGTTGAATATTCTAGAGTCTGGTTTCAAATCGTTACCCTGGAAGTTCAAACTTTTGCTAGGAGTTTCTGCCGAGAAGAGCTTCTTCCATCTGGTTGTGGAACAGCCCACTTGCTCCTGCAAGTTACGTGGAGAGGGAGTTTGCACCGATGGGCCAGTGCCGGGGTTTTCGTCTGCGAGTACGATGTGCGTTCGGGGTGGCGAGAAGGTTGATGGGACTTTGCGGTACAATGGAGACCTCTGCTAATGCAACGGGGGAAGTATGTGTGTTGCTAGAGTAGTAAGACTTTGCACTTTCTCATGAGGTTCATGCCATGCCATATGTATACCGAGGAAGTGGGCTTTGTAAATGAATAAGCACGCTAATTGCGCTTAGCGGTGGTAACTCCCCCAAGACTGCACAGAAGATCTCTTTCAGACTTGGAAGGCGTATCTAGGTTTTCCACCAATTTCTCTTAGGTTTGGGTTTTAGAGAAAAACAGGTATAACTGTTTTCCATTGATAATATACAGCCAAAAGGCAAAAATCTGTTGCAGGTCTTGAGTCTAGTAAACAAACATTTCCATTTTGGTCCTTCGGCTGAAAAGTAATTTATATGATCTCTGAAAATGTGTTGTCTGTTTTTCATGCAAAAGACAGATTTTTGTTTTGTTGCTAACTAAACACAGGAAAAACCACCCTTTGAAATGGTTCTCCTTCAAAAATATCCTTGAGGAAAGGGTAGAAGCTTGTGGTTTATTTTTCCCATTGCTTCAAAATGACCTTCTTACATCTGCGGGAAAGACTCTCTGGGGGCTGTTGAACCATGAAAGCATATTCATTTAGGGCATTGGGTGCCACAGTGATTTTAACCGAGCGTTGGCTGCAATGCTGGAAAAAGAAAAAAGAGGGGGTTTGTGTTTTGTTGTTTTGCTTTCTGCAACCTGGCATGAAGAATGGGGTCAGGAGATGCGTGCTTGGGAAAGACCCAAAGAGAGAGCTGGAAACCCGCCAGCCACACTGAGTCATAACACACATGCTTATAAGTATCTTTGTACCTTACAAAGTCCTGACTTTTCAAATAAAACCATCACTGCTGTTAAAGTATTTACATAGAAGTAAAACAAATAGCATGGAGTGCTGCATGCATTCTCCCTTGTTCCAGCTCTGTTTTACCCCATGAACTGTGACTCCTGTTTGCTTAAGGCAAGGCCAGGCCAGGCTGAAGAATGCCGTATCTGGCGATGAATGAACGGAGAAGCTCGAGTCATGCGTACGAGTATAATTCTGCTGCTGCTTGTGGAGCAAAGCAGCACGCAGCAGCGTCTGCTACTTCGGGCTGACGTTTCACCTACCCAGGAGGTGGCGTGAAGCCTGCCTCTTGCTTCTGCCTGCTTTGTGGTTTTTTGTTTTGTTGGGGTTTTTTTTGTTTGTTTGGGGGGGTTTTTTTGGTTTTTTTAAGGATTTCAGTATAACTTCAGAAGTAGGAAGGCTGTGTGCAGGCCACATGTGCAAGCTAGGCCGCTGAACTGCAGTCAACAAGCACCTAAGCTGTAGATGAATGGTGAAAGGTACAGGTGGTGCACATTTTGATTTCACTGCAAATATATACACGTTATATACTGACGTGCATTATCTATATATACACTTATATTTATGTATGCATGATGTTAATATGTATATATTTTAGTTTCTATACACACATTAATATAGGTATTGTATATTTGACGTATAATACACATTTAATATGCACCTAGCAAAACCCCACATATGCACACACACGTGTGTGTATATATATTTCTTTCCAAATCAGCAGTATGTGGCAGTAGCCTGTTGCACTGTTCTACAAACATCATCTCTACAAGCGTAGAGCTGAAAGCAAGCTGCCAGCCAGGTAGCACAAAAGAGAGCTGCTTTGCTCTCCACCAGGTAACGTCCTGTGCAGGGACGTACCGCGTAGGTACGCGGAGGTTGTGCTCCTCTGCCCTGTCCCCTTGGACTGAACTTGTTGAACTGTTGCTTGGCTGCCCCGGTAGCTGAAGTTCAGATATAAATGTACAAGACGTGGTTCCCCGAAACAACATAACAAAGAAGGTGGCATGATTAAAATTTTTAGCAGTTTAAAGGAAATGATGCAGTTCTGTTTCTTAATTCTGCTCCAGGGCTTCCCTGGTTGTTTGCGTCTGTTACTTTTTTACTGAGTTTATAAGCTAGTCTTAATGTCAGATTGGGAGGCAGAAATCATCTCGGCTGACCTGCACAGTGAAGGCTCTGGGTTGAACCTACAGTTTAAGATGTTATTCAGTCCTTTTTTGGGTCCAAATCGATAATGGACAATCCATTAGTTCCCTGTAAGTCGTTTCAATGGCTAATTACTTGCACAGTTGCAGAAATTGTTCTTTAATTCTGTCTTACGTTTTTCTGAATTCAAGTTCCAGCTGTTGGATGATACTATACCCCTCTCTGCCAGCCTCAAGAGCCATCCATTATCAAATTTCTCTCCCTGTGGAAATATTTCAAGGCAGAGATCAAGTCAGTCCCTTTGAGGTTTTTTTTGCTGTTTTTTTGTTGTTGTTGTTGGTTGGGTTATTGTTTGGTTTTTTTTCTTTGTTTTTGACAAGTTACATAGATGAAATTCCTCAGGGCTTTCACTTGAGGCTATTTCCAACCGGTTCTGGGTGTGCGCGTGTTGTTTTGCCGAAGTCCGGTAACTCTTCCGGTCGCTGGCAGCGTGAGCGCAGAGCGGGGCGTGCGGCGGCTCTCCCTCCACTGGCCTGACGAGGCAGAGACAATCTGACCCATGTAATTATGGTTAAATGTGTCGGGAGCTGGAGCTGCCGGCAGCTCAGCTGGGCTCCGAGTCAGCTGCTCTCCGGCTTGCGGCTGCTTTTGTGCCGCGGGCTCGGGGGAAGATGCCGTCGATGATTGTGAAACCTTTTTATTGCTCCTGCATATGGAGCCGCGTGAACGTGGATGCTGGCAGCGGCTTAGCCCCTTATTTTGCTGACCTTGGATAACACGGTGTTGGGGAACTTGAGGTCCTTCCCCCCCCCCCCCCACCCAAGCTGAGTGGCAGGCCGTGGGGAAAGCCCACAAAGAGAGCGGCGTAGGCAGGATGGTGACTGCAGCCTCGGCACATCGGGGCTGGTGGGAGCTGTGGTGTGGAGAGACTCCCCTGTGCGTGTTTCTGTTGAGAGTGCTGCTGTTATGGAGGGGGGGTGAAGCCAATACAGTTCACCTTGAGGCGTACAGCTCCACGAGTTGAGCATGAAGTGTTGCTGTGCCGCTTCGGGGGCTGCTGAGGGAGGTCTTTGTTCCCGCTTCCTAGGACCGGTCTCTTCCCTGGCGTCACCATGGCCCACGCAGCCCCCAGACCGGTGGGGAGGCAGGAGCATCTCCTGCAGCAGGGCTGGAGCCTCCAGCTGGCACCAGAAAGACATCTCGGTGTCGTTGTCCCTCAGAAAACAGGGTGCCGGGTTGCACGCCATCCTTTCGCGTGTCCGGCACGTTGTCTGGGGAGAGGGAGATGACTTCAGGCCCTTCACAGAAAAACCCCGAGAGGGTGGCCTGGACCTGAGAGGCCTCTGGTGCGTGGCCGTCATCTCCTTCCCTCCTGCAGGAGGGACTGTCGCCAGCGTTGTACCTGCCAGCGGTCACTCACCCGCTGCAGTCGGCCGCCGGGTTGGCACGTGCCGATTTAAAGATCAATCCTGTCAGCGGGTTTCGCCCTGTCGCTGCTGAAACGGCGAGCACTGCCATGTGCTCCTTGCAGTGAGCTGTCGCGACAAAGTGGATTTAAGTGGGATTCATTTCTTTGTTTTTATTTTTTTTTTCCCCTGCATTTTTAGGAGGGATAAAAGGGCCAGTGGGATTGGGAACCGATGGGTGTTTTCGTGCAACTTCCAGCTCCTCGGGACTGTGGGGTCTGGTGGAAGACGGGATTTGTTTGTGGCGTTGGGACGGGCCTGGTGTTTCACAGGACGGAGGACTCGGGCTGACAGGGGCTAAGGAAAGCGGCATGTCTCTGAGTAGGCCTTACGTTAACTGGGCTCAGTCATTACACACACACACGCCTTGTGTATGCCTGGCTTAAAGTATATAAAAATACAGGGTGGTGGTTTTGTTGCCTCTTGTTCGGGTTTCTGTGTAACTTGTCTAGGTTTCAGGGTCAGGAGCAGTGTGCCTGGCCAGAGGGCTCTGTTGTCTCCTCACGTTTGCTGCCCGTTATACGAGGAATTCATACAAATGCCAGTGAAGGGAATGAGCGGTGTCTGCGGTCCTGTGCCTGTAACACAGACAGGTGCTGGAGGTGCTTATGGCTGTTTCCTAACTGAGCGTGATTCTCTTGAGGATTTAATAAGTAGTTTCTGTGAAAACAGAAAAGCATAATGTCCCGACAGGCCCGTGTCGTTGGGAACGTAAATGGGGCGTCTTTGGGCAAGCTTTGTTAAAATCGAGCAGGCTGCAGCCCTCCCGTGTTTAGTGTCGCTTCTGGTTAGGGCTGAAGTTGCGTTGGCAGCAAAATGGTAAGCCAGAGTTGTTTGTCTAAACCTCTGTTGACAAAATAACTGGATGTACTAGTCCTTTTAAAATGCTTGCCTGGAGATTTTTTTTTTTCTTTTTTGGTTGCTGTGGGTGTTGGGTTACAAAGTTTGCTTTCTTGGCCCAGAGCTGCCTGTGCTCTAAAGCTCCCTGGGCATAGCTCAGCCTTCTTCAAAGTACAGTAGCTTATCCCTCGTGTGAAATGCACATCCTGCTGCCAAAATGCTGGCTGCTTTCACTGCACTCATTGTGTTGTGCTTTTTTTTTTTTTTTCCCTTTCCTTCCCCCCCGCTCCCCTCAGGTAATTTGTCATACAAATTTTTTTTTTTTTTGGGGCAGGGGGGGAATGTTATTGATCACAGTTCAGCAGCTGAATGCCAATATCTCACTAGAAGAGTGAAGAAAAAGCTATCAATGGGTGAATGAAGTTGATGGTATTGGTCACTTCTTTGACACGCGGGATGGTATAAACTCCCCTACCTCCTAGTGGGGATCGCCAGTGGAGCTTTTGGGGTTTCTATTGCAGTGTGGCAGTATGCTGTGGTACACTTACCTAAATGAGGCCTGCCTAGAAATGTTAATCTTTTTGCTTGGCAGTGATGTAGCCCATGAAGAATTCAAGGGCAAGAATGCTCAAATAGTAGTTTTTAAAGGCCCTGAGACAATTATAGGACTTATGAAAATATGATGACTTACCTGATCTTGCTTATGTCTTTATATCAATTTGCTGACTTAATTTATTTGAATGCTAAAGGCTTTAGGGAAATGCTTTTCCAGGGAATTAATCTTTTAACTAAAGCAAGTACTAAATATGACATACACTAGTATTCCTTTTGACAATATTGCATTTGTCTCCTAAAAATAAAGCAGAAAGCATATGCCCTGTGGGCAAAATTCCACTTGGCTTTACACTTGGATAAATTCAGAATAACTTCATTGATAACAATATACAACTTCATTGTAATGCTGCAATAAATGCAAATCGCTAAACCAGAGGGAAAAAAAAATCCTGAGCCAAGAGGCGCAAACAAAGGCCAAAGTGGCAACAACAGCAGTTGGTTCACAAAACTTACCTCTTAAATTGCTGCAACGTTCAATTTAGTGGTTCCCCCACCCCTTAATTATCTGGGAGAGCACTTCCTGGCTGTGATAAATTTCTCTGTAAGGGATTCATTATGAGGATTTTAACAAATAAGTTTCACCTCCTGTCTAACACCTGGTACACAGCTACTGCAGGATCAGTAGGATCACTTGCAGGATAAAGGATTAGAGGGACTAATGCTCTGATTTGATAATAGTCATGTTTTTGTTCTCTGGTAGAGCTGATCAAGTTTAGGTTGCATTTTGTTACACAGTATTTTTCTTAAGCCTTTTTTTTTTTTTTTAAATTAAAAATAATCTATATAGCCCTAGGCTTTTGGGTTTTGTTTGTTCTGGTTTTTGTTTCAGATGCATGCAACTAATGTCTCCTTTCCATTTCCGTCTTCTTTAGGATGACAGCGATGGGATTCCCTGGTCAGAGGAGAGGGTGGTACGGAAGGTCCTTTATTTATCTCTGAAGGAGTTCAAGAACGCACAGAAGCGGCAGCACAGCGATGGCATTAGCGGGAGCCTCAAGGCAGTGAACGGTGAGCTGCCTTTGCGGTACCGCTGGAAGGACTCGGTCCTTTTCAATGCGGTCCTTCTGCTATAGTGAGGAAGGAGACCAGTGCACCATCTGGCATGCACTGTGCCCTTTTGATCTGCACAGGAGAACTTGTTTCTGAAGTGCTTAAAAATGCCCGGTTTGAACAGTTCATATGTTTTGGTTTCTGGCAAACTGATTGAGATGGGGATCAGGATGGAGGGTAGGTGTCAGGCGGGAGGACAGGGACAGGCTGCGGTTCGGTGGAAAAGGAGGCTTCTCTGGTCAGTCTGCTCCCTGATGTGCTGAGTATGTTGACAGAGAAGGTATCCATTTAAAGGTGATTGGCTTCAGTTATCTTGGGGAAGGACAGTCGGACAGAATTTGCCTACTCTGTCATTTAGATGCAAGAAACTGACTAAGCAGCATCTGTATCTCTGGAGTGATCTCAGTCCACGCTGTCTATTGTCCAGAGGTGAAGTAGCATAGGACCTACATAAAAAGACTTAAAGCATTGAGAGGACACAAATGCTGGGACACTGGACTCCCCTAGTTTAGCAGTTCACAGAGCAGTTGTTTACAGGTTTTAAAGGGAGATGCAGACAAGCCTAGATGACAGGAGATCGAAAGGAGTTTTAATTTTATTTATTTAATCTTTTGGCCAATTATTATTTGTTGCTCCCCCTTCCCTTACAGTTTGCTTAAAAAAGCCATGGTGTCCTGAGAGGTGAATATAAAGTGTGTCTCTTTCAGATTCACTCCCTGACAAGGAACCCTTTCTTGAAAAGGCTTTGTCATGCTGGCTTGAGCCTTGAAAGTGACTAGCAGGATTCAGATTTCTGGGCAGGCTTATGGTTTTCTCTTCACTCACAAGAGCTTATTTGTTTCTTTATAGAGGTTTATGGCAGTTCCTTTTAGGCATGTGCATAACTATACATGTGCTAATGCATTAAAGCAGCAGCTGGGTGCTTACTTGGTAGGTTATTCATATTTATATGTAGTTTGCGTTTCTGACGTGGTGAGTCAAATTTCACTGCGTTTTCATGGAGTGTTATTGCTGACAAGGCAAAAACCTAGGTGAATGGCTGGATAACTACAGGCACCATAATAAAGTTGCTGTATTGCGTAAGCAATTGCAAACTCCTTAATGTGATTAAAGAAGACCTCAGACTTCTGAGTTCAGTAATAATATCAAATACTGATCTGATGGGCAGGGGCATCTAGCTTTAGCAGCAAGCCATTAATAAGCTTGGAGGTGTACACAAAACAGCACTGGCTTTTTTTCCCCTCCAACACCTCTGCATCATTGATCTTCTGTCAAACACAATTTCTCTTGGAAAGTGTCTTATTCCATTGTGGGGGTTTTGTTTAGTCAAAGGAAAAAAGTCTAAAGGCGTGAAGCACAGTAATTGTGTGTTAGGAGGCTTTGATGGTGTGCCAGGTTACAGGATGACTGAGGTTTTTATGGTGTCTAGTTTCTCCAAAGGCAGCTTAGATGAAAAGTGAGTTGGCTGGGAATGCTGTGTCGATGCAGGTACCAGACGCAGAGTATGCCACTGGCTTCCTCTGGTAGCGGCATGGCTTGTGTCTTCAGAGCTTGCCTCTTGCATTGAGAACTATAGCGTTTGGTACTTTTCTCCTTCACAGAAGTAGGTGATCAGTTCTTTGGGGGTTTGGGGTTTTTTTTGAGTCAGAATTATATTCTGTGTTACTCTTTCTGTTTGCTAAATGATTCTTTAAATGTCCTGTCTCAGCCCTGCTGTATTTCAACATCATTGTCCAGCAGCATTTTTATCCACTGATATTTGGAAGAATGTTTCATTTTACAGAGAAAAAAGATTTGCAAAAGGGCGGAGGATTGATATTGTGTGGTGACATTAAGACAATCTATTTAAACATACAATTTGTTCATTACATCTTTTAAAAAAACGTAGCCGTGTATTTTCAAATCCACAGGTCTCTGTGGACTGAGGAAAGGGAAGGTCACCCTAAGAAATTACTGAACTATTCTGAATTTAGGGAAGTGTAACATTTTAAGGGTGAGTCTTAGATCCATGGTTTCATACTGTTGGAGTGAAAAAAATACTTCCTCGCATATGTCCTCTGTTCCAACATGCAGGCCACAACCAGTGTTTCTTGCATGTTGATCCAAAAGGTAGCATGCAGTTAAACATAGTTTTATGTGAGCGATCTCTTTATTAATATTCAGTACCCATAGTTCTTGGGAATGGGGGCAGGGTGAATCTAGATGAAATAATTTGAAGTTAATGTGTTCAGTGCTTCTGTAAACCTGGGCTCCCCTGGCTTGAATTCTGGTTAGGGTGCTTTGCCTTGCAAACGTAAAGGAAAGTGTAGGTTTTGTGCTGCACAACCCTGTTGCTGTCCTGAGTGAACTCTAAAGTTTATTGCTCCTTCAGCTGTTGAAAATCAGATAGGCCACCTTCCAGTTCGGTGGCACTGTTGTTGCAAATTTAACCATTTGGCAAATGGTTAACCATTTCCAGGTGTGGGAAGGAGGGGTCTGAGCTGGGGTCAAGCTCTCCAAGTTCCCCGCTCAGTGTGGAAGCATGGATTGGCCTCATGTACTTCTGAGAGCTCAGGGGACCGTGAGCACCTTGGTAGCAGGATTTGATCTGAGTGCCACCATCTGTAGTGCAGAGAGAGTTTCTTTGTTCTGGTTTTGTAACTGTCATCCCTTAAATTTATTTATTTATAGATTTGCTACGTGTAATTCGTTTCAGTAGAAAGTACTTACTTTTGGCAATGGAGGAAGGTAAAATATGCACCAGCCTCTTGCAACTGGTGTCTTTAAGAAGTTTTTATGGATTTAAAGTGGCTGAAGTTGCATAAACATGCTGCAAAAGTTGCTTTGCCAGTGTTTGCCAAGCTACAACTAAACTTGTATGAAAATGATTGTCAATGGTATTTCAGCTTGTGGGTATAGTAGTATCATGAATGATTTGGTAGCTGGAATAATAGTAGATCTTTGATAGTGTGAAAAGCAAGTTCATTTTAAATGTGAGAGATGAACCCATTAACAGGAGTCTTTTCTGTACTAAAGTTACTGCAAGCTCTAAGATGTGCTGGTGGTGGCGCAGAGACAATTTCCACACCTTTCTGAGTAATAAAAATGAAATTTAAAATACATAAATAAAAATTCAAATTACTTCTGGAGATTATATGTATTATAATACCTTGGCTGTCTCCACCTCACTGTTAAAGATATTTGTTATCCTGAAAACAATCCTGCCATTTTCACTCTGTGGCTGAAACCCTGTTGTTTAAGTGGTTCTGATTAAAGTAGCAGGGTTTTGTTTGGGGCTGGTGGTGTGTTTGCAGGTCTCCTTACTCCTACCTCTTTTATATCTCCTTTTCACCTGATAATTTTTGCTTACATGTTTGTGCTGCCAGTTATTTTTCATCCTAATAATAAGGGCGATCGGGTGCATTGTGGCTGTTGTGTCGGTGGAGATATTGCATGCATGTTTATGTTGACTCTAGATATTTGCAGAGTACAGAATAACACCCTACTGTATGCCTTTGTTTGCTATGTGTTTCTCTCCAGCACGTGGGAATATAAAATCTGAAGGAGGTGCTTCTGCAGGTTGTCAAGAAACCCTCTGCAGCCCTAAATGGGATACTGGAACTCGTGATTATGGAAACAAGGTCGTGTGCTGGAAAACCCAGAGGGACCTCTTTAGTGATTTTGATTACTGCTGCCTGTCATTTGTGTTAGGATGTTAAGAATAGGGATTGGTGTTTGGAATAGTGATACCAATTTTCAGAGATCCTCGTCTAAAAGGAAAACCAATTCCCTTGGGAAATTGTTTTCTTCTTCTGTAGCTTAGAATGTGAGATAAGGCTGTAAAAAAGGCAATGAAAGATGTAATTATTGCTTGCATTCTGTTTATGAGAAATGTAGTACCCTCAAAAGAGTGTATCATAAAGGAAATTTTTATGATATAAGATTTTAAATTATGTTTTTCAAAACTTGCGATAAAGAAGAAATTTGTGATACAGAAGTGCCAGTGTTTCATAAATGGAAAAAGTGCCAAAGTTTGCTTCTTTAAGGTGTTTAGTTAATCTACAGAGATGATAAACCGGATGTTAGAATTATTCGAGCAGATAGCGCGTTTTCACTAGCTATACTTTGCCCTAGAAAGGTGTCATGGCAATTTCCAAACACGCCAGCTAGGTTAAGCTTGTGGCAAACATGATCTAGTTGGGAAACCAAATGTATGTGAGGGAATGCTTTGATTCAAGGCAGAAGTTGGAAGTCTTGCTGATTTAATAAATAGAGAAGAGGAAAAATATGTAATTTTGCTCTTCTGAGAGATTTCACCTTACATTTAGGGTTGTTAAAGTAATTTATTTGTGTGTGCTCTTTAAACAGAGAAGGAAGGAACAATGTCAGCACTTCGATGGAGGTCGTGGTTGGTCCACGAATGGCTGTGGTGCCCCTTCCTCCCTTGTGCTGGTCTGCTCCTGCCCTCAGCCGTTCCTGCACAAAAGCTAATGTGACTTTCGTTGGAAAAAGCAAGCCTCCAAAAATGAAATGTCTCTGCACAGAGAGGCAGGAGTCTCTGAGGCAGCCTGTGGCAGGACCGTGGTGCCGGACCCAGCGGCAGCAGCCTGCTCTGACACCTGGGTCAGATCATCCCTTGGCTGCTGCGCTGGCTGGCTGGGGCAGGCAGCAGTGCTATCTGGAAATCGCTGTTTGTGTCATTGCTGCACAGATTTTCAAGTGTTTTCTGCTTGCTGCCCGGGGGTTTCTGTCAATGCCTTCCCAGTGGGCCAGGTTGAAACGAAGGTGCCCGGTGGTAGGGTGGCATGGGGGTTGGATTCATCCAACTCCAACTTGTTGGTGAAACCTCTTTTCCCTGGCCGTGTCGATGGTACCCCAGGCATGGTGTCAAAATTGCAACAGATGTGGTAGAAATGCCTAATCACAGCTAAGCCGGGTGCTTCAGCTCCGTGCCGTGCATTATTTGCCAAAATCCAACTATGTGGGTGTGGCAGCAGCTGCCAACAGGGCAACCGGGTCTTCTCTGGGCTGAGGCCGTGTCTCTTCTCTTCCCACTTGCACAGATGAAAACACAGCAGCCCTCAGGGAAGCGCTGTTGTCTCAGCTGTGCCCCTGCGTGCCCAGAGCGACGTGTGCCTCCTTCATCCCTGGTGCAGATGTGTAGGGTGGACCACTACCCAGCCTTTAATTTTGAACAAGAAAGTAGCCCTCTTCATTGACTGTGATGGTTCAAATATACTGGTAACTTCATCTCTCATATTTCTGAAGGCTGCAATTAAATACTGGAAGAAGGCTTTATGCTAACGTTTGTCTAGGGAGCTTTTCACTCCGTCGCTGATGTGAAATTGCGTTTGTTGACAGTGGGTAATGTCTGTCTGTCTCCTAAGCTTTAGTAGAAGATTGTAAGTGTGCCAAGGACCCTTGTCTGTGTAAGTGGATTTTTAAAATGCATTTACAGAAACAGAAATACCTCTTTCAACTTTGCAATATTTCCCTTTTATGTTCAGAGTAAACAGCCTTTTTGGCTAGTTTTAAATTGTGATTGAATATAGATGTTTTCAACTAAAAGGTTCAGAAAATAAGCATTTGAGCAGATTTGTCATGGCACTCAACATTACTTTCACTTTGGTGCTTGCTGTCAAGTGAATTTAAAGATTAACAAATAAATAACAGGATGTTGGGGTTGGGCTCCATTGAAAATTTCCAAATCTCTTTTCCTTTCTTTGTTTTTTAGAACAGAATTCATTTTCGAGCCTGCCAGGGACTTGCTTGTTCATCGACTGACACAGGCTCTTTTTGCCTCTTCCATCATCACCACTTATAAAAATTCTGCAGGCCAAATTACACCCTCAGTGATCTCTACCCAATTTGATTATGTCCAAATTGTGCTCCTGTCTTAATACAATTTCAGTGTTTGGCAAGACTGCCAGAAAATTTTCTCTTGCAGGACACTCATCGTCCTTTTTCTCTCAAACATAACAAAGGTGGATATTTTTTTAACCAGAGAAACAGAGGAATTGTGTAACTAATTTTCTTAAAACTTCATTTCATGGCCATCTAAGAAGAGTTGCTATTGCCCTGAGTGTATTTCTAATCAAAGTAATTCTAAAAATAATCTTGTCTCTCTGCATATTGCTAATTGTAGGTAATGGAAAATGAAAACGCCAATGAAGAATCTGCAGAGGCACGTGCATAATCTGTAAGAGACTGACTTTATTGTAGGCCTGAAATAAATAAGGTGAGGAAAGGTGGGAGAGAGTTCAGCAGCAGCTGATGGGTCTGGTTCCCCTCCTTTCACCTCCTGCCTTATGCTGGCTCTGCCGTTTGTCTGCCCGTGCAGTACAGCCGGTTCAGCGTACTGATGTGGCAGGAAACTAGACCAGAAAAATGATTAAAAAAAAAAAAAAGAAATAATTTTCATCTGGTTTTTAATGAACTACACAGGTTGATCAAGAGGTTGGATGAGAACCGAATGCTCATTTGGTGGAAATGAGGGGCCAGAGTACCTTGAGTGAAAGCTGCAGGAGGAGGAGACCAGACTCGTCCTTTTTCATAGTAGCAAGCTGCTCGGTTGGCATAGTCATCTTGTCTAACCACAGCCTTAGGATTAGCGCAGTTGTCTTGTCTAACCACAGCCTCAGATGCTAGAAGGACAACAGTTGCCAGAAATAGGAGCAAAAAAAGATGCAGCTTAAAAATTTCTTGGAGTGCTTCACAGCCATAGGTGTTAGATGTATGTATTTCTTAAAAAAAACCAAACAAAACAAAAAAACCAAACCAAACAACTCCCCCCCCCCGCCTTAACCCCAACAGGGGACAACAATTTTGTTTGCCTTGACTGCGGGTCATTCTGCATAGCTGCTGCTTTGGATTTATTATTTGTATCAGCAGTCTGGGGAGCACCCTTGAGTGCAGACTGGTAAACTGCTTCATTCTGTCTTTGGCAGCCATAAGATTGCCAGCCAGCCTAAATTTGCACCCTGGCATCTTTTTGGCTGGCATGTGCAGCTAAAAGAATGGTGGTGGTTTTACCTCGTAGGATTGCCAGCTCTGTCAAAAACTGTACCTTTTGTCAATTCCAGTTTGCTTATTTTAGAAACGAGAGTAAGACATAACTTAAGCAAAGCTGTTTCTTTGACTGTAATATTAAGTGAGATACACTGCTTTGGATTCTAACTCAACCATTTCTTTGGTTAATAATTTTTGTTATGAATAGATTTTTATTGGGATGTTAGAAACCAGAGAGATCTGCCTAGAGCATTGTCCTTCAAGCTGACAGGCTGGGGTGGGTGAAGTTCATTCTGGTGATCTGCTGAGATGAGAACTGGTGGTTGGTGCTGGCCACTTTCTCAAGCTGTTGAGTTTTGTATTAAGAGGAGGTAAAGAGATAACTTGTGGTTTACATAGAAATCAAAACAAAATTAAACAGCTGTTAAAGGTAGTGTAAATGATCAAGTTCCACACTATTATTTGCCTGGTGGATTGAGCTATTGAAAGAGCTGTAAAACTTGCCCGAAGTGCGGACACGAAGTTGAGAAGGCAGCAATCGAGCAGTATGCTCAGAAAAAGTGAGCACAATGCTTCTCTGTTTAAAAGCAATAGTTCTCAGAAGGTATGGGAGTAGGGAGAAAGGCACTTTACCTCTTTCTGTCTGTCTGATGCCCAATGGTCGTCATCATCATCATTATTATTATTTTAGTGTTTATTAAAATGTTCTAGTGGCGATCAAAGGTCTGCAGGTCAGAATATGTAGCTGCTGTTGTAAAGAGGGTTTAAATCTCAGTATTCCTCTTGCTCCCCCACTGCCCATGATTGGCAGAAGGAAACTGTGCATTAAATAACTAGTGTTGTTAATTTGAAGGACAGACAATAAGGGCTATAACCAGAAAAACAGCAGGGAAAGAAAAAGTCAGTCATTAAAATAGCATACTCTATTAAGAATATAGGAATGCAACAGGAAACAAAATCAGTTTCACAAGTAAAAGCAGAGAGACGTTTCAGTCATACACACAGGCTGTGTAATACAGTTTACTGCAGTCAGTCCTAGGGAACTGTATTTTCTGAAACCATGTCTGTGCTTAGCTTTGAATAAGGCTTTTGCTAATTATTTTTATACTATAGCTTTGAGCTATTGGTGCAAGACTGCCTTTTGTGGAGCACTTTCAGAGTATTAGAGAGAACACATTTTCAGTCTTCAAGGGCCTGTCTTGTGTCTTAGAACCTCCACAGCAGTTTTTCCTTGGCGTGGAGAGCATTTTAGAAACGGCTTGCTGTTTGAAAGAGTGGAAAGAGTTTGAGAACTGTTTGGTCCAGCACGACGTTCTTAAGGCCATTAGGCTGTTTTTAATCAGAGCAGATGTCATGTGTGCTGTAAACCTTATCATGTCAACCCTGGCACTAAAGTGGTTTTAAAAGAAAAAGGTAGAGGTTAGTGACAGATGGCTGTAACTGCTGATGAACACAGTAGCCACTTCCGCAAGTTGCCTGACACAGCTGCCAATGCACCTTACTCTTCACCTCAAATACCCTCCATTACTTGTGTTCCCAGGCTTTGACTTGTTAAGTGTACGGGTTGCCAATCAAAATGGATTTGGGGATCCTTGTAGTGACGTGGAGCAAACTGAAAACGTCAGTAGATTAGTATTGTATTATTTTTAGGTGTCGTGAACCCATGTTTGAATGTAGAATTTCTGCTGTGAAAAGCAAGAAATTCACTTGCCTTTTTGAGGAACAAAACTCTTCAGGAATTAGTCATGTTCATTTCATGGCTCATAACAGCTTGGGAGATTGGTCTGCGCTCTGAGGTCATGCTTCCATGTTTCGGTGGGATCTTCTTCATTTAAAATCTCCTCCAAGAAACCATTCTGAAATAACTGCTGTCTTTCGATAACTGGTGATGATGAGAGGTTCATCACATATCAGATACTTCCCAAAGCCTGTGGGTGAATGTTTTCCGAAAAATAAATGTAGCTTAGCATGTATACTGTTAAGTCATAGCAGATTGCTCTACATCATAATAAATGCACATGCATTTTAAAATCTTTTTTGTGTGTCTGACTAGCACAGATTTATTACATGCAGTCAATGTGAGATTGTATCCAGAATTAGTTGAATGCATGTTTTCAATAACCTGCCTTTGATGTCCTTTATTTCCCAATTTAAATGAATTTAATACTGTGAAGGGGGTGTCCAGTCAAAGGTGTAGATATTGAAGCCTTGTGCTTAGGGTGACAGGATGACAGTGACAAACTTGACTCGCAGGTGTTGTTTCTGGCACATCTGAAGGAATTTCCAGCTCCAGGAGCTAAAGGCAGCTGAATTTCCACCCTTATCCATCCTGTTTTCTCCCTTCACAAGACTGTTAGTGAGCGTTGCAATTGCAGTTGGGACCGTGTGATGTTTCAGATCTGTCCACTAAGAGGCTAACTCATTCCAGATAAGTCTTGAACAGACAACATTCATTTTTTACTTTGCTCAGAATTTCCTGTGCTTTGTTCTGCATCTGTTTGTGAAAGACCGGGTTATCTTTGAAAGCCTTCATCTTGTTTTCTTTATTCAAGCTATACGCTAAAATGGAAAAAGAGAAGAGCTGGAAGGAGCCCAGCTGGAACAATCTGCCAAGGATCCCACAGGGGCACAGACCTGGCAAACTCCTGGAACCTCTTCAGCTGACCTCTGGGGCAATTTGGGAAGCCAGGAGATAAGCCACTTCTGCAAAACATTTGGCCTTAGCAAGCTGTTCTGAGTAATGCCCAAAGACCGCACCAGCATTTAATTGCATTTTTCTCCTCCTTTGCTCGTCCCTCACTGAGCTTCAGTAGCGGTTGATGTTAAAAACATTTCAGTTCAGCCTCTTCCTAGTTTTTGTGTGCCTGTGTCTAAACAGATGCGTTAGAGGTAAATCGCACCTTGACGTGCTCTGTTTCAGCCAGGTTGCCTCAAAAGCACATTCTTCCTACAACACCTCCCTCAGACAGTGGTTGTCTCCTCTGGTGCTGTGAAAGGTGAAAGCATTTCATGGCCAACTCTTTTTAAAGATGATCTGTTTACTGTGGCTGCAAAGCACCCCAGTGTTTTTATGTCATGCCTGCTGTGTATGTGGAGAGATTGAAAGAAGCTTGAAAGTGATGAAAATGGCACAGAGGGAGTACAATTTTTCCTTTTCTTCACAATATGGGAATTTTCTTTCTGCTTCAGGGTGGAAATGCTGTCACAATGTTAGCAAGAGCATGCTAGAGCAATGGTAGAAGCGCGTCCTCTCATACAGGAGGATGTTGAGAAAAGGCATCTGGGTTGTACTGATGTGTACAGACGCAGGTGTATTGGGTGGAGAGGGTTGAAGAGGAATTTCAGCCCCTTCTGTTTTTTTCCTGACCCCTGCTCCCTTGCTGTGATGTTGGGATCTCATTTCAGAGCCTCAGGCGCTCTGGCTCTGTATGCCAGAAGGAAGCAGTAGGGTTGCACAGAGCCTCAAAACTGAAGCATCATACGGTAGTGGGCTGAGGTTGGGGAGAGGCATATTCCTGTTACACAGCCTGCATGCAGGGCTCAATTTCCCTTCCCTACTGTTGGTTCCTGTAGTGCATCTGTCCAGGAACGTGCCGTTTCTCTTCCAAGGAAAAGAGTCCCAACTCTTCTCTTTAACGTGACAATCTACGTGACAGGACAGTAAGCAAAAAACTTTATTGTTTTGCCAAGATAATAAAATCTGGTGCTTTCTACAGTAGTTTTGCCTCTTTATATCTCGGGAGGTCAGCAGCGATTACCTCCAGGTGGAAACCATGAATAAGGGATAGAAGTTACCAGAATGTGGCTTGAATTCCAAATCTTCTTGAAACATGGTTGTCACTACTCTTCTCCCCCCTCCTCAAAATCAATTGAAGATGGCCTTTTGTGCAGCAACGAGGTCTGTGGTTAGGGACTACTTGTCAAGTTTTATTTAGATGGAAACCTGTCCCAGAAGCTTTACCTCATCTCATTGTCCTGCAGGGGTGAACTTCAAGTGCCAGTTTACATTTGCCTGGAACTGACCTTCTCTAATTGAAATGAACAAGGCTGTCTTATCTAAGTAGATAAACACAGCCCATTTGCAACTGTAGATTTAAATGCACTCCTTCATAGATTACCTTTGCACAGTATGGCAGTGTCCTTGAATATTTAAAGTCTCATTAACAAGAGACCAGAATTGAAGAGTAAAAGTTCTTTGTGAAAGAGGGGGTTTTGAGCTGCAAGCTGGTGTTGATCTCTCCTAGGCTGGAGGAAGACTGTTTGGTACAAAGTCCCCTTTATGCCCGCATGGAAGGTGCTCCAATAAAACTGGCATGCAAAGTCTTGAAGGTTGATTAACATCCAGAGCGTAACACAGGGTTATATACAAATACTCTGCTCATAAAGTAGAATAAATGGGCCATTAGTTAAGGCATTGCTTAGTGCAGAAACCCACCTTTCTTTCTGTTACGGATCTAGGCGTCTGCCATTAACAGCCTAGAAAGCAGGCTTTTTTTAGAATAGTTGACTGATTGGAAAACGGAGTTTAAGATACTGACTGCAAACTTGAATATTGGGGTTTATGGGAAAGATGGTTTTGCAGTCCTTCAATTTCCCTGGCATAGTTGGATGTCGAGATGGTGCTGGGTTACCATCTGGCTGGATCAAAATTGTAACTGCTAAGTAAATTTCTGTTTAAAGCTTCTCAAATCATCTTGGACTCAGTAGGGATAGTCTCATGAAAACTAAATTTGCAGGGAAACTTAAAAGGAACAGACTCTGCTGAGAAAGGCAGACTGCTCTTCAGTTTGTGCTTTGCTACTTCCAGGAGAAATTCTCCCAGTACAGATGAAGAACTCAAAAACTTTACCAAGGTTTTAGGAAAATAGCTTTCAGCTTTTGTCCAGTGACCGCTTTCCCTCCTGACCTAGGTTGACCAGGTTCTTCTTCAGGCAATGGGAACCAGAGAGTAGACTCAAGGAGATGGTGTTTTCCCTGCTGGCCCTGTTTCCCTTTACTCAGGTTGAAAGCAATGGAAAAGTACTGTTTTGGTGTCCTCTTGGCATGAGAAGACTTCAGTTCCCTAAAAAGCTAAGCATGATAGGGAGGACCACACTAAGCTTTTGGTTTGTTTGTTTTCTCTAAAAATGAATGCTATTCTGCAGCTCGAAGGAGGAAGTTAAGGAAAGGCGAGCAGTCCTCAGCCCCAAGGTTTGGGTGTGGGTGGTAGTGCCAAGTTCAGCAGGATGTGGGGAATTCTTCCAGTATGAAGAGGGGGCAGGTGCCCTCTATGGGGAGCAGATTTTGTCCCGATGTGGCCTGTTAGGAGAAGAATGTTTTGGAAGGCAACACCTACTTTCGTAGGCAATGTCCTGCTCTAAACTAGGTGGGGACATGCCAAATAAAAATATGCCTTCAGAGGAATTAATCTGCTAATGTGTAAGAAACTGCTACTGATTATGTCAAAAAATGTGCCCCTTTTTCCCCCAGAAGCTTATAGCTTGACTGAACGTAGGTACAGTTTTGAGAAAGAAACTGGGTATGGCCCTTTGAGACCTTAACGCAGAGCTTGTGCCTTGGTCAATGACAGGATTTCATTGCAGGAGCCCATATATCCATCAGAGAACGTAAGGAAAAATACTGGCTTAGTATTTAGTTGGAAACTACAGTGAAAAACAAAGGGAAAGCTGGTGGAACCTTGCGGTTCCACTTGAACCAGAGCTTCAAGTGATGCACGTTTTTCCCCTCAAAACTCACTCAAGCATGATCTGTGTTTAAGACTATGCAAGCTACAGTTTTACTTTACGTACTAGCCGGTGATGTATAGCAGATGCTGCTGAACACTTTTTGTGCCATCTCTAGAAACAGAGCATCTCAAACCTGCATAGGTCCCTGAAACACTGACATGTGGCTTCCTTCCGAATTGCAGAGAAATTGCTCCCGGTCCAAATCTAGCCGCATCTGTTGCGGGTGCCTGTTGTGAGGGATATTCCTATTTATACCACTTGTTCTCTGTGAAATGTAGGTCAGGATTTTAAACTTATGATTGCTCATAGGACAAATAATTCTCAGATACTTCCATGTTAATACTGGACAATTAGGAGTACTCCCTCCCTTTGTGTTTGCCTATACTCTTAATCTTTTGTCATTGTCCTTTTCCCTCCCTTTTAATCGGAAGGAGGAAGATATGTTTTCCTCTTTCTCTGTGTACTTTTCCTCTCCAGCTACTTGTGTTTTTCATTCTGTCTTTGTCCTCTTATTTTCTGTGCTCCCTTTGAAGTGGGAGGGTCTGTTCCTGCACTGTGCCGTGCCGCGAGGACAACTCCAGGCTCCTTGCTGCAGGCTCAGTGCTACAGCTGTGGAGATCATAGATTTCTTTTTTTCCTACCCTCGTGTGCGCCCCTCCTACTTCTGGGCCATCCAGCCTAATGTGAGAGCAGATTGGCCTTAGTATTTGGTGAAAAGATCTATAATAAGCACTGGGGACATGCTGGTAAAAAGCATCACCATGGTATACCAGCTCAGTTGGAGTACTGACTGTACATTAATTCTCTAACTTATAATTAGCTATATTAAATTCCAATTTTCTGAAAGGAACCATTATCAAATAACACTCTGTTTGAAATCTCAAAGAAACATAAGGAATGAAAGCTTAGTCCTCTTATGCTTTCATCTTTCAGAAGCAATCCCTATCTCAACATCTTGACCTACATTTTCTTTTTACCCTCTCCAAGAAACATTGTGTGGATTTAATGTCTCAGAAGGGAGGTAAGGATTTTTTTTTTATGCATGTGTATGTGTTGACATATAAAGTTTGGGGAAAACAATGAGGCCTTCATGTCCCCAATGGCTTTTTTTTTTTTAAACTTGAAAGTGTTTTCCATAATATCTCCGAGGCAGATTTTAAGTTCAGAAAGAAATTAAATGTAAAAAGTCTACCCTATTCTTTTACAAGTGGTCCACTTTTATCTGTCTAGCTTCTGCCAAAGTACTTCCTGATTTTTACATACCAGTAGGGAGAAAAACTGGACTCTCCTTCCATCTCATATTCTGCTCACCACTTGGGATCCAGTCATACATTTTCTTTTTACCATTAAATGGGATTGGGGGGGGGGGGGGCTTTTGGGGGGAAGGGGGGTGTTTAAAATGATGGTTTTGTTCGTATTCATTCTCGTTCTTACTGTGTAGCTGTTTGGTGTTACTAATAAACAGTTTTACATGGGAGTTAAACCTTGACATGGGTGGCCTGAGTGTGTGAAGAAGCAAAGGCTGTCAGTGCATCAAGCAGCTGGTGCAGGTTATGGGCTAATTGGGGTCCCAGCTTTGACGCTGACAACAGTGATTCCCGCTCTGTGTACTGCCCCTCTTCCAAAATGCAGTGCGGCATACGTGCAGTGCTGCTTTCCCACTAGATCGGTCCGTCCTCCCCTGTTGGGAGGGTAGTCCCAATACCCACGGCGTGCTTGATGCCGTCCTTTCTGCCTCATCCCACCATATGGGGCTAGGGTTAGGAAGCAGGACGTCTTCTCCCGCTGCAGGACAGATGTTGCTGTAGCCTCACCACATGTGGGGACAGGCAGAATTCTTCTCCCATTTGTTCAGTATGGTTTTGTTTGGTGTTTTTTTGGGGGGCTGGGGGTGTGTGTGTTAGCACTTTGAACACACAAAGTGCTAAATGCATGCTAAGCATTAATACTATTTAATAGTCTTTGTTGCTCAAGTTGAGCTTTGTAGAGATCCCTTGAAACAGTGTAGTTCTAACTCGAGGAAGACATTTGTTTGTTTCAGTTTAATATGTCTCTTTAGCTTTTTATAGGGTACTGTCAATGTACAGAGGGATTCCAGTTGTCATTTTAGCGTCTCTTTTTTTTTTTTCTTCTCTCCAGTATTGACATGTCATCTTGAAATAGAGTTATGCAGTGGGGTTTTTGAATATCAATAATGTACTTTTGGCCCTGAATAGTTTTTTTGGTTTTTTTTGTTTTTTTATTGTAGTAATACAGTGGTGAACTTCAGCATACACACAGCCTCTTGGGTATATTTTGAAAGCTCACTTACTGTTTTCATCCTGCATTTCTATGCTGTTCCATTGCACACACCTCCCACCCCCTCACCCCCGTTTCTCTGATGCTGTACTTAAAACAAGAAATATGCTAAGGGGTATCAGCCTTTGGTTACATGAATGGATGGAAGGAAAATTCTGTGCAATGAATTCTTGTTGGGGGGGGGGGGGGGGGATCAGTATTCTTTGAAAATTGCAACATAGTACTTTTATCTTTCCAAATAAGCAAAGGAGACAAATGGTTACATACACATCACTGTATAGTCTTGATTGTATAAGTGTGTGTTGATGGTTGTTCCAAGGTTTCTGTTAAGTCAGGAAGCAGCTAATGTTGTTTCATTTCCCCTTCTGATGCCCTGAAATGTGAGTAAAAAAAGCTGTTTAATAGCAGCAGAATATTTTTCATGGTAGTGGAATTTCTTCAGCTCTGCCGGGGGGTGGTGTGTCGGGAAATCTCCTTAACATTTCAGAAGCCCTTTCTCCAGCATCAGGTTTTCAAGTGGCTGGCCCCCTACCCCAGCCCTCGTCTCTTCCCCCCGTGGTCTGCCTTTAGAGCTCACAAAAGGGAGGTGAAAGTAAGGTTAAGCTGCTGGTCTCAAGAGCTAGAAATAGAGATGGAAATTGCTTGGCATTTGAGGAGTGTTTCCTTAAAGGCTGTTACAGCACTGACGTTTCATATGCCGATGCTTTGGAGAACTGCATTAATGCTGGTGAGAATTAGTTATTCCTCCAATTAAAATGAGAATGGTCTCTGTGTAAGCTCTGGCAGGTGGCTGAAGTTTACGTTATCCGATGCCTTTAAGCTTGTGTTGCTCTTGCTTTGGCCTGCGCATCATTCCTGCGGTGAGATCTTCGGAGCCCAGCTGATGGCCGAGCATGGGCTCCTCCTGCTTTGTCCCCTCACCTGCTCTCCAGTCACTGCAGCGCTGGAGCCAGTCTGGGAGGGCAGGGATTTCTCCTAAGCACCTTCCAGCTACAGATTTATTTCCCGGTGTGTTTTTTTTCCATTGTACGTGCCCAGCAGGTAGATGGTTGCTGTGCATTAGAAGAGACATCTGCCAACCCCTGCCACTGCTGTCGGCATCGTGTAGGAGACGGGCTTGGGATCCTCACCTTAGGCAGAGGCTTACTGCTCGAATAGAGGTGAAATGTCATCGCTCCCGTGCACGCCAATGGCAGAACAATTTGTTCATTTGCATCGGGCTTTCATATTGCACTTGTGATTTCAGTTTGCGGCAGTTGGTCTAAACGTTTTACTGTCACTGTCATGAGCCTCCTCTCCTCTGACAATAGCTCTGTGAACAGATTACAGGGGGCCGAGTCAAAACAGCAGAGCAGCTCTTCATGCTGAGCATGAAGTGTACTCCTCCAACCTTTAATTTAAGAAAGTGAGGAAATGATACTCACTTGCCTGTCTCCACCAAAAAAAAAAAAAACCCAAACCCTTCCCTCTGGGAAGGGGTGAATACAGTTCTGCAAGTACAGATTTCACAGAAAGATAGGTGGGGGTTTTTTGGTTTGTTTTGGGTTTTTTTAAGCAACCTGGTTTTGAAAATATGTTTGCTTACTGTGTGGGGAAAAAAAAACCCAACCTTTTTATGGCTACATTGCTGTTTCATATGTTAAAATCATGCTGAGTATTTAAAAAAATATATATTTTTAGAATCAATTTAGCAAGCTAGAAATAAAGCCAATAACAAGGAGGAAGGTGTCCCAAAAGTTCAAAGGCCAAGTTTTGGTGGCTTTCCAGGTGTTTTGAGTTTTTTGTGTTGTTTTACAGTGCCTTTGTAACTGCTTTCTGTGAAGGAGAGGAAATAAATGGCACACTGGGTAGATGGTGTCAAGGGGAAGGGTTTACTCCCAAGAAAAGCCATTGCTGGTTTTGCCCTGAAGAGAATCGCCTTTCCCTACTAGCAGCAAGGCGCTGAGCATCGTGGATGAAACTTAGGGTTACAGACAAAAGCCTGGGAAACCAATGGCTTAAAAAAAAGTGCTTGAGAATTGCTCAGGCAGCTTTCTTCCCTTCCCTCCTCCTGGGATGTCACAGGGCCTTATGCTGGCATGGTTGTCAAGCCTATGTTAAGGCTCTCGACAGATACGTGAGCGCTCAGGCTGGCAGGGAACTGGAAATTTGGCTGCAGGCAGCGCCAGCACATCCCTGGCGTTGTGGGAGGCATCCTGCTTCCCTGCCGTGCGGCACTGCCTGTGGTCCAGCCAGGCTGCCCTGACCTCCTGGGGCAGCGAAGGGTTGCCTGGCGTGTTGCTGAAGAGGCTAGGGTGTTAAGTTAAAAGTGACTGTGGCCTTTTTTTTTTTTTTTTCCTGAAGTCGGTGGATATTTAATTGCTCTAAACTGGGAGATCATAATTCAGGCGCTTAGTAGAAGGCGGTGGCATGCCAGGAAAAAAAAAAAAATCCTTGTCAGCGAAAGAGGTTGACAGCTTGACTCCTATAGCTGGCTGATGGATGATCTCAGAGTTAGGGAGGAGAGCATGTTCACTAAAAAGTTATTGAAAATGTGGAGTGAAAGTAATTAAAGCGGTTTAATTCAAATATCTGTCATATGTAACTTGAGTTCTTGTAGAACATCTAGCATTTAGCTCAATTATTTTTTCCCAGGACAGGAGGAGGACTTTTTCCCTCCTTTTCTTTGACTGAAGGCTTAGAGCATTTCCAGTGAAGAGAGGGCTGAATCTGTACCCACATCTGCTGGCTGCGTGGGAGGGTCGCTGCTGCTTCGCCAGGTTGTGTGTTCTTGCAGCAAACAAGATCTTCATAGCTTGTGTCACATCAGGGGAGAAAGTATTTCTTCTATCTGTCTGGAGGGCTGCCCGTGCTCCTGGCAAAAGTCATGAAAGGCAAATCCTCAATGACATGCAGTAAAATATTAAATGGGACTATGGAATTAGAAGTATGTCATTCAGCGTTTGCCTTTCACGGCTTTTGTCACATGGGGGCAAAATTAGACACAAGCAGAGGATAGCCTCCCCAAAAGGGCTTTCTGGCGCTTCTGTCATCTTTTTCCCCATCGTTTTTCCTATGGCATGCTGCTGTGCTAGAACCCTCCTCCTGTTCCAGAGTCTGGTGTTTTGCTCACTTTTGAGGTGTACGTAGAAGTCAAGGCCCACATTTTTTCCTCTGATCATTTAATTCAATTCAGTTTACCTGAGAAAGAAGTAACTCAGGCTGCCTGTTCTTGCTGCCTCCCATTTGCAAATGGAGGAGGGCTAGCCTGGTCCTCTGGAGGAGCATGGAGGTTACTGAAGTGCCATGTCACAGCTCTGAAGGGCTGAGCTCCATCTGAAGGGTGCAGCAGAGGGCTGGCCCCGTCCTTCTCCGCTGCTGCCAGCAGCTGCCTTCGCAGTGGGAAGATGCTGGCTGTCCGTGACACCGGTTCCAGAAACGGGCCTTTCATCACCTCTGTCTGCTGAGATTGTAAGCCCAGCCTGTTTGTGTGATCCCTCACCACAGATCAGTAGGAACTGTGCTTTGTTAGAGGAAAAGTGTGTAGCAAATGTTCGTCAAGATGCTGTTTCGCTGTTGTATCTGATTTCGTGCAGATACGCTGTTTTTGAATTATATAGCCTTTAAGGGTTTCTTAGAAATTGTAACACATAGAGCCAAGCTTTGCTAAGCCTCTGGGTTTTAGCTGCATGTCTCTCCCTTTTTGGGCTCCCAAGTGTTCATTGTTACCAGTGAGACTTTGCATCCCTTTTTATTTCCCTTGTTGTTTTATTTGCACATTCATATGTTGTATTTTCTTCCAATTAGCAGGCTCTTCCTTGTTTGACTGTGTTTGCCTTCACCTTCTTTCTTCCTCCTTCATTTATACTCTGTGGAGACACAATTGCTAATTTTTACTTTCTAGTGTAGAATAGCTGTTGTCTGGAGACATGCTCTTGGCATAGCTTTCCTTCTCATGTTACTTAAAATACCAGAATCTTTTTTTTTTTTCTTTTTTTTTTCTTTTTTTACTAATCTGTCTAGTCCCTCGGTGCCAACGTATGGGTATTTTCAAAGCGTGGATTTATTGTTCCTTTGTCCATCCATTCCTAGTGGAAGTTTAACTCTGAAACAGGGTAAGGTATGTCACTGGCTCTAAAAGCACATCCCTGTGATGCTGAGGTGGGGGGAAATAACTGACTAAAAAATGGGACCGCTAGTGGTGTATTACAGTTAAGATGGATCTGTAAAAGTGCTTCAGAAGGGGGAGGACTTGCTCTCACTTAGTGCTCCCATATAGGTGACGAAGACCTAAAACGCTGACTAGCTTGCTTTGCTTAATTCTTATTTACCAGAATAATCCATGCTCTCTCCCTCACATGAGGGGATATTTGTGAAGAACGAGTGAAAATACTTTGGAAACTGAGTCAGTAACTGTTCTCCAAATAACTGTTAAATAGATACAAACCAAGTAAAAGTGGAAGGAACGAAACATTTTAAAATTAAATGCTTTCTTTCACAGACATGTCGAGGGTTGTCTTTACTCTCCCCTCTTGTGCAATATTACCCCACTGCTGCTCCATTCACCCCTGAAATTCTCCAGAAAAGGCAGGATAAACAAGACCTGATGGTTTTGGCATACGACCCGAAGAATAATTTATTCATATGTCACTGATGATTTTGTTAATACCTGAGAACTTAGACTTTTCTCTCTCTCTCAGTGGTTATGCTGATTTTTCTATCACTGATATCCTTGAACTAAATAGAGATAAATTACACTTGCAGACCTGCTTGTGCCTGTAATTTCAAATAAAATGGATGTTTAACTCTGTTTCCAGATTGCATATGTAACTACCAAACGAGGGAAAATGTCCTGTAGGACAGATGTCCCTGGCATAGCTTGCAAATCAAAGGCCACTTGTTCTCCTCAGGGAGAAATAAAGTCACTCTGTCCAACGCCAAAATCAACACGAGGCACACACCACTGAGGGATTTTAATAATAAACCCACATCTCATGTCATGCTTACTGTCTGTACCCCTCCCTGCACTTCACCGTGGAGGCTGATTTCGCTACCTTTATTTTACAGGTGGGTGAGCTGGGGTGCGTGGAGGGGAGGTGACCTCTCCAGGGGCACCTGCTTGGTGGTGGCTGGATCTGGACCAGGTCCGGGTCCCTGTGTCGTACCTGGGCTTTTTTCTGGTGACGGTGTTCCCTTGCTGCTGCAAAGGGCTTCGTGCCTTCTCCACCCACATCTCTCTGAACAGCAAAGGTCTATAGCTTGCATTTAGAGGCCTCTTGTTCCTCCGAAGCTTTCTGATTGCAGTCAAAGGTGGCTGGGGGACAGAGGTGGATGCAAGCTGCATACATCAAATGCTGTGATGTGATACCTTGGCCACACATAGGAAGAGTACATGGTGCTTGTTTCCCCAGTGCTAACAGGTAGTGCTTACGGTACTATAAAATTCACTGTATTTCTGTTTGTCAAAACTTAATGACCTTTACATGGCCTGGTACCTACTTATTATAAAAGCTGCTGCTCTCTCTTTATCATACAGCTCCAGGGGCAATTGGTAGGAGCTCCGATAGCACAACGGTACTGATATAACAGGGAGCAGCTGGTAAGGTGGTGGCCATCAGTCCTCTTTCCTCCTCTCTGTTCTGCTTCGTTCAGGACAGCCCTAGCTTTTGGGTCTTGGGGCAACTATTCCTTGGGTTTCCTTGTTTTTGTCTCTTTAAAAAAAAAAAAAAAAAATTGTGGTTTTAAGCTCTGACTTAGTCAGCTCCCTGCATTTGTAGGTAGGGGATTTAGGAGATATGTATTTGTTCTCCCAGCTTTTTTGGAGTCAGCATTACTGCTGCTATCTCCTTCACCTGTGTATGAACACCTACCCTGCTGCTCAGCCTATTTGGTACTCCTGTTCCTACCCTTATCCAGGCCACACCATGCTGGTGCCCAGGCTGATGGCCTCTGTTCAGCCTTATGAAAAATAAGGTGCTAGAAGGGGTTATGTGATTCCCTGGGGGAATCTGGGGTTTGGAGTTTTCATTGCGTTCTTAAAAGCAGAGAAATGCCTTTAATCAGAGAGGTGTGACACTTTGAATAGATTTTTTTTTTTTTTTTTTTTTTTTTTAAAATAAACCTAAAATAACAGAAGTACAGACTGGGCCCTGTCCCAGTACAAACTGGAACCCCTGGCCCTGTCCCAGTACAAACTGGCAGCTGTAGCCCAAAGCACCTGAGCCTGAGGACGGCAAGAAGTGCGCTGTTTTTTGGTTTAGTGTTAGGTAGTCCTGTGAGGAACAGGGAGTTAGGCTCGATCCTTATGGGTCCCTTCCAACTTGAGATCTTCTGTGATTCTGTAGACTTCAGGTGAGGTTTTTCTCTGTATATGATATGTTGTAGGCATTGGTAGGGGGTTTTTTTTGTGGGTTTTGGTTTTTTGTTTGTTTGTTGTTTGTTTGTTTTTTTTTTTTAAATTTCTTCCAGATGCATATTTCATAAACAAAACTGAGGCTTGAAGTATGTCCTATGGCCTGGGGTAGTTTCCTGGCAGAAATAAATTAGGTTCATTTTTTACTGTTATATTCGTGTTTCTACAAGTTTAATGCCACCACCACCCCCCCTCATCCAAACTCCCCTCAACGAAAACAAAACGAAACACCCTTAAAAGTGTTGTGTTGAAACACCAGAACAATATAATTTCAGTTAATGCTGCTAACGGTACTTGATAATGGGCTCGTATGCTGGAAACAAAGTCACATAAATGTCTTTCGTTGCTTAATGGCAATTTTGGATGGAGATGTAATGAGAGTAAGGAGCTTCTTTCAACCTGTGTTATTTAATCAGTTCTCTTTGGTGATCTTGTCTTTTGACAGACTGACAAACACATCTTGTGCTGTAATGTCATTCATGCTTGGCTTCCGTAGTAATGATTTATATCTACATATAAAAGCACTCTTCTAGTAATTTATGAAGACTGTACAAACTATTTGCTAACAGTTTTTGGCATAACAGTACTGCTTTATGCATATGTTCCATTATGTCCCCCAGTCAACCCAATGTCCAGTGGCTTGTCATCTGAAAAGCACACGTACTGTTAATTACCATCATGGTGGCAACTGAGAGCATCATGTGGTATAAACGATGACTGTTTCATGCTGTGTTTTTTTTATTTAGAGACAGAAAACTGTTGTGGGTTTGCATCACTGAATGAGATCAAAATAGCATTTTCTTTGACAACTATCCTTAAAAAAATGGACAGGGAATTGGTATCTCTGATCCCAGAGAAAAATGTTTTGTTTTGTTTTGTTTTGTTTTTAAATTATGTTACTATCATGAAAACCCAGTTCTTTAGTCTCTAAGACAACCATGGCATGAAAATAGGCCTTATTTTTGAGGCGTGTTGACTGTTTAATATGTAATGTGATATCATGTCATGCTGTGACAATGTGACAGATGGCATTTGCACTATAAAACTAAATTATCTTTTGTGCATAGCTATACAACAGCTAAATAGAGTAACTCTGTACAGTATACTGATTAATGCAGACTGCAGATGTTTTAGAGATACCGGTATGTTTTAACTTGGCATCAAATAATTAATGCTTTTATTTAACGTGCCTACTAAGATTTTGGTAGTGGTTTAGCATGTAGTCTAGTATGTAAGGGTGTTTTTGGAAGAAGATAAATTTAGCGTTACAGACAACGGGATGTGAGTTTGTATTGTATTGCAGCTGTTTGTCTATTACTTCTGGAAAATTGGTGGGGACTATTCATTAATGATACTTTGCAAGTAAACTTGCGTATGAAGTTATAGCTTATAATAAACTGTGAAGTCCTGTAGTTCTTAGGTTGAAGGAAAACAAGAGGTATAGTTGAGCTACCAGTTTATTATATGTTGATTTTCATACAGAATATTACCTGTGTGAAACTAAGGGCCAGAGTAAATACTTCAAGAGCTGAAAGTAGTAACTTTTTTCCCCTCTATTTTAGGCATAGAACTCAAGTGGGCGGTATTCCATGGTGCGGTTATACCCAAGAGCTTGTCTGTGTTCAGGTGGCGCAGACCTTTCAGACCATGGTGTGGGATGGTTAACCCCCTAGCTTTCTAACTTTGCAATTAAACCCCTTGCTTGCTAACATTTGTGGCAGCTCCCCTAAATGGGACAGTGCAAAAAGAAGAAAATCACTAATTTTTTTTAAACCAAGGTTTCCTGTACAGCTCCCAAGACTGCACAGCTGAAGTTTGGACAGGCATGTTACTCTGTAAGTGAACAAAGCTTTAGCTCCATGCCTATGTAGCTACAATCCGTGCTATTGCATGCTCTCATAAATACTGCCGTTCCAGCATGGTGAGAATGCTGCTTCGAGTAAATCCACTTTTTTTAACATCTTGTGACTTGTGTTTGTTTGTTTTGCCAATTGCCCTGGAAACTGGGCCTTAGTACCAGCCCAGAGGAGTTCAGTTTGCAGGGATCAGGGAGGAATGCAAGGAGGGGGGTGCCGGGGTAGGCAAACGCTGTATCTCTTGGCAGTGGGAGGTGGGTGTCCCTGTGTGGTCAAGAAGCACCCGGGAGCAGAGTTATATATTTCACATATAGCTGAGATTTGCAGTGCGGCTCCCCTGCCCTGCCTGCATTGTGTGGACCTGCTGTTAGGTGTTCATCCCACATAGGAATCTGTGAATACGGTCATGTTGAAATCCCCTTTATTTAGGACAGTTAATGCTTTGGTATCTTTGGCTTGTGTTTGTGTGGTGTTGACTGCTGATTTTTCTAACATGATGGCTTTGTGGCTTCCCTCTGACTGTGAGAACTGACTGGAAATAAAATTGAATGTATTTCTTTTCCTAAGCTGCTTTAGGACTGGGAAATGGCGAACTAAAATAGGTGTTGCTATCTTGTTGTAAGAACTTGGAAATGTTCATGCTTAGATGCTTTGTTGCCATTAGAGTAAGGGATGTAGAAATACTGTTTTGGAAACATTGTGAAAGTCCCTTCACCCAACTACTGTGTTCAACTAACCATGTGATACTGAGATTTGTTCAGATGTTTGCTTTTGGTTTCCTGATTATTCAGTAACTTTAATAATGAAGAACATACCAGTAACTGTAATCTCATCTATTCTTAAAACCAACTAACCAACCCCAAACCCTCCCTTGCATTTTTTCCATCTTCCCTAATGTTGCTGCTTTCTGCTTCTCTCTTCCTCCTCTGTTTTCATTCTATGTATTTTCACTCACACGATGTTTTATTGTATGGTATGTCCCCAGGTAGTATGATTTTGCATCATGTGTTCAGGTGCTCCCAAGACCTGCCCTGCACATGCCTGTCAGCCATCTCTCCAGATGACCAGAGATGGGTTAGATCATGGCTTGAGAACAGAGTTGTAAATTGCTGCTAAGAGTGTGTATGTATCACCAAAAATGGTAAGGTTAGCGAATCTGTACCATTATAAATTAAGCCCTGTCTGCATTGGAATAGTAAGTCTTACTTGCTAGGCTATTATGAGAAGCAATCTGGTTGAGTCAGTACAAGCCTCCTGAAGTAAGCTCATTTAAGCAGATTTAACTGTTCTTTACATACACTGTTTTTGGTGAAAGGGACATGGCTATTGCTGGAGAAGGCTCAGCAAGACCTCTGCTCCATTAACAACTACAGTCAAGAAGCAAAGAGGATAGTGAGATGCTGTGGGAGCAAGAGGGAGCATGCTCTGCAAAGGTTGTAAAGCCATGATATCCGTATTCTGTCTGGATCACCTTGGAGTGTATGGTTCTGTTTGTCGCAGAGCAGGCTGCGTGCAGAGCATGTCCTTCCTGCACGTGAAAAAACAAACAAACTTGTAGGCACAGACAGATTTGGAAACATTCAGAATGTGGAAGGCAAATAAAAAGGAGGTGATAGAAGTCTCTTTAGTAACGACTGGGGTCCGGAAGGCAGAAAGGGCTTTTCTGCTTTCCCTGGCTTGTAATGGAGTGGTTGCAATATTCACATTTGCTGCTTAATGCAGTTAGAAGCTGATAAGTGGAATTTTGGTGTGTCTTTTTTTTTCCTTTTCTTTTTAAGCAGTGTGTAACTAAAATTACAGTTTGCTATTGCAGCATATGCGGAAGTTTAAAAAAGAATTCGGCAAAACTGTGAATTTGACATTTATGTGGCTAAGATACATTTTTAGAAAGGATGTTAAGATCTCCACGGTTCAGTTTTAAGCTACCCTTTTTAATTACTAGGAATTAGTAATTGGCCTTTCTCTTAAAGTATCTAGTCTTGATCAGTTAAAGCCAGGACAGTGTATTTAAGGGACCATAGATGTCACTTGATACGTGAGTTCCTGTATTTCTGACTTAATTAAATAATTCATTATTACTGACTTAAAGCAGTGTTTATTCAGTGACTTTGAGCCGTTCAGTGTTTCAGTTCCTTTTAAACTTTGGCAGCAAATGTGCACTGCTTCACTCTCTATATAAATTATTATTTCATGTAAGTCATTTTAATATATGAAATCCTACACTGACTTATAATCCAAGTTGCTGTACTTTCAAATTTAATTTTGATGAGGTTTAGTTTTTAAAAAAATATTAAAAAATCTAATTTGACTTTTAAAACAAACACTTTATATTACAGGAATAAAGTCTATTTTTATCAACCCTGATTTATTCTGCCTAGTTATTCAGGCCTTGTGGTTGGTCACGAGTCCAGCTGCCAGGGGAGAAGGCAATGAGAGCTGGGGCTGAGATGAGCCTAGTGGGCAAGAGGCAGGCAGCCGCTGCCAGCTCTCTGGCAGCTGAGAACATAACCAGTCACGGGCTTTGCCATGAGCCAGGGCTCGCTGGCTTCGTGATTTGGAGGTTGAAGGGCAGACCCATGGAAAAGCAGTAGAAGAACTATTTGTCTCTGATTTTATGTGGCTCTTGATGGGTTGCTGGTTCCTTGACTGTTGCTGGGTGCTCTGAAGTAGCCAGGATTAAAGAGTGGTCCAGCTCTCCAGACTATGCAAAAGAGTATTTTTTTGCCCGGTTGCTTTTGCCTCTTTATATACATATACAATTGCAGTACTTAGCTTTTAAGAAACACAAATGCCTGCTGCTTCCTGTAGCCTGGTTGACTTTGGAGAGTCAAACCCACATGGACTGATGTGTGCCAGACTCTGTTTCTGCAGTGCACCAGCAGACCCGTATGTCCTGTCAGCTGCACCAGTGCCAACACGTTGATGGTGATGGGGGTGCCTCAGTGTCACTTGGCAGAAACGTGGGGTCCCCACCCCGTCCCGGGGCCTCCAGACCCTTTATAGCTCCCAACTGATGCCCAGCAGAACAGAATGTGGTTTACTGCAGTTACAGATAGCAGGAATGGTGTTTGAAGGAAGAGGTATCTGGGGGCAAACTGAACACATTTGATATAAAAATGATTGAGTGGCACTAAACTTTGTAACAGCCTGCTTTAGCATGTGTTTTCTCTCCAGTGCTTGGAAGGAGGCTGTGGACTGTGGCTGTCTGTGCCTTTCATCACTTCAGAGTGGATTTTTGCACTTACGCTGGCCCTGACAACCTATAGAGCACTACACTTGTTCCCATTATTTATCAGTATCTCTCATTTGTAGATTTATGCCTCTGTTTTAGGGCACTTGTTCTAATTGGTTTCAGCTGACGATAGCTAACTTCAGTTATCAGCAATATTATTGCGTTTTGGGATGTTGCTGGATATGATGAATAATAGTAGACAAACCACTATTTTTCCTTAAGGGACACAAATCATGCTTGTCTCCCAAGTGCACTGATGGTTTGGCAGGGTGAAAGGATGAATAAAAATTGCCTTCCAAGTGCGTGCAAGTTGACAACCTGAAAGGTGATTTTCTTGACTCATATATTTCAGGTTGCTGGGTTTTACATATGGCAAGTCTCCAGAACAAATATTGCTTTTGGAAAACCTAATCAAATTCTGCCATAAGAGTTAAGTTACTGAGTATAAGGCCTCAAATGATATGCTTGATTTAGACTCCTCTGGAGTTCAAAAATTGTAAATTTTATCAGCAGTGGTTTCATGGAAAAATGTAAAGCAAAAGTTGAAACTTTTTAAAGAATAAACTTGGGCACTAGGGCTTCTAGTGAGGGTGAATTCAGCATTAGAAGTATAATCTAGTCAATGTCTTTTAAAAGGTCGCCTTCATTTCCTCGGGAATGCTTTGAAGGGATGCTGTCACCTTGCGTCATATCTTTATGTTACGTTACAAACCCTGTTGTAATATCATGTGCTGATACTGAAATTTGTATTATTTGTTGGGTCACAGTTTGAGATCTCTTTAATGGAAAGGAAGCATCGAAAGGAATTCAACAGAAGGGGAGTGAAAATATAAATTGGGTCATTTAACTTTTCTCTGCCAGTCTTAGGCTGGCTAGAAGAGACATTTTAATGCAAAAATTGGTGCTTACTTTCAACTTTTGCTTTGAGGGCTCCATATTAGGAAGAAAAAAATTGAGCTACCAGTTCACTGCATCTTCCCCACAAGAAAAATTTCAGGTTTTTGCTTTGTAGGTAGTATTTTCAAAACAGTGTACAAAAACTACAGCATGTGGCCACCATGTAGCCACTTCTGACTTCAAGTCAAGAGAAATTTGGTGTAGTTCAGAATGAGTAAGACCAAACTTTGATTGGAGAAAGAAGAGAGCGATATGGTGTAGTGGTATGATGCAGACTTTGGATTAGGCCGTTTTAAAATGGGCAATCAGAGCAATTAGATTGGAATCAGAAGTGCTGAAAGGTTCGGAGCCTGCTAGCAGACAATATATTGCACGCAGTTGTAGTGCCAAAGCAAGCAGTGAGTAAATGGTGTTGAGGGAAAGGAGCATTTGGCCATGGCTGTGGCCAGGGCGCCAGTACTTAGAGCAGGCAGCTTGCTGGAGGAGGTGCCTTGCTCTGGTTATGCATCGGTGTCTCTTTGAAGCTCAGCTTGGTTGAATGTTCGGTTATGCAATGAGTAAGTGCATTAATGGTGCTAAATGGTGATTTTCCTGAAAACAGAGGTCTGAAATGGTGTAATGCTGATGTGGCACTGGTGGAAAGTTTTGTACTGCTGTTATTACTAAGCATTTTTGGTTTAGTACTCTTACCAGCCTTCCTGCCCAGCTTATCTTGGAAAGGTATCATCCCAAAGCTTACTGAAAAACATGTTACTATTCTTCCTTAAGTATGAGCGGTTTCACTGTCTGTCTGCTCTTGTTTGTAAGAGTTGTATTATACTGTAGTGACTTGTTTGGGTAGAACACACAGAGTTTGTTAAATGTTATGCTTGTATAGGGCCCAATGCTGTCTTCCATCTACGTGACTCTGCTTGCTGTAGTATTCCTCCAGGAGAGAAAAGGCACAAAAGGGAAGGCAGATGTTTCTCCTGCCCTGTGTACCTTTGCTGGTAGTCTGGAGTTTCTGTAGATGAGTGACACTTTGCCAGAAGAATCAGAGTCGAGAAACAGACATCTGATGATCTTTAAAGGTTCATGAATTGCAGTAGTTGGAAGCAGCAGAATGAAGAGCAAGAGGATGACAAATTGGACCAAATGGTAGCTTAATTTTATATTGATCTACAGATAAATGCAAAAAACTCTCATCAGTGCCAGTCAACAGGAGTTCTGTGAAACAGCTAGGAGTTTGACTAAGCTGTGTCCCTTTTCGAATGAGGGGTGTGACAAGAATATAAATACTATTGCAAGCACCCGTAGCGTGGTTATTTGGGATTGGGGCCTTACAGTTAACCAAATCAGAAACACACCATCAGGCAGGTTTTTATTGGAGTACCTCTGTGCAAAATCAATGTTATCAGCATGTCTTTGCAAGACGGTTGCTTCGGACATCTATTGTTAGTGTCACGCGTGAATTTTTATAAAATCCATTTGGCACTGGTAATGCAGGTTTTGAATATTGTGTACTACTTTGTCACGTTTGCAGGACTTCTCACTAATGGCCAATCTAAAGGATTAGGACCGGGATCAGAACAGCTGGAGAATGAGAAGGACGATGCATCGCAAGTGTCCTCAACGAGCAACGATGTTAGTTCTTCAGATTTTGAAGAAGGGCCCTCGAGGAAAAGGTCAGTTGTGCATTATGATTAAAGCATAGCCTTTCTGCTTTGTCCCTTTTGTGCTATAAGATTTTGATTATGCAATCAGTAGGGTATGGTTGCACATGCTGCCCTACCATAAACAGACTTTCCAGTGTGGAGTCCTTCTAGTAACAGTGAGGATATAGTCAATTTTGCTTCATCCATTGGTATAGATGGTTCTTGTTGTTTTGGAAAGCATGGAAAAGCAGTTGTTCTTTTGCAGTAGGTGATTGCTAAATTAAGCGCCTTATAACTCTCCCTGCTCCTGCCCTCCTTCCTCCTCCCCTGGCTTTGGCCTCTCGGGGACATGTCAATACATATGTGTGTAATTTCAAGGAAAGCATCACTAAAGTAGTTAGTCTTACTGTTCTTATTTTTAATTTTCTGTGAATGAAACCATGTCAAGTTTAAAAAAGAATGAAACAGATGCTTCTGAGAAGAGAAGCTGTATAGTTAGGCAGTGTGGTGAGTATCGGTTGCAAAGGACTACTTTGAGATACTGCTGCCTTCTCTTTCCTAAAAGTCAGTTATGAGGTCCTTGTTGAACTCTTACGGGTTCTTATCCTGAATGTGCAAAATGTGGGTTAAAATCATAGGACTCAAGCCAATCTATTATCGAAAATATGCTGAGAATGCAGGAGGCTGGGAGTTGTCCTCTGTATGAAGTAAGAACCAAAACAGGCTATCTGAAAAACGCTGTTTAAAAGAGAGAAACGGAAAATGCTTTCTCAACCTTTTTCTTCCACACTCCTTGCATCCTAGTCCCAAGCCAAAATGAACCATAAAAGAAGTTCTTTTCCAAACAGAAGAAGTGTTCCTGTTTTCTGTGCCACCTTATGATTCCCCTGAGAAGCCCAATGGGGTGAGGAGAGTGGTGCTTTCCTGGGCATCCCTCTGTTCCTGTTCCCATGTCCCCTACCCCTGGTCCCCACAACCTTTTCTACCCGCCGAGCAACAAACTCAAAGTCTATTTAATATGCCCACTTAGCCCCTCTGGTGCATCAGAATAAAATCTGTGTTATCTTCCATACTAGTAGAAATTTTGCAAGGTTTATTGCATCCTGTTACTGGTCAGGGGAAAAGTATTTGTGTGTTTATTTTTGGCTTTATGAGATACAGCAGAGGCTTGGAAATGATTTCTGCTTAGAAATTTAGGTGACATCCACTGTAGGTGTGATCCCGGGAGACAGTGGTCATTGTTTCATGGCATTGCCACTGTTGCTTGCACGTTATCTTAAGGAATTTTTGCTGCCCTCTGCACTTGCTTTGTCCCCTCATTCCTCATCTGTGCTGACACAACTGCTTGCAGGGTCACACCATGAGTAAGTTCAAGGAGCTGGTTAGGATTAAAAATAATAGCAAGGGGAAGAGGGATTGAGGCTTTTCGCCAGGGTTCTTTATTTTTAACCTGCATGAGTTTTCATCTCTTGTTCACAGCACGGCTGCAGGAGCAGCCACCAGTGTGACCGAGGGGGCATCCCCTTCCTTTCTTGGGGCTGGCAAGGGGCAGGAGGGCTTGCCCCTTATGCTGCCCTGCTTCTGCTGCCCTGCACAGTCCAGCTTCAGAAATGAGTGGGATTGCTACATCACAGGTCTCAAGAAACTGCATTTGAGTATTGCAGGTGAAATTTTTTTTGAGGAATACTCGCTAGCTTTTGGCTGTGGGAATTTGGACACTTGAGAAGCAAATGGGTGGTTCAGGCCTAATAATGGGGAACTCGGTGCCTTTGGTCCTTTTTGGGTTAAAAACAAAACAAAACCCCAAAACAGAAGCCAAGATGAAAAATATTTTTCTGGCTTTTGTGGAAGGCAAGGCATCATTTCAGTTTTTCTTCATGCATTGTGAACTGTTGAAATAATATTACGTTTGTTGCTGCAGTTGCTGCGAAGTAGAATGTTCCTGTTTTGTTTCCATTTACACCCAACACAGATTTTTATCTACTTTTTTCCTCCCCCAGCTTCCTCTTTGCAGACAGACCTCTTCTGGGCTCCTTCTCTCAGGCTGTACTGCAGCATGTTGAGTGTTTTGATGTTGTCATCTTGTTTCCTTTTAGGTTTTTGCTTTGTTTAGCTGAATATGTAATGTTTCCTCAATCCAGGTCATCTTGGGATCCCACAAAAAGTTATGCTAGGAATATTGGGTGGACAAAGGGTATGCAGGAGGATGAGGATGGGGGGGTGGGACTGAAATGGGATCTGTGGGTTCACTGCCTCAGCTCATCAAGTTTTGAGAAATTGTGCTCTCCTTGTCTTCTCCCCGGGCTTCCTCAAAATCAAACTTTTCAATTGTTTATTCAGCTGTGTGTACAACTAATGGCACTCTTGTACTAAAATACGCATTTAAACACTGTAGCTTTAGCATCTACTTCATGCAGTTTTTTCCCCTCTGCAAAACAAGTATTTGTCTTCCTGAAATACTGTGGTATATAGCTGGTGGTATATGCAGTGAAATGATGTTGGGGATTGGTGCACTTAGTGAAGCATATGTGTTTGGAACTTGCTCTGTATCTTACAATGAGTTTTGAGTACCAGGTTTCCTGTGGTGTTTGAACCATGCATTATATGTAAGTTACTATTTAGTTTTTTATGGCTTGTGGGGGTGGTGTGGTGTATGGCAGGAATGTTTCTTTTGGAAACTTCAACCTGTCATCTTCTAGAGGAATAGGTCATCTGTATTTCACACCAGTGATGGAAACAAATAGAGTGCTAAGCATAGTAAATAAGGGAAGCTGTTGTAAGGGGCTCCAGTTTATTTAGTAGTTTAAGGCTCTGTTTTAACCTTGCAGTTCTTCAGCGTAATGGTAGGCTGGTACTGTGGAGGCAAGCAGTCTCTTCCTGGCTTCTTCTTCCCTCTTCTTCCCAGCTGTCATGTCTGGCTGTCTTCTGGCCCCCAGGTTGGTCAGTTCAGTGGACTGATCTGGCAGCATTTTCCCCCCTGCTAGAGCAGGTCACATTATATAAATGGAGTAGGGAGATAGATTCATGCGTGTGTACAGCATGTGTGTGTTTTTAATTTGCATTTATAGTTGATCCAAACTCTTCCCGTTTCAGAGACAATTTGCATGAGAGCCTGGATGAATAGCAAGTGCCAATTCTTGTAGCAAGCTGAGTGGAGGGTAAATTTGCTAGCAGTTAGCATTGCCTTGTGGTCTCACTATGCCAGCAATCTTTGGTGTAGATTTTCCTTAGGTCAAAACTATGCAGTGGATGCTCCCAGTGAGTTACTGGTCGGAAGGACTTGGTTGTAGATAGGTAGGTGCTGACAAGTGTCTGTGGGGGAGGTAAATTCCTACCAGCCTGCCTGTTGACCGGTGAAGAGATTACTGCCGAATATTCCTTATTTCACACATACATGCCAAGCTGCGTAACAGAACAGTAGAACCCCCAACCAAGCACTGTTTCAGGTTTATCACATTTTTTTTTTTTTTTTTTTTCTGTTTCAACACTTTCCTAGTAACATAGCTTGATTGAAGAGCCACACATGCCATAAAGAGAGCATCATGATGGGAGGAAAGAGATTGTGGTTCTGGTGAAAGTATGCTGATTTAATATAATGCTGCAGATTTTGTTCAGAAACTCACTTAGATACTTTGTTTGATGGACTAGGCTTTTGAATGCGGTGGCCTGGTGCTGTTAGGCTTCAAATGGCTCCACTAGTCTGTGGGTACTTTGTCAGTAATTAACAACTTTGCTCTCTGGGGACTGGAGGAAGCCAGGTTTGCAGCCAATGGGTAAAGTCCCAACTCCATTTCTTTTTAAGTGTAGTGTTTTAGATTGCAACAGAAGTCATGGTACAGTACTAAAAGTATGCAACCTGCCTTTTGTGCTGCTGCACCTTTCAGCTGTGATAGCCTGGTGGTAGTATGGAGGAAAAGAAGTACGTGTACAGCTTTGCCTCTGCAAAGTCTCCAGATCGGTCCAAAAGGTGTAAGCCCTACTTACAGAACAAATGGGGTTTGGGAGCGATTGGCAGTGGCAGTGGTGGCAAGCTCAGGACTTCAAAATACTTGGTTTTGTTTGAGTTTACACTCAAAGAATGGAAAATACTTGCTTTGATCTGAGCTGTGTGTATTACTAGTGACCAGGTCTGGGGGTAAGCAGGGGCTAGTAAATACTACTTTCAGCCAGTAAAGAGGTGTCAGCGATATTCTAACAATTGGCAAAAGCTAAGCATTCAACTGACTCTGTTGTGTAATGGGTTGCTGTCTAATTGCCATGTAAGTGAGAGCTGCTAGTTTGTTCAATGCTTTTGGGGAGATGAACAAAAGCGTTGGCATACAGGCTTGATAAACTATCAGTTTGGATGGTCTTTACCGAGTCAAGATCATGCATTTTCAAAACCCACAGAAAAGATAATTGCTGGAGGAGAAATGTAACTTCAGTGTAGCTGCACGTTCTTATTATGAATCTCCAATTTCCAGCTATGATTCTCACTTGAGAAGGTCAATAGGTAACAGGCCAAAGGTGTTTGGTCACTGTGCTGGATGCTCGTACATTTTTATGGGCAACTCTTAAGACTACAACCACTGGCAATTAATAACAGTACACAGAGAGAGCTGTATGTTTTCTAGCAACAGTTGCTCACCTTACCCAAGAAGAGACATGTGCAGAGCAGACTTGATGTGACGGTATGTTAATCTTTGGTGATAGTAGGCTATTGCTTGCTTCCTGTTACTAATCAGGTGGCTACTCATTTACATGGCCCCCTTCCCAGAAATGCACACAGGGAATTGCCAAATGCATTTATCTTTTATTGTAAAGTTCTGTTAATAGAAGGCTGTGAGAAGTGGGAGGAGGTTGACTTTTTTTAATAGTTGCTAAGCTTTAAATTTTGGGTTTTTTTACATAATGTTAGAATATTTTCTCCATTAAGGGGGACAAAGAGGTTTGTTTAGTTTAGAAGAAAAATAGGGTTGAAGAAATTTCCCCCCCCTTGCAGGAGCAGCAGAGCAGATGGATGTCCCCCCCTGGACCTGAGGGTGTGCACAGCTCCTGGGAGAAGACACTGTCCAGTTCTGCTACAGGGAAGGTTGCTGGCCACAGGAGAAAGGGACAACCCGCTGGGGAGCAGTAGTGTTTTAAGCTGCCACAGCTAGATTGGCCAGAAATTGCTTATTAGAAGTCTTCTGAGGCCTTTAATTAATACAGCAGCTTTCTGCTAATGGTCTCAAGCATGTGACAATCAGAAGGTGGCTGTGTGTTACAGCAAGGCCAATCTTGTGGGATGTGCTCCTGCCCCTCGCCTCATGCTGGCTCCCTGCTGCCTGCTCCGTTTTCCTGTTCGTTGTCTTTTTTAATTTTTATTTTTAGATGCCAATTTAACTCTCTGAACTGGCTTACTGTGGGACAAGATGAGTGTCAAGGTTTGTCAAATGAAAAGGTGGGAGTATGTAGCCAAGGCGGGGGAGGCGAGTATGCTGGTCTCCTTTGGCTGGTGGCTGCCTGGCAGAGTCATATTGGACCCTCAGCACAAAAAAAATCTAGTCGAGGGTAGTCAAGCTTCTGCATATTAGGCAAGCTGCTAATTAAAGTGGTTGCTTTTAGAGATATACCCTTTTCAACTTGAGCTGCAAAAGACTTTATTGCAGCAGAGCTGTTGAAAGATTGAGGGGACTTGGGGTTGGCCCCCCCCCCCCCCCCCCTTCTTTTTTTTGTCAGATTGTTTTTATAGTTAATAATGAACAGTCTTTTTAGCACTAGACTTAGCACCTTCCATGCAAGATGTAAAACAAGGTCAATGCTGTTCCCACATATGTAAGTTCGTGAAGGATTTCTACTCGGTATTGTAGGTGATGGAGAGAGCAGTGTATTATGACTCAGGTGTGAAAGCGGGAGACTGCTCATAATATCAAAGTGTTTTTCCAGGACCTTTTTAGTGAATAGTCTTTTCACTAATTGAAACACTATATAATGTATTTGTGTTCAGCTGTTGCCTGCTACCATGTAATGTAATCCCACTTATCAACCAGGTGCTTCTATTATTTTTTCTAATTTCAGTAGGCTATGCAAATCTGCACTAGTTGTTTGCTTATGAAGAACTACATTAATCCACAATAAAACCAAAATGGCAGTAAGATTTACGTATAATAATTTTTTTTTACCCCCCTCTGGAAATTCTGATATGAGTGGAATATATTTTTAGTGCGGCACATTTATATTTAAATAACAAGCCTTATAAACAAAGCAATAATAGTCCGTTGGAGTGGATTTGCACAGGAATAGTAAAAAGACAGATTACCTGCTTCATAATGCAAGTCAAGGAGATCATTCTATGTAGTTTGAAAAGGAAAAAATAAGGTGATTAATGTTCTTTCAGTATTTTCATAAGGAACAAACAGAAGTTGTTGACATGGATTATTCTATCCAACAGGCAAAGATATAACAAGGTACAAGAATCTGGGAACACTTTAACTTTGTGGGTAGACAGCTATGTAAACAGCTTGTCCAAGTACTGATTTAATAATTATGAAGGTACGATTTATAGCAGCTGAGAAGTGTTAAGCAATGTCAGATTCAACCTCGCTTGTCCTCACCTGCCACCTTCTCTTCAGAAGTCAGAGTTGTAGGAGGAGGTCTTTGTGACCTTGAGCTTGGGCTCATCTCCTGAGGGACCAAGGACATTTCCAAAGCCAGACTGGATGGGTGCAGTTGTTTCTGTGGCTCTGTGTATGGCAAACGCTCTTTCAGCTGCTTGATAACCCATCCCTACTGTTATTCACTTTATTTGTATGTCTCAGCCCTGTGTATCATAGGCCAGATCTTGACTGCTTAAATACCAGGGAGACATTGCTGTGAACCGATGTAGGAATAATTGATTCTGTACTGAAAGACACTTTTTCCAAGCAAATTTGTGTGTTAGTGTGAAAGAGTTTTTTTGGTGCACATAAGCCACTGTCTATATAAGACTCTAGCCTGATGTTTGGGTTAACATAACTCTATGCTGCATCTGGTTTCTTCCATCATTTTCCATGTGCAACTGCTGTTGCTTGCCCTTCTCTTAGCTTGATATTAGAGTTCAGCTACTGATTGATGGCTCAGCCCAGTGCCCAGGCTGCTGCTGCTGAGATCTGGGGGAGAGGAGCCACGTGTCCTTTCTAGAACCTTCTTGACTTTGTTTCTCTCTGAAAATTAATCTTTCTGTTACTCTCCTGTCCAGAGAGTAAGGCATTTATGGACAATCAAGTGGCATTTCAAAAAGACAGGTTGGTATTAAAACCATTGTCCATTGAGGACTGTATCTGGACAGCCAGTGAGTGTTTTTCCTTCCCAAAGCCCCATGCTACTTCAGGAGAAATGTTTTATGTGGTGGACATTCCCAGGGATTTTGTCACGTCAGCAGTGATGGACTCCTTGCTGTGCCCTTAGCTGTTTCTGGCTGTTGCTGCTGTTCCAAAGCCAGGCCACCTCATCCTAAATAGTAGAAACATGGATAACTTTGAAATATGTATGTTTTTTGCTTTGGGTCATGTTACCCTCGTAGGTAAAATGTTGCATCCTCACTAAAGAAACACTGAGGCCCACCAGATCTCCTGCAGCTTTGTCTGCTCACTCCATGAATCAATTTTCATGATCCTGGAGCATGAATGGGGGGAAAAAAACCCCAACCCAAACATTCACACGTATTTCAAATTAGTGTCTTTCCACTTATTCCTCCATTCATAATTCCCCCAAAATGAATTTAAAATCAAAGACAGGAAGAAAAAAAAGGCATATAATTGTATTTTGAAGATCATGGCAATGCCATTTTTTTTTCCTGTTAGGTTATTTTAAAGACTGCAATTCTATTTTAAAATTTTGATTCCCAGAAATTAGCCATCCTAGCATTTGTAGTCATCTTATTCCTTTGGAAAAGCAGAGATTACTTAATGAGAAAACATTCAACACCATCAAGTATGGGTAAGATTTCAGAATTAAATGAAACAGATTCATTTTCTTGCATAAAATTAAAATTTGAGCTTAAAAAGATGTCAACAGATAAAAATAATTGTAGCAAGAATAAAAGGCCAAGAATGGAAAAGCAGAAGCCTGTTCCTGAACTAAAGATGTAAAATGCTGTAATATTTGGCAGTAAGTAGTTTGCTGAAACTAAACTGAGTAATGATTTTATGAAGTAAGGCCACTTTTTAGTGGTCTTTTGAAGGATTACGAAACAAAGGATATGGGAAGTACAGTCTGAAGATTCTTGATACTTTCTACTTTGTAGTAATAGTGGGCTCCTAATCTTTTAATTCAGTCTAGCATTTGGAATATAAGGCTAACTTGCCAGAAGAAATTTTTCATTTTGTTGTGGTAGGCTGGACATGATTTAGTAGGCTGCATTACTATAGCTTCTCCAGTCTCCAAACAACGTCTCCGAAGATCTTGCTGCTAAGCGCGGTAAGACCTAGTTTGCGTTTTAACTAATATTTAAGCAAACTGGTGATGGAAGCATCTTGTTTCTTTTATATGGACATTTATAGGAGATTTACCGTGGGCTGTTTGCATACAACATTGTTCTGCTATAATTCTGACCCGAGCGTTTTGTATGTGTGCTGAGTTAAAAGCCAGCCTGGGTTGGAATAATGTTATCCTATGTGCTCTGCAAAGGTAATGATATTAAAAAAACAAGCAGAGCACCATTCCAATATTTTAAAGTGGAAGTGTATCCTAACATTGAGTTTTAAGTATATGTGTGTGGGGGGGTTGTTTTGTTGGTGTGTGGTTGTTGTTGGTTTTTTTTTTTTTTTTTGTAATTTTTGTAAGTATTTGACGATTGTATTTATATCGTGTGCTGGTTTGGCATACCTTAAACTATAGGAAGACTTATTCTGTATTTATTCCTGTGGCTGATCTGGACAGTGTGTGAGTGGTAGTAATATATTCTTGACATGTTCTTGCAAATGGCAGTGTGAGCGTGGGCTACTGCTGATTCACCAAAACTGACCACAGTGTGGGTGTTAGAGTTGTTATAGGTCAGATCAAAGCAGATGTTATCCCAGGTAGGGAGTGGGTCTCAAGACTCCCAGATGGATGAGAGAGGTGTGGGGTGGTGTGAGCACTGGTCAGAAATAGGGCAGTCCTCATCACCAGCATTGAAGCTTTGGAGTGTACGAGTTTTCTAGCTCTGAACTGAATTTGAAAAGCATAGATCTTTTTTTTACTGTAAATATCTTTGGAATCTTCTCAGGTCTCTTGTGTTGATAGAAGAATCACAAGCATTTTACATATAGGGCCTAGCTTATGCTGGTATAGTGCTTTTCCTTTATTTTCTTCCACTGCTGCATCTAGTAGCACAGGGTTTCCTGAGGGAAGCTGATTTTTTTTTTTTTTTTCTTCTTAACCTGAACATTTGTATTTTTACTGTTTTAATGGTATGTTTATTGTTAAATAATTTGTACAATAATGGCCATGTCATCATTATGTTTTGATTTTATGCTTTCCTTCTTTGCTTTTCTCTCTTGATATTTATTCTTGGCTCTGATTAAATAAACTAAAGCTTAAGGGATCATTGACCATGTGGCAAATTATTTGCAAGTTTTTTTTGTTTTTCTTTTCCCCCTCCCCCTAGTTGTATTACAGTCTATTTCCACTGGTAGCATCCTTCTTTCAGCTTTCAGACAAGTTCTCCCCTGAGTTTCATAGTGGTAGTTACTATGGAGATGACTGTCCACTCTTCCTGTTCTCCTCCCTTGCCCTCCTCCTTTCCTGGAGCTCCTGCAGCTGTTATTTATCTTTTCAATAAAGTAAGTAAATTTTTTACAGTCCTTGTTTCTAATATCTCTTCTATTGCAACATGTCATTTGCCTGTAACACTTTCACTTTCATTAAATCCTGTAGATACTCATTTATATGAATAAAAAATTTGGTGTATGAGTAGGGAGTGAGGAGATCCCTAGTTAAAAGGGTCACTCCTGGAGCTATTATCTGATTTGATCTTTCTTCACAGTTGAAGAGCTGTTCATTGGAGTCATAATTCTGTAAAATTAATTAACTGGTAACATGTGTATGTGTATGTATGCTGAGTGTCTAGGATAGCTTTTAGAATTTATTTATTTTAAATGTCAGCTTTTGGAATTCAATGTAAACATATTCTGGTGCAAGTTAAAATTTCTCTGATGAAGAAATGAAAACTTGAGACAGCACATCGTTAGCCTTTTAAGTCTGAGAGACTTTTCTTTGCACCTCATCATAATTTTGATAGCTCTTTATACAGCTTTATATATTCCGGCTTTAACAGAGAAACGTGGATGTTTGGGTAGTCGGCTATTCTACAACAGATAGGATATTTTCCTTTGCACGTGTGCTATTGTATTTCTGAACCCCTAGTCCTGGGGAAGCATTGTTTCACTTGGTGTCAGTGGTTTGTTGAATGACTTAGAGATTTGAAATGTGCTCTCCAACCAAGAAGTTCTACCACTACTACCTGGCCAAGGGGACATCCCACCCAGAAAGCTGGTATAGCTGCAGTGCTGTTTTGATGAAGCTTGTTTCTTACGGTAGCTGCATCTTCAGAGGTTTTCCCACTTTCTTTAGGGAGATTGTGCCCTAGGTGATTATGAATTGCGATGTTGCACTGATTTCCTTTGGCCTGCTGAGCACTGTCATCTGTGGCTTTCCACAGTCAGGAGCCTACTGAGAAGTCCCTCTGTTTTACAACTGCCTAAATACCCTACCTTGCGCTGTTGGTCAGATACTACAAATCACTTTGCCTCCCGTTGAGAGCGCTGGGTTGAAATTGCAGCCTAATGGCCCACTATGCAGCCAGGGAATACATGATAAGGAGCACTATGCTTCCCCTGACCCCATTTGTGCTAGCTCTGGCATGGTTTGCCACCTAGCAAAAGCAAAGGCAGATGGTTTTCTGCTAGGTTAGTGGGACTGGTCTCGGGGACAGATCCCCTGGGCACCTCTGTGAGGGCAGCAGAGGTGGCCGTGGGGAGAAAGATGAAGAGGAGCATCAACCCCTCTGGTGGTGGCAGGCAGCCCCGATCAGCTCAGCCCTCCAGGGTAACGTTGCTGTTGGATTTATTCTAAGCAAGCGAACACCTCTTCTTTTTTGGTTGTTCCTCTTTCCTGGTGAGGTGGGGGACTCTGAAACCCTTTGCTTTTTGTCTTCTGTGCTCTTTTATTATGCCTTAGATTATTCCTGGCCCTGTGACAATTTGTTCTGCAAGTTGTCAAGCAAAATGTGTATTTAAAAATAAATTACTCTAAAATTTTAATCAACTCTTTTTTTAGAAGGGAGTCTCGTGTTTTTCTTTTGCATACGTCTAGTTTGCTGTGAAAGTGAGCAGCTGGGATTTTCTTGATTACTTCTATTTTTAGTGTTGTCTTCTTTACACCTGCACATTGAAAATAATGAAGTTTTCTTAACAGGGATTGAGAAATCTTTCAGCCCCCCCGACTTTTAGGTCAGAAGCCTGAAACCAAGCTGGCCTGCTAATTGTGGTATCTCGGTGTGCTTTGACTTTTTATGTTTGTCTTAACACTAGAAATATTGACTGCTATTGATTTTTCTTGAAATCTATTTCACCCCACCTGGTTGATTTGTAAGAGAACAAGAAGACAAACCAGGTGTCGCACAATTTCTGAGAACCTCACTTTTATGTCTCTAGGCCTATGAAATCTTCTCATTACCTGAAAATTAGATTGTAAGTATTGAGTCATAGCTAGGCAAAGGTTACCATGCGATCAAGGTTTTGTTTTTATCAGTTACTTCATTTCTGTTATGTAGAAATCTCGTCATTAAATTTACTCTTGATAGATGTGCTACATGCCATACCAGTTTAAGAGTATTTAATTGCTTCCAGTTTCCAGATGGACTGCAAAATAAAGTTTAAAGGTGAATCAGAAGAGAAATGGAAAAATAGGGAAGATAGCATTTGAGTAAAGGCCACACTATTCTTGTCAGGAGAATTAACTGGAGTAATTCAGAAAAAGAACACATGAAAAAAAAGTTGTTTCTTCCTTGAAGCTTACAGTCACAGGACCCTACTAGAACATGACTTCAAACATTTGTTCCTCTTCGTGCAATAAAACCACAGTATCTTCTAGTAGCCTAGTACCATAGGTACAAGGTAGGGAACCTGCCTGTTCAAATTCTTGCCATACTGTGTGGCCTTGCACGTCACTTAAATCACTGCATCTGTCTTCCATCTTCAAGATTAATTGGGAGAGTTTTGAGGGATTTAAGATGGGAGTAATGTTTATTGTTTCGAAGAGTAAAGTAAAAACAAATTATTTATATATATGTGTCAATTTTTTGATTTATGTATTTATGTTTCCACTTCCTTGTTCTGATATTAAATTAACATAGCTATTCATAAATAAACAAACAAGAAATTATCTCCCCGAAGGAGGATTTTGAGTGCTTTATCAGCACAACTGCATTCAAATCTATTTTTAAATAACAAGAGTTAACTCCTGGATCCACTGAAAGACAGTGCTTATTCGTTATTGATTTCAGTGGGTCAGACATTTTCCTAAGACGTCTGCAGGCTGAAGAACACTGTAAATTAAGTGCCCCTGGTTTTGACTGCACTTGGAGTAGCCCTGCTTAATATCCTTCTGTTTTTCCAGATTCTTCAGCAAACAGTCTTGTTTATTTTCCTTTTCAGTTTTGTTAGTCTATGTATGCTGGAGTTCTACACCACAGAATGAGCCATCAGAAAGTGATGCCACGTACTCTCTGCCATGTATTTCCCCAGAGTCTTACCTGGCTTGTGTTGGCTTGCTGCCTCTGTTGAAGTTGGTTGGTCTGAACTCTGAGAAATTAAGTGTTTATTGAATGGATGGCTGCCGATTATGGGTTCCATACTTGTTGGGTACTTGATTATTTTAGTGGCAGAGAAAGATGTCCTCTTCACCCACAGGATTGTTCGTGCAAAGCCTTTTGTGCCAACTATGTGTTAGTGTTGAAGGTCCTACCTTGCATTGTTTCCTCTGAAGCTATAGCTTATGTGCAGGGTTACTAATTCAGTGGGAGTACAAAGAGTATGTGCCATTCATAGTAAAAATGGAATAATCTCTCCTTTATATTTTACTTGGTGTTACAGGGTAGTTCAATGAAAATAGCTCAGAAAACAAAAGTACCCGGTGTTTCCTAAACCACACTGTGTTACTCTTACTTCAGTCATAGAAACTTCCCAATATGGAACTTTAGTCCAAATTATGGTCATTATTTTCAGCTTCTAAGATGTATCTTCTTGAGCACTGGTTCCCCACCCCCTACTCTGAAACTGTCCAGTTTCAGGAAATTTAACTCGTTTAGCTGTTTGTTGCGTGTGTGTCTCATTCTTTGGTGTTATATGCTGTCTTCAGTACAAGGCTTCAGATTGATTTGCTTCTCTATCGGGTTTTTTACGTGCTGTTCAAAGCCCTCTGCCAGCCTGGGGATGCAGCTGTATGCTAATTTCCCAGTTTCTGCAGAACACTGACAGGTCACTGCCGAAATACTTGGTCCGCTTGTCATGGAGGAAGGAAGTTTCTGGGCTGGGATGGGTAAGAAAGGCAGGGTCTGGGCCTGTTGCTGTTTCTTGTTTCTTCTCAGCTCTTGGGAAGGAAGATCCTTTCCCTGAGATAGAGCTCTGATGTTGTTAGAAATGCAGCTCTGTCACATCATTATTTCTAATTTTTAACATGAAAAAGGCAAGTTAAAAGGGAATTTGTTACAAGTTCTTGTTACTCTGTCTTCTAAAAAGAAGTGTGAATTTAATCTTTGTATACCATGTCTTTGTAGAACAATTTTTAAAGGCTCTTTGGGCTGAAGTAGGGTTTGACATGAAGACAGACAACAATATTTCAGTATCTGGGCAGATTTCCAGACCCTGATACTATCCGCTTGTTCTGATCTCTCCTGTCCTCTGGGTGTGCTTTTTTCCCAAGACTCTTCTCACTGCTCAGGGACATGTCTTTTAGAACTTGATGTTCCCAACTTAAAAAATCCCCCAAAACCCAAACCCAAAACACAACCCAAACCTGACAAAAACTTCTTTAAGTGGAGGCGGGAGGACATATATGCATTCAGAAATCCTTTTTTTCTATTACTAAATAGAATACCCTGTTGAGTCAGGCACCCTTTTTTGGGTGGGAAATTACGAGAAGTTTTCTAGCAACATGCTTCCAGAAGAAAAATTAATTTTTCTACCAGTCAGTAGTAGTGCAAGGGTAGTGTCTATGCAGAGATTTATTTCCCCATTTGCCCCTTCAATATTACAGTGTTTACTTTAGATATCAAGAAGGCAGGACTTCAAGGGCATGTGTTGAAGATGTAGGGCACTGTTATTCATGGTCCCAAATAAAATGTAGGAAGAAGAAAGTCTTCTCTTGCCTTCATGGATTTCCCACTTGCCTACCACCTAATAATATTTAATCCTAAGGATAGCAGAGTCTGTTTTGCTTTTTCCGCTCAGGTTCTTGTTTTTCATGTAGCATGAAGAATGTTTTGTTCTTCTGAGGTAACCTCTTCTGAGGGATTGCTGTAATTTTGTATGAAAAGCACCAAACCCTTTAGTCCTTAAAACAGAAATCTATTTTCTGTTTGTGTTCCTCTCTGTACTTCTTTAGTGACCATTAGACAGTCCAGGATGTGCGAATTAGTTGTTGACTTTTCTGCCTTGTTTTCTTGCTTGTTTGTTCCTTACCCTGCTGTTTCTTTGGACCATCCCAACCTTTTCTACCAAAGTGTTTTTCTGCTAGGTTTTATTCAACAGAATCTGCATGGTTTCCCAATATGAGCCTTAATGAAAACAAATGTTTACGATGTTTCTTGAACATTAGGTAAGCTGCTATCTTTAATTACGAAGGGCTTGGAGATGGAGGAGGAAACCCACTGGTCTCATTTGCCTTACTGGCAACAAAGGGTCCTTGGACTGTTTGTGCTCAGCTCATTCTGCTCTCTCTGCTTCGCAGACAAGTGAGACTTTCTGAGCATTTGAATACAGTTTATTCTATCAATTAAAAAAAGAACAAAACAAAACCTGTCTCTTACATTGCTTAAATACCTATTAAGCCCATGAACGGAATACTAATTTAGGTGGTTCTGTATAATGAGCTCTAAATTTCTGAGTCATGTTGGCCATGGAACCTTTTAACGAGGACGTGGAAAACCCCACAAAAAACCTAATGTCAGTCTCAGTTCCTTAATTATTTTAATGAGTGTAGAAATTAAAAGCTCCAAAGCATTGTGTCACAGTGGTTATTTTCCAGATTGAATATCAGAGGGAGGATTTATGAAGATTTTCAGCTACATTGCTGGGGTAGATGAAACACAGAGCAAGAAGGTCTGAGCACTGGCAATACTCAGTGCCAGCAGCACACCTTGTCAGCTGACAAGCCCTTGAGAGTTCTTCAGTGAGATGAGATGAGATTGCATTTTGTGTTTGGTCCCCACTCCACCCCCCCCCAGCCCCCTTCCCCCCCCCCCCCCCCCCCTTCAACCCCCCTTTCCTCTATATGTATGCCAGCATACACAAATCAGTGGCGTTTAGCTGGTGCTGAAGGGGGGTGTTGCAGTGCAGAGCTGCACTCTACCAGCTCAATAAGTAGGCAAAGGTAATATCTGAGGTGCATACGTGAGAGTCATTTACTTCTGGATGGGTGTCACTTTGAGTTCATGTGGATTTTAATTAGGCGATGCAGTGATGCTAGGCACTACCTGCATTTCAAAACATGGATGTTACTTGAATGTCGTTTATTCTTCCTTTAATACACCCACAAGTTACTTGATTCTGCTACACTGTCCCCGTAGAAGATGCTGCTGAGTGCACAGTGACAGCTTGTACGCTCCCTGTGCACCGCAGAAAGCACTCTGCTCATTCCTCTGGAAAATGTTATTATATAATGCAGCGCGGTGTTTCACCGTGTCTGCTGGGGGATCGCCCCTCTGTTAGGAAGGCTGCATTATCAAGTTGGGTATTTTAAGGATAGAATTTGGCATTACTTAATGATACGTGAAACGTAACTTAATACATTTATCATTGCTTTAAATTTTCCAGCCTCACGCAATGAACATTCCACAGTGTGAGCTTCGTTTTCTCCGTAGACTGTATTATTTGTATTATTTGTAAATGTGCTCATTTATACTAGGGAGAGAAAAGTAAAGGCAGGGAACCTTGAGAAATGCCAGCTAATAAAAGATAAGACAGTTGTGTTTTCTTGCAAACAATGAACATAGTAAAACTGGTGATGCTACAGGCACCTTGTGTTATTGATGAAAACAAACTGCTTACTGACATCTGCAGCAACCAACCCCTGACTGGTGGCATCCCAGAGTCCCCCCATGCCATGTATTAGGCAGAATTGCTGGAGTTCCTCTTGTGGAAGTTGCAGTTTTTGTAGGTCCCCGTCCCCCCTGTAGACACCCGTCCCCCCTGTAGACACCCACCCCCCCTGCTTTTAAAGGCCTTTATGTTTTCTTGCAGATTTATATTTCTTATAGGAAATAAAGGAATAGCTGCTGTTTTCTTGGAGATGGTATTAAAAGCCATAGCTATTTCTTTTGGATAGCTGATTACTTTAGCCATCTGAAGCCTCCATTGACAACAGTTACAGTCCATCTGCGCTGCTCTGGAATAGCATTTCACAAACCATAGGCTCTCACTGCTTCTCCTGAAAAGTCCCCGCTCTCTACTGCATCCCAATGCAGAAATGACTCTTAGTTTCCCTAGGTCACGAATGTCCCCTGCTTCATGAGCAGATTCATTTCAGTATCACAGCTTCTGCATCAAGTTGCTCTTAGCACTGGGAAACTTGGGTTTAGCCCACATTTTTCCTGTAGCTGCTGTTACCCTACTGTGTTATGAAGCTGATTAATTCAGTTTTCCAATCTATACTGCTACTTGTACAGTATTTGTAGACCAATACTTTCTTTCTGCCAGGAGTTGTTTCTGAGATACTATAAATTAAGGTGCCATAGTTTTTCTTTGTATTTGTCTAGAAGCGTGACAAGTTGAGGAAGGGGAAAGTAGCACTTTGATAGTAGTGTTCAAATGATTCATTTAAATAATGATGAACCCTAGCTTTTGACATGTCTCACTTTCCATCGCAGCTGCCTAGATCAGGGAGATTGATGTTCTGGGTCAGCTATAATGTCCAAAGACTGTGCCTTGTGCATGATTTTCCTTCGCTAAATGGAACGGGCAGCACCAAAACATTGCCAAGAAATGCTTGTAGAGAGTTCCCTGCTATCCGCTGAGAAGGGGGGTGTTAAGAGCTGCCCTGACTTGTTGCTTGTCCCCTACAACCCAGGGAACGTCATGGCCACATGTGGTGGGGATTGATACCACAGATCTTCTCTGCTTCTATTGGCTTGTTGATAGCTCAATTCCTCCCCCCCCCCCTCCCCCCCCCCTTCCTTTTTTCTCCTGGTGGTTTTCACCTTGACACCTCCTTTCTACAGGGAAATGATTGTATGTAATAATTGGCTGCTAAATCCTTCTAAAGGAACTGCTCAGTCAAACTGAGAAGTCTTTAATTTGACACTCCTAATGCTGGGCGAAGACATGAGCAACAACAGCTGCTTTGCTTTACATCTGCCCTTTGAGGGTGATGGCACTCCATTGGTTTCATTTGGATTTAGAAAACCTTTAAAGGGCTAGAGCTGGGAACGGGCTTAAACTCTTAGTTCCCTCAGAGGCATGCTTTGCTGGTATTACAGTGTCTGGTTCACCGATTTTGGTAGGATGGGTTCCTTACTAAGTCTGGAGGAGTGTTGAGTTTTTGGTTTCTGATTGTTTTTAAAGCTTTTCTTTCCCCTCAGGGAATGGGAGAGGTATGTAAAATGCAGTTAATTATGATGGTTTATTATCTCATTAAATTTTGAAATACCTTCTGCAAAGCTTATTATAGTAATCTAAAAATTGGCTATTCATATTTCTGATCTTTGTCTCCAATCCTTGCTTTTTATTGCAGATAATGTACATATGTATACGTGTATGTGTGTGTGCATGTATATAAAACATCAAATAAAGTAAAACTTTCCTATATAGGTTTAATTTTATTCAGTTTAAAGCTTTGTGAACCAGATCGGTCGTGTTGGGCTGGCTAAGGTCACACAGTAGCTATGAAGAGGGATACTGGTAGTGACCCAGTTAGTTCTAGTGTAGCTTCTGATCTTGCAGATTTATGTAACAGTGATGCACGGAAGAGCTGGAACACTTAAAGCTGCCTGGCTGCGAGGAGTCCCTCGCACTGGTGAATGCACAAAAATATAGATTGGCACGTTAGGCAAAACGCATTCCTAGATTTTGAACAATGTATGAGGCTAGGGGTGTCTCCATATGTTATGTTTTTAATATTGCCCATATAGATTCAAAATGTGAGGTTGGAGTCGGTACCTTTTCCAAAGTAAAGAATTTAAATATTTAGAGATGGAAATATAGCTTAAATTTCTTCCAAAGACAAAATCTGCCTCTGCCTGCAGTAGAAAACTGTCACAGAAGACAGCAGGTCTTGGAATAGGTGGGCTGGAATCTGGGATAGCTTTAGAAGTCATTTTGGATTTACTGATCCAAAATCATTCAAGTCTTAGTGGTGGTGCTTTGCTGAGATTTCTAGATGGCTTATGTTAATTTAACTTAAGATGTAGCTTTTAAATTAATGAAGTTAAACTGGCACAAGAGGCTGTATGGACAGGCTGTCTTTTTGATTTATCTGTCAACAAGGCACTGGTTTAACCTACTCTTAACCCATAACAGTCCACGTGGATTTGAACTGATTTAACAAAACTTATTTAATTAAATTGGGGCAATCTTGTGTTGCCAGCCAGGCCTCAGGAGAAGCATCTCTAGTTCTGCCTTTTGGCATTTTCTTCCCTTGGTAATGGTGTGATAAAAGACGCATTTATTTTATTTGTTGACTTTGTTGACTTAATTCTCACCTTCAAGCTATTAAGATTTTCTTTAGTGCTAAGGGCACTTGCTTACACAACCCATTGTGGTTGCATTTGTTTGTTATTTTGAACAGTATCCCTAGCTACTGAACCCATAATTAATATAATTTAAAATAGAGAAAATACTCGGGGGTTTTATGGAATCCTCCATGTATTTGTTTACCTGTGGCTCAGCAGTTGGCTGGGTATGAAAAGCATTGCATATTTTGTCAGATTTCTGCAGTTTTCTAATCAGGCATGTTTTCGGCCGCACTGCTGTTCTCTCCTCCATTGTCTGGTCCTTGTGGGATTTCCATTTTATTTTCAGGTAACTTCCACTTTCCTGAACGTACCGACAGCTCTTCGCGCTCCCTCGCAATGTTTTACTTTCTTTATTCCTCCTGGCCTTATTGCCTGCTTTCTCTTATTGCTCAAGTGCTCTTTCCAATTTCGCTTCTTTCGTTCTTCAGCAGGGCTTCGCATGGCGTTTTCACCAATTGCCTTTCAGATGCACGGATTTTGAGAGCTAAATGAACTGGTGCCGAGAGTTCATTGAATGTTCACCGGTGGTCCTAGCTGAAGTAATTGCCAATTTCTTGCCGCTCCTGTGTGGGAGCACTCTGCCACAACCTATTGCATGGCCACGTGGCAAACCAGCCTCAGGTCCTCATCCAATTTAAACAGGCATGGGTGCACGCACACACCATTTTTCATAGGATTTTAATCCTGCTGCCTGCCTTCCTTTTGTCAATGCCTAATTTTAGCCTGGGAAAGGGACAGAAAAGTAAAGTGATTTGCCTGAGGACCAAACGTTGTCTCAGTGCTGTTGAGGAGGAGAGGTGGCATCAGGAAGCACCACAGTGTTTTGGAGCTTTTTGGACAGATTGACAAGAATGTGCTTAGTGAGGTGGGGTTTCCTTGCTGGGGGGCCTCCTGTCCACTGGAGCCACAGGTGACAGGGCTAAGTGGATGCTACTGATGGGCTGTGGCAGAGGCAGTTTTGACTCTAGTGGGGTTTGAAAGATGGGCACGACCAGCTGTAGTGATGGGCAGGAACCTCTCTCTTGCAAGGAGACCGAAAAATGCAGATCTGAGGAGAAGTTTAAGCTTAGGTATGCAATCTGTTACGGAGGATCAGGTTGCAAATAAAAGCACTAGGATGCAGCAAGGAGCAAGGTGTGTGTGCGCTGGGGCTGTCGCATTTGAGGCTCGGTGTCGCGGTTCACATTTGAGACTAGGTGTCAGAAGTGTAGAGCAGGCTGACGTCTGTGTATGTACATATACAGTGGGAAGTCCTTTAGTGCCAGGTTTAGTTTGTAGCGTGACGTGGTAAGAGGAAGGCATCTCGCTGCCTGTCACAGAGCAGGTTAGCAGCAGATTAAAATGGCTGAAGATGGTCTCCTCTCTAAGTATGAAATTAATTAATTATCGGAGTGAGTTTAGACTAACGGAGACATGTATTGAACGTGACCCTAAGGTTGTTGCAAGCATGTGTTCCTGGAAAGTACAAGTGGTCTGCTCTCAGGGCCATTTCTTTACTCTTGCTGTCAGGTGTCCCCTCTGGCTGGGCACTGGCATGAGGTGCTGGCCGGACACAGCTGATCTGTGGCAGGGTGGCCACACTTCAGGGACACTTCCAGAGGAGCCCACTGGGAGTGATGTGCTAGCCACTGCCGAGCAGGACGCTTCGCCCATGGAGCATCTAGATCAGCAAGTGCTCGGCTTTTACGCAGCCGCACTGTCAGTGTCGACAGCATCTGGAATGCCATCCTCTCCTTCCTATTTTAAACATTGGTAAGCTGGGGCTTTGCTTATGATGGTACAGGGAAGAGTGGTGGGTGGTCTGCTCATGGGGACAGAAGTGCAGGAAATCAGACCTTTTCATTATTAAAAAAAGAAAAGGAAAGAAAAAACCCCCAAGCTTATCAAGTAAAAAAAAACAACAAAAAAACAAAAAAACACCACCCAAATTCGTCTTCCTTGCTGCAAAGTTTTCATGGAGACTAGCCTCCTTGTTGCAAAAGACAGCAAAGGGGACTACACTAGCATTGCTGCCAGGCACATTTTCCGTTAAAGTTTTACAGTTCAGTAACTAATGTGTTTCTCAGTCAGCTTACGGTGATCTTAATGCAAGCTGCTACTGGAAAAGGCAGTCCTGTTCTTCCTTCCCGTGAGTTCTTGCCACCTCTTTTGTGCCACCACCAGCATTTCTGTGCTTATGAAGCCCAACCTGACAAAGGAAAAAAAACCCCTATAAATTAATTTTCAGCTAGATTGACTTCCTCAGCCAGCTGATTATGGGGTCTCAGGAGCTCTAGTGCTGGCATAAGCAGGAATGTGTGGCTGGAGATGAAAGGAAGAACATATACTGTACCTTTTTTCTGCAGCAGCCGCTGCTGAAATCAGTTTAAACCAAACTCAGCCCCCTCATTTAGGGTGGAAAGATGCAGGTGAGGCAGTGCAGTGGTTTGCTGCTCCAGAATGGTATGGTCCCACTCCCTTTGCCCTGTTTCTGCCTGGACAGTGCCTTCCCATCCCTTCCTGGTCCAAGTGCACAACGGGATGCAGGACTAGAGGGAACATGACTTTCTCCTTCCGCCATCAGCAAACTAGTTTGTCTGGGTTGTACTATCAAATGTCAGGTATCCTGCTGCTCACATACTGCCATATCCTAAGAGTAAAAGTAAGGAGGGTATTAGGGAAGATGAAGCATTGATAAATCTCACTGTTCTGTGAACAAAGTCTTCCCAGAGGGGACTGTATTTTTTTCACTTCCAGGCAAATCTCTGGTGTGTATGCACAGTTTGAGTGTGTGTATTTTTACTGTTTTTTTTACACAGTTTTTACTATGATTACCTGGTACCAAAATGAGTTCGATACGCACCTAATAATCTTTTTACTAGAGTCTCCCGAGCCGACACATGCAGCAAGAAGCAAGAGAGTATTGAATACTTACTACTGCAGGTAAAGAAAGAAAGTCTGTGGGGAAGGCTATAGATTGTGGTGGCGCAGGAATTGTAACCATAGTTTCCATCCATATCATTAGTACCCAACTACTTCATCTGGCATTCAGGAGGAAGAGAAAGACAGCATGCTCTGGCAGTCCAGCCAGCCCCCTCTCACAGGATTTAGTGTCCCTCAGAGAAGAGGTACGGCATGAATGGCCCCTTTCCTTTTCAGGCCAGTTTGACTGGTAGCAGGATGTGGCATGGCTTGAAAGAAGGCATGAACAGAGTCACTGGGACTATTGACTGCATCTGCCTGATTGACTGGCAAGAATGGGCTGTTTGACTCCTGGGGAGGAAGCCTGGAGAGGGTCCTGGTTTGCTTCCAAGAGAAACTTAATGCAAAAAATTACAATGATGTAGGAAAAGGGAAGAGACCAAAAAGTGGACATAGCACCTGCTAAAGTTTGTCTTTTATCTTCAGAATTATATAAGAATAGTGTAGGTTTAACATAATGGAATATACCAATTTTTATTTTATTTTTTTCCCTCGATAGCTCATTCCTGTGTTTCTATTTAGTAATCCTTTTTGGCAAGATGGTGAATGTGATTGATGGGTGTTTTATGTGAAAGTGATCACTTTGCTGCTTATCAGAATAAAGTCTGTGCAGCAGATATAGGATGCCTTGTGTCTTTATTTTTGTCTCACTGTGCGTCTAAATGTTGTAGTTTTACAAGAGAAATGTTGAGTCCCTGGTGAGAGCCAGATGGTAGAGGAGCCTTCGAAAGGCTGGCCCCGTGGGAAGTGCAGATATCTGGTTTCAGGTGTGGTTAAATTGCAAGCCGCAACCTCTGCAAGAGGTTAAAATGCCCCCAACTTACTGACTGTGTGACTTTTATCACTTCCTGCCAGCAGATGGAAAATTTTATTCAAATGGTAGGGATTAACGGAGGACTTAATTGAACAGGAAGTTTTTCAGCCATTCAGATGATGGCTAAAATGATCCATACACTGTTACTTCTGACATCTCTGCCAGAAGTAATCTCTGGCTTTCTGGCTAGTGCAAGTTGCTTTTAGGGCAAAGGTGAAAGATTGCAAGAGTTGAGGTATGCATATTTTTCTGAGATTGGAAAACAAGAATGAAATGATCTGTAAAATAACATGGGGTTTTTTTAGTTGTTTTTTTTTTTTTTAAAAAGCACAATTGCAGAAGAAAGGCTGCTCAAAGCGAAAAGAGAATTTTCCTTCAGTCGCATAGCTTTGATCTTGCATCCTCTTGAGTTTTAGCAGTTGGTCAGATTACTAGGGAGGGAGCTGCTGATATGTTTGGTATTATTTGGCATATCATTCACCATTCAGTCTGAATCTGTAAACATTTTGAAGAGGAATATGGAACAAAGAACAGCACTGAATTTATCAGGAACTGGGGTTTCGCGTAGTGCCAGAGGGTGTCGCATGAGTAAGGAAGTGGGAAGCTCTGTCATCTGAACTGTGCTGGTTTTGTTTAATGTCCCCTGGTTGGGAACTGGGAAGCAAACAGGTTTTGCAGATGTCCCTCAGATGTCTGAGAACACTGAAAATGATACTAGAAGAATACTGGAGTTGCACAATGTGTTGCGCTAAAAGTAGCTTTGGCTTCTGTGTCATTAAGTAGGGGGAAAGCACTCGAGTTTTATGAAAATGGGCAGGTTTTAACATTTTGTAGGGCCAAAAAGGCTTTTGAAAAAAAAACCTGTGGTAGATAACAAGGACCTTGTTACATGAAATCCAACGCAGACAGAAGGATGGTGTTGCAGAGTGGGTGAAGTGAAAGGGGAGACCATTTTGTGCCGCTAGGCTTCCCCACACTGGATTTACTGAATATCAGAAAACTAGGAGGATTGCTTCGCTCTTCCACCTGTAGCGAATCCAGGCAGCAGGACGTTGCCGGTTCTTTGCCAGTAGGTGGAGACCGTGCAAGTGAACTGGAAATTACATCCTCCTACCAGTGTGGAAGGTGTTTGTTAGGGTGGAGTTTGCCTTGTTTACTTCCAGCACATGGGACAGGATTTAATGTGAAAAAAAAATTTTATTTTTGTGGGTTCCTCCTTGAAGAAAAGTTTGTCAGGGCATAATACTCGCTCAGACATCTGCTAGTGATTATTTAAAAAAACAAGCAAATGTGAACGAGTGCCTTGATTTTTTTTTTTTTTTTTTTTCCTTCCCTGCTGCCATGGTTTTACATTTTAATTTTCTGGTATGCGGTGATGCTCTTCTCTGTGCAACAGCGTAGCATAAAATGGCCTAGCCTAAAGTAACTCCTTGGTGATGTGCTTCCTGTAAAACTTGCTGGTATGGGGTGGTGGGTTTGGCTCAAGTTGGGGAGTCGTGGGCTATGCTGCCAGAAAAGAGGGGCAGCCCCCGTTTCTGGATACAGGAACCGGTAATTCAGGTCTCCGTTTGCTCAGTGCTTCTGTAGGTATCTGTGCTTGATAAGCAGCTTGCAGAGTGCTCCGGTGAAGAAACCAAGTAGCAGATGAAGATGAGAAGCACTGCAGAATGGCTCCAGAGCATGGCACAGGAGCACAAGCAAGCTGTGAACAGGAGGAAGTGTGAGGAGGAGTGGGAAGCTGTTGAACCGATGGTACTGCTGAAATAAGTGCTCATCAAATAGCACTCAGGACTGATCCGCACTAATGCAGTGACTCCCACTATAGCTTAGTCCCATAGAGTCAACATGTCTTTTCTAGTATCATAAGCTGCGGCATGCATATCCCAGAGAACAGCAAGAAAAGAGATGTATCCAGGACACAGCCCCCTCCAAAATGGACTGCTGCAATACATTCCTGCTTCTTGTCCCTTCTTGGTGGGGATGCTTTTGCATTACTATGCACATTTGTAGCTTGTGTGAGCATATCTGAGCTGGTCGGGTTGAATGCTGTTGGCTGTGGTGGTGAGGCTGTCAGCAATAACTGGGACGTTGGGAGGAGTGTTTGTAGGACCCACAGTGAAGTGTCTGCAGCGATGCTGTTAGATTCTCATGCGGACTGATGAATTTGAAGGGTTGCTTAGCCTGGGTGTCTTTATGCAACCTGTCGTGTCCCACAGCTGGAATCTGAATGCAGTCTTAGTTTTCTACAACTTCATTTATACCATCTCGTATGGGCCTCAGTCTAGCAGGCAAGGTCTACGTCCCTATGTCATTGTGGCCGCTTGTATATGCGAGTTGGAGTATATACGAGGCTTGTATATGGTGGCTGGAGTTGTCCGGTTCCCCCACAGTTAATGGGGGTGGGGTGGAGGTGGGGTGGTAAGCAGTGTCCAGCAGCTTCTAAGAACTCCCAGTTTGCCCAAGGCTGTCTTGTACATTGTTTTAACAGTCAGCTATTTCACTTCGTGGGTATAAGTATCTCTGCTAAACTGCTTGAAGTGAGGCAGTTTTGGACACTACAAATACCATCTTGTGATCAGTGAGCATGGTCAGAAAAAATAGGTGATTCCAGAATTAGTGATAATTTGAGCAGTTTTTAGCAAACAAGTTTAAGCTGCCAGCTGTACTTTGAACTGGTCATTAAGCATATGGGTTAGCTCAATTATCATTCATTAAATGCCATTCCCAAGCACCTTTCTATTGTTTGCAGGAGAGGAGGTTCTCAGAAACCAACTGTTTCCCATTTAAAACAAACGCAAACAAACCCAAAGGAAAATGCGCATCCATTCATCGTGGCTAAAGTTTTAGAGCAAGCAGTGTTATGTATGGAAATGTGCCCTGTTAGGCTCAACAGTCAAGGCTGGAATGGAGATGGGCTTAGTATTTTACCTTGATTTGTTCACTTCAGAATTTAAGGCTGGTTTAAAATCGTGTTATTAATTTAGGCCCAATTTCAAATTTTTGGACTACAGAAGGTGAAAAAGACTGAGTGAATGAAGGGCTCAGTAAAAATAACTTCTGAAAATTGTTGCATTCAACCTTACTGGAATGTTTGTTTTACTGAAAATTAACCCAGATTCTTCTAATCAGATGACAGGATTAAGAATTACTTAGTAATGCCAGCCTGGGTTGTATCTTGGATTACATGATCTTGCAAAACATTTTGAAGGAGTCACATCTTAGAGTGACCACATGCTTTGTACTGGTTACCTGCGCTTGGTGCCTGCATGGATGGGAGTGACCAGGTCTCTTACCCTCTAGTTTCTTCCTGGTACAAACAGGTACAGAGACACAGATGGTGATTGAATCTCGGTTTCCACTACTGCAAACTTGCTGGCAGCAGTAACTGAGCTTGCATGTTGTTGAAATGGGCAACAGATACCACTGATACAGGCAGAAAATACTATCCCAGAAGCTTAGGGGGATGCAGGAGAGGAAATGCAGTTCAAAGGACTCCTTCGTATGCCTGCTTTCTGCTCTTGGTGTGATGCTGGTTATTCATCTGACATCGTAACTTGGGACACAGTGGTTGCAGCAGTCTATGAATACATACAGACAGACATGCTGCCTAGTGCTGCCAGAGCTAACACTTGAACTCAAGTGTGATCCAAGAAGAGCCAACAAGATCTCCCTGTACTGAGGACAATTTTCACACCCCACACCCCCCGCCCCCCATTTTTTCATTTCTCCAAGTAATGTTTACCCTCACAGATGGGGGCGGGGGAAATTGTTTCCTTTAAGTTTTGGCAGTGTCGATGTAGACGGCTTGTTGGTTTGAATTCTGGAGCCCTGTTCTCATGATCTGGTGGTCCTCTGGAAGGTTACTGTTTGGAGTGAATGTCTTGGGCTTGTTCTCAGGAGTGAAAGGGTGAAATACAGCTTAGCCATGCTTCCCTCTGGCGCATGCAATGGTGATAAGGATTTCCCATTTGTCCTGTGAAGAATGATACCTCCAGCACCAAGTTTTGCATGCTAACCTTGGGCTTGCCTAGAAATGCCTGTCACGTGGTTGATTTTCTTTCAGCTGGAAATTACACACTTGATAATCATCTGATCTGCAGCAGACACCTGGCTATTAAAGCCTAAATTACCTTTTATTTTTTTATGCGGGCAGAACATATCTACAGCCTATCACTTAGAGTTATGTTTACCTTAATAAATGAAGCTGCACACACAAATGAATCTTTGCAAACAGGCATGTTGTGCGCTAGACTGAGTGTCATGTTGTACAGTGCAATTAAACAAAACGTTCAAGTTGCGTATCGGCTCTGATGAGAACAAAAGATGGTACGCTTCGAACCTGATCTAGATTGGGGTAGGGACAAGTAAAACTCAGAGAGATAACTCTTTTGCCAAGCCAGCAAAGTGTCATAGTAAGGAAATAAATGACCCAGGTACACAGCAGAGGGGAAACTATAATGATACTAGCACAGAGTGGTCAGCGCAAAAGCAAAAATCGGTGAGGCAGAGTGCCTGTCTGTGCCAGAGCCCTCCCTGTAATGGGTGCTAGCGGCTGATGGAAGGACAGCCGTAATGTTTGACTGCAACTGTGTGTAGCTGTATGAGACAGGTTGAGACAGCAATATGGGAAGGGTCCCACAGAACGTAGCTCAGCTGTATCCATGCGAGGGCAAACCCCTGGATGGAAAAAAGTAAATACACGGTGCACTGAATTTCCGCTGCCCAGATTGAGAGGCGTAATACTGAAAGACATCTGGGAACTGCAAAGCCTAACTGAGCAGTAACAAGAAACCCAAACTCTCCCCATTTAAAGATGTGTTTTGACAGAGGATGGTTCCTCAACAGCTAGCCTTAGATCAGGCAGTTAAGCAAGTCTGTATTCCTGGCTCATCGCCCCTGGTTAGTAGTAGTGATTTTAATGTGATAAATATCTACAAATACTCACATTGCAGTTTCTCAGGAGAGGTGACACAGGCAAAGTAACCAAATACTGACGCTGCTTTTAGGAAGACAGAGGTGTAGATTCCTTTGCTTTGGCTTGCAGGCTGCTTGCTAGTGGTTCAGAAAGTGAAAAATACACTACACTGAAAAGGAAAATGGGAATTAATAACAAAATGGTGACACTCAATCAGCTACCTAAGCTATGGTTCCTATAGGGTTTGGAAATCCAACTTCAGTGGTGCTGTTATAAAGAAGGACAAACATCAGGCAACAGAAAAGCAGGAAATAACGAAGGCAAAAGCAAAGCTCAAGGAGTAAGTGAAAGGTTGTGAGACCAAACAGCAAGCAATATTGTAGTATATAACAAGCAGGAAGTTTTGTGAAAACCTGCAGATTGCTGGAGATTAGAGAACATTTGAAAAAGATAGTTTGTTTTGCAAATCTCTTCCCAGTTGAGATGCTTATGTATGAGGACAGTCTCTCAACCCCAGAATTTATTATAAATAGTATGAATGCATACATATTATCAATTCAATTGTGCATGTTGTTCTTTGTGTATGTTTTATAGTACTTATGCTTTGCTTTCACTTAGGAGTTATGGAGTAATAAACTGAAAATTGTCAGATTTTTGTACCAATGTACAACTAAATCTTGCATACTGATAATGTAATACTTGGTTTGTAGCTAACATAGCATGTGCTGTTACCTAGAGTATTAATGTTTACTAAATTTAACACAGACTGGTATTACTAGCTGGAGCTTTGCTTTGCTTTGCAAAGACTGCCTTTGTGTAGTAGGTATTTTCTTCCTAAACATGTCCTTTTTCTACAAGCTTAAAGGAATGGTGCTAGGATATTCTATTTTAAAAGACATTTCTGAAGTATTTTTAGCTAACAAATTTTGATTCTAAAAAATGCAATTTGCTTAAAATGTTCAACTAAAAATAAATTCCAGTCTGGAAAAGCTTCAGAAAGTGTATTTTGCTTTGGAGAGAAATGTTTTCCAGCCTAGTCTGAGTTTGTACGCTCGGGATAATTTTGTTGTGGAGTTTTAGTCTCTGGCTGTAATTTGCTGTCTCGGACCTAAACAGTTGGTTCAGCAGAAGAAAAGCGTACTAAAAGGAGGTGAGGCTTCCTCAGGCTGAGGTTCTTCTGAACTTTGTGTTATAGGTAGGTGGTGAAGTCTCCCGAAAGCAGTAGAATGAAAATAACATTCTGTTGAGAGAAGGGGAATTACTATTTATTTTTAAATAGTCCGGATATTTCTGGCTGCATGTCGGGCGTTTGCATGATGTTTAGATGTGGTGGTGTTTTGAGTTCTTCCCTCACCCTTTTCCTTCTTGCAAAGTTTTGTCTGTTTGCATATTTGCAAGTCTTACATAGCATATACCCTTTCAATGAGGACAGAGTGAGTAATTTGTTTTGAGGATGCAAACAGGATTTTTGTTGTTCTTTTTGCCACTTGTGCCAATCTGCCTCCTGTTGCCAAATACACGCTAATAGGTCATTCCAGCAGAAATCGTTGCACTAACAAGCAAAGAGCAAAGCCAGACTGGTGGTGTTACGTGTTTATCACGCACAAAACGTCTTTCTAAGCACTTTTATCACTTCCTTACCTATTCTGCCTTGCTCAGAAGTGGTGTGTGAGTGAGTACAACGGGCTGCTATGCTTGATCTGATGTAACCATAGTGGAGCCGCGTACCTCCTTTTTTGGCAGCAGCTTCATACTTGTATTGGATTAAGTGTAACGTGAAACTGTACCCGAAATAATTGGTTTTATGCTTCTAGAGGTTTTCATGGGGACGTATGAGGTTATTAAGATGCATATACTCCTTCACAAGGAGACAGTTTTAAGTTGTTGCCCATGTTTTGAAATGTATATGTTTTTCTTCGCTGACCCACCATTGAAACTGGTCATTTTTACACAAATCTGGAGCGAAAGCTGCTTAAAAGGTTGGCTTTTGTTTCCTAACCTCGGTGCCTCATCCTGGTGTGTTGTAGCTACAGAATAGCTTGTTTCTTGCTCATGGCTTGCTCTGTACACCCTCAGGCACAGAAGTAGAAGCCCATGGAGCACATGCCTATCCATGCAAAGAACGGTAGTTGTTGCAGATACCTAAAAGGGCGCTGCAGTCACAAAAGCGTGCCTTTGTTTACTAGCGTTCATAAATTGAATTGGTGATGCCTACGCCCTGTAACTGCTCAGGGTTTTAATAAAAAATTGGTATTTCATAAGGAGCAGGCCTGTTTTTGTGGCACTGGTGAGCTCAAACCAAGCAGGAGGAAGTACAGCAAACATCAACAGAGGTGTCTGAGGAGAAGCATCTCAGACACATCTGACCATATAGCAGCAAGTCTCCACAGCCTCCCCAGGAAGCGGCAAACCTTCACGGTCATAGCCTGAAGCTGGGTGGAGGGAAGGTCTGGCATTTTTTCACTGTCCTCACCGAAATGAAGGGCCCCCGCGGGACCATGGTGGGTAGTGAAGAGCTGGTGATGCTGCCAGGCCGTATGCCCCATGGGAAGTAGGCAAGCAAAACGAGCAGGGAATTGTTTGTATTGGGGAAGGATGGCTAGAGGAGAGTGTATTTTCAAAGACAGACTGAACCAAAAGTACTTCCAACTCACTAATTCATTTCATGTCTGTGCTGAACTTACAAGTCATTCCCTAATCCTCTTTCAATGCTCTAGGGACCGATAATAGGGACGCTGCAAACAGCCCTGGCAGATCTTTGCTGCAAAGGGTTAATTTTGAACCACGAAACAGGCTTAACCTTTACTTTTAGGGGTGGTGGTGGTTGTGGAGTCATCCTCGCTGCTCATCTTTTATCAAGTGAGATTTGAGCAGGTAGTTTCAGAGATGTGGTGAGTGGATAGTGTATGTTTTTAACAGCCCAGCTGAGGAAGCACATTGATGGGGAAGAATCGCTGTGCAGATGAGAGCAGCAGGCAGGGTTGCTTGCAAACCTTTACAGTCTGGTTTTTGGCAAGAGACCATAAGTTTTGTGCAGAACAGAAGCCAAGACAAAGCGTTTTTCTCTGGCCGCATGTGTGGTTTTGGTGAGAGAAATGTAGTTGGTTGAAATTAAAATCCCATTCATCCTGCGCGGGAGTCCTCAGTCTGCTTGAAGGAATAGAGCTTTGCAAGGCAATCTGAGTAATTTTGGGGATATACAGGCAGATCTGTACAAGACCTTCATTCTGGAAAGATAATTGTTCACAGATACGAGGAAATCAATGTGTTCAATCAGTTCAGAAATTATAAACACCATGATAAAAAAAATTATAAACACCATACTATATTTGCCATTAAGAAGATGAAAATAAGCAGTAAGTATGGCTTGTGCTTTTTGTTGTTTGGGGAGGGGGGAGGTGGGAGTTGGATAGTGAGGACATGGACAATTTTATATGGAGTTTAGGGATAAAACTGCTGATGCTACTTTTGTTCTCTGTTGTCATTAGGGGATGTGTATATATTTATACAAACACTGCTGGGATTTTCTTCTTTTTTTCCCTTCCATTTTAGCCACAAAACTGTGGAAGTTTAAAATACAGTAACAAACCTCCTCTTACTCAACTATTTAAGTTTAATATCCATGAAAAAGAAGAGGTTTGCCAATTACGTGTTTCATCCACGCTGAAGGATAACTGTGCTTTCTGTAAGTCATAACAGTGAAGCCTGCTGCAGAGTGACAAGACCTGGCTTTTCCTTCAGTGTTATTTGATATGTGTTTCAGTTTGACATTATGTAAATACTCTGCTATTAGGGAGGAAAATGACATAAAATTGCATCCTTTCTCAATGAGGTTTTAAGTTCTTTCAGTAGCTTCTCTCCTTTTTGAAGCTGTAATAAAGATCATAATTAGAATCCCAGTTGCTTAAGTGAGAAATTAGCATGTTCTTAAATGCTGAGCTGACTCAGGTTCCCAGCAAGACCCCCTCTGGGTATCTGTCCTGCCCCAGAGTGCTTTCCCTAATACCAATTTGCGTTCTAGACGTGTTAAAGAAAATCATATTCATTGCCACCTAGCAGTTAATCAGAACCTTCAGATAGGCTTGAAGTAATTTGCAGCCTGACTGCTAAAACCACCTGCATCCATTCATCTCCTACAGCTGTACCCAGGGATGCTCTAAAACTTACCAGAGAGTGTCAGTCCATCACCCAGTACCAGGACTGAGACAGATTCACTCCATGCATGTCCTTTGTTCTTATGAATTTGTCACAAATACTACTTAACCCCATCCCGGACCTCCTTGCTTACTGTCTTCTAGGCTGTGACCAAGGGAGCAAAAATCTAATGGCTTTTACCTGATATTTTCTGTGTCAAAAGTATCTTTCCCTAAAGGTTTTGTTTTTGTAGAACTGGGTACTAACATAGATACCTTATCTATTAATATATATTTTACCATGTAAATTAGACTGTAGCAGATTGGAATAAATTAAAACCTTAATGGGGCTAAAATAAACCTCATTTGTAAATTAATTAAAAACAAGAAACAAAGAACACTAATACTTGAAAATGTCTACATTTTCATGGTGCAAAATACAGATTTAATTTCCAAATAAGTGAATGGTAAACTGTTACTGTATGATGTGCAAGAAAATACTTGGAACATATGAAATAGTAGTAACAGATTTTATAGTCAAGATGTTCCCTTTCTGGTTTTCCAAATTGTCAGAGAAGATACCAAAGGGTAAAGCAAATAAAATACTGTCTTCACAATTGACATAGGTAGGGATATGATGTTAGTGGGAGATGGATTCAGATCTCTCTTTTTTTTTTTCTTTTTTTTAAATGGTGAATTTTTATGTTCTGATGTCTCTCCTGCAAGTTCTGCCTAACGTGTTTCTGATATGCTCTTGTTTCCACAGGCCAAGGCTGCAAGCACAAAGGAAGTTTGCTCAGTCCCAGCCAAACAGTCCCAGCACAACTCCAATAAAGATAGTGGAGCCGTTGTTACCCCCTCCCGCCACTCAGATTTCTGACCTCTCCAAAAGGAAGCCCAAGACAGAAGATTTTCTCACTTTCCTCTGTCTTCGAGGTAGGAGTCTTGCAGCAGCCTAGGGGGACATTCATTCAAAGAACGAGCTGTAGCACCGCACACCGACTAGCAACTAGGCAAATGTACTAGTGCTACACCTGAATATATTGGGTGCTTTTCAACTCTCAGCAATTTGACTCTATCTGCAGCAGGAGCATTTGAGTTCATGGTTGTAAAGACCATAAAATGAGGCCAGTAATAGTGCAAAAGGAAATTTCTTTCATGCTTAGAGCTCTGTTATCCTGAATGGGTTTTTGTCTAGCTCTCCTATGTCCTCCCCAGCCTTCTTTGTTTTGTCTGTCTATAAACTGAAGAAGTGCTTAACTTGCCTGAGTACTTGTTCCTGCAAGAGGAGAAATCTGGTTGGAAATTCCCTTTCTCTACCTATTCACTGTCCTTTATCATTCACTCTGAGTGAGGCTTTTCATCCGACAGTGGGTGGAGGGGATGCCGTTGTTCTTAGCTGCCCCAAGAGCTGGATTGTTCCCATGGTGATAACTAAAACAGGTATGCTCCTCCACGCTGCATCCCAAATGCAGATGAGGCATCTGAAGTTGTGCAGCAAGATACTTGAATTATCTCACAGTAACAGGTGCGTGAGCCTGGCTGGAGCTGTGTGGTGTGTGTCTGGGATCACTGGTGTGTGTCTGCAAGCCTTCCTGGCAGACTTGGGGACCTTAGTGTGAGGTACACCTCGCTGTCCCGAGTAAGCTAAAGAAGGAGACCTTACCCGAGTGGTCATTTTTCTTGGGACTTTCCATGGCTCTGTGTCCCAAGTCATGTTCTGAAGATAGCATCTTTCAGTTTAATCTCCCAGTTTTTGTATTGGCTTTTGTGGTATGTTTCTCTTTTGGCAGGTGCCCCCCCCACCCCGTCCCCTTAGCAAGTCACTGCTCCATCCTTGGATGTGGTGGAACGATGCCTCTCGCTGTTGTTTTGTCCCATTGCCTGCTGAAAGGGTGTGCATTTGTTACAGATAGGGCTTGCCTGTGAAAGTCTTACCTAGTGGATTGAATCCTTCAAAACTTGTGTTTTAGTTCCCCTTTCCAGTTCTAAGGTCTTTGGTGCATCTGCGAGCAGCACTGGTCAACACCACCTGTAGATTCCTGCTGAGGTTTTCTCACCTTAATGCAGCATGGTTTGATTTCTTTTTTCTTCTCTTCTATGAGATTTTAGGCTAGTGGTGGCTTTAGACTGGTTGCTAATATATCTGTCTTGACTCTGGTCCAATATGGAGCCTCCATCCTGTTGGGACTTCTGGTAAAGCGGGTGGGCGGAGGGGATGGAGGGGGCTGGTTTGCTAGCTTTTATGTTTGTTTAAAGGATTGCGAGGAGCAGAATCTAATGGAGTTTAAAGTGGCATCACAGTCCTCTGAAATTTAATCTGTGGAAATGTATTTCTAATTTAGTCTGCTGTGAGGTTGATCAGTCTGTTGGCAGCATGTCACTGCTGTGATCTGGGCCAACTGCCACAGTTGTTGGTGGGAAAATTCAGATGGTGGGGGTGTGTGTGTGTATGTGTGTGAGCACACATGGCTGCATTCACACACTTGTTTCTACTGCTTGCTAACTAAGCATGTGTTATTTATAGATTTGAAGGCACTTGCACTTAAAGAAAGGCAACCTGTGTGGGGATGTGACTTATCTCCATTTTTATTTCTTACTGTCTCTTAGCATTCTGCTTTAACAATGCAAATGGGAAGCACAGGTACTTTTGTCCTATTCCAGTGCTTCATTCAGAAGGTTTTGTGGTTTTTTTTTAATTTTTTTTTTTTATTTTAATCAGTGGCTGTTCAGCTCTTGCACCTGTAATTTTCCTCTTTGTTATTCATCTGTAGAATAATTGATGTTTTGTACTGTCAATTAAGAACTTGCAATTCATTCCTAATTTCTTCAGTATGCAGGAATACTCATCTATTTCACACAACACGTGCGTTCAGACGGCAAGATCCCAATTACAATTATATTAAAAACCACGAGGGAAAATCTGCTCTGAGTGCCACACATGGCATGTTCTTGGTGTGCTTAAACAGGCTGAAGAAAAGCAGAAAGGGGAAGCGATCAGCTCTCTGTTTCAGCACCTCCACAAGCTTATTGCTCCATCACCACTGTATAAAGCCTGAAAAGAGCCAGTAAAAACAGGGGGGGAAGTCTTCTTGGACACCTGCTACCTGGATGTGTTTCTGTGGAGGAGCAGGAGGGTAGCTGTGGCTTGAAAAGAGAGGGAGTGGGGTTGTTGAGATTGCTATTAGCATGGTTCTGGCTTCGGTGTCTGCACTGCTGCGTCCTTTAGGAGGCTGTGGCTGCCTCAGATTGTGCCCCTTTGGTCCCTTGGGGGGTTTAGTTCCAGGTGGTGGTCTCTCTTGATGTGCCCGTTGGAAAAAAGGAGGTGGAAGCTGGTTCTTAATATGCTTGCAGGGAGTTCATGTAGCAGCCCGCTGGTACATCCAGCTCCAGAAAGGTGACACAAGTGGCTGTCCAGGGCACTGGCAGGCTTAGTTTGGTGCTGCTCTTCTGGTGGTACCCAGTGAACCTGGAGAGGGAAGAGCCAGCAGCTTACTTAAACCCTGCATGGGGAAGACTTGTGATTTTTTTGGAAAGGGTTTATTTTGGTTTTGAACCTCTGTGCTGTTGTTTATTGAAGTGTTGAGGGATTAAAAATTGCTTGCATGGTGGGACATGTGGATGTTCTGACTTCTGTCCGGATATGTCTGTCCAGCCCTGTCTGTCTGCACTTTCATGATGAAGTGCGACACAGAATTACACGGAAATAAGAGCACACTCGCAGGGTTGTAAGTTCAGCACTTTGAAAATTGTTTAGTAGTAAGTGTAGTGATGATAAGATCCAGGACAGTAAATCCCCATGTTTGTGTAATTTTAAAAAATTTTTTAAGTTGGGACTCTCTTAGGTCCTAGTCCTTCAAAATGCTTTGATGATATAGTCCCTGCATTCATGATCAAAGCTTTTCTTTGGCAAGGGACTCTTCTCCAGGGCTGGTGGGAAAACAGCTCTGTGGTCATGTCTCTGTCCTTGTCCCACCGCACCCAGCAGCAGTGTCAGAAGCACAGTGTAAATTTGTCACACCATGTCAGCATGTACTTTCACTTTCTGTTTTTAAACAGAGAAATTTAAAAATCCCATCAGCACTGCAAGTTCACTCTTCAGTACTCTGAAGGGTTTATTTTAAGTGGCAGCAGCTGAACTCTCAGTGATGGAGCAGTACTATCATGGATGATGTGGAAGAAAGGCTCTTGATGTGCATAAGGTCCCATACTTAGGAAAAAGAAGTCCCATTTACCTGGCCTTCTGCTATGTGTCAGAAAACCTAATGATTCAAATCACTTTTATTTACCTTTTTTTGTAGCATCCGGTAATTTCAAAGGGAGATAATTTAACCAAGATGACCTGCTTGGTTTCATTATCCAGAATACTAGGGGCTTTAGATGTAGTTTTAATTAGTTTGGTTTTTGAACTCTTGATTTGATAATACAATGTACTAATTACTTCTTAAAAGGTAAGCGGAACAGAATGAAAAAGCTGTAACAATTGATGAATGAATATCTGAGCACCCTGGAATATATCTAACTGACCAGACTTGGCAAGGCTCCCCTGCTTTCTATTATTTTAAATTCTTTTTTTTTTTTTTGATTTATTTAGTTATTTATTTTATTAAATTATGATCTAGAATTTCCAACACAAGAAGGAAGGGAATAGCACAGATATCTCTGAAGTGTTTGTCTGCAGTGTTCTTATCTTTAAATAGCTTCTTTGAAGGAGCCTGTATGCCCTTTGCCAGAGGCATAATTAGTATCTTTCAGCAGCACGCATAGATACGAGTGTGCCATCTCCTTGCGGTTGTACAACGGCTTTCACTTTTACTGTATTTTCTGCCTCTGATTAAATTTTTCTTAATAGCTTCTGTTACAGTGCATTTAAGTTACCTTTACTCTCTGTAATTATTTACAGGTTAAAAATATTGCGAGTGGAATAATATAGGGCTAAAGGGGGAAGGAGAAACAACTCCCTGTGAGAATAGATCTTTGGCAAAAGGTGATAACAGGAAGGCTATGATTAGCAGCCTACATTTTAAGAAGTTTTCCCATGATCAATTTTCTAATTAAGCCGGGCCTCTGGGAGTTACGTGCTAGAGAATTTCAGGGATTCCTAAATAAAGATGGTTTAATTGAGATCTCACAAATTTAGTTTTTAGGCTCTTCTAACTACTGTTCTGCAAAACGCGTGACTGTTCATTTTCCTTGAGTACTGCAATGACTTAACAGTCTGATTTATTACAGCTAAGCAAAACCAAATTAGAAAATGTCACTATAGCACATTTGGCCAAATGTCAGTAACTTCTAAAATCATAGTGCCTCAGTCCTCTAACAGTTTACTCCTAAACAGGCTTTTTATTTTTTTAAACACTTTGTTTGGGTGGTAGGCTCAGGGGCCTTTGCTTCTCTCTTGAGTCTTAATAGGAGGGGTTGCCTGTGCCAGTAGAAACATGCAGAAGTTTTCCATTACAATAGGAGAGCCCCCAAAATCAAAAACTTGGGAGCTCTTAATTTTGGGCATGTTAGAAAACAACTGTTAATTTGCTTAGCTTTTAACAAGCAGAAGGTACACGTGCGTGGTAGTTCAGTATCAATATGTATGCTGGACTTGGAGAGCTGGTGACTGCATCAGTCACATTCTTGAAGCACCAGCCTTCCCAGGGAGCACGTTGCTGCCGTGGAGACGTGCTCACCAGATCAGAGTAAGCACGTAATAGCACAACAACTTGATTAGGCTGGAAGCAAAGCAATGAAATGCTGACACTGTCCAAAAATGTGAGCTGTTTTGCAGTCTGGATTAATTTTATAATTCCAAAATAATATTAAATCATGCAGACATACAGTAATTTGTTTAAACTACTGGAAGAAGACTTTTTATCGCTTTTGTTGTTAAATCATTTGGTATTTGAGACTAAGAGTTTAGGATAGATTGAAAACACAAGAATAAACCTCGGGGTATTGAATCTTAGTTGCACAAACCGTTTAATAAAAATACGTTTGCATTTAGTAACCGTAATCTCACAATTTCAAAGTCCTTTTTTAAAGTTAGGAGTAACATTGAAGTGTAAAATATGAGATTTCTCATATGTGCAGCCATTTAGTCCACCTGTGGAATATGCTGCTCTGGGCTGGTAATGCACTCTCACGGTGTTTTAGGACAAGAGTAGTTTAATTAGCATTGGCAGGGAGAGGTGAATATGCCGGCTCACAGCGAGCAGCACGTGTATGAAGTACACAGAGAGCCTGGTGACCAACACCATGGCATTATTCCTTCCCAGGGGATAGGACTACTGCTGGAGGATGTGTCTTCACATCAGTGTGTGCCTACTGGGAGATTTAAGAGGCGGGAAGAGCTGCTGAGTGCAAGATAGAGTAGGCTGTGTGTCGTACTACAGCTGAATCAAAGTTTTTTCCCTGCTCTTCCTGTTTTGAGGCCCCTTTCTGATGTTAATGATTCCAATATCTACCTCTGCAAAAAGCCACAGGATGAAGTTAACTCGTTGAAATGGGAGACTAATCTTGCGGTTCAGCCTTTGTATTTGCCACAGATTCACTCCGAGTCCCTCAGCGAACCGCTTAGTTTTTCTGTAAAATGAGAATAAATGTTTAACTCTGTGTGCAGGTATTGGCATAGCTGGACATTGACCATGGATGAGCTACTGGCATAAAATCTAAGTGCTGTGGTGGCAGCAGCAGCACTTCAAAACCTTGCTGCCCACAGTTTTCGGTGCCCAGGTGGGCAATGTAAAGTATTTTGGCAAAGGCAATTCCTGCCTTTCGTCCCAGCCAGAAACCTGCAAGCCTGCTTCTGTAACCTACCATAGGTTCAGTGCTCCCGAAAGACTGACTTTGTGCTAGGGATGTGGCTCAGGACCTCTTGGGTATGAAACACAGGCTGGTAGCCTTTTGGGAATGGCAGCGTGGTGGTTTGGGAGTTGCAGACTTGTCTTGTTCTTGGTGGAGGGGAACACGAAGTCAGGGGTTGAAGTGTATGTGGGAAGGGTTGGTTTTGAGGTTCACTGCCAAATCTAGCCAGGTTAGTGGAGGTAAATTGCTTTGAGCTTGTCAAATATGGATTGTAGATGTGTGAAGCACTCGTTTCTTTTAAATATTTGGTAGTCTGTTACTCTGGTGTGTGTTTTGTTAACTTTGGAAAGTGAACCTTTTTTCCTGCAGATTCACGCATTTTCCTACCGTTACTCCATTTCCCTAGAAAAGGAACAATCTTCTTTGGCTTTTTAGTTCTAGCTCTACTGCTTTGAAGAATTGGACTGAGAAGAAAATGGCGTTTATGTCACCGCACTAGCTGATAAGTTAGCCATAACACTATCTTGTGATTTGTACAACGGCAGAGGAAGGGAGAGTTTGAGCATCGGTGTGTTTATGAGCTCTGTTTTATTTCTGTACTTGGGATGGCCTTTTCCTCCCTCTCGCTCAGGCACCGGGGAGCTCCCTCTGGGACTGTTCCTGCAGGTGGAGTCAGAGAAGTGAGATACAATTGCTCTTTCCTATCGAGTTTATGCAGTTCGTTCTCTTTTAGCCTTGCTCCGTAAAATGACCATAAAGTACAGGCTTAAATTGCATTTATTCGCACTTCAGGGAGTTGGCGTTGTCCTGCCAAAACGTAATGAGTAGGACATGTAATAAATGAGAAGCAGGCTCTAAATTTTAAGCATTGAGATGCCGGTACATTTGGGAGGCAAGGTTTTTCTACCTGCGTATAGCCCCAAAATGGGGCTGTGTGTCAGAGGAGAAGCCAAATCTCTGGACACAGCTCACTGTAGGGCTTGGCATGCCACGTGTTTATCGGGACAGGCTTAAGTCCCGCATACCTTGACCCGCCTTGTGCTTAAATCATTCTGATGTCTTAAATTGTTCTAAGGTTTGTCCAAAACACATCTGGGTTATGTTTAATTGTTAGGAGGAAAAAAAAGAGAGGAGCTAAAGGGGGAGTTGGTGTAAATAATTAATGGAGAAGAATCCTCCAATTTTGCAGAAACCACAGCCCAAATTACAGAGAAGGCTCTTGGATTGAGATGATTTTTGTTGTGGTTGTAACATACCAGGGTTTGAATCCTGTCCAGATGAAAACATTTGGTTTGTACTTCAGTAAATACTGCAGAAACACTGCCAGCTAATTCTGAAGAGTAATGAAATAGTGCTTTTGGCAAAGCGCATGCACTTTCCATACTTCTGATTCCACTCTTCAGATCCAAATTCAGAGTTTTTTTAGTATGTTTAGCTAGTCCAAGACAAAAGTTAATGTAATTTAATGAGAAACAAAACATACCGTAATTTAGGAGGGAAAATTACACATTTGTCAAATAAAAAAAATTTAATAACCTCATTAGTCAAATAAAATGGCTGAAAAGGAGTATCGTTTATTCTATTAATCAGGCACTTGCTGCTGAGGTCAACGCATTTGTATGCATGGGTTGCATAAGCATCAATTCTGCCTGCTGTTAGTAGCAAGCCTGAATTTTGCACAGGCAAAGAGTAACATCTTTCTGAGAAAACTGCTAAAAGCAGCTCTGTGACTTAAAAAAATGTATTTAACTTTGTACTTATTGTTGTATAAGCATCAAGTTGTTATAACAGAGGACATAAAATACGTTTGTCATTCTTTCATATGCATTAGGCAACACTTTGTGTATAGTTGTGTTAATTGTTTTTCCTATATAGTTAGGTTTTCCTTTGTGTTGCTCTCACAATAGGAGAGAAGACAAAAATACTCAAGAGAGAATTTCAATAATGAAACTGCAGATACTGACAGAAAAAGTTGCCAAACATACTTCAAACCTCATTTTTTTGAAGAGCTGAGTATCCTCCCATTTTGTGATAATTCATAGCTCATTGTAACCGTGATGAGTGAATTTAAAAAAGACAACTCACCGTTAATGATTTTCTCAAAATTTGCCACACACCGTGGTATCTGATCACAGGAGCAGTAACTCCTGCTCTGGTAGTGGTGAGGAGAGGGTACCTGGGGTTCTATTAGCTGTCTGAGCTTTCTGCGTGGCTTGCAATCCCTTAACCATGACAATTTGTGAGGCTTTCAAAATCGCACGACGTGGGCCAGCTTTGGCGACTTGGCCTTCCTGCAGTGATTTGGAGGAGCGAGAGAGGGCTGGGAAGTTCTCTCCAGGTTGCTGCCTGGCCTTGGCCATAGCTTTTCTACTCTCGACTGAGTTAACAGCCACTTGTTAAGCAGGAAAAGGTGAGTGGCACATGTCCAGACCAGGGCAGCAGGTCGACAGCACTATCAGACAGATACTCCTGTTAAAGCTGCTCAATACAAAGCGTCCTTCCAGCTTTACTGTATTTGTTACTATTTAATGTCAGTAATTCTTTCCATATCTTCCTTCTCCCCTTGCTGCTGCTGCCTCTGTCCATCTGGTAACTTATCCCTCGCCCCTCGCCTCTTTCTCCAGCCCCAGCACATCTGAGCCTCTACCGCCTTCTGCTCTGCTGCTGCTGCACGCCCTTTCTTTCAGGTTGCTTACTTTGCCATGGCTTCTCCTTCCTTCCCAACATGTTGCGATTGCCTTGTCCAGTTCTTTATTGATGGCACATGCTTTTATGTAAATATTGATGCAAAACAAATCAACTGCCTTGGGGGTGGGGAGTGTTTAGGCAGTGTGTGCGCAGACATCGTCAGGACAGAATGCAAAACGTGCAGCTCCTACACGAGATTGGACACATACTGTGTTTCGTGTTTTGTTTAATAACATAAAGTGATATATTAAGCTACGCATTCAATAAGAAAAAGTGTGCACAGAAATTTTCCAAATCTTTACTTGAGAGCTTGTAACATTACATTACAGTTACAGTATTTATTAATGGACTTTAATTTCCTTAGCCTGGGATTTTAATCTGAATCAGTCCCCTGATCTGATTCACCACATGGCCCCACAAAAAAAATTATACTGCCACAGTTGAGGTGGTGGCACAGGAATAAGAACAAGAAGCCAGATGGAGGTAGATGCTCTGTAGACCATTTTTGACGCCAAGAAAAATGTCCATGCAGCCACAGACAGTCTAGATGGTTCCTTGTATGAAATGTCTTCTAAGTAAGTGGTGGGCAGTCGAATTTTATTTTCTAGATTACTATCAGATTTGCTGAGCTCGCGGGTTTTTCAGGCACCTGCTGATCGGTTGTGCGGCAGGGTGAGTTTCTCAACGTCGAGGGCTGCTCACGGGCTTTCCCCAGGCGCTGGAGGGCTGCTCCCCTGCTCTCCCCCTTCATCCGCTGCAGTGCCTGTGGTAGCAGCTGCCTGCGCAACTTTGGGGCTCCCGGCACAGAAGGAGACTTGTAAAATTCAATACAGCCACAGGCTCTCGTAACTCTCTTGCAGATTTTTCTGCTGTTTTCTTGGGGATCAGAAGCAAGGAAGGGGGGAATTACATACCTAGAGTGCTGAGACCTGGCATGCACCACCTCCCAGGCACAGATGTTGCCCTCTATCTGGAGCATTGCAGCTCTTCTCTTTTGCTGTTGCTTATTAATTAAATTCTGATGTCGCTCTTTAGATTGCTCTGGGTAGGCTTTGAGAATCACGCCTTGGTGCTGGGGAGGGCAAGAGGAAGAGGAGGGATGATTGCTCAGCTTTACTCTCGCTAGCTGACTGGCAAAATATGTGCAAGAATGAACTGGCATAGTTGCCCCCTGGGTTTCTTGCGGAGTGTGTCCAGGCAAAGACAAAAATGTGCAGAATAGTGTGTTATAAATTAAAAAATCAAGTGAGTGCCTACAGCTGTATGTTCTGTGAACGTGTGTGTATGTACGCATCTGGTGAACCTGCAGTTTTCCCTGTTCTCATGCCATTTTGGAGGGGTTTTATCATGTTGCTGTCATACATCATTTTCACAATAAATATCTGTTATACATGGAGAAACTGGAGAGCAACAACTCTCAACGAAGTCTTTCTGTAAGGAAACCCACGATGTTCTTAAACTGAGATGAAGACAGGCCAGATTTATGAGGAAGGGCAATACATTTTGTTAGACCAACTGATATAGCTGGAAAAAACAAACCAGCTCTTGAGTGCACATTCTTCTCCACATCTCCAATGGTCTTGGACATTCATAGCTACAATAACACTACTTAGCATTGTTTATATAAGTTAGCAGCTTTGGGTAACAAACAGGGTCCCCTGTAGAGGTAGGCTGTGGCATCATATACACGTCCCTGTCTAGTCTCAGAGACAATGAGGGATATTCAGGACAGGAATCTTTATTACAATAAAGAAGGTGAATGATCGCCTAGCTTCCACTCTTAACAGTGCAGCTTCGCTCATATGATCTTCATTAGTTTTTCAGTCATGAGAAGTCTTGAGTTTTATTTTTCTAAGATCAGATCTGAGGGGTTCTCTTAGCTCTTTGCCTGGTGTAAACCACCAGTGCATGTCATCCGCTCACACTTACACGTTTAGTGTTGCCTAATCAACATAATTGTCATTCTTTTAGCTTGAATGAAATTACAGTGTACTTACAGGCTTGTCTTTCCTTCAGTTTGCTCATAAAGGGAATTTGCAGTATCTTGAGCTTGAGCAGGCTGTTTCAGTATTTTAAACTAGTGTTTTCTCAGCCTTTTGGACATGTTTAGCTACATAGACTTAAAGTGAAAGCGGCTTTAACCAGCTCAACCCATAGGTGTGAACAATTTCTCAGTATTTGAAGCTATTCCAGAACTGAAATCTTATTATAAAAGACAATGATAAAAATAGTTCTAACATAAAAAGTAAGCAAGAAAACTCAAAGCTTTTGGATTTCTTTCAGCATCTTTCATCCATAACAATGCTTAAATAGAACAAAAATGCGTGAGTCCAGCCTTTTTTCTTTCTTTCTTTCTGTTTTGCAAGTCAACTTTAATAAATATATAGGAAAAGCTGGAGGGGAGGAGGCGACCCAAACTGAACGCCAGCTTTTCTCCGAGGTCTCATATTGCAGAGCACTTAGATCAGTAAAGTGAGGACTAGCACTGTGTCCTGTGTTATTGGACATTGCTAGTCTAATTTATCTGGAAATGTACTTCCCAAACAGTCCCAGCTGTCCCAGGAATGCAGTTTAACCATTTTTGTTCATAGTTCTTGATTAGAAAGAATTAAAAAATGTCATTATGACTGAAGATTTATGCACTGAGATTACGATTGAATACCAGGAGTTAGGTGAAGTTTGTATCTGTTCTTGCACTTGGGTTAGACCCTCTCTCCTTTCTACGCAGAAGGACACAATACTATATTTTATTCTGTGCTTAAAAAAAAATAAAATTGCTATTGTAATAACAACCTTTGTGTTGCAGATGATAAATTTTTTGCCAGTTGCTGTTGAAAGAAGCTGACAAAAAAGCTCAGGGATGTGGAACTCCAGGGAAGATGAGGCTTAGCGAATAGATGCTATATCTGGTCTCCTATTTTAGTGTCTCAGAAGGATAACATTTCTGACTACTTCTCTAATTATAATAGATTTTAGTCTGTGTTTGAATCTAATATTGAGGCTTCCTAACAGTAAGTTTCTTTTACTGCCATCATTTGTCAATGCATTAATGCACTGATGGTGCCAGACTTCGGATCCTGATTAGAACTGATGCACAGTACAGACTTGCAGAGCTAATAACTTCTGAATCCATACCGCAGACTTGGGTACCTAAATGGAAGAAAAAAGACAATTTACTTTTCAGGCAGCACTGTCCTGGAGTAACTATTTTGGAGTCTTGTAGTTAGTTGCTGTTGAGACTTAAAGCTGCCCTCCAAGCAGAAGAATTAATGTGCCTCTCAGCACCTCTTACCTACTATGGTTGATTGCTTAGAGTGTGCCAAAAAGTTCTAGGCTTGCATAAAAATGGGAAGGTTTTTGTTTCTGTACGTTGCTACAGCTCCCGGGCCTTGAAATATGTCAGCAGTTTTAATTTGATCATTAGTCTATATAAATGTGAAAGTTGGGGCATGCTAAAGGCTTTCCCCCTAGGATAACCATATGTGTCCATACCCTCATGTCTAGGTTGGATAGATTAATATGTGTGTTATTTCAGGGGGGAAGAGTCGTCAGTATCATGCCCTAGGTGCTGCTGCAGTGTTTCTCCTAGCTGTCCCAGGGCTACTACTGATGCACAGCACAGGGTGCTGGTGGGGAGTTTCTCTCTGCTTCTCCCCAAGGCAGCCACAGTCACAGAGGGGCTGTTAAAGAGACTAAGAGCAAAGGTCTTTACAGGTGGGGGCTAAGCCCCACAGAGCCGCTCGCTCACTCCCCGCCGGTGGGATGGGGGAGAGAATTGGAAAGGTAAAAGTGCAAAAACTCATGGACTGAGATAAAGACAGTTTAATGGGTAATGCAAAAGCTGCACACGTGGAAGCAAAGCAAAAGAATTAACTCGCTACTTCCCATTGGCAGGCAGGTGTTCAGCCATCTCCACGAAATCAGGGCTTTGTCACGCGTAAGGGTTAGTCTGGAAGACAAATGCTGTAACTCCGAAAGCACCCCTCCTTCCTCCTTCTTCCCCCAGCTTTTACTGCTGAGCACAACGTCCTATGGTCTGGGATATCCCTTTGGCCAGTTTGGGTCAGCTGTCCTGGCCGTGTCCCCTCCCAACTTCTTGTGCAGTCCTGGCCTGCTCGCTGGTGGGACAGCATGAGAAACAGGGGTTTAAAAAAAAAAAAAAAAAAAAAAAAGCCTTGATGCTGTACAAGCACTGCTCAGCTATAGCTAAAATGTCCCTGTGTTATCAACATTGTTTTGGTCACAAATCTAAAACATAGCACCATACAAACTGCTATGAAGAAAATTAACTCCATCCCAACCAAAACCAGTACACTTAAAAAAGGATGGTTCATTACAGAAACAGCCTGTCCCGGTTTTTGTGCTGTATTTAGGTATCCATTCATTAAAAAGTAATTTTTGTAGTTAAGAGTATTTTGTACAAACCTGCTGGGAGCAGAAAATACACAACCCAAAAATAAGCTTTAGTTAGTTGTTGGCAATGGCAATGCCACCAGCTCAAAACGAAACAAAACACAGAATTACTGTTCTGAAGAGCTTGAAGACAGAACTGTTTCCTAAGGAAGCCACTACCTTGTGTTGTTGGTCTGTAGCCCAGATATCTGTGTCCCTTGTTTTATTTAGCTACAGGGAAATAATTGGAAGTGATGAGTTCCCATTCTCCACTTCTATTGACTTTCTATTTTTTCCCTTTCTTCACCAAAAAAAATCTTTTTGTGAATAAGTAGAAGGCTCTTGGGGCACCTGTCCCTCCAGGAGATAGACAGAAAACTCATTTTGAAGCAGAAACTAATATCGGGCATAAGGGAAGGCGTTCATTAGTTGTCAGCATTTGTACATTTAAAAATACTTATTAGATTGCTACAGTCATGTTGTGTCCTGATGCAGTGCAGCGTGAATCCTCACTTCTCTCTCACTGAATTCCAGGTTGTATCTTACCCTCACACAAACAAGGCAGGTTGGGGGGAGCATCGTGGGAAGTAAGCAAGAGATGAGAAACAACATCCTCAATAGGAACACACGGAGGATCAGGAGACCTTTGCTCTTTTCTCTCCTTTGCCAGGGACCTGCTAGGCAAATTTAAGCATCTCAAGGTCTCTATTTTTCCCTTTGTTTAAAACCGAAGCAGAATACTGCAAAGCACTGTGAAGTTTAAATACTAATATTTTATTGTAATAATAACCTAAAAATGTTACCGGGGTGCAGATTGGTTTGTAAATGCTCTTTTTTTTCTTCTGTTTGGAAAAGCTGTAAGCTTCTAGTTTTGTGCGTTAAGACTTCAGTAAGGCACTTAAGCATGCATTTGAAATTAAGCATGTGCATTAGTCCTTTTCTGAATAGACAAAACTATTAATTAGGGCTTGTAGCAAGACTGTTTGATTGTCCAAAGTATGAATAGAATGTGCTTGGGGTGGGGCGAACACTGCTTTTCAAGCACATACGTATCCTGTTGGTAAAAGCTAATAAATAAAAAACCTCCAGTTAGTCGTGCACTAGTGTGACCTTCCGTCTCTGAGTCCCCCTCTTCCCTTGCTATGCATAACACTAAAGTAGGTTATGATCAATATGGCTAGTGCAGTAAGTGAATGTAATGATGCTAATGAGCCTTTTTTTTTATAATGATCAGGTTCTCCAGCCCTGCCCAGCAACATGGTATATTTTGGAAGCTCTCAGGATGATGAGGATGAAGAAGAGGAGGAGGAAGAGACAGAGGACACAAAAACAGCCACAAACAATGCTTCATCATCATGCCAGTCAACCCCCAGGAAAGGAAAAACGCATAAACATGTACCAAATGGGCAAGGTAGGTCCTAAATAGTTCTGTTCTCCTGCACTGCCTAGCAAAGAAATTGTATGAGCTGAATGTGCTTAATCCTTGTCCATCCTTCTGCATCCGAGTGAAAAAGGATACAGGCCATAACGGGAAAATGGAGTGAGATGTAGTGTTAGCATCTTCTGCTTTAACCTGTTATTCCTGACAATCTGAACTCCATCTGAGGCAGGAGTTATACGGACACACGTACGTATGTATAGACACATGCAGTCAGTCTCTCTGGCTTTTTTGAGACTGATGTTTAATCTAGAATGATTTTATTTTATCAAAGTTAAATATAAGCATTCATAAGTGTTATCAAAATGTGTGACGGGGTAACACTTAATTTCTCACATGCAATATTGATACCACAATTGCAGTAGGTTAAGATACTGCATTCATGTTGGTGATTGAAAGATTTTATCTGAGAAGCTTTTTCAAGTCATTTATTTCTTTGCAAATTAACGAAAGCTGCATTCATTACATAGTATTTCTGTCACGATGTTCTTGTGCCATTTCTTGATAAATGGATCCATGTATGTTGCAATATCACCTAGTGTAAAATGGAAGACCTAAAAGCCATGCTGAAAATTTTCTGAGCCCACTATAACTCTCCATTGCCAAAGTCCTGTGTGATGTGGTTCTCTCTCCAGCAAGAGCTCTTGTATCGTAACAACTCTGTGCCCTCTCTGCCTGACATAATTTCAAAATGGAGCCTGTGCTCTCTGTTCCCTTCCTCAGTATTAGATTACCGTGAAAATCTTTCCTTCTGGTGACTGCCCATTCAGCTCTCCTCCTCTTAGAAAGAGGACTGAGAGGAAGGTCTCTCTAGAGCCCACTTTTTGAGAGATGGTGCCTGCTTTTTTTGTTCTTTCATGCCACACTGAAGAGATTAGTAGATCCCAGTTACTTCACTGTGCTGGTCCTCATCTCTGCTTTTCAAAAAGGAGTTTTCTGTAAAGGACACCCTTTCTGACGTATACCAAAATTATTTTTCATGACTACGTCTGAATCTGTTTTTTATTGCACACTGAAGCTCGAAAACTCTCTTTTTGTGAACGATTTGTGGAGAAGTACAAGGGGACATTATGCCTAATAGCATTTCAGCTGTCAGCTGTGAGCAGGAGCTTTAATGCTGTAAAAGCCATGGATCAAAACTTGGCACTTTGGATTGGTTTCTAAATAAACCCCCCAAAATAACAGGCACAAAACTTTACATACAGAAAATGTGATTGCATGTAACCGAACTGTTGCCTTAGTTTTAAATGTGAAATATCATTACAAAAGGAGCCGATCATGTTCCTTGAGAATGTCCCAGATGGCAGCCACTTTGAAATTAGCTCAAAACCAGAGACACCTGAAATCTTAATTGGGGGTAAGTAAAGGCAAACTTAATGAGCCATCTAATGGCTTCATAATCTTTATCAATATAGATCAGAGTGAGCATAAATGAAGCTGCTGCTTTAATAGATCTGCAAAAGACCTTTATAAAATACATAGGAGACAATGTGAGATGTTTTGACAAAAGTGATGAAACAGGAATTCCCAGAGAAGGCAGCTGCTGCTTCTTCGTCATTGTAATTTCTTTTTTTTTTTCTCTCTCTCTTTTTTTTTTTTTTTTTTTTTTTAATTAAAATTTCCTTACCCAGGGGTATTCCCATTTTTCAGTGTCTGTTATTTTGGTTGACAGCCAATAGTATTTTTGTTTTCTGTGAATAAAGTAGGTTCTGGTTCATGTGTGTCTGTTTTAAATGAGACCACACACAAAGGCAGTCCAGGGACGGGTGCAGCAAATGAACTAAATCTAGCGTGAGAGTCTATTTTTAATGAATTAAAGTCTTTTGTTTTTAATATGCAATGTGTAGTCAAGCACTTTGGACCTGAAAATGCTAAGTATTTGCTATGACATACAACAAGAAAGGTTCAGAGCTTGATTAATGTCATTAGACAGTGTCAAATGATTGCTTTCTACTAAATGGGGGCCAGAACAACTTTCCTGGGCAAAGTCATTTGTCAATATCCTCTTTTGGTGCCAATATGGGGTGTTATTAGGGTTGCACACCAAACTATTTGTTATAACCTAGCCTGTTGAGCCACCTTTTGGACAGCTAACTCAATCAAAAATGCCTAACTATGAATAAGACGCACATGTAACACGTGGCATAGCTTGCTGCATGAATTGAATTAGCTCAACTGACTTGTTGCCTTCCAACCTTACTGCTTACATAGATGTATTTAAAGCATCAGATTGTTACCTGTGCCTTTTCATCCTCCTTTCTTAGTACTTCTGATGTGCTGCACACATATGCAACTGTTAAAGAGCAAAGTAAAATGGTTGACAGGGGAAGCGTTTGTGCCCCACATTCATGGGAGTGTGGAAAAGGGATATGTAGCAATGTGCAAGTCTTTTCTTTGTGCAATATCTTAGTGCAAGCAGTGATAGTCTTGCGGTTAAACTGTTTTCTAAGATATTGCTGTGGTTGCTGCAAGGGAAAATGGTAGGGCTGTGCTCTTAAAAATTGATTTAATGTCATTGCCAAAATTCAGCTGATTGGACTGGGTCTGACATATGTTAAGAGGAGTTAGCAGTAGATAAAGGCTTGGATGTCACTGGTGGTACTTTGTGCCTTGGTTAGAAACTAGTATTAGTTCTGGGTAGGTATCTCATGTCATGTGGGATGTTATGCATGTAACTCTTCCCATTACTGTCTTCTTCAGCATGCTTAAACTTAAAATGAACAATTCTCACTAAGAGAAGATTCTGTCTAAAGACTTTCAGTTTTTGTTTGCAAGAGAACGGTTCTCTTGTAATGTAGAGTAAAACGTGTGAGTGGTTCTTACTTGCTTATGAATTATGGTATGATCTCACAGTACATGTCATAGATTAATTCAGGTCAGAGAAGACCCCCTGTTCTGCAAAATACCATTGTTAACATTTCTGACAAATTCAGCAATAAAATTGGCAGAGGTTTGTGCTTTTAATTATATATGCTTTGAGGAAGGGGAGATTTTTAGAAGCTTTCTAAAACTTGATGTGGAATTTTGGTCCTAATCAGAATGATTTTAATTGAGTTAGGATTTATAGCGGGGTTAAAACAGTGAAAGGCCAGAAACTCGTCAACTGAATCACTTGGTCTCCATATAGCTACTGACTTCAAAGGATATTTTCCCAGCTGAGAAGCCATATGAACATTTAGTTGGAATAGAGAAATCCCTCTTGCTGTTTCAGTCAGTGATTTCATCTTTTTAAAGCATGTAGTTTCCTTTTAACTTCAGACCTTCCAAGTAAGTTTGTGGTGAATTTCAAAATTAACACGTGGAAAATTAGGGGTGCTATGGTGCTGCATATCGCAGCAGATAGAGCAGAGGTTCAGATGACTGTGTTGTAATTGCAGCCCCGTTACTGACCCTTTTGAGTGTGGGTGTAGGAGCCCCGTAATTCTCGGTGTTTAGATCCAGAACACCCAGCCATGGGACGCCTGTGTGCTGCTCAGATGGATATGCTTATTTTCCAGCTTGCATTTTGTACGCATCTCAAATGACCATCAGTCTATATGAGACTATTACACGGCTTTGAATGCAAGGAATTTGGTGGAAGAAGCAGGCAGGAGCATTGGCTTAAACAATGTGGTTTTTCTTCAGTGTAGCTGCCAGGTGTGGGGAGAAGCTTCTCAACCACAGCCTGGATGACAGGGCATCTTGCCAACATGGAGGAGGAGATGGAGAGACATTGATCTATTAGAAAATTGACCTTATGCAAAGGGAGGAGGGCGTCAGTCATCAGCTGCTGCGGGCTGACGTGCAGGGAAAGCAGGTTCTCCGCAAGTGAGCTGTACTCCGCTTCCCTGGGGGACAGGGAGGTACCGAGTCTAAATTACATCTCCCTGCTGCTCGGAGGAAATTCCAAGTTGTAGGTAAAAGGGTAGGCTTAGGTCTCTGTCTCTTTAAAACTAATTCTTTGAATTCCTCACAACTAAATAAATCCTACTTTGATTTCATTCCGTGGCACAATGGAAGGTTTTCTCTGCAGGCTCCTGAAGGAAAATGTTTGCAGGTGCCAAGTGTTTTGTTAGGCAGGCTGGGATCGGGAGCTGGAAGATGCAGTTCGGGAGTTGTTGGGTTATCGGTCCCATCGCAAGAGCAAAAGGGGATAGGCGTTACTCTACTTGAAAGGGCTTGTGGACTGGAAAAGGGCCTCAGGAGGAGCAGCGTACACTGATACGGTCGCCTAGACAACTTTAAAATTGCACGCAAGAGGCTACAGTTCCTCTAATAATTTCCTCAAGAAGGATGATTGCAGGATTAGGTATTTCTCATGCCAGCACAGCGGTTCAAAGGTGGAGAGAAGTATACATCTGGGCCAGCATACCTGGGAATGCTGTGTTTGTCTTCAGACACCTGAGATGAGACGGACAGCTAAGTTCTAATTTACATTTAGGAAAACGGAGTTAGCCATCGTTATTTGTAACCAGATTTCTTCATGAAGGAGAGACTTGTTTCCTTAGCTGGAGCAAACCAGCTCCGGTGTGTCAGAAAACATGCTGGTCCATGCTGTGTTTTGTTAACATGGTCGGATAAAAACTGCTCTGCATGCCTTTGGCCTGAAATGAGCAGGGGAGAAAATTGTATAGATGCCTTTTTTTCTTGGGGCTCAAATTTCAAAACAGATCTGGCAGTAGTGCGTAGTAAGCAGGCATCGCTAGAAATACTATACTCTGCTTTAGTGCCGTCTTCCTTGCTTACCAGAAATACAGAAGAATATTTCGCTTCTCAATTTGCAATGGATAATTTAGCAGAGTAATTTCCTTACATGTGTAGTAACAAAGACGATGCAGGAAAAGATCGTAGATAGCTTTTTTTCCCTTATTTCAGGATACAGTTCAATGCAGTGTTTGTATATCTTGGGCTTAAATTGCGTATCTTTCACATACATTATTGTTTGAATGTATTGTGAGAAAATTCTAATTTGTGGCTGCAATTCTTTATTTAGTTTTGTTTTTAACTAAATTTGATATTTGTGGGTGGGTACATAAGACAGAGTCTTAGGCTCATGCATCTTTTTTTAGTGAAATTAATCCTGAAGAGGTAAACATTTAGAAGAAAAATACTTTTTGCATCCAGCTAAAATGCAGAATGAGAAAATTTCAGGCAGAGTGCTACAATAGTTAATGGGTAGGCAATTATTTTGATGATTTACAGCCTTTTGTTGAAATACCATGGAACCAGTAATTGTTGCAATAAACATTTTTGCACATTTAATTTTTCTGCAAAAATATGTAACATGAAAATTACCCGTTTTGCAGTAATTTGCATATTTAAATATGCAAATCAGGCACAACACATTTGGGGATTTGTGGATTTTCAGTAGCTAGATGTATGACCTGTGGAGGAGAATAGGGGAGCTGGAAGTTGCTCAAAAAAATTGAATTGTTATCCTGGTGAGAGACTCGTGATAACAGATAGGCACTTCTTGTATGGACTTGCTGCTTAGCGAGTGACCCTTTTGATGTTGTTTGTGTCGTAGTGGTTAGGTGAGAGTAATGAATTTGTGCTAAGACGAGACACTTGGTATTGAATTTTTGCAAACGGTGGCGTGGTGTCTCATACCAATAATGCTCCTCTCAGTGGCCCAATATATTCTTGCGCACGTAGAGGTTTGAGCTGTGTTATTGGTAGTGTCAAAAAGAAATTCGGTGTTATGTACCACGGTTCTCCTGTTTGACTTCTGTTAGCATGCAGCTATGGAAATTTTGTTGCAGGGTTGTCCACTGACAAACTGCATAGTGTTGGATTAGGGCTGGAGAAGTGTGGAAACAGTGGTACCGCGTGTTTTCATATGGTGTTGTGGTGTCCTTTTCTCCTGAAGTACGCCTTTGCTACTGACCCTGAGTAGGTAGATCGTGTTGGGGGGCTCCAGAAGAGCTTCTATCTCTGGAAATGGTGTAGAGAAGTCTGAACATACCCAACACTTAAGGAAAACAATCGGCAGTATTAAAATACTCTGTTTTATGGAAGTAGATCATTGTTTTAGTTCCTCTGGGAGGGGAAAAGAATTATTGCCTGGGTCCTTTAAGGCAGTTTGAGAGCCACATAAATGTTTTCACAGTGACTTAAAACTGAATTAAAGCCAGAGCAAGAATGTTTTTGTACAGTAACGGATACTTAATGCCAGAAAGTTGATTAATATTACATCTCTTCCCAAAGATGATCTATGTAACAACATGAGGTTTGCATTGGAATAGCTGGCTCGGGTTCACAACATTGGCAAGGCTTCCTTTTCTCCTTCTAAAAACAAAACTTCTCCCTTTCACTCGTATCTTCCCTCTTTGTTTTGGATAGTTTTATGAATGTGCAATCACTTGCTTTATGCAGCACAAGCTCTGCAACATGCAGCATATATGTACATGTATGGTCCATGCCTTCATCTTCCAGACACTGGCATAAAGCAAAAGGGTTCACACATCAGTACTCTGCTGTCCCTGCAACAGACTCCCCTGTTATCTCCAGTATAAAGCATATCTGGTGCAGGAGTAATCTCTGGGAGGGCTTGGGAGAGAAAGCTTTGCCCGTGGAGTCAGCAGTTGGCTGAACCCAGTCTAGTAATTCTGTTGCTTACACAGTGAAAGCCTGATGATTGTACATATTATAAATTGGCTTCTGAATGGCTGGCTGGATGTATCCTATAAAATATTTGCGTGCAAATTAATTTGTAGGAATACTTCAGGAAATTGCTGAAAACACAATAAATGTTTATCGCTCACTACAGTGTCAATTCCTGTAGTAAATGCTTAGTTAATCTGTAGCAATTGACCACATCTGTGGCTGTACTTGATCAAAAAGGTTTTTAGCCATTGTTATAGCTGCACCTAGTACACGCATCATTTGCACGGTTTGCATTGGTTTGCATAGGGATTCTTTATCACAGTTTCAAATGAGATACCCCAGAGTCCCTGTGTGGGATCCTGGGTGAATATTGGTGCCCGGGGTCCAGTGTACCCAGTGCAGAGAGCACTGTGGTGAATCGGTGGGGATCATGCCTGCCATAAGGTTTTACTCTGCTGCCATAAAGTATACCAGTGGTTTAAAAACCCCCAGTGCTTGCAAGTTTTGAATGTAGTGGTTCAGTTTCTTAGCATTTGATCATCACTGCTAACCAAAAGACCCACAAGTATTTCACTCTGGGACTCCTATTGTTTCAGCTTAATAATAATTGCTTTGAAGGACACGGCATTTTGAGAATGAGCATTCAGATAGATATGGATAAAAGGATATCCCTTTATTCTATTTGAAGTGTCTGAACACTAATAATTTACTTGCACTTTCAATTATTTGTTAGTAGTGCTCTTACCTTTAACTAAAAGCTGTTCTGGAAATATAGAGCTGGTTCAGGTAGCATAAAATAATCATAATTCAGACTACAAAAGATTTCTGCTTTAATAATGTGAGTTTCACCACTTGGGCTTTTTTTTCTGTCTTTCTGTTTCTTAATGAAATTATTGCTTCAAGGATGAAACCTTTATTGACTACTCTTTCATGAGTCAAAAAAATAACCGGGACAGAACATTGGCTACTGCGTGTGTCAGTTATTGCTAGGATGGGAGACTGTAGCTGGGACATACCTGTATCTGGGCTTAGTAAAGCATAAGGTACACCTTTTCTGCTTTTCCGAATGCCTCAGAAATATTGAAGATCTGGCAGACATGGAGGAGAATGCAATTTGCTGCATAAGACGACACAAAAGAATTAGTAATTATTTATTGTTAAATTAGATTTGGTCTCAGTAATATTTAATGAAGAGTTTTGGGGGGGGTTGTTGTTTTCTCTCCTTTGAGAAGTGGCGGTTTCTGTCTTACTATCAGTTACTCTTCAACAATGAGATTTTTGGGGGGCCTTTTTGGTCTTCCCTGGTGATTTCATCTTTTCACTGAACTGTCTTACTAGCTATTAGGGCCAGAGTTCAATCCTGTATTGTACTAAATAACTTATTTATTGTCTAAATAACTTCCACATATTTACTCAGATGGGAGCGAAATCATAGTCCAGGGGATTTTTTTTTTTTTTTCCCCTTAAATGCTTGGCTTGTGATACTTTTTTGTAATTAGTCAAGTTAACATTTTGATACTTGTTTACATGATATGTTTTTGAATTCTGCGGAACTTATTATTGCGGAAAGGTTTTTATACCTATCTAGCTGGATATAACAATATTCTAGGTGCTGGAAGAAGCAAACACTGATTTTTATAGAAACTGATACCATCTACTGTTTAACTAGAGACAGCTTGACTAGGACTGCTTTGCATCTACGTGTCTCCCTTTTTATTGTGTTTTCAGGCTTTAAGATTTTTAAGCTTTTCCTGTGAGACTGAACATTTTCTCTCTCCCATTTCTCTCTTCCCCCTTTCAAGAATCTTACAAATTAAGACAAAAGATAATTACTCAGAGGGTAAAACTGGCAGGGTTCCCACGACACTTAAAATTAATGAGCTGTTGCATATAAAATATACCTTGTCTCATGTTCGCCTTTTTTTTTTTTTATTATTTATTTTTGAACCATAAAAGTGCACAATTTGGCTTTTTGGCTGTGTTTTCTGTTTTAGTAATTTTCAGTTTATAAAGTGGCAACTGAATACAGAAAACTAATCTCTCTGACTTAACGTTTCCGTATGAGCAGATCAGTACATACAATTTGTTCCCTCCAAAGGAAGAGATCACGCGCAGTGATGAAATACATATTAACGAAGCTGCCATCGGTTGTTTGTGCTGTGTCTTCTTAAAAGTAAATAGTTGCGCTTCCTGCGTCTGTAGCGCGTTCCATCTGATGGGAGAACTCCTTACAAAGGAGGATAAATGTATTGTCGTGAACTCCCCGAGAGGGGTTGGCAATTATTATCAGTTCCATCACTGGAAATGAGACATGGAGGTTACGCGATTTTCACTGAAATCACTGAGAAATCCTTGGCTGGCTGGGGCAGCGCCAGTTGCTCCTGAGCTCAGGAGTGATGGAGCCATGGGGGAATTTGCGATGACTTCGGTGCCGATGGCTTTTCTCTCATTCTTACTCAGTTTATGCAAGAGGGAAGGAAGAGAGGAGGATGAGTAATTGCAATTTTTTATTTTTTACATAATCTGCTTCAACATTTATGACTGACTGAATATGATAAGTGATCTGAATAACAAATTTGTCAATAGCCTGCTGGAGTTTTGGCTTTTGGAGGTGCAGCAGGAAGGTAGATAGACGGTTGGAAAGGGTTGGAGGTAGGCGTCTGCTCAAAAGCAGCTTAGATGCCCCTCTTCTCTCCAGCAGGATTGTTGGTTGTTTATTATAACTACTATTACTGCTGCCGCTACTGCAATACCACAGGACATCTGTAGACAGCTAAGCTTCACCATTTAGATAAAAAGATATGTATTGTAGGTATATCGTGTTCAGTGACAAAAGAAGGCTTTCATTTCACAAGAAAACAATAACTTAATTCATTTAGTTAATGTTCCCAAACAGATGGGGTGTGTTGTGTGTAATAAATACGATTTTTAGATGCTTGTGCTATTAAGTATTTATGAATTTTCATATTTACATCCTTTCCTAAACCATGGCAAAAAGGCAGAGGTAAAAACCAAGAGTAGATGAGTAGAGAAGACAGGAGGGCCTTTCCATTGTGGGTGTTGGATTGCAAGCCTCATGGACCTCTGTCAAGTGCTTCACTGAAGAGGGGGCAGCACTGACATAAATCACCACATTTTTGATTAACAAACAAACAGAAATGTGACTTTTTTTTTTTAACCTCAGCTTTTCGTGTTCCTTGACAACAAAAGAGCAGTGACGACTATTAAATAAATTCAGCATAGGGACAGGAGCAAAACTTGCTGAGATACTTGTATACGTTTGCATGATATTTATTGTACAAAAAATATGGTTTCTGTTCTGTGCTTTCTTATCCCTTCACTTCAGCAGAATGCTAGGGTGCTCAGCACAGGTCCCAGCATTACTTTTTATGACATGTTCCAAAACGGTTTTAGTATTTTCCTTTCTTTGCTGAAGTACCTTTTCAGTTTGCAGCTTGTCTGCTACAGGCAAACTACTGTTAGTTTGGTTCAGAAGTTTGGATATTGATGAAAACAAAACATGCTTTTTCATGGAACGTTTCCTTTCTTTTAAGTTAATGTAAAAATAAATCCTTTTTCTGTTTAGGTTATGTTTAGAATTCCCTTGCTGCAACAGCAAAAAGTTAATTAAAACTGTCATAAATAAAAATCAAACTGATAAGTCTAAATTTAGGTCAATCAAAACAGTAATATACCTTGTATGTTTTAATTTGGATATTGAAGATAATGTGTGTTAACAAGCAAAGGAAATACGTTAGTAAATCTGTTCATATAAAGACATATGCAAAATAGTGCTTCTATTTTGGTATTGATTTTACTTCAGTTATAACAAGACACTCACTAAATATCCAACACTGACAGCAGAGAAAGTTGGGTTGTTTTGAATGAAGAGTTTGGTCTTGTATGGGTTGGGTTTTGCCTTTTTTTTTTCCTTAATAGTCTGATTTTCTCTCTTCTCAGTTTTCAATGGGTCCAGCAAATCATCGAAGGAGAAAGAACCTGCTCAGAAACACAAAAGCAAAGAGGCCACACCAGGGAAGGAGAGGAACAGCGAACATAAGGCTGAGAGCCGAAAAGACCAGGCTGCTGCTAATCACCATCCTACTACAAACACTGGCTCCTCTACGAAAGGGCTCACTGCTAACAACCACCATACTCTTCATAGATCGGCTCAGGACTTAAGGAAACAGGTAATAAATTGTATTCTACTGTGGACACATGGGAAATGGAGACTTTTAAGGTACTAGCTCCATTTTCCATTGCCTGGCATAGAGCAAACATGGTAATCCTTAAAAGCATGCTCTGGAGACAGCAGAGAGTTAGTTTTCAGTGAAAGAGAAAGAAAGAAGGAAAAAAGAAAAGTGATACATACATGGGAAGTCAGTATGATAAAGCATGCTTTACAACCCTGTCTTTATATTATCCAGTGTATAAGTATGAGAGAGTGAAGTTCCCATCGCTATTTATTAAACCCTTCTGACTGGCACTTTTGTTGTCGTCTCTGCTGTGTCAAGGCTGGCAGCACATGTTAAAATGTACTCCTTTTGTGTACGGCTGGTCTGCTCAGGTTATCTTAGAGGCTTACTGGCATGGTAGGGAAGCTGACATTACGATCGGGTGTCTTGTATTGCATGTGGGCAACACAAACCTCGGAGTCCGGGAAAAATGTTTTGCCTGATGCATAAAGAAGGTGTTCCAGGATATTGCCTGCTTCACAGTGGGCATACCAGCTAGGGAGAAATTCAGAGTTTCATGTTACCTGGTTGAAAACTAGCAAAAAAATTCAGCAAGAGGTTTGTCTCAGTCTGACTTATATTTGGGTGTGGAAGTTTAGCAGACCAATCTTTCAGTGCTTGTGACTGGCATTTGGGCAGGATGCATCTCCATCTATTTTTGATGATTGGATCAAAGGGCTCCTAAAATAGCAACTGTCAAATATGTTTTTATAGAAGACTTTCAAAATGCCCAGTCAGTGTCCTTATTCAGTCTGAGTCTGGGTTAGCAAGGTACCTGTGCTAGGGCAATGCAGTATGGAAAGAAAGCTTGCTGCACTTGTGCCTTACATTTTTTTGGTTCAGTGGTTAATTCTCAAAAGACCAATTAGAGACAGTCTTTATTTGCTGGCATCTAAAGGTTTTTCTTCTAAGTAGGCTGGTCTGGGCTTCAGTGGAGCAGGAATTGCCATCTTGTAGGGCTGTCACGGCCTTAAATGGCACCTCTCAGTCATAGGCTTGGAAATGAAAAATGGCAAAAAGAAAAACAGGCAAGGTGCTCTTGCCAAGGAAATCTTTCATACCCTGTGCTTCAGTGGTGTTCAGCTTCTCCTGAAATGCCTCCACTGGATTTGTACTACCTTCTAAATCAAATTTGAGATCCTGAAGTCTCTATCTACAGTATATTTCTTTTCACCTCTGTAAGACTTTCATTCTCTATTCCCCCATGACAATTTTGCTTATCTAGTCATCAGCTTGACTGCCTACCTTTTGCATCCTTTCGGCTTTCTGTATTGTGACTACCAGCATCTTATCGTCCTTGCTGTGATGTGCTCTGCCATGAGCTCTTCGTGTTGAACAAGTTTCCCAAAATGTAAGGATGTACTTCATACTTAATTATTTTAGCTCACTGGAACACTTGCGTGAAATGCTTTAAAGTTGTATCATCAAAGTGTGAATGGTTAAAATTCCTGTGAAAGTCAGGTGCCATCACTTGTGAAGGTAGTTCTGAGAAGGGAAAAGACAGATGTAGAAGAATTTTGTCCACGATCCAAGTGGGTTTTGCTTCATAGAGTATTAGAAGTTTTCAACTGTGCTACACAGAGTGGAGAGAAATTCTAAAGCAATGCAGTACAGCCAACAGTCGTGCCACACAGACACCTCACAGAGTGTGGTCCTCAAGCTTCAGAAAATAAGAGGGCTGTAAGCTGAGATGATGATTTTTTTTTTTTTTTTTTCTTAGAAAAAACGTTAGGCAATTTTCTTCTGCAACCAAAGTAACATAAGTACTTACCAATTTTAATGAAAATGTGGCTGTAACTAATTAAAGGTGGATTATGCATTTTGTCTGACAGAAAGACTTAGCTTTGTGCAAAACCTTAGACTTACCAGTTATGTGACATTGCTAAATCTTCTGCCCTTGTCCTGAGTCTTTGTTGACTTTATCAGTATTTTCAAAAGGAGAGTTGTTTTTCCAGGGTGCCAGTCACATGTTCCTCCTCCTTCCAGTATGTTTTTGTTCTTCGTTCACGTGCATTTACATGTGTGTGTTTTTGTTTTGTTCAGTCTTAGAGAAAATCAAGGCAGAATACTAGAAATTCCCCAAGATTCTTTCCCTCCCCCTCTTTCTTTCCTTCTTTCTTTCCTTTTCTGGTGTGCCCTTGCACTTGTCACATGTTCCCTCTCTCTCTTTTCTTCCTCCCTTGCTATCTTCCCAAATCCCCTAATTCAAAGGGTTTGTGGGCAAAGGAAATATAGTTCAATGGGGCCCTCTCTTGGCCTAATATGGTAATTTAGCTCTGCAAAACTCATATCAACACAGAAGTATTTTTATGAATGAATTTGAGATCACTTGCATAACTTGAATTTGTTTGGGACCAAAGCTGTTATTGGTATTGCTAATGTTGCTGTTATTACTGTGGTTGTTATCTAACAAGTCATTTGTTGGCTTTAGTGTGTGTGAGTGTGTGTGTATGTGTCTGGAGGCTGGATCCTAGGTGCTATGCAGAGGTGTGTATGTAGATCAGTTTAAATCCAACAAACAAATTGCTGCAAGACTATGTGCTGGTCCCATTTGCTTTTTAAAAGGCAACAAAATTTAAAAGCTGTTGTACTGTCTTTTACTGCAAGGCAAGTGTTCAGTAAAGTGGAGAGAAGAGTTGTCTGAGGACAAATACATGTCAGTAAAACCAGGAAGATAGCTGAAAAGCAAAGATAAGATTATTCATATCCCTAGTTTCACCTTTAGCTCAAGACTGAGTCATATAAGGCTAATGTCAATCACTTTGTTACTACAAGGTGACCTGCTTAGTGGATGAGGGAAAGGCCGTGGATGTTGTCTACCTAGACTTTAGTAAAGCCTTTGAAACTGTTTCCCACAGCATTCTCCTGGAGAAACTGGCTGCTCATGGTTTGGACAGGTGTACTCTTCGCTGGGTAATAAAACTGGCTGGATGGCCAGGCCCAAAGAGTGGCAGTGAATGGAGTTAAATCCAGCTGGTGACTGGTCACAAGTGGTGTTCCCCAGGGCTCAGTGTTGGGGACAGTTCTGTTTAATATCTTTATCAATGATCTGGATGAGGGGATCGAGTGCACCTTCAGTAAGACACCAAGTTGGGTGGGAGTGTTGATCTGCTTGAGGGTAGGAAGGATCTACAGAGGGATCTGCACAGGCTGGATCGATGGGCCAAGGCCAATTGCATGAGGTTCAACAAGGCTAAGGGCCAGGTCCTGCACTTGGGTCACAACAACCCCATGTAATGCTACAGGCTTGGGGAAGCGTGGCTGGAAAGCTGCCCAGTGGAAAAGGACCTGGGGGTGCTGGTCAGCAGCCGGCTGAATATGAGCCAGCAGTGTGCCCAGGTGGCCAAGAAGACCAACGGCATCCTGGCCTGTATCAGAAATAGTGTGGCCAGCAGGAGCAGGGAAGTGATCATCCCCTTTTAATCAGCACTGGTGAGGCTGCACCTTGAATCCTGTGTTCAGTTTTGGGCCCCTCACTACAGGAAAGACATTGAGGTGCTGGAGCGTGTCCAGAGAAGGGCAACGAAGCTGGTGAAGGGTCTAGAGAGCAAGTCTTAGGAGGAGCGTCTGAGGGAACTGGGGTTGTTTAGCCTGGAGAAAAGGAGGCTGAAGGGAGACCTTATCGCTTTCTACAACTACCTGAAAGGAGGTTGTAGTGAGGTGGGTGTCAGTCTCTTCTCCCAAGTAGCAAGCGATAGGGCAAGAGGAAATGGCCTCAAGTTGCACCAGGGGAGGTTTAGATTGGATATTAGGAAAAATTTCTTCACCAAAAGGGTTGTCAAGCATTGGAACAGGCTGCCCAGGGAAGTGGTTGAGTCACCATCCCTGGAGGTATTTAAAAGACGTGTAGATGGTGTGCTGAGGGACATGTTTTAATGGTGGACTTGGCAGTGCTAGGTTAACGGTTGGACTTGATGATCTTAAAAGGTCTTTTCCAACCTAATTGATTCTGATTCTGTTTGAATTAATTGACTTCTTTCTTACGTGCTCAGTGTAAGCACTGCCTTGGGATGGAGCTGTGGCACAGACCCCTGTTTGGTGAACCTGCACACCTGGCAGTGCAGCTGATTTTTTAGGCTGACTGTGTATGTTTCATTTGGGGGGAGACATGTCAACAGTAGAAAGGTAAGAAATGCCTACCACAATTTCTTGTTTCTTTTGGTTCCAATCGTCTAATGGGTCCTCAGAGACAAGTGCAGACCAGGAACGTGTAGGTGATGGCTGACCAGCCAGAATTTCACATAAGTCAGTGTGAAGTCCTGAATCCAGCTGTTACTTTGATGGTGGGCTATGACCACGTTGTTTGTTCCACTTGTTTCCAGCTGGAAGACGTTTGTTGCAGCCTATTCGCATGTGAAGCGTGGTCTGTTCTGGTCTATATAGTACTGCTGTATCTTAAACATGACGCTATCCTCTCTGAAAACACTCAAGATACCTGTGGGCATTTGGGGAGGGAAGAGGGAGAAGCATTTGAAAACCATCATGTTGTGTCTACTCTAGAAAGATGATGGTCCTGAGGAATTTTTCAGCAGTGTTTCTTTCTTGTGGGGTCTCCTTAGTTAGCAACCAGAAGGAAATAAGTGGATTCCTTATGGTATTCTCAAAGCCAAGTGTTCTTTAATTTAGGACCTGTTCATGACAGGAATAACTTCACTAAGTTTGAATAAAAACTCAAACTAGTGTGCTTATAATCTAGGATTGGAGGTTAGATAGCCAAAGCTTATGCACCTGTTCATTCAAGATCTAAGCTTTTGTTGTGTGGAGGTATTCTAACAACTCTAAACAGTTGTGATAATTTGCTGTTTTCTTAATGAATTCAGTTTTCCAGAGTTCTGTATCTTGGCAGTTTCAGTTGTGGCCTAAAGGTGATGGTGCTGATGGCATGTTTTCCTTTGACAAGAAGGAGCTGTGAGGATCTTGCCTTTCTCCATGAGCACTTTCTCCCTGACTCTGGTTTGTTCTCAGGCCCTGTGTGGACCCCCCCCCCTTGCTGAAGGAGTGCCCTGGATGGCCCTTCAGACTTCTGGTCACAACTTCTTCAGAAAAAATCATGGGAAGGCTGGAGTGACAAGATACCTCCATACAGCCTGACTGCTCCCTCTGAGGTCTTGTCTTGACTGTACCTGACAGCACAGTAATGTAGGTGTAGTCTCCTTGAAACCTTCTGGAAAACCTCCCGTAGAGGAGACTCCACAACATCCATTGACAGCTTCTTCCAGTGTTTTCGTTTTCTACTAATGAACAAGTTTTCATAGCTGTGCCTCAGATCATTGTTGTAGACAATTAAAGGTTTTTTTTTCTCCCACTTTTCCCAGTGAACATGGAAGGAGCATTTACTGTCTCTTTTCAGAGGAGCTCCTTATGCATCAAAAGACCATTACAGAGTTGTCCCATAATCTCTTTCAGACTAAATAAGCTCAGCTCCCTTGACTTTTCAGTAAAGATCATATTTTCCAAATACCTGAGGACTTTGTGCTCTCTTAGACTTGTTCCACTGTCTAAATTTTTCTCACAGTGTGGGCCTGATGCTGGGTCCAGCCCTTCCTAGGAAAGCCTGTGCTCCGATCTCTTGCTTTCAGCATTCTTGATAATAGATCTCAGACAGTGATTTGCATGCTCACTGTGGTCCTCAAATGTTACTCCTCCCCTACATGGATTTGATTTGTCCTTCCTAAAAATAGCACTTCCTCTTATTGTAGAAATGTTCTGAAATAAGTTCTTCAAGATTGCCTTTGATTTTGACCGTGTCTCCAGAGTCCTTACAGCCCCTTCCAGGTGTGTGTCACTGACAAATTTTTGATAATTCAAGTTACTGATGGAACTACTTGGTGGAACCGAGGTCAAGACAAGTCCCTGCAGAAAGTCATCTGAAATGCCCTCCCAGGATGACTGTACTATGACAACGATAACTTCTCTTGAGGATGACTTTATTTAATCCCCTGTGAAGTCTCTTCAGAGTAATTATGTCTAGGATGTGTCTCAGGAGCTTGTTTGATGGAACATCACATGGGACAGTGACTGGAGCCCTACTGAAGCGGAGGGGCTTCTTTACCTGCTCAGCCAGGTGTCTGTCAGAAGATGATTAAATTAGCTTGATGTGCTATTTTGGCAAAACGATGGGTGGGGTTTTTTGGTTTGTTTTTATTAATTTTTTGTTTTTAACACTATCTTATTTTTGTGTGTTTACAAATTAACTGTTTGATCTTTTGTTACAGAATGATTTTAGGGTTTGAAGTTAGGTAGACTCTGCCTACCCTCAACTTATTTCCAGGAGCCATGCCCTAAGTCATCTAGGTACATTTTAGCTTACTGGGGTTGCCTTCCTAGCTCTTTTGCTGAAATTGGTTATGTTATATATCCGGTAAGTATTCAGTCAGAGGTACTTTTGGTGAAGGCTAATGCAAAAGAAGCACAAACGCTTTAGCCAAATTGTTGCATTTGTTTTCCTTCCTTATGTGGTGGTTGATCTCTGCTGTTCTTTGTTGTCTTTGTATTTTTAAAGTGTTTATAAATTTTTTTTGGTTTAATTTTATGTCTCTTGCTAACTGAAGTTTCTTTAACTCCTTGGCCTTTCTGATTTTACCCATGCACGCTTTTGCTGTTCCTATATAGTTGCCCTTAGTCACATAACTGTGTTTCCACTTTTTACTGTGATTCTTTTCTAATTTTCCAGTCATTAGAGAACTTTGTGAATAGACATAATGGCCTGTGTTTTGTGCCCTTCCTCTGAGTGGGAATTGCTTTGGTTTGCTTTCTCTACTGTTGTCACATCTTGGAATTGAAAACTCATTTCATGATCACTGTCACCAAGATTACATTCCCCTTCCAGTTCTCAGTCAATTCTTCTCTATTAGCCTAGATGAAATCTGTAATCGATGTTCCTGGCTATTTATAAAGCCAGAGATGTTCAGTGCTGGTTCTGACTGCTGCAGGCAAGAGGCAATGTCTCAGCAGCTCTCTACCCATGTCTGTGGTATGAAAAAGTGCTGTAAAAGTCAAACGCAGGCCTCCATTTCAAATGCAGAGTACTGCCTAAATTTCAAGGGAAATGGGTAAATGTATTTCTGTTAGCAAGTGTTTGCTTTCCAGATGATATCTCATATGTCTTTGGAAAGCTCAGGGTAGAAACTCATGTCATCAGCTAACTGGATTTTCCTTAAGTGTTTCTACTTTGGAAGCACAGGAAGGACAAGAATATGGATGGGTTTTAAAAAGATGTTACTCCTGCTCCAGCTTCTGGAGCACAGAGGAGAAAATGCACAGTAAATGCATGTATACACATACTTGTGTGTGTATTCAGAATCCCCAGGTTCTAGTTTCTCTTCCACAAGTCACTTAATGCAAGACCCTACTATGATCTTTTCAGTCTCTATTTGATCCCTATTTTATAACATTTTATCCCTACTTTATAAGTGACTACAATTCTTGCATTTATTTGAGAGAAGCTGCCATGCTTACTAATTTGGCAAGGATTTTGAAATCCCACAGGGAAGTATTATAACTTTGCAGGAATGGTGTTATTCACCTGAGCACTGATGAGGGGTGATTGTACTGTATGCTTTCACTTTGAGCACTTTTATCAATGTTGCTGATTTTTGGATGTGTTTTTCTGCACTCACAGTAGTTTAAGGAGGTTAGAAGACAAGGTTTAAACTTGTTTAAATGCTGAAATTTGTTTGAGGTTTAAACTTGAACTTCATTTTCTTAGTAGTGGGGCTTAGCTTTGGCAGTGCTGGGCTGTCAGAATTCTCTTCGAAGCTAAGGGTTGCTTTCAGTGCTTAATGCATCTTATAGTTAAAATATAAATTTTAGTTTCATAGCTGGGTTCAGAGGTCTAGCAGAAAGCAGTGGAGTCTAGCAATTCTAAGTTGCAATGGCACATTAGTGAGTGATGAAAATGATGTAATAAAATGTGTGTCAGCAAAAGATATCAAACTTTTTAAAAAACGCATTGAATCACTGCATACATTTTTATTTCAAATGAATTACTTCAGCAACAAGATGCCTCCCAAGATTTAATAGGTATGATAGACTGGATCCTTCATGGCCATCCTGATCTGCTGGGTGCATAATGTATTCAGTATCTCTTTTTAGATGTATGTATGTATAAACAGGAGGTTGGTTTGAATCTCAGTGTGTTTTTTTTGTAAATCATGCCCATTCCAGTTGGAGGAGATAGTATATGCTGGCAAGTTTGTCTGTTAAGTAGTAGTAAATTGTGTGTGCACTTAAGGGAAGTTGGGTGGGAGAGAGATAGCGCCAGAAGGCCAGAAAAGGAGATAATGAAAGTATTAGTTTGTAAATTAGACTACCTATGTTTTGTGATATCATAACAGGCTTTCTGGTAGACAAGGAAGGGGGTAGCGCAAGCAAGGGACCTCACCCTTCTTCCTGCCAGAGGCTTTGTACCCTCCAAAAGCAAGATTGGCTTTCTGAGGACTTTTTGGTTCATTCTTTAAAAAAATACTTCTATTTTATTTGTTTATTATAGATGCCCAGTCCCTCCTCTTACCTGGGTGAAAACTGTTATATGAAGATTGTACAAAGGGGCCAGGAGTCAGGATTGCAGAATATGGTTGTCCTGCGACTGAGATGCCATGGCTAAGTGGTAACACTATTAATTTACTCTTCTGTTTTCTGTTTCCTTCCTTCTGCCCCCCCTGCAACACTCCTGGCACTGCAGGTTTCTAAAGTCAATGGGATCACTCGAATGTCATCTCCGAGTGCAAATGCAGCCAGTGCCAAAAAGATGAGAGAAGTCAGACCTTCACCGTCCAAAACTGTGAAGTACACTGCAACAGTGACAAAGGGAACTGTCACATACACCAAAGCCAAGAAAGAACTGGTCAAGGAAACCAAACTAAATCACCACAAACCCAGTTCACCTGTCAACCACACAATCTCAGGGAAAATAGAAAGTAGCAATGCAAAAACCCGCAAACAGGTGCTATCCCTTGGAGCATCCAAGTCTAACAATACCGCTGTTAATGGTGTAAAAGTCAATGGCAAGTTGAACCAAAAGACATGCACTAAGGAGGTGGGGAGACAGTTGAGGGAGGGGCTGCGCAATTCGAAGAGGAGGCTGGAAGAAACGAATCACATAGACAAAATACAGTCGCCCACCAAGAGAATGAAAGGGGCCGTCAACTTGGCAGAAGCTGCCAGCAAAAAGGCAGCCGTAGAAAAGCCTTTGCTAAATGGACACCTTAAAAAGGAAGTGCCAGAGAAGAGTTTGGAAAGAAATAGGCCGAAAAGAGCCACTGCTGGAAAGAGTACGCCAGGGAAACAAGCACATGGCAAAACTGAAAATGCCTCCTGTGAAAATCGTTCTACCTCTCAAGCGGAGTCCTTGCACAAGCCACAAGACTCAATGGGAAAGCACGAAAAGGGCAGTAGTAAGTCTGGGTGGGGGATGCTGGGGGAGATTCCCATCCTTAGGCCCTCCACCAAGGAATTTCATGACCCACTGATATACATTGAGTCAGTCCGAGCTCAGGTAGAGAAGTATGGGATGTGCAGGGTGATTCCTCCTCCAGACTGGAGACCTGAGTGCAAGCTAAATGATGAAATGCGGTTTGTGACACAGATTCAGCACATACACAAGCTAGGCAGGCGCTGGGGACCCAACGTGCAGCGGCTGGCCTGTATCAAGAAGCACCTCAAATCTCAGGGCATTACCATGGACGAACTCCCACTCATAGGTAAGGGCTGTGGTTTCATTGGCCTTTTGCCGCTGCTTGTTAGTGTCCGTATACAACTTTATGCTCCGTTTGCCTTTGTGCTTAACTGAACCCCTGTTCAATTAACACTGCAGAGCTCTGGATCTCTCTTTTTATCCGTTGGTCAGGCACGATGCAGGTAGGTTGTCGGAGAGCTTTCCAGAGAGACTTTATGTCGACACTTCCCCCCTGCCAGCTCTTTAGTTCACCCAGGGAAAAAAAATGCTATGTGGGGTCTTGGTCTCCAGATTTCAGGATCTTCTCCTTTCCCTGTTGTTTATTTTTGTAGGTAGTACAACTACGGATATTGGTAGCCCTGGTTTATATGTTGCCTCAGAATATTTTTCAGACCTTTCCAAAGATGTTTTCCAAACAGGTTGCAATGCTGCCAAGCCTTAATACAAATATTTTTTTCCCCTTTCTTTAAAAGCATTTAACCAAGGGGGAAAGAAAATATCTCAGAACTGACTTATATTTGGGTACTCAGACACTTAAAATCACAAATTTGCAGTGACCTGCTGACATTTAACAACCATTAAGTGTCAAGAATAGGCAGTAAAATGTGGTTGATTGCAAAATGGAGGTTTCATTATTTCTCCCAGCAGGTGTCTGCCAGGGCTAATGCCTGAGTGAGAATCACTTATTTAACAGAATTCTTGGTTTATGGTCTGCTGTCAAATATGACACGTGACAAAAATGTGACAATAGTTTGTAAAAACATGACAACAGCAGCATACAAATGAACTATTGAATGAGTCACCTCCATCTCTACTGCCTTTGCAGCCATGACGTAGTAACAAACTTGTGGTTTTAATTTTTGTTAGCCCTTCCCTTTGTTTTTGAAGTGTTTTGAGTCAGAGCTCACAGGACCTGCATGTTGCAACTTGAGGCTAGAGTTTTGCCTTTGAGGCATTATCCGATCAGAGGCAGCTATCAACACTACTTGGATTAAAGGACACGCTTTTCTGTTTAAACTGTTCACAACACTTCCCCTCCCCCGTTTTCAAACTTTATTTTATATCACATGTGGTAAGTAAGTGAAAATGCATAAAAGCACACAAAGAGATTGCAGAGTTTATGGTGAACCGATGCAGGGCACAACAGAGAAATGACAGAATTTGAGGAGGAGAAATGAGGGTTAGCACTCTGTTGCAATAGCCGTGCAAAAACGTTCAAGGAAATCTGAAAATTAAAATCACTCAAGCAGCAATAAGTGAACATTTTGTATGCCTAATGTATGCAATGGTTGTATGCTAATAGAGAAGAATAATGAATTAAATTTACATTGGCGAGAGAGAGAAGAAAATGTGCAAGACAGCTCGATTAACGCTCCTGGAACAATGTTAACTTTTTAATGAAATACCTTAACTCGGCATTAAGATGGCATTACTGTTAATTATTTGTATTATTTAAGCACCTAAGAGCCTAATTAATAGGCAAGGATTCTAGTCTGCTGGGTGCCATATAACTGGAGCAAACAGTGGTCTCTTATAAAATTTGCATCTTAGGTATCCTTTCTGCAGTTAATTTCCTACCTATCTTGTGTTTAAAATTAAAAACAAAATGGAGAAAAGAAGCTGGAGATCATCAGTGTACAAAGATGAGAAATCTGTTGGTTCCACCAGGAAAGATAGAAAAATAATCTGTAGTGATAAATGCACACTTATTTAAGTAGACCTGCGTACATATCCCTCCTTTCAGGGCCAAATCACGTTTCCATTGAAGTAAATGGGAGTTTTGCCAATGACTTGTGTAGTGCCAGCATTTGGTATTAAAGGCATACCTGAAGATGTAAGTTTTTTTTGGTTTTGTTTTGTTTTGTTTTTTCAAATGAGCTTGCTTACTGGGCAATTTAAAAATATTCCTAATTTAGTGAAATTAAGACTATTTAAAAAAGACAAAAAAGTCAGATGCTATTTCTGCATAACATGTTCTAGGTCTCCTATTTAAGCCATTTTGCTGTAGGTGCTTATAAATGGGTTAAACTTTTTTTTTTCTTCCCCCCTTCAGTCTGTCAAGAAAAGTTTAAGCAACATGCTTAGGTCAATTCTGGAAAACATCAGCCTGAGATATAAATGCTTCCAAAAGTTATGACTGTGTGAAATGGAATTATAATTGAGACCATTTTGTAAACCTTAGCTGTCGCTGGCCCTATGGAGGATCTGCCAGATATGCAAGGCTCTGGTTGAATGATGTGCTACTCGAGCTCTAATATTGCAGAGTGATTATGAGCGATCATTCCATGATGCGGGAGAAAATCACATTTCTTAAATATCTCATAAACAGTGTTGAAACTAGGCCCTTAAGCTGGGTGTGCGCTATTTGTCCCACTGGAGAACATGTATAACATTAAACCTGGATCACACTTCTTTCGAAGTTAGGAGTATGTTACTCAACTTTATGTAGGTCACTGAATCTGTTGGGATGGAAAGCCATCTTGAATTATGCCTTCAGCTTATTTGTGAACAGTGGATATAAAACTCTAGACCGAAAAAGTAACAGCCTGTATTAGAGGCCAGCTTGAAAGTTATTTTATGGTGAAGATTAAAGAGGAAAGAAAAAGAAAACCTTTCAAACTTGTGGGGTTTTTTCCCATGGTGTTTACCTTTTCTCAGCTTCAAGACTTAACCATTTTGACACCATCCCCCCCCTACTAAACTGGATAAATCTGCTACCCCATGACCCTTGTCATATGCTCCTCAAGGCTTTACCCTTGGTTTTAGCTGCAGCCAAAATCCCTTTTCCTCTTTTCACACCTTTGCCCAGCACTGTGCGGGCAACATTAGTGAGCAGCCTCTGGTACTGCTCTGCCTCGGTCACAATCGTTGTCATCCCAAAATGTTGCACACAGGTTTACGCTGCTGAGTCTCCCTCCTCCCTGGCTTGGCACAAGTGGTAGAAATGGGGACAGTGGATGGAAGAAGGAAAATTGGGATCAGCTATGAAGTGTCTGAGATGCAGCACAGGGCGGTTTGAAGAAAGTAATACTGCTTGCACTAGGAATCCGCAAGATGATATCGCTGGCCCTTAAGATGCTGCAGCTTTGGTTTGCTGTAGCTAAACCAACAGTAAATATTTACCATAATGTTGCTTATTGCACTTCTCTGTTGTATAATAGCATTTTTAAGTGCTCTGAAATGGCTATGGCATAATGATTTTTTACTTTTCTCAAAGAAAAAGGGGAAGGAGAGACAATGTGGCAGCAGCGATGTTGACGCAAGTTTTGTATTAATTCTCTTTTTTCCTTCAGCAGTGCCCTGTTGAATTGTATGTGGTCTTTGGTCCGTTTCTTCACTCTTTCTATTGATGATTTATTTCTGTGCTTTGAGAGTATTTATGATGTTTCTTTTATTGTTCCTCATCTATTTGGCTGCTTTTTATGCTGCAGTTTGTATAATACTCCATTTTTATTTTTTGACTGGAGCGTGAAATGTGCTAGTCATCTCAAAACATACAAACCCATAATGGAATATAAAATATGGATGGCCTCAAACTGGAAAAATAATGTGTCTCGAACTTTTCTATGCAGTTGCAGGCACCAACGCCCCTGCTTCTTTTGGATTTTTTTTTTTAAGGATTTTTCTACCTGTAGTGAAATTAATGATCTTACTGTGCTCCTCTTAAATACTAACTGTACTGAAAGTGTTGTGCAGACATTAGATAATCAATGTTTGACCTCCAGAAGGGACAGGTACTTGTCTTTTTGATTGCCAGTACCCATCTTGCCAGTCGTTTTGCTTCTTCCTGGTATAAACCAGACACGGGACTGGTGGCAGGGGAGGGGAGGGTGGGAGTGTGGGGGCTTTTAAAGAGCTGGGCAGCTCTCATCTCACCGGCCGCTGGGTAACAACCAGGGGAACAACGTGTGTCAGGAGATAGCTGGGGGTGCTCTGAGAAGAGAAGGGAATGAAACTTGAGGAGGAGAGCAAGTTTAACCATAGGAAAGGCTATTGCAAATAGCAAAATATGATCTGCTGAATGGCTTAAGCTAGCAAAACAGTGGCATGTGCCTGTCTTTAGCAGGAGGCGTACGAGATAGGGACAATCCTGCTCCGGTGCCCAGGTGACTAAAGCTGTACGGGTGGCACGTCCCGTATGTGCCCAGCTTGGTAGCGTGCTTGATGCGAGCCACCCGCAACTTTTCCTAACCTGCTCCTGTGTTTCCCTTTCCCCATCTCTGCTGCTTGGCACACGTGGACCCCAGGAGGCTGCGAGCTCGACCTGGCCTGCTTTGTCCAGCTGATCAACGAGATGGGGGGGATGCAGCAAGTGACTGACCTCAAGAAATGGAACAAGCTGGCAGACATGCTGCGCATCCCCAAAACTGCACAGGACAGGCTGGCCAAGCTGCAAGAAGCCTACTGCCAGTACTTGCTCTCCTACGACTCCCTCTCCCCCGAGGAGCACAAGAAACTGGAGAAGGAGGTCTTGCTGGAAAAGGAAATCTTGGAGAAGAGGAAAGGACCTTTGGAGGGACATTCGGAGAATGCCTACAAGTTCCATTCCTTGCCCCGGTTTGAGCCCAAAAACGGACTCATCAACGGCGTGATTCACAAAAATGGCTTCCGCAACAAGTTAAAAGAGGTCGACGTCCCACTGAAGACAGGCAGGCGGCGGCTCTTCGCTCAGGAAAAGGAGACCACGAAGGAGGACGACGAGGAGGAGGAGGGAGTTCTTAGCGACTTACACAAGTGTATATACAAGGTAACAAGGCGGGCTCTGCCGATGTTGGTTTGCAGAACTGATGATGCTGTCGTCTGGGTGGCATCCAGGTGCAAACTCAGCCAGCTGAGGGTAGCTGATGGCCTGCAGTGCCACCAGTGGCTATCGCAGCCGGCCAGTCTGGTGTCTGTCCTGATCTGCCTGGCTCTCGTGGGGTGTCTGGAAAAGCTGGAAGGCGTTACTGTCATAACGAGATGCGCTGGGCTCTGCCCCCACTTCGTCTCCTTCTGAGAGGTTCCCCGAATAGCTCTGCCCAATTATCCCTGCAGACACAGTTTTTGTTTTCATTTTCTAGTGACATTTAAAGTAATGTTCTGCTCTCTCATTCCTGCTTCTTGCAAGTCTCTTGTTGAGTGAAGTAGTGCTCCACATCAAAACTAACATCACTAGAAATACTATTACATTTAGAAAGGGCAAATTGAAATGCAAACAACATTTTCATCTGCGATGCCAGATTTTACTCAGCACTAACAGTCACATGGACGCTTAGTCCTCCACATATCAAGTACATCCATTTATGAAGGAATGCTGACTCTTTCACTGTATTTTATTTGGCAGTCTCCTACTCTGGAGCAGGACTTGGCACTGCAGCTTGCAGTGCAATTTTGAGTTGTGTTGAATTGTGTAGCCATGCTCCGAGAGAAATATAGCATTGAGTGTCTGTGCCCGGTAAAGGAATACTCTGTTCTTCCCCTTCCAATCTCACTTCCATCACCAGGAAATGAAGCCAGATAGCCCAAAGTGGCTTATTGTTAAGCTGTTTAGGGACTGCATGAGCTCATGACTTGAGCTTTAAAAGCTTGCTTCAGGTTTCTTTTTGCAGCCTGTTACTATTTGTCAGCCCCAAAATTCTTTTACTGGGGGACTCCAGCCTCAATCCCACCTTTGAAAAGCGATCTCTTTGCCATGCTGCTGTTGGAGAGAAGCTTATCTAATGACAGCAGCATTTGTGAATAGTGAAGTGGCATTTCTGTGCTTAATATCCTGTGATTAATGATGTTAAATGAAAAATGTGATAAAAAGCTGTATGAACCACTTCAAACTTAGTGGGGAAATGCTTCCCATCTTCTTTTCCGGTGCAAGTCCCAAGTTAAAGTTTAGCAGGTACAAGGTAACTCAAAAAGCAAGATTGGGATTTGTGAGAAGTCCTGATCAGATTTAGAAAATAAAACAAGGCAAGTAAGCAAAGCGCAGCTAGTATAACCAGCCTGAGTCTGCTCAGCCCCACGCCTTTACCGCAAAAGGCTGAGAGCTCCCAAATTGCTGCTGCTGCCCAAAAAGCACCGGCAGTACCAACAGCATCAGACCCTGTACGAGTCCAACAATACCCGGTAGAAATACTTCTGTTCTGAACATAGAAGCTGTTAGAGACAAGCCTGGGGGCTGGTGCTCTCCACACCCACCAAAGCAGCTGCAGCACATGGAGCCGCTCGGGCAATGCCTGAGGTTGTCTGCCGTGGTGCAGGCAGCTTCCCGGACACTGGGGCTTGCCCGTTGGAATCCTGTCCCACGCTCATCTGCGGTGCGGAGACTGGGGACTGCTGTCACAGGCGATGGACCGGGGACAAAATCTGCGGTGGGTTTCTGGAGAGAATCCCTGCTGTGGAGTGCCCCGCGGGATGCCTGGTCAGTCTGAGTGCGGAGGCGCGTAGTTTCATTTTATAGCACTTGGGGGAAAGCCCTGTAGAAGGACTGATGCATGAGAACTGGTTATGTCACTTAGAGCAAGATGTAGAAATAGGAAATTATGCACCAGAGTAACCCACAAGACTTGTAAAATGACTATAGTTCATCACTAGACTTTTTAATAAGACTGAGGTGAGGTGATGCTGGCTTACAGATTTAAGTAAAGGGTACTTCATGGCATTTTATGAAACAAGCCTTTTAATCCTGCATTCTCTGTTTTTCTTGAATGATGGTATCCTTCTCTGTCTGTGGAGGGGAGGGTGTTCTTTACCTGTTAACATGTTTCTGAGAAAATCTGAAATTTGTTTAACAGAACATGTCCTCATGTTACAGTTTCCACAGATGATGGGATTGTAATGGTTCCTTTCTAAAGCATATTGCTAATTCTAATTAGAAATAAAAAACAGAGAAAACAAAAAAAACCACCCACCCCTTTGATAAATGCCCAGGTCAATAGATTGAGGGCTGCAGGAGAACATCATAATCGTATGGCTGTTGTCCAGTTTAGGCCATAAAGTCTGTGCTTCAGGCCACGAAGAGGCTGTACGTTTAGGATTTTGCACAGTAATTTCTGCAGTCAGCACGTGCTTGAGCTGGAACATGTTTTTAGAAAGAGACTTCTAGTTTTCCAGGAGCAGTTACCACCATATCGCATGTCAAGGTTGGAGTAAATCTCCTTTCTGTTCGGCTGACTTTCTGCCAGGGCTTCCAAATTATTTTCAGTGTTGCTCCTTTCCAGGCTGTAAGGCCTGCTGTGCTTTTAAGTGTGTGCTGCAAGCTGCCGTGCTTGCTTTCTTTACTCCTAAATGTATGGCTTTTCTACCTGACTAATAAATTGTTGTTTTTCTAAGTATGTGAAGTAAACTGTGGTCATCAAAGAAGGATCTGCTGCAAGATTTTCACTCTTTTCTTTACCCAATTTCAGCTCTGAAAATATTTAAAAAATCTGTACTGGAGCTGACTGAAAACAGCATTTGTTTCCATACAGAACAAACTGAAGGCTAATTAGCAGACCTGTTAGAGGGACATGCAGAAGAAATCACCAATGCCAAGTTTTACCAGCCTTCACATGAAACTGTCCCAGAAATCCCATGCTGAGCTCTCTTCAGCTGGGTACTCGGCGTTTTCAGACTCTGCTTAACAGGAGTCCCTCCTTCCCTCCTGTGACTATTGTGAAATCTCTGTTTGCTGCTCATATTTATGGTTGCTGTAATGTCTTTGACAGTCATAGCGTTGCATTGTCCTTCTCTGTGCCTTCTCTCCAGGATTGGTGGTGATGGTGATGCTCTGGGTTGGCTCTCATGGCCGATGCAGAGGCCGTGAAGAAGAATCAGGAGAGGAAATAGGAAATTTTGTTCTTTGAACCTTCTTCTGTCATATTGTTGCAGCAACAGAGACTCTGCTCAGTAGCTTGAAGCTCCCAGGACAGTTGTTGAACTGTTGAGATATTTTTGAGGGCGTTGAAAAGGGTACTTTACATCTTCAGCAATTCATTTTGTGTTCTGGTTAAAATGCTTCATTACAACAGTTCAAATTATTTTCTGAGTTGGCATTAGAAAATTTTACGAGATTCCTCAGATTAAAAAAACCAACCAAACAACAAAAACAGACAACAAAACCCCCTCAACCATTTAATTTGTGTTACAACTTTTAGGAGACCAAGAAGATAACAAATTCTTGATAGAGTAGGAAATGGGTATATGCAATTTTAAAGGGCTAAACTGTTCAGTTTTTCCACTTTCTTTTTTCTTGCTTGCTGCACATCTGACAAATGGAAAGACACAGTTAATCTTGGAAGATGAGTCCTTATTTTTCTGTGTAAGATGAGAGGAAGAGGCAAGTAACTGAAACGAGGAAGCTGCTGCGGACCGTGTGTTGGTTTGTGAGCAGTGAAGTCTATGCTGAAGTATGACGACTGTTGGTGCGGGCCCTGCATTTTACGAGAGGTTTTGTTGCAAAAGGCTGCCTTACAATAAATGATTCATGAGAGCATTAAAAGATGAAGGAAATTGCTTATTGTATCGCAGAGCATCCAACTCTGAAGTTTATGGGAATCAGAGGGCCCCAGGCCCTGGGCATTTCACAAACTTTTTTGTTACAGCTAATTATGCTGCATTCAATTAAAAAAGTGACAATGTTACAACTGTAGGAGCATGGCAAAGTGATAGACTTGGCCCCTGGGGGAAAAGCTGCTTGTATAGTTGTTTCTAGTTTACTCGTGGGCATAGTTCTTAAATAAATTAAATACAAGAAAAGACCGAGGTGGTTTGGCAGATCTGTTTCATAATTGAAAAACTAGAAAGGTAATAGTCTGAGTAATAAAACAATCATTTACATGGAGCTTTTAAGTCTGTGGTTGCTCAGATGGGCAACCAGTGGACACGATGGGAGTTAGAGGAAGGAGCGGTAGATCTGGCGAGGGGGCAAATATTTTCAACTTCGTGTTTGCAGAGTGATGCTAGTCTCTGCCTGCAGCGGTGCCCACAAACCAGTATGGCCACAGCGACCTACCAGCTTTTTCGTGGCTCACAGCTTCCCAGGATGTTTCTTCTGCCCTGGAGCGGAGAAGGTGATAGGGGTGTCCCTGTCTGGGCATACCAGTATGTCTGGGCTGAAAGAAGCAAGCGGGTTCTCATGCTCCTACCTTCAAAGCTTTCAGAGGATGCTTCCCAGAGCATCTGGTTTTATAGGTATGTGTGAAAGCAGGTATGCAGAAACTTAGGTATAGCTTAAGCAGAAAAACAAGTCAGATCCTCTTCTCGTACAGCTCCTGCAGCAGTGCCAAGAAAGAACGCACTCATTTGGCAATTTTACTGTGTTTTCCTTTTCTCAGCCTTGTAATAACAGGTCCTGGTTCCTTGCATTTGAACTGCTTTTATTGAATTGAGCATAACTAGTTTTTGTAAGCCGGTGATTACAGTAATCTTGGTAAACTCTACTTTTTGTGACCCCCTTCCATCACACACAACACTAGTTTGATGCTGAACGTTTCTGTGAATTTCCTAAGTCTTTTTCACCTGTTTCTCTGTATATAAAGAGTGTAGCCACATGGTCCTTTGATCACGTATTGGATTTGATTGTAAAATGCAGGTAGGGTTGCCTACTGGGTCCTTTACAACCTGTCATAGAAAGCTGGGGCACATCCATCTTCTGTATTTGTCAAACGCAGAGCATTGTGCTGGACAAAGCAGTGTACGTGGCCTTCTGGGAACACTCAGTTGGCTGTTTAGGTGGTTTGTTTGGTGATTCGATGTGATTAAATTTCTGTATCTTTCGAGTTTCCCTCAGATAAGAAATGAGCTTTAGACGCACACGTGTTCTGGAGACATTGTCCTCTTTCCCCCTATCGTGATCTGGGATTGAGCATGTAAGGAAAAGAGTGAGGCTGGGGGAATGGAGGCATGGTTTTTTATTTTCACTTCTAATTTTATTTTCTTTTTCCACAGGGTAGGTCTGTTTCTTTAACAACCTTCTACCGAACAGCAAGAAACATCATGAACATGTGCTTCACGAAGGAGCCTACAGTAGCTGAAGTAGAGGTAAGGCCAGTGCAAGGGGCGGTAAAAGTTTTTATTTCAGGGGACTGAGTATGGGGATTCAGTATAGTTGATGTTCAGGCATTACCAGAAGCAGTTTAAGGCTGTCTAGTGTGGGAGAAAAATAAATGGTTAGATAGACATGGTACTGATTCTTCCTTTTAAAATTTTTTGACATTTTTAATAAAGGTGTTGATGAACTGAGGGAGAGAAAGAAGTCTTAATCTGTCATGTGCTGAAGCACAGGAGCCAATAGGATCTACATTCTGTCTTCCCAATTAATTGTTACTTCTAAGTATTTATATTCTTATTTTTAAGCAGTGTTTTATGCTGAATTACATTGAGATCATGAAAGCCCTGTAAATTTCTGGAGTTTATATTTTAATGAGAGATACCTCGTTCAGCAAATTAAAAATGCATTAATGCTTTCTCTTACCACAGCAAGAATATTGGCGGATAGTGGAACAGAAAGATTGCCATGTAGCAGTGCATTGTGGAAAAGTAGATACCAACACCCACGGGAGTGGCTTTCCAGTGGGAAAATCTGAACCATTTTCAAGGTAAGATCACCAAATCCACCCGCTTTGTCGACTCGTGCTGGCTGGCTGTGTGCTGAGCGGAGGTGGGGGCGCGAGGCCGGCAGGCCAGCTTGGCACTGGGGATGTTGGCACTGGGAATGTGCACTGACATGCGTCTGTCTCTGTGTCACCCCCTCAAACAGGCATGGGTGGAACCTCACAGTCCTTCCTAATAATACAGGATCCATCCTGCGACATCTTGGTGCTGTGCCTGGTAAGCAAGTCTCATTTTTATGTTTCCAGCAGGTGTTACGTGTCCTCTAAATATGGTGGTGTAGTCATCAAAGTCTTCTCCCTCTTTCTGGCCCCTCTGTTCACCAGCTGACCAGCTAGACATGCAGTTGTATGTAGCAGGTGGTATTTAAAGGAATGAAGGCAGGTGTGCAGATAAAGAATTAATGAATAGTTGAGACCATATCCCTGGGAGGAACCAGTTGTACTTGCAGTATCCCTTTCTGTTGTTGCCAGTACATCGGTGTTCTTGCTTTGCATCAGGGTGATGAAGGACAGAGCTGTGCAACTTCCTTACTTGCAAGCCTAGTCTGTAGCGCTGGGCAGAGCAGCACAGAAGTGTTCTAAATGAATTGTCACAAGTGCTTGAGCTGCATATGTGCCATTGCAATTTACTGGTAGAAACATTAGCTGAAAGCATAATTCAGTCTCCTGTGCAGGTGTTGAGCCTGAACAAACCAGTTGGGAAACAGGATACCTGTTTACAAGTACACGTACACTTGATAACATGAAGCAACCTCCTCCGATCAATGGCATTGAGCTTGAGTTACGAGTATTTGTAGATTCTCTAAAGAATAAAAATTTTTTACAGCTATTAGAAAACAAATATGTTTAAGGGCACTGTAATTGACTGGTAGATATTTTGTTAGTGGAAAATGCTGAATTTGTTAAATTATTCTCTGTGAATTCTCTGATAGGAATACTTACAACTTAAGGGTCAGCTTGTATGTAGAACAAGATTTTCAACTAAAATGCCCTCTCAAACTGTCTTTTAATTAGAAACTGCAGTTACTCAAAACTCATTTTCAATCTCTGTTTTAGGAGTGACAATTCCTTGGCTAAATATCGGCATGGTCTTTTCTACCTCATGCTGGTCTCGAGACCAAAATCACCTTCCATACATTGACTACTTACACACTGGTGCTGATTGCATTTGGTAGGTATTCCTGTGTTTTGTTTTCTTTGCATTCACTGCAGTGGCTGCATCTGTAGGCTGGTGTTAACAGCAGCTTGTCTAGTACCTTTTGCATGAATGAATCTCACCTAGAAGGTCCAGTGTTTGTGATTACAGTTTTAATAGGAAAATGTAGTATAAACTTAAGTAATGAAACACCCTTTCCTGGAAGAAAAGTTTCACTTTATCTTCCACGCTCTATTCAGAGATATTTAGCAATAAACTGTTTCTGCTTGACATAGGGTTTAATGTATGGAAAGTTTTCATGACATGGAAGCCAAATGACAGGTAGTCAAGGTAGGCTTTCCTTAGGCTGAGAGAGAGACACTTGTCAAGCTAGCTCCATATTGCCACTTGTAAAGTGATTGAATCCATGCTCTGACTAAATAGGCACTGCTTGCTTATTTTATACAAAATATTTTGAACTCTGTATCTACCAGGTCCGTAGTATTTTCTTATACAATTTCTTTTCATTATCATATGATAATAATTTTTAATATGATTACACACATCATTCTAGTGTCTCAATGTGGACATCACCACTTAGTTGCTAGCTACATTTCATATGCACACATCATGCAAATAGACTTAACACTCCACTTATAAATGGTTTTGAACATGGTGAATCCTTCCTAAATTCAGTGCATACGTACTGCTACAGATGATGATGAGTTAGACTGCAGTGGAATTACAGCAGCTGATGGAAGGATTAGAGGAAGCAGGTGTTGCTGGCATGTCAAGTGCCTATCTGCCAGGTTCCTGTGATATTGATGTTATTACCCAAGAGGATCATCAGTGAGAACAATGAAGGATAAGCAATGTAACTGTGTTTCTTGAGCAGAGAAAATGCAATAGATGGAGAAGTTATTTGAATGGTGCCTCCTGCAGAGGTGAGAAGCTGGGTCCCTTTCAGCAGCTCCAGCAGTTCCTCTCTTGAACTCTGATCTGTGGGAGCCTTTGGCTCTTTGTTCGGTGTGACAGGAGAAGGCCTGCAGGGCCCCCTTTGCATCCAGAAGTCCCCGTGGTGGCAGTGTCAACTGCTCTTCATTCATGTGCAAAGTATGTACTTTGGTCATTACCTGTAACTCCCATGTTTCTCAGCTACTGATCATGTCAGGGTGCTGACCCAGCTGTCACTGGGAAAGCACATGGCCCAGAAGAAAGGATTTGAAATCTTGGAGGAAACCATTAAAGCAGGAGGAACTCTCTCTAAATACTTTAAGTTGGAGAAATGTTCTGTATGTGATCATACCGAAGGGTAAACGTAAATGCTGGATTATGCTGCAGACCTGGGAGTTTGTCACTTTGTCATGGGCATTTCATGGCTCCTCTCCCTCATCTGTGAATCAGGAATCTGTAGTCTTTTATAATAATATACTATCAGGACAAATTGCTGAGCAAGCTACATTGTCCTCAACCTTAGGTGAGTCTGTTTCTCTCTATGGCATTCATCTAGTCTTAAATGACAGTAAATTCCAAACAGAAGGCATTCAGGAATCCTCTAATTAAGTTCTGAGGCTACCCTTCATACTGTATGTGTCAAAATGTGTGCCTTTTGGGATTGAACAGGCTTGAATGCAGCCTGCCAAAGTTTTAGGAAGGGCTACTATTTCTGTTTTTCCAAGCTGAGAAGAATAAAAGCAGAGAAGCCATTTGCTTTTCCTTGATTGGCTGGCTTACACACATAAGTACATAGCTTCAGATGTATTTGTGATGATAGCCTTGATGAAACATGGATAGCAAGCAGGAATAACTCAAGAAGGAAGAAGCGAAACTCCTTTGTCTGTAAAAGCTATTCTTTGGCAAGGCTGCCAGGCTGCAGTGTCAGGCTAGTATTCATTATTAACTCATTACAACTTTTAATATTGCAATAAAGTACCCAACTTTATTGGGGAAAAGATGAACTTAATAACTCTAGGTCTGGCATAATATCTGGAGTAGCCCTAACAGCATTGCTTTCAGTGGCACTTCAGTGATAACAAAGCAGGCCACTGGGCACCAAAGCTCTCCTCCATCTCGCAAAGTCCGCCCAGCATCCAGAAATCTCTTCTAAGGACAGATCCCTGGGGTACTAAAATCAGTGGTGCTTCATTTACCTGCAGATTGCTCAGGTCACTCTCTAATCTCTCAGGTTTTACCTCATGAAGAGTAAACAGGCAAGAACTCAATTTTCATGCAGGGCAGAGGTCAGTGACCTAACCTTTTTATTCTGGAGGACTCCTTGGTGCCCATTAAAAGAGAGAAGAAAATTTTGTTCTGCCCAAGACACTCAGAAATCTATGCTGGCTGCTCACTTCCCATTTTTATAGGTACATCAAGAATTGCAAATGAGTGAAATTGCAGCATGCGCCACAGTTGCAAAGGATTTCCATTTCCATCAGTCCAGCAAGTAGTCGGATAGTCCCATGCACTTCTGTGCTGCCCTTCCTCTTCACGCATCCTTCCCGTGCTTTTTCCTGGGCCCGTTTTGTGAGGGACTGCATGCTTGAATCTCTTGGCTGTTCCAGCTATATTTTCTGACTCTAAAAGGAAAGAGTGGGCTCTGCCGCGTTCTGGGTGTGAATTTAAAATATTTTCATCACTGCTTAAAATCTGTTATTATAGTGTAACTAGAGTAATATGCTACACACATGGAGCTGTTCTGAAGCTGTCACTGTTAGCAACACAGGTACTGCCAAGTATTTGATACACGGCATGCATTTAAAATTGCTGTTGGGACTTGATACTTATCAAGATGAAGTTCTCCCACTTCACCTCTCTATAACCCTAAGATTTCTTCCTAAGGTCCTGATCGTTGTCAATATATAAGGAGTCAGTCTATGTACACCTGGGCAACCAGCTCATTAGAGCCCTTATTGTGGCTACAATTAGCTGTATGAGTAGATATTGTCATCTCTTCTGGCTCTCGGCTTGAAGATCAACAAAGACAAATCAAAGTCATCATCACTACAGTGAACAGTAACGAGATGTTCAAATCATAGGAAGTACAGCCTCCTACAGACTCATCAAGCAGGAGAACTCTGTATGACGCATACGGAGTTAATATTAGTGCACATTATAAGCAGATACCCTGACAAGGTCTGTAAGGCCAGCAGAACGCTTTATGAAATTGGTGGAGGGACTGGATGGATGACAGAAAACGGCACCTTTCCCCCAAAATATTTCCAAATTCATTCTCTGCTCTTGTTGTCAAGTTTGGAAAAATGGCTCTGTGTGTGTGTCTGGTGTGGGGGCAAATGGGCTCCAGGTTGAGGTCTCATTGCTTAAAGTGAATTGGTGAGTCATGATAAATCTGGAGATGCTTTTTACTTGCCTGAGCATAACAAATCCAAATAAAGTAATGTCACAGATAAAGTATAGCATGGCAGCAACTCAAGGCAGGTTTGGGAATCTGGGATTTGCACTGTTTCCCACCAAGCTGCACTGCTCAGTTTGCTGTTGTCAGGTACCAACTACCAGATCTTGGGAACAGGTATCTTCTGGGTGGACGTAAACCACTACGCTTTTGGCAGGGTGCAAGCAAGAGTAGCAACTAATTGTCACCATATCACCTGCCTGCATCCAGCAAAATAGCAGTTTTCTGCATGTGTGAAGCTAGGACCTGAGACTCCTACGTTATTTCTTGTCACTTCTGCGTAGGGAGCACTGCTGGCAGTGAGCACAGGGAGGACAGCTGCTTCCTTGGCTTCTAAAAGAGAGGAGGATGTGCAACTCGACATATACCCAGCAGAGTTTTAAACCTCTCTTGCTGCTTTGGCTGCTCTTAGTCAGGTCTTTCTTCTGTTGCAAGGGAGAGGAGGGATGTGGGATTTGTTTAGTAAGCAAGGCAAGAAGGTCTTAGGCTACTTCGTGTACTAACAGTAAAGGTGATTTGTGGTTTCTTGATTGTTACAAAGAGAAGATATTACTAAATAGAAAGATCCTTTGGTTGATGCACAGGTAATGAATACAACCACTTATGATAAAGATAACATTGGTGCTCACGAGATGCAAACTTCTGCCCATAATTACCCGTTTTGGTGCCATTAAAATGAACATCATTCTATTGCTGATTTCTCACCACTGATTCTACAGAGCACTGAGTTTCACATTTCTGTTTTGGGGATTTTGTGTCCTTTGGCATCTAGTGAACACCATCAGACTAAGTGTAAATAAACAGCTTTCAATGAATTGTCAGTGTTTTACTAAAAAGAACCGTGTGGGAAAGCCTGTGTTTAATTTCTTTCTTTTAATCAATGTCCTGGTCTGAATTGCCTGTTACTGTGTAGCTGTGTACCATTATTTACTCCACAGTAAATCCTTCTCTTTTCCTCTGACAAAACAACAGGTATTGCATTCCTGCTGCGGAGGAGAACAAACTTGATGATGTGGTACATACCCTGCTGCAAGCCAATGGCACTCCAGGGCTGGAAATGCTTGAAAGTAATGTAATGGTAGGTTAACACTGGGAGAGGTATTCCCATTTGAGAACCCCAGGGTAATCAGAAGGCTGGTTGTTTGGGGATTTATTTTGGTTTTGTCTTGCACTACAATGATGCAGAGGCTGTTGTTAAGATCTGGCTGCTTTCTACTTGCAGTGTTTACCCACATGGCATTTTTCTAACAAGGCTCACATGTTGAGATAAAAATAAAGGTGACGGTGCAATAAATGTCCACTTTTAATACTGTCCATAATGTATTTAACCTCACAAAGGGAGTGTTTTTTAATCAATTAATCTGCCATGATTGACGTTTTATGATGCCAGCATAGATATGAGAAGCCTAATACTTCAAAGGATTTCAGAGTAATTTTGGCTCCCTTGTTTATTTTGTGGATAATGATTTCCATGTAGTACATTTAAGTATAAATTTGGGAGTCCACAACAAAAAAAAACCTTCCCTTGGCTATCCACGTTAACTTCCCTTAACAGAAGTGCTGTAACAAGGTGGATTCACTGCCAAGTCTGAAAAGATCTAGGTGGAAAACTGAAGGGCCTGCGATACTTTCTGTAGTAGTAGATGGGATTGTTTTGAGGCTTTGTGTTTGAGATTGTTTGGCAAGCGGAAGTTTAAACTGTTGGTTTGAAAAGAGCCACTTCTGTAATTCTCACTCTGGACACTAAGTCTCAGCATGTGGAGAAGGGAAGAGAGAAAGCAAACAGAGCTGAGCTGTTAGCAGAGCACAGCTTTTCTCTACAAGTAGCATGTGGCAGTATCCAGCAAGGAAGGGGATCTAACTGTAAAAGAAAGTTCTGAATTTTTTCTTTTTTTGTTTTGTTTTGTTTTGCTTTTTTGTCTTTCCAGATCTCCCCAGAAATCTTGTGTAAGGAGGGGATCAGGGTGCACCGTACTGTACAGAAGAGTGGGCAGTTTGTTGTCTGTTTTCCTGGATCCTTTGTGTCTAAAGTGTGTTGTGGCTATAGTGTTTCTGAAACAGTGCACTTTGCTACCACCCAGTGGACAAGTATGGGTTTTAAAACAGCCAAGGTAAGTTGAGAAAAGGCATTAAAATGGATTCACGGCCCTGCCATCTAAAACGACAGCAAACCAGACATTCCAGGATTGGTAGCATTGTGAGACTAGTACAACTACATCTGTTTTTGTGGACTATTAAATAAAAAAAGGAAAAAGTTCTGCAAGGCATAAGACGATCCAGTTTTTTCAGAAAGGCAATTGGTTAATAATTGACAGCTAGAAACTTCTGTATATTTGAAAAATTCAGAAGATTGTTATGCCTGCAGACCAGTTTGCAAGGAAGCTTTTCAAAAATCCCTTCAGAGCTAATGACAATATCTTGTATTATGCTTATTGATTTTTTTTTTTAAGTGATGTTTTCTAGAACCATTAGAATCTCAGGTGCAAATATCTGAATAACTGTGCTTGTTAGCTCCTATGATAGGCAGAGTCAGTTAATACTCACAACTGTATTGCTTGTCTTTCTCTGCCCCGTCATTCAGGAAAAGCTGTTGATCAGGGCAATTTCAATTTTAATCGACTTGAAAATCCCTAGGTTCGCTGACCAGCCCATCCGATACTAAGATGTAAATAAAAAAACTTCCCATTCCCTTTTCACACAACTAACCAAGGCAGATTGCCTGCAGAAACAAACAGGTGAATTGTCCAGTCATCATGATTTTGGCTACATTTCTGTGTTCTTGGACAAAGAATGTATGTCATGTTCCCAATTGCCTCAAATACACTATGGGTTACAGATGCTATTTTGGTAGTGTTTTATAGCTAAGCCACTAGTAAATTATCATTTACAGCTTCAGACCAAGTGGTTAGTAAGCAATTAAATGTAATACATCCACAGTTAGGTTTTGGTTCTTTAGGGTTAATGGAATTCTTCCAGCCTGGTTATACTAACTGTATATTAACTTAGTTTTAAATAAAAGGTTATTTTATTACAGATTTATTTTGGGGAAAGGTGGGAATTGTATATGTGTGTAGTTAAGGAATGAGAATCCTGAGCTAACCTTTTCTGTCTGAAGGTACACAATTATATTGACTCCATATGCTGTATTTATTGCTCTACTGAACACTTGTTTGATATTGTGAAAATGCCACTCCTGTAAGAGACAGAAATCACTATGCAGCAATTAAAAAGCTCTTCTTGGTGCCTCAAATTCTGAAGAACAGTTTCTTTTGATTAATTTTTAAGAGCTTTGCACTGGGTAAATATAAGCTGACTGAAAATCCAGCAGATTCCAATCTATGATAACCTACCTTGGAAATTGAAGTCATAACTCTCACAAAATTTGCAAGAACCGCAGATATGTGTTTATATCAAAATAACTCTAGAAACACCTACTGCATTGTTCTTTTCCTTGTCTCTCCCCCCCCCCCCCCCCCCCCCTTTCTTTCTTCAAACTATCCTATGTTCTTAACTCCCTTAAATTTTGGAAATTCTTCCTTGGTTCCTTCACTTTGACAAGGCACTTTTGCCATTTTCAAAGGCTGGCCGGGATTGTGCTTTTCAGAGGTTGTGACACGTTCTGTGTAACGAGCAAGATTCCCCTTTTGGACTGTTAATGAACTCTGACAAACAACTGTACTTTCCTGTCTGTCCATTCTCGACAGCAATATTGACAGTTTTCAGCTGTTTGATACATTAACTTTGTTTTCATTCTGTGATACTGTGACCTGATTTTTTTATAGTGATTCTCTTTATATTACTAAATGATGTTGTTTCATTTCTGTATTGAATGACTGCTCAATCTCCTTTAATATACGGAAAAATGAAATTCTGCATCTGAAATTGCATTGATTTCAGTTTATAAGGAGTTGGAATAAAAGAGCTTGTATAAAACCTGTGTAAAGGGACAGACAGGTTTCACCTAAACCATACAGGTTGCTGGCTTTTAAAAACACCCTAAGAGCTCCTGAAATTTTAAACTAAGGATGAGAAGAAAGTTTACAGGTGTGGTGGAAGAATTTGTGTTTGGAGTGGCAAAGGGGTAACTCCGTATCCTCAAATAAGGTGTTGGGCAAAGTCAGTAAAACTCATTTAGGAAGCAGGAAAACAGAATATTGGGACTAAATGAATGAACTCCGGTCTAGAGGTTTGGAAATAAGAAGGAATGTCTGGTTTTAAAGGGCTTTGGTGGTATAGGGCCTACCAGAAACTTGGTGGAAAGAAGAGACTCGGCCGGTACTGTAATACAAGAGGAAGAAGTACATAGGAAAGATGGAGTTAGTCATCCAGTTGGAGCAGCACTGCTGCACACAGAAGAGAGCTTATGGCCAAATAAGCCAAGTTTAACTCTGTCACCAGTGACAGACTCCCCGTGCACTGATCTTCCTGTCCTAAATAGGAAAAACATGGTATTAGCCCTGTGCTCCTGACTGTCCAGCCAAGATGTTGGCAGGGGCCGTATATGTATCCCCCCCAAGTTTTAGTTTGGGTGAGGAACGTGCCTTTAAAAGGCCACATAATTACACTCCTTGGTTGCTATCACAGAGCTGTCTTAGCCTGAGCAGACTGGGTTGCTTTCAGATGAAACCAAATGGGAAGAGGCACGCTAGAAGTGCACCTGATGTCCTCCAAACACCGGTGCCACAGTGGCCACAGGACCAGGCTAGACTGCTCTGAAGTAAAGCTGTTGGCTTTACACACACGTTTTGTGGATGTTTGGGTCCTCGGCATCAACTGTACCGCTCCACACGTCCGCCCCTCCTGCTTCGCCATACTGGATGCTGTGTAGGCATAGCCTGTGTCGTACTAAAGGAGGTGAGAGAAGCTGCGAGGACAGGACACACGATGATGATAGGAAACGGTGGCATCCTCCCCCTAATGAGGATAGTGGTTGTGTTGGTGTGCGATGTCAGAACCAAAATTACTTCAGGGAGCAGCTAGTCAGGAAATCCACACAAGGAGAAGAAACTGTAATGGTGGAGCCCAGTTTAAAACATCATTATGAAAGAGCTGCACTGTGATGGTGAGCAGAGATTATGAACCTTGAAAGAGCAGTAAAAAGCAAAATAGCCACTACTGTGGTGTTTCATTTCAAAAGACAGCCTCGCATAAAAACAAGGAAGCTTGTTAAATGGAGAATGCAGAGAGAAGGGTTAAGTGTTTGCGTGCAGCACAGAAATTGTTTAAAGATGCTGTGTTAGAGGCTCACAACACATGCACATTGCTTAGCAAAAAAATTTCAAAAGGCATACCCCCACTAAACTTGGCATGGCTAAACACCAGGAGAAAGGAGTCTGTTTGAAATGAGACCAAAAAATCCCTTTTGTGTCCAAAAGATGAAAATGCAAATAAAACAACCACTCGAGCAAGATGCATGTAAATACACACAAACGCGGACCAAAAAGAGATTTCAAAGAGCAACTTCCTAACGGCCAAAAGAAAAAATAAGTGTGGAAAAGAATGAGACCAGGGCAATCAACATGGCTTTTGCAGTGAGGTTGTGGCCCCCAGGCCTTGAAACTTTTGGAAGGATGTATGGACAAAAGAGATCCAGTTGACAGTCTGTGAGCATTTCTGGAAGACTCTTGGCGAGGTTCCTCAGAAAAGGCTCTTAAAGAAATTAACCTGCCACGGGTTGAGAGGGAAAGTTCATGCACTGAAAAAGAACTGATTTAAAGAGAAACAGAGGATGCAAACACATGGTCAGTTTTTATCATGGAGGGAGGTCTCTTCCTGCGCTCCTCAGGAATCTGTGCTAAGACCAGTACAGTTCAACATATCCATAAATAACCTAGAAGGGGAAGTGAATAGCAAAACTAATCCTTTGTAACGAGGATATTAATGGTAACGATGGCAAAAATTAAAGCTATAAGGTGTTACAGAAAGATTTCACGATACTGAGTGGTCTGAGTGAAAAAATGGGTTGATAAATTTTAAATGACTCAGGAGTAAAAAAGAATCCTAATTTGACAGACACAGTGATGGGCTCTGAATGAGCTCTTGCTCCTGAGAAAAGAGGTCTTTGGATTCCTATGGAGCTGGCAGCCAAGTGCTCCAGAGAGGTTTCAAAAAAAATCTTGAATGTTAGGAATTGTAAGGAGAGAATAGAGAACAAAGCAGAAATATCACTATGGCACTGTGTAGGCTCTTGCTATGGCCATGGCTTAAATACTTGAACAATTCTGAATCCCTAATTGCAAAAGTAATATAGGGGAACTAGAAAAAGCACAGTGGAGACTGATGATTAAAGGTATGAATTAGCCTCTGTATTAAATAGAAGAGGACTACTCAGCCTGGAAAATTGATGACCAAGAGACATATATGATAATAAGACCAGACCAGAAGTGGCAGGGCGATGATAATTACAATATGAATGTTCACTGTCTCTCATAACATTGAAAAATGTGTCATTAAAAGGAATGATTAGGCAGCATGTCAAAAGCAAACAGAAGTCTGTTTTAAAATACTTATCTGTGTTATTTCAGTACTGTATGGAAGAGAAAAATGTACGTGGATTCAGAAATGCAGATAAATGCACAGATCCAGTGAATTGTGCTAAATACAGCACAGACCGGTTTGGGGCTCAGGGCATCCCTGAGCTGCCAGCCAGCAGGAACGTACCTCGCTTTTTTTTTCTCCAGCACTGTGGCCTGTTATCCTGGCTGCCTGTGTTGCCTGTGTGGGCTTTTGGTCTGGCTTGGAGTGGCTGTTCTTAGGCAGCCTCAGACAATATGCTAAGCAAATCTAACATGTAACCAGACTTGTCGTATCACTCCTAAAAGTGCAGCTGTTCCGACCCCAGGCAGGCTCTAGCAGAACCTTCTGAAGAACGCTTTTCTTACCTATGACCCTCTTTTGAATGCTTTTTGGTCAGCAAAGGTTACTAATCCATTTTATGATACGTGTTAGTTATCACTTCAATGCATGCAATCTGTGCAATTAAAAATGATGAATTTTATGATGGATTGGTTCTGATAAAAGAAATACCAAGAGCATGTAATGAGGGTTACAAAACAGGTGAAAAAAATTTAAGGTTAAACATAAATCTTAATTTTTGTTTGTGATGAGTAGGTATTCGGTGGGCTTAACCCCTAACTGAAATAGCACCTTCACATTACGCTCCAGTGTTAGCATCAGCTGAAACTTTTCAGACGTTATATAAAACAAAACATACCTCTTCAGACACTGGGGAAAACTCTAGACTTTTCCCAACTGCAGAGTAAATCAAGAAATTTGCCTACATAAGAGTTAGCAAAAGGCTTAAAGCTACCAAAATCACTCAGTTTGTATTGACAGGAATGAAAGATGCAGTTTTAAAAGCTTACACGTAGGGGAACTGGTGACAGGCAAAACTGAGCAGAACTGAAACCCTCTCTTTTTGCCTTTTGTCTCTTTTCCCTGACATCTGCCTGCTTTGCTAGTTGTGGTCTTTAATTCTTAACTACTTGCTGTATTTTTAGTGCCGTAAAAGATGCAAAATCATAGCAGTCCTGGGTTTCAAGCAGGTCAGACCACTAGATCTTACTGGATGGCTGAGAGTGCAAACAGTGTATTACTGAGCTTAAGGGATTGGGTTACTCCTCTTGGCCTCCACAGGAGAAGAATTCTTAGGGAGGGAATTTTGAGGTGTTTGTTGGTTCCTCCACTTAAGAGAACTGCATGCTAACCTATGCCTGGGCATCCTTCTTTTCATTTTTCTCATTTTCTTCACATCTCTCCTATTCTTGTTTTTTCCACTGATGTTCAATTTTCTTTTTTTGAAAAAAGGGTACACCTGAACTGTGGTGATGCTGGAATACTTGCATTTGGTTTCACTCTCTTTGTATATGCAGACTTTCCTCTGCGTTAAATTTCACAGTAAAGCATATTAGAAGATAGCATATAGATTGATTTCTTAGCATAAATGCCATCATGCATTGCAGATACTTTTTTGCTCTCTATTGGTGACTTTGAAAGAAAATAAAATGTTAGATATAACAGGCACTACTTTCTCTAAGAAAGTAGTTTACTGTGCCTGGTAGCATGTGTTTGGTTTAGGTTTTTGAGTTCTGTTCTGTGGCATTGGTTCACCTAAAGTACATGCAGAAAATCTTTATTGGTCCTTTCCACAGGAAGACCCAATACAGCAAAGCACTTGGGCATCTGGCTTTCCGCTGAAAGGACTGATATGTAATACAAGTTTATTTCATTATGAAGTTAGGTGCTGGATGTAAGTTAGGAACATAAATACTTTGTTTAATTTGGACTATAGAAAGCTCTTACTTTTTATTGTTTTAAAAGGCTACTTTTTGCTACATTGGATTCATTCTAGATAACTTTTTATTTTCAAATTTGCTCAAGAACTAATTTGGCAATTTCTGTCCCAGGAAATGAAGAGACGACGTATAGCCAAACCATTTTCAATGGAAAAGTTGCTTTATCAGATTGCAACAGCAGAAGCAAAAAAGGAAAATGGACCGACTCTGAGTACGATATCATCACTTCTTGGAGAGCTCAGGTAACGAATTGGGGGCCTGTCGTACCCATTTTGTTTTCATTGACAGTCTCCAGAGGTGGATGACGTAAGTAACCCTTTCAGACACATGTCTTTCACCTACTTAACCAAGCAAAAGCCCAGCAAACATACTTGAAGACAGCCGCACGTGGAAGAAGCAATTTCCTTGGCTGTATCTGATGGGAGAGTGCCCGTGGTTAGGATGCCTTACTCTTAAGAATTCCCTACTTTGGGCACTATCAAAGAATTAAAAATACAGTTTGCCTTGGGTTTTTATTTTGTTGATTCTTGGTGCCGAGAGTCAAGATTTCCTGATGCATTATGTGAACTCCATGGTGCCAAGTGGTTAAATACGTTTCTTCAGCTTTTCAGCCTCTTGGCATCAGTAGCCACTGTCAATCCATGTCTGTAATGGGTTTTGCACCAGGAACCCTTGTCTTCAGCATCAAGATTGTTACACTACAGTTGTAGGAGGTACTTTGTATGCAGAAAGTTGTCTTGATTTAAACCACTGAATAAGTGAGCAGCTTATGCATGGGTGCTAATGCATCTTGCATTAGAACTTGGAATGTTTTAAAGAAAAAAAACCTTCACACTCCTTTTTCTTCCCAGTATTAAGGAAACATGTTTAGGGTTTCTCTTAAGATAGGTAAAAAAAGAAAATACAATGTTGCCTGGCTTCCTGTGTAATGATCTTCTCTTTTGTTCCCTACCATGTAGTTGCTACCTATCTTTCAAGTTTGTGACAACTGGTACTCGAGATGTCAAGAAAGTTTTGATGAATGGAATCTACAAACTGTATTTAACTAACTAGCATGTTCATTTGGAAAATTTCCAGTGACATATTGAAGGGGAAAACAGCCCATGTGTTGTTTTAGTGTTCAGAAAGAAATACAAAGAGGTGTGCTGACTGCTTTACCTGCAGCTGGTTCCCCTGTGGGAATAATCACTTCCAAGTGCCTTTTTTTTTTCTTTTTTTTTTTTTTCCTTGAAGAGGAAAAGTCTGCAAGTGCGAAAGGTGAAACAGAAATGTTGGTGCTTGCTGTTAGACCATCACATCGACCTCTATCAGAGTGGTTCTCAAACTTGTTCTCATGTTTAGGTTGGAATTCTCTGGCGGATATTGGTCCTTCCTGTGGCTGCTTATGTAAAACAAAACCCCAAACAACAAAAGCTGAAAAAAAACAACCAAAGTGGAACACTGTACCATATTTTTTTTTCCTTTGTTTTGTTTTGCTTGTTTGTTCTGTGTCTTTTGCTGCCTCCCCTCCTGATCTGCCTTGGTTGCTCAGTTTTCCCATGCCATTTGCTTAGCTTGGCTCTCCACCCATCTTCAGCTGTGTCTGGTGGTGAGCTTTTTTATTCTCCCTTTCCATCTGCTCAGCTTACTCCACACTTGCTGTCTTCCACTCGGCTCCAACCCGACCTGCTCTCCTAATGCTGTATAGTTCAGCATAGGAAGTATTGTCCACCTTGCGGACGCCGTGGGTGAAGGGCGGCTGGAGGGCTTAGTCTTTATTCTTAATTGACATCTCCTTCTTTTTCCCCTGGGTGTACAGCAAGATCTTCGTCCTTTGGCACAATCACTTGCCCTGCTCCCCCTTTCCTGCCTGAAGCACCTCATGGCAGCAGGTCCTTGGTTCATCTCTGCCTCCTGATGAAGGTGGCTTATGTTACTGCTGACAGCAACGGCTCCTCCTCCTCAAGGTGGCTTTTGGCAACTTCAGGAATGACAGTCATGTTAGCCACATCTCCCGACTCTCCACATGGCCCCGAGCAACCATCGACCTCCAGGAAGTACTCGGCAGTCCCCAGTTCTCTGAGGAGCAGTTTGAGAACCACTGGCTTGATACAGTGGTCGCTGTTAAAATCCGGAGATAGCTTTTGCAATTAGGCAGCGTTTCTGTGGTGCTGGCTGTCTCTCGCCATGCGTAGGGAATGGCACCAACCTCCAACAACACTCAGGGCTTTGCTGTGTGGAGCTAAGGTTTCAGTGATGATCGTGGTAAAAGGGTGATTATACGTGGCTTTGTGGTGGTATGAGGCGATGCCAATGTCTAATTGCGTAAAACATTCACAGGGACACGGAGCTGAGGCAGCGGCGGCAGCTTTACGAGGCAGGTCTCCATTCTTCAGCGCGCTATGGCAGCCACGACAGCAACAGCACGGGGATGGATGGAAAGAAAAAGCCTCGAAAGTGGTTGCAGTTAGAAACGTCAGAGAGGAGATGTCAGATTTGTCAGCACCTGTGCTACCTTTCCATGGTGAGTAAAATCACTTGGCACCACTGGGGTACTGTGCCCCTGTTCTAAGGTACTCTAATGGGCTATAAGTGCTTGAGAGACAGCACATGACTATGGAGTCATCTCATGCACTCCACACAAGACGTGGAGATGTTGATTTGGTTTGTGTCAGAACATTTATCACCTTGGGCAGTGGTGACAGAAGACAACGGCTAGTGTCAGCTGGCTTCCCTCCCCCTGTAAGGAAGGGATGCCCTAGTCACTCAGCTGCTCTCGGACACCCATGAGCATGTCTGCATTGCACTAGGAGGGGTAAGAACGATACCTGTAGGTTGCCGGTAGTAGTAAATCATGGCGTAACAGTTCTCGGGATGAGCTAGCAACTCAAATACATGCCCCGAGTCTCAGGCATGCAGCTACAGCCTGTGCTGCGACAATTTCCCTGCAAGCTAAATTGCAGGGTAGATGTATCCTATCTATCAAGCTAAGATGCTGTTTGCCAACCTGCCTGCTCAAAAATAGAAGTCACGCCCATAAACTTTTTCTCTTTTTAGAAGTAATTGCCTGCTGGCTTTTGAAGGTGTGCTAACCACTGTGGTGACACTTTCAAGTTTTTAGCTATATGCAGAACATCTAGAAATACAGCAATTTCATTAAAATTACCAAAAGCCTCTCCCACAACCTTATGTACCACTTAATTCCAAGATCAGATATTTAAATAAACATAATACAGTGCATGTGAGTGCATATTCAGTCCTTTTTCTGGCATCTTTTGGGGTTTTTTTGGTTATAAATGTTAGGTTTTTGATGGAAATACAACGTAACTGTTAAATGATCAGATGTAGCTGTTTCCTTCCCTAAGACAGAATATGTTCAGTTTATATTGTGTTTTAGACCCCTGTTTAAGCAGCACTAGTTTGAAGTAACTTTAAAATGAGTTTATTTTAAAAAACAACCAACCAAACCCTCTTAATTCTGGTCCGTTTGCTCTGGAGTAAGCGTAATTGAGGGAGGGATTTTTCCTTGTCACTCTTAACAGCAGTAAGGGACAAAAACTCAACTTGGTTGTCAAATTCCAAGCCGATGGTGTAGGCTTGGCAGGTAGCCAGCTGAGCAAATGTGACCTCTGCTGAATGAGACAGTAGCTGAGGAATCCTGTGGCTAAGCTTTTGATTTTATCTTTATTCAAGACAGCATTTGAAGTAATGGGAAATGGTTGCTTTCAGGAAATCTTTCGGCTACATATTAGATACCAATAAAAGCTTCATGCATACATCGTTATTCAAATTTGGCATTCATTACTATTGGTGTTTTTTTGAAATAAATTATATGTATTTGCCAACATTAGGACTCAAAAAGGGATATGTACTTTCTTCTTACACATTCTGAATAATTTCACAATGTGTAATGCTTCTTGTTTATGCTCCTTCTACTAACTTGTACTAAAATACAGGTTTAATAATTCAGACAATAATTCAATACTGTGTGTATAACATGGCTACAGTTTGGAGCTTACTGCATTTCTTCCCCCCGCCCCCCTGCATTTTTATATAGGTTGTACAGGAGAACGAAAATGTTGTCTTCTGCTTGGAGTGTGCCCTGCGGCATGTGGAAAAACAGAAGTCTTGTCGGGGACTGAAAATGATGTACCGTTATGATGAGGTCTGTACAATAGAGCTTTGTGATGCTGGTGAGCTTTGATACTGAAAACGTGGGAGCAGACTTAACTCTGCCTTTGTCTTACCAAGACCTCAGGAGACTGTGCTTGATTTTTTTGGTGTGGGAAGAAGGTGCTTTATTATGATCTAAGTAAAAGAAATAGAAGGAAACGTGATTACAAAGATGAAACCTTAAGCGTAAACTGCATGAATATGTGTTACAGCACATAGAAGCCATTTAATGCTTTGGGATGCTGTAGAACATGAGGCAATGCTTTGACTGGTTAACTTATGGTAACTTGTGTACTGTAGGATAACTTCTCTCTTGCTGATAACTGAAAGTTCACACTGAGTTACTCCAATCCAGCCTGAACGTTCTTTAAGGCAAACTCGTAGAGTACTTTTAGATGAGAGGTCTGGTAATGGCTTCAAGCAGATGTGACGATGAATAATCACAGAACTCAAGCTGGTGGTTTAAGACTGTGCCTGGGTTCTGGGCTAATGCTGCACTGCAGAACAGTCAGGAAACGTCTCTCCACCTGTCTGGTTAGCTCTGTTTCTCCACTGAGTGTGAGGGGATGGGTGGGGAATAGAGAGTGGGGGAGCTTTTTACTGTTAGCCTGAACTGTGGATAGTGAAGCAGTGGGAGAAAGTATAAAATCAGTTCTTGGAGATCAGTGCTGGTACAAGTAGCTTTTTGAGACGGGCTTCTCAGCAGTTTCTGATGTATGTGCATAGAGGCATGGCAGAGAAACCCAAAAGGTCAAAGTAAGTCTGAGGAAGATCATGCCCTTGCAGCTTCGTTAATTGATTGTAGACTCTGTTCTGATATCAGGTACTGTAGATATAAACAAGTGCAACCTACAAAGCCCAGACAATGGTGAAACTGCCTTTGTAATGCGATAAACACCAAAACGTTTCAGGAAGTTATTCAGAAATTTTAATGTATTTCTCTTATTCCTGAGATTATTCAGTCCCTTACATCCCGTGTTAATTCTATTGAGGTTTTGAAAGCCACTCTTTCCAGCAGAATCACATACAATAATTATTTTTGCTAGGTTTTGTAATTACAAAGTAGATATTTTAGGCTGCACTGGGAAAGGCAAGAAAACCTCTCCTTCGATACTGGATGATGGTGATTATTTTTTTCGAAAGTAAAAAACTGTCACAAAGTTTCTACATTTCTGAAAGATACTAACTGCATGCCTGGTTACTATTACAGATTTTGGGGGGGCAGGCTATGAATGGGCAGAGAGATAACCTGCATGTCAAGTGCCATTTGTTAAATCTATTTAACTGTTAGGCAGACTTAATTGAGAAGCTATTTCAACTTTGCACAAAAATAACTTCCCAACATTCTCACTAGGACGGGACAGCCAGTTCAGAAAAATCTCCCCCTCAATACCGCAAACTTCATCAAATCCCTGAATGCAATGGAATTAGGAGTAGCGTTGTAGCTAAGACACTTTGATGTGCAGTTCAAAGACTCCTCTGTCTCTTGCCAATCCTGGTGCCATGGACCTGTAGCCCTTTTTCTGCATGGCAGCAGGTTTTAAATTGTATCTGAAGAACGTTTCTGACCCTAGTGAAGTAGTAACCTTGCAGCCCAGCTTCTTTAATCTTGTTTGGTGGCCAGAGCTCAGACGTTTCTAAGTTCTGCTGATTACTGTCTTTAAGTTTGGAGGGGGAAAGCTTCAGCAAGGGCAGTATTTGGACTACTACACAGTACTTTTTACAAAACTCCTGGTTCTAAGTAAGTAGTATATGAGCCAAGCTTCTGCACAGTTTGCAAATATATAGATTTTTTTCCCCCCAGTTAAATGCTTTCAGTCAAAAAAGCCAGCACTACATCTCTGTTCATCAGAAGTGACTGGAGAAAGAAAGAGCAGATGCTAATTTGTGTTTTGTTTTTCCCACTTCCTGAACAGGAACAAATAATCAGTCTAGTCAATCAAATCTGCGGAAAAGTATCTGGTAAAAATGGCAGCATTGAGAACTGTATCAGCAAGCCTACACCAAAAAGAGGACCTCGTAAGAGAGCAACAGTTGACGTGCCATCATCTAGGCTTTCATCCTCCAGTTCATCCAAAAGTGCTTCAAGTTAATCCTGAAGATGCCAACACTCTCATTTTGTCAATTTATATATATTTTTTGTAATTATTATACCATAGTTTGGAGTACTTGCTGTAGAATACAAGCTGTCTTTGCACTAGCTCTAAAGAAGATTTTCTTCTGGTTTTAGAGAACTAATTTTGTTTTAGCATTAAACTGTTGAATTTTTTTTTGTACTTAGAATAGATAGATACAGCAGTCTGATTTTTTTAAACTGCCGTATGTTCACTGTTTTAAAACCGGCAAGGGGCTGATAAAATATTAATTTGTATTGTCCCTATGGCTGAAAAAAATAAAAAGCCTTTTTGGTAACTGTGAAAAAAGGCTTTTAACCCATTTTTTGAATAGGTTAAAGTTTGATGTGTTTTATAATTTGTTCTCCAGTCATGTGAGCAGATTTTTCTAGAGAGAAAAGGGATAGGAGACAAAAACTTGAAAGAAATTGCTTTACTTTGGCTGTCTTTTATTCTGTCACGGCAAGATGAGTTTTGTAATTTTTTAAATTGGAGAATACACACTTTCTTTGGGAGGTTATGGCAGCTGAAGATGGACTTTGTTTCCTAACTGTAGGCAAAAGTAGGAGATTTGGAGTATGTTCTCTTTTACCAGCACATCACTATGCATCTGTTTTGAGGGGGAAAAATAAAAAATTAAAAAAAAAAAAAAAAAAAGGAGGAAAAAAGACTGCCTGCCTTGAGGAGTCATGTGAGGGAAAACTGTGCCTGATTTCATTAGGAAATCCATTCTGTTATTTTTTGGTGCTGTTGGCTACTTTATCAAAAACCCTTCAATAGCATCCTTTAAAAAAAAAAAAAAAAAGAAAAAAGTGATTGAAGCCATAAGTGCTTCTTTTGTCATAGACGTGCAATCTTTCTAACATTCCATTTCCATTCCACTGCTGTTTTTCACACCTTTACACAGTCAAGCATTAATTTTTGTTTTGAATTTGTTTCATTATATGATCACATTTAGAGCCACTAGCAGGTCTGCATATTTCTTTTGAATGTGAAAATGCATTTGCTTTCATCTTGTCTATTTTTTCTCTTCATGTTGTAACAAAAAAAAAAAATCACACCTTTTGTACATATGCCTGTAAATTTTTTTAAATACTTGAGCCTTTTCTTGGGGTGGGGGGAGGGATGGTGAAGAGACAAGATGAAGAAAAGCCTTACGTTTCACTTTCTTCATCGGTTGGATTGGATGCTTACAGGGTTTTTCTTGTAACATTTATAAGTGCTGCTTACATCACTGAACAACAACAAAAAATAATAATGGAGTAGCTGTTGCCCTTTTCTGGTTGTGTGTACAGTATGTGTGGAATAAAAAAGGGAAAATGTTTTCACAAACTGTTTTGTTTCGTAATTGAATTCAACAATACCGTAGCTACCCATATTGCACTGAGCTTGCCAGTGGTGACTGTCAGGAAAGTCCTATAATACAATTTGTTGGTTGTTGTTGCAGAAGACTGAACTGTTTTGGAATATTTAACAATAACATAAACAGAGTCAAGTGTTTTCAAATGTGGTTGTCTGGTTTTTATGGCCTTGCTGTGTACTTTTCCCTCTTGACAGTAAACTTCTGACTATGGCTTACAGTTTGACATTTAATTTATTAGCGCTGCTCTGCTCTCTTTCCTTGTAAGGAAAGACTTCATGTTGTTTATTGCCAGTTTTTTGTTTACTTTCCAGGTTTGTACTACGAGGTTTAATAAAAAAACAAAACTTTTTTGGACATTTTGTCTCTCTTCTGGAAAGTGAGTAAAGTAAAAATTTCTTTCAACAGATGCCTCATTAAATAGTAAATATCTAATTGTAGGTAGTGAGCTTCTAGCTTTCATTTCCTAGAGAGGGGTCAGGAAACACATTATCAGGTAACAGGAGATAGAGTGAATCCTTAAGGAAACTGGCCACTTCCCAGATGGCGAGCAGCAGGAGATGCCTCATTGCCAACCATTAGTTTTGTCAGGGCAGGTCTTTGGAAGGGATCTACATCACAGCTCATCCTTTTACTTACGCTGTTTCTGATTACATTCCTTCCCTCCGTGCATGAAGAGCAGGAGCCAGGAGCCTTCTCAAAGGAGAGCAGATCCCTGCAAATAGAGTGTGAGACTTGACAAAAAACAGGTGTTAGACATGTTCAGACCTCAAGTTTAGAGAAGAATAATGGCAGGAAGATGATGACAGCTATAGGTCCTAAGGCTTACAAAATGTACATGCTTAATTTATAATTAATTCACTTAGGTTTATTTCCCTTAAACTGCTGGCTTGCATCAGTGTAGTCAAACAGATGTTACCATGCAAAAAGTAAATTACACTGGTGCTCAATATAAATAACCATTTTGTTTTCTAATTGCTGAATTAGTCTCCTCTGTTCACTGTCATGGATAAAATATTTGGGTAATCAAGTAAAAGACATGGTTGGGATAGAAATACTTTATTTTATCTCGAAAGAGGAGTCAGCTTGTACAATGCTAAGATACCTGCTCCACGAGGAGTGTAACATTTCAATATGCATCTCTCCTCCTTTTCAGTTTCTTTTTTTTTTCCTTAACACCTATGATAACTAAGTTGGTCCTGAATAAGAAGTGTGAGAGAGTAGACACTGCTGCATTAGTAGACAAAGGCAGTAGGCAGACAGTAGGTAGTAAAGAGTAGAAAATAAAATAACTTTTCATTGTGATTTGGATCCTAAATATTCAGTTGCAGCAGCTGAAAACATGCAAGGAACAATCTGGGTTCATTATTACACATCAAGTCTTAAGTATTTCCAATCAGCCATTTAAAGGTTAGTGGTCAAAGTAACTTGTTATCTTTCCCCTTTAATTCTCTTATACATAGTATATACAACAGTTTTACTGCTCCCCTGAGCCCCAAGACTACTGTTAAAGTGTGTGTGCTTTAGGCATTTTTTTTTTTTAAAAACCAACCTCCACATGACTGGCAATTTTGTAAAAAGGCAGTATTACTAAGTAAAAAGATCTGGCTGTTATGCTTGGCTAGCAAATTGTTACACAGGCAAGCTCTTCATTCACTTGTTCATTCATTCAGAAGTCATTCTTAAAGGATATGGTTTTAAGATTCAAATAGTTAGAGAGTCACTTTCATCACTAACATCTGAAGCACCCTTTCTTTCAGTTACAGCAGCAAGAGCAGTGTCCACTTGAACTTCCTCTTCATCAGACTGAATAACTGGAGACTCTCCTTCACTTGCGTCTTGGCTGGCAGAATCGGTACAGGTTGATGACAGTGAAGACAGTTTCTGTCGCAGTTCAGACTGGCTCGGAACCTGAAGACTTATCTCATTCACGTAGGTGTTGGAATCGGGCCCTTATAGTTGGGAAAAGAACAACAACAAAAATCAAGCTGTGGCAAGTGAATTGAGAAGTCAGTATATTAACTGAGCTCAACGACGGTTAATAAGTTGCACTCATGCTGGTTTGCTTCTTTTGCAAAGCACCATTAAAAAACCCTCCCAAAACACAAAGCTGCCTTTTGGCTTTTCAGAAGTTGATCTCAAATACAAGCCACAGGCTGGTTTTAATCTGTTTCTGATGGTGTGTATGTCTCTTGCTCATTCTAGTACTGCTAATGCTCGAGATAAATAAGGTAAGATTGCAGTTTGCCCGTTAGCCAAGACCACTTAACGCTCATAACTGGCTTTCACAAAGTCCATTCAGACTTCAGCATGTGCTGAGAATTGTCACCAATAGGAAAATCCTCCAGACAAACTCTGTCCAACAGAACACCACAAATAAACCTGGGTGAAATAAAAACAAACAAACTGATCAACCCCAAAAAACCTAGGAGACAGGGAATAATAGTAATCTCCAGTTTTGACTAAAAATGAAGATACAGAAGCAAAACAAATTCTTGCCCACAGCATGAAAGCATTCCTCTGGTAAAGCTGTATCATAGCTCGAGTGCACAGGAATGGGGTTTTAAGACTATGCTTCCTCCATAGCCTGTGCAAAAAGACTTCTAAGCAAGTTCAGTGTAATGGAGTTTGAGAGTTCAGATTTCAAATATCTTAGATCCTCTTCTCTGGACGCTTCCTGGCAGTAAATAAGAAGGAAAAAGAAGGACACATCTGAACAATCTTTCTATGATGTGATCTGCCAAACAAAGCCCCTTTTTCCTTCCCTACTATACCTAACAAGGGTTTCTCCATAGTCAGGGCACCCAACTTCCGCACTGAGTAACCTTACTGAGAAAATACTCTTAAATATCCTGTGGGATTTTATATAAAAAGGTTTCAAGAGGGTCAGATGGAAACAAGCTGATCACTACACCTGACCTCTGCTAATGCTGTTTGCAGAGCCATTCACACTACATTGCCCTGTGACTGGTCCCCACATGCTTACCAAGTATCTGAGTTAAATTTTAACAAGAAAACAGTCTCAACAGCATCTAGAGGCAACAGAAGCTTGTTGTACTAGACACTGTTGCTCAGGCACATTTCTTGCCCTAACTAGCTGCAGTCTTAAACTCTGGACCTAAACTTGGATAGCAAGTAGCCCTGTGACATTGTTTTAGTTTCTCTTGGACCCCAGAACTCCAGGGGGAAACATGCCCTCAGCAGGTCTCCAGTTTCAACACAAGTTGATAAACATCTGGTACAACATTCACAACTGAGAGCTGACGAGCCTGCCTGGACTGAAAACCCCCTGCCACTCCAACTGACCCTGTCAGTCCAGGATGTCTAGCACGACTACTGAGTTGCTTCCTCGGGTAGTACATGAATTTATATTGAACACAAGTGATACTAGGAAGATGTTTCTAAAGACACCTGTCTTTATGTTGTGCACACCAGCATCCATTAGATTAATTTGCACAACACACAGAGGAAGAGTTTTCTGGAGTGGCAGAGGTGAGTAAATTTTTCCATTCAACTTACCAACTATCATGAAATGTTGCAAAACCAATGCCCATAAGCTGGCAACGTTTATAGCAAGAGAAATTTGAAAACATTTTAATGTCTTGAGCTGATTTTCATTTTTACCAGTTACTAAAATAACTTACCTGCATTCTGTGGTGTTCAGTAAAACTGTGAAACAAATCTTGCCCTGACCAACCCAGTTCTCCACTGACAGCAAAATGAAGAGTTACCTTTAAGCCATCTCATTTTTCTGAGAATGCAGACTATTGCATATTTGGCTTGATACTAGGGTGCCAGGTCCTTAAAGCAAGCACAGAAATCCCTTCTAATTCAGAGGGAAATGAATCCTCTGGAATCACAACAGCGAGATTCACAAGACTGTTACACTGCAGTAGTAGTAGTAATTGTAGAGGAGTAAGTCTTCCTGCAAGCCTATGCAACCTCTGCATTCAGGTTACAGTGCTAGAAAATTACAGCACTGGCACATTAAATTACAGTGTATGTGCATCTATATAATAAATATATATACACTATCTATATATACACTGTATTACTTACATTACAGCACAAAATAAATTATATAGTTTTTTCCAAAGGCTAATCAGTTTTACATCTATTCAGGAAAAAACAACCGCACCTAGTAGTTTCTACACTTCCTTAGATAATCCAGTTACCTTTGTTGTTAAAACACGAAGTTTCTTGGTCCAACATCTGCCAAAGACCCAGCAAGGGGAAAACAGTCCTAGACTCTGTAACTACTTGCATGCTCAAACAATGATCAACTTTACTAATGCATGAATTCGATGCCTATCCAAAACCAGCCATCTGAATTTAGTTTTTGCAATAAAACACGAAAACCTTTAGTATTCAAGTGTGCCTTGACTACTTAGTGTAAGCTTTTCATGTTCACAGCAGGTAATAACCACCTTTACATAGGGAGGAAGAAAATTGCCCCAGGATATTATTAACATTTTTCTTTACATATCCCAAGATATAGGATAGGATTTAAAGTACACTGTTTCTTCACTGCAGGTACTTTTATAAAAATATTTCAACCTGCATTTTCAAAAGAAGTCTAAGTACATTTAAAGGAGTTTCATCATCTCCCTCAAGAAAACTTACTTTGGCTCCTTTGCAAAAAAGCATTTTAGTACTAAAATTAGTTTTTAATTAAGAAAGCACACTTCCCTGGTGGATAAAGTATCCAGTATTACTAATTCCCTGCTTTAAGCAGATCCCTCATCATGCTGCAACTTGCCAAAATGTGAATCTGGTTTTGTTCATCAGAACACACAAACAAAATTTTGGATTAATTTAATCTAATTAACATTACTAGCAGTAAGAAGGCTACATGAAAGACCTGCAGTATCAAAATCACTCTTTAGAAGCTTCCAGAACATCATCATGTTTCATATATATGGACTACTATGTTGAACCATGTCTCTGAATATCTCTCACTGAAGACCTTACACTATATACAACTGGTCCAAATTTACTTCAAAATGCCAAAATTCTGGAGAAATTCTAAGAAAGCAGCCTTAAAATAAAAACCTATCGCAAACTTTCTGTTGATGTTTGTTAAAATGTCCCCTATTAACTTTATACAGAGAAAAATGCACCTTAAAAGCAGTCTGTAACACATTACCTATCCATATAGTGATAAGCACAACATGAAGCTGTAGTAACTAGATGAAAGACAGTCCAGAAATATCAAGTAGTTTTGCAGCAAGCTCTCTTGTACTGCAACTAAATGTTAATGTTTTGAAAACCACTAATGAAAAATACTCAATATATGTAAAGTGTAATGTTTTATGAGATAACATCATCCATTACAAATTAGAGCAATTCCAGGGATTTATCACTTTGTCTCTAAGCACGCTGTCATTACTAGTATCATACCCAGCATGGGAGAAAGCATATTATTGTCTTCGCCTCCTGAGTTTAAAAAGACATCAAGTGCTTCTTGGTCAGACATGTCCATTAGGTCCATCTGTTCCAGCATGTCCACATTCACCTCCATGGAAGACATACTTCCAATTGGTTCTGTAGTAAAAACAGTGCAATGAGCAAAGTGACAATCAGCTACATGATGTTATTACCTATAAAGCCTACAATAGCTGCTATAATTGTATGCATTAGTAATAATTAAATTAGATATGGAAGGAGCACACCCACAGGACCTGCTCAGCAGCAATCTCAGCCCAAATCCAAGAGTACTCTGTGCAATCTTTGTTGTGAAACTGATGTCCATTACTGTTTTGTAAACCAAAACATTTTTAGCAACAGTATTTATAGCGATAGCATTGTCAGAAATATGCTAGGATGGGCCTTAGGGGCAAAGATTGAAACTTTTAATTTTGTAACACTGCTTTCCAATTCTCTCAACTAGAAGTCTTTTTAGAGAAAAACAAACACATTTAAACACACAATCACTAAATGTCAATATGCAAAGGGACATGAAAATTCAGAAATAATGATTAAGGTTAATAGAGAGCAGCCATTCTTCCTCATTCAATCAATCAGTCTAATAAATGACAGCAGCATGTAAAACCTAGGCTGATACCCAATATCTTCTCTCAGCATCGGGATTTAACATTAATAATTACTCAAGAAAATTACTTATGACTGTCAATATGTCAATGACAATTTGCAAGGGAATTAAATACTTGGATGAGCATCTTCTTCCTTGAACAGTAAAACATACAAACACAGAACAAGTAAGTTCAGGGGTACTCAGATTTAAGTCCAGTTGCTGCATGTATAACATCAAATATTACAATGAACAGTTTAATGGTTTATCTAAATTTAACAATTATACTATTAAAAGCCTTCATATGTGAACTGAGATGAAATCCTACCATTTAATTGGTTTTTTTTCCAAATATACTATAGCTCTGTAGTTTTACATGTATGCAGGATCAAATCTTTCATTAAGTTTCTTTCATATACATGGGTTGTGCATTATACTGCAACCCTGAAGTTCAGAAAGTGAGGTACTCTAACCCTCTAACAGAGCCGTACATCCAGGACTAGCCAGTGACAATGCCCACTTTTAGTCTAAGTGGACTATATATATATGTATATATATATATACACACACAGAAAGCAGGAGACTCAAACTCAATTCCTTCCTAGACCAGGGGAACTTAGACTTACATATCCTACTTCACCGAAGCCTGTCCTAGCAACCAATCTAGAGCATCTTGCAGATGAATGTTTATAGCACTCATGCAGAGAAATGGCAATCTTGGATTGTATTCCCTGCTCCAACATTACGAAGGAGAGCAGAACTGGTCTTGGAGCTGGGACAGAATCTCTACATTTTTTCCTGCCACATGAGCAATGTAATCTCCCGCTTGCTTGCTTTCTGGTCCTACAATCCCTGCATTTTCGTCCAACAGATGGATACCTCCCACCCAGAAGTGTCTGCAGTCTATGGCATTCTTGTGCTTTAACCAGTCAAGAGATGCCAGACTTGAGTCATCTTGTAACAAGGAGAGAGCTTAATCTGATCTCCTATGTCCTAATCACATACTCTGTATGTTACATAGACAGTGGAAATAGCTACCACCTGGGAACTGTTTTGAAATACAACACTGAGCTTTCATCTGCTCTTTTTAAATTTTTCTGAGGCACCTCCTGCCAGGTAAGAATCCCAGGCTTTGAAACTCCAGTGGACAGAAGCGGCCACCTCCATCCGTATCTGTATAGATATGGATGCACTCTTCAGCTGCAGAGAAAAGTGCTGTTTCAGATGTACTTCAGTGCTTTGCATTTCCTCATACAATGAGCAGAGAGTCTGACTGATTTTCTAAGGTGTCTAGTTCCCCTGGAACCTAAAGTTTGGGATAATTTAGAGGAAGAATTTAGACACTGCAATGCTTCCTCTGTAAGCATTAAAACCGCTGCTGACACTGACCCCTCAACAATGTTCTCCAAGTTGTGAGTTTGTGGATTACACAGAAGGTATTTTAAAACTTGCCTCGCCTCTCTGCTATCTGCAAGTATCCTGTAGAAAGGTATTGCTCCATGTCCTGCTGGAAGGCTTCTTCAAAGAACTTCTGACGTTCCTTTAGCTTCATCTGCTGGGTGTGCTCCATATCCAAAACCTTCTGTGCATGTTCAGCATCTAGCTCAGCTGAGCATAAAACAAACAAACAAATAAAATATTGCATGTATATCCCCTGACTCTCAGAATTTAAAAGCTAGTGAACCAGTTCAATACTGACAGACTGTTACGACAGACTGTTAACACAGGCTGTTATAAAAGAAGGCTTCTTTGCTTTGCAACTATATTTTAAAAATGAGAGAATACTATATTAGGCAGCATAACCTTCAAATTAAAGTGATGTCATAACTATTTATCTTGAGGCAAGATGCAGATTTCTTCAACTGTGTAAACGGCAACACCTCAATGCACGGTCCATCAATAACCAGCATCTCATAATTCGGCCAAAAAAGCTATCAGATAATGATGCTTCTGCTATCATATGTACTAATACACACAAAAGTAATACTTTTAATTTGAATGTTGCAGCACATTTCCACCACAATACAAGTGGATAGATATATATGTATGTATGCTTATATGTAAATACACATACATACATATGTGTGTGCATGCACATGCGTGTGAGATTCTGGTTTTGTCAGCTTCCAGACAGACTAGAAAAATCCTTTGAAGAATATCCTACATGTAGTGCAGGTATGTATCCACAGAAACTGTGAAGGCAGCCTGAGTCAACAGGAGGTAGGTAAACAGTACTGTTTTCAATGACAACACCACACAGTCATTAATATCAATATACAGGGTCTTTTCTATATACAGCAGCAAAGAATGTGCTAGAAGACGGTGATGATACTGACACCAAAAAAAGCAGAGCCAACTGCCATGAGTTATTGATACAAGACCAAGCAGAAAGGACCAGCTTGTATATCTTGCACAGACATACAGTGACAACCAAAATTTGCTTATAGGTGTCTGTGCTGGGTCTCTAGCAGTTCCTCTTTCCTCCTACAGTGAAAGAAGTATTAGACTGAATATCATTAGAAGAACTCCTTCCCTCCCGTTCTGCTCTACACGAGTCACTGACTGGCCGGAGGATGTACAAAGAAACGAATCATGCTGTTTAGTGAAGAATAACATTTTCTAGAATAAAAAGATGTGGTAGCTATTGAAGTACTAACTCTAGCCAGACCACAATTAGAACATGCTTTAGAAAAAAAATGCTTTTTAGGAGGAATATATAAACTGAAGCCCTTCCTCTCATAGTTCTGTTCATTTTTCTAAACCAGTCTCACGAGCTCTCTGCTTACAATAGAAAAAAGAATTTGCTAGCTGAGCTGCTGATGGAAAGGATGGGGGTGGCGAGAAGAGCTGCTGGTCTGGGCTGTTCTACCCATTAAGGGAAGCTCCAACAAATACTGCTTGGTAAAAAATGTCCAAGCTTTCACACACCAGACAGACACAGCTAGAATATGGCATCCATACGGATAAATGCTGAAAGAGCATAAGGTTTTCTAGGACAAGCACCATGTCAGTCTTCCAGGGAAAATGTTATGTTAATGATATTTTACAATAAGGAAATTCATTAAAAGCATTTACGATTATGGAGATTATTATCCAAATGTTTTATTAATCCAGGCAAAAACATCAGAGAGCAGTAATTCACTCTGTTGCCTGCATCAAGGTCAGAGATCATATATACAAGCAACTGAGCTGCGATAGTTGCAAAAGGAGCCACAAAACTGGACTGACACACCAAATATTAAGACATCAGTAAATAAGCTGAAATCTTTTTCTTAAAGCAGATTTCAGAAGTAAAACGTCAGTGTATAATAAGGAAAGCATTTTCCTCTAAGTCAACACATCTTAATTACCAATTACACTGTGGTGTACAATGACGCTATGTTCCTTGGAGCAACTCCTTTACTACAGTCCTGAATGATGAGCAGTTATTAATAACATTGTGTATGATGCAGAAATGCTATTCAATTGTAATAATAAAAGCCAGCGGCTCTCACTGACAACAGAAATTTCCTGTCTTCCTCATAATATATTCTGACAGTTTTGCACTCTATATTGGTACTTCAGGATATTTTTAACCCCAGAACAGAGGCAGTATCCAAAGAACATATGAGACTGATACAAGTTTTTTCTTAGTACTGCACCCTCTGTTTTTTTCATTTTGCCTAAAATGTCCTGTTAACTGTTGAAATCATCACTGGCCAAAGCTAAATGGTAACAGCTGCCTGCTGTGCTGACTTATTCCAAAGAAACTCAAAATACTGTAGCTGAAGAGTTGTCATAGGCTTGTTCTCCAAAGTCAGTTACAGAGAATTAACATCAAGAACCTTGCTGCATGATTTCATGCTCTGCCACGTATAATAAAAGTTGCTTGGCTAAGCAAAACCAAACTGCTACATATGGGGTTTCTGTTTGTTGTCAGAAATGCTAAGGATGGCTAGATGAAGCTAACAGTCAAACCTGAAAAAAACCAAAAAAATAGGTGTATTGTTTCTTTTACAAAGCTATTCTGAATTATGTTTTCCATAATCCAAGTGTAGTTTCACATGTTTATAAAACGCTGAATAGAGCCAGAACCAAAGCAGTTGTAAGAAAAAGTGTCATCCATATACCCTCATATGCAGTTCATGTCCACATACAAATTCTTACAGACATCACTGAGACCTGACACACTTAAAATACTATTGCATTTTTCCTTTCACCATAACATTGTACCTTTGAGTTAGTAACTGCACCTATTTCTTAATCACACTGCTATGCACAGAAAGAAAACCAGACTACAGAGAAAATGCTAATTCACAATTAGATGCAGGCTTACAGGATTTGCCATGATAACCCAAATACAAGGCGACTTCAATTCTACACCAGCTCTGACTTTTAAGAGAATAGAACTAAAAGGAGGCAAAACATTTCTTAAAAACTGGAAACTCAAGTGCTGATGTACAGCCCCATGACCAACCCACAGCTCACCTCCCTCGCAGGCACGGCACAGCTTACAGCCTGCCTCCTCCTCAGCCCAGGCAAAGAGGCAGCACTCGTCCACAAAACTTCCACTGACTACAAAACCTCATTTTCTCCAACACTGCTCAACAACGCGCTCTCCCTGGCCTTGCGCTCCTCCTCACGAGCTGCCTACGTTTTGACCTGTTACAAGCTGCTCATCGCAGCCGCTGTGCAATACCCAGCTATGCAGGTGTTGAAGCATGGAAGTCAGTTCTACCCTGGAACCAGTCACCCCAGTCTGAAGTGACCTCTGGGTACCTGCACACCCCTACTGAGATGCTACACTGCCCTCGCCTCCTCTAGTCGGGTGAGGATTTATCAGGAGGTTTCAGGGGACAACTCCTCCAAACACCTCAGCAGGAAAAAAGCTATAGCCATCATCTGCTTCTGCCCCTATGGATCCTGCCTATATCAGCTAATGGGACCTGGAAAGCTGTATCAGCTAATTCCAGTCATTAAAAGGACTGCCCTGTGCTCTTAAAGGTCGGGGGCGGGGGGGGAATTCAGTGCCCAGAGTATAGTCCTTAATGCATTCATTTTCCCTATAGGCGTTCCCCTCCTTAGCCTTTTTTTCGAGGGGGGGGGGGGGGGGCGGAATCACGATATAGCTATGCAAATAGGGCAAAGACTTATAAATCAAGACAAGACTAGGAATACAATATTATTATTTGGTACAACTTCCATGTTTTCACACCTTCATTTACATTTCTGGTATCTGTCTGCAGCCAGAAGCTGTGCTAACCAGACACTGTATTCCTATTACAAGCTTAATTTATTAAAGCCAGGACTGCAAGATAGATTATTTCTTATTGACTTTATAAAATATTTTTATTTGCAAATGAACTTTATTTCTGGGAAAACCTCCACCCCGTATCTTAAGTGAACGAGATACTAGAAGAATCCAAACTCCAAAGGAAGAAATCACAATAGCTTACAACCATATACCTCAAGTATAAAGGACACCATTTTCTGATATCATGCGTATGCCTGACTTACACTTCCTACAAATTAAAATTCTGACGTAATAGCTAAAATTTCTATCCAACCAATAAGCTAAGTGACCGTTTCATACTTTAATCTAAAACATTTTCTAGTTATGCACAACAGATTTCCTGAATAACGTATGGCTACAAATAAAACGAATTAGAAGAATGACTACCAAAAAAAAAAAAAAATCAGCAACTGAAAACCCTGGTTGTTTAGGTTGCTAACACATCCCCTAGACCTAACGTGAAAGTGAAAGATGTCAAGTTGTCCAAATGGATGGCTTTTTGGTACTTTCATACTGTTACACAATCGGTTTACTTCAATTTATTATGTTGCTTTATAGTTCTCCTGTGAACTAGAATCCATAAATGTATCTGTTGTAAAGAGGGAAAGACATAGAGCAACACAAAAACTGGAGCTTAGACTAAATGCCCTTTTTCTCCCCCTCTACAGCTCATCCGGTTCTTGTAGACTCATTCAACCAGACCATAAGATGTATGCAAGTATTCTTCTCAGGGATTTTTGCTTTCACTGAAGATATTAGTCTCAAGCTGCCATTCACTGAACTCACTCCAGGTTTTTTGATGTTCCTCCTGTACCGGGGGGTCTGAAACTGGACACAGCAGGTAAAGATGCCGAGTAGGGGAGGACAATCCCGTCCCTTGATCTCCCGGTCGTGCTCTCATTCCTACAGCCCAGGACGTGCCCCCCCCGCCGCTGCCAGGCGTGCTGCTGGCTCCTGCCCAGCTGGCTGCCCCCCCACACCCCCAGGGCCTTGCTGCAGAGCTGCTGCTCCCCGGTCCGTCCGTCCATCCGTCGGTCAGTCCCCGGCCCGTCTCCCTGCAGGGGCCCCCCCAGTTTGGTGTCATCAGCAAACTCGGTGAGAGTGCCCTCCATCACCTCCTCTAGGGAAAAACCAGTCTGCTGCTTGTTACCAGCCTCCAGGTAGAGTATGACCCATGAACTGCTACCCTCTAAGCCAACCAGTTATTCACCCGTCTTGTTGCCCATCCATCCGGGCTGTAACATCGTAATTTGGCTACAAGAATATTGTGTGAGACTGTCAAAACCTATTAATAAGCTGGCTATTCACTAAACAACTGAAAGTCTTCAAAAATCAGAACGATAAAAACATAAAACCAGACAACGGAAGACAGACAGCCAAGTAACTTTTCAAGTGCATTATGACTTAATAACTTATACTTGCAACTGCCTCATTATATACCCTTTTAAGTAAAAATATCAAAGCAAGACAAGACGCCAGGGAGCGCTTCAAAGAATGCAGTTTTTCTCAAAAATGTTTAAATTATTCTTGACAGAATTTAGAATACACTTTGATAATATGAGGGATGAAGTTCAGAGCACTCTTGCACTACACTTTGCTGAGAAGTGGGGAGAGACTGTTGGCAAAACTCGAAAAAAATTTATAAGATATGGGAATTAGGTACACGCAGTCTTTCTTTCAAATAGGAATGAAAAGAAATCGGGTGAAAACTACAAGATTTAATTGCTTTTAAACTCTGATTGAACAGTCTCTTTACAAAGTAAAAGAAAAACACTTTTCCAAAACTATATTCAAATAATTACAATTAAAAAAATTGAAATCCTGATTCACTAGAACATGAAGTCAGGATTTCACTGGACTTCGGTGACAGAAAGATCATCTCTGTTGGAAAAAATATGCATTGTTCCAAATGAGATTTATTGTCTGACAACTCTCTAAAGCCTGCATTTTCATGAAGAGATATTTTACTAAAATTATCAGAATTACTTTTTATCAAAATATTTCTTCATTTAAAAAATCAGTCACTAAAAATGACTGTATGTATTCCTTAATAATTTTCTAACTAGTGTTTTTATAGATTGCATCAGAATATGAAAACTCTAAATAGTCCAGAAATAATCTAGTCAAGAGGAAAAGCAAAGCCAGTGCAGAGAAATAAGTTGCCCAATAAGCATTTTCATCAAGTTGGCTTACCTTGGAAATTCCCTCTAAACAAACAAATTGCTTACTTGAGATCCTTGAAAAATACAGGATAAGTCTAAATAAATATCAGAATAAACCACTGAAAATAACTGCCTGTGTATGCCAAGATTCCAGTTACTAAAGCAGCACCTGGAGGAAGAAGCAGCTTCCGACCAACGCGACAGGAAACACAGCTTGGGAAAAGGTTTCCACGTAACTCCAAACTTTATCTGGCTACCAGGAAACCATCATAATTAAGAGATACTAAAAATATGCTCCACCAAACAGCAAACGCATGACTCGGGTTCTAAAAATGTAAATACATCTAGGATTAAAAAAAAAAAAAAAAAAATAAAAAAAATCACAAACTTTATAGTCATATGTCTCACAGTGTGTGAAAAGAATATTAGAGCTTGACAGAATTAGGATCTTTTAGGTCAGTTAAACAAAGGGTTATTGCATTTACATTTATTTTACTTTCACAGTGTTCTTCAGCTCTCTCCTAAAGCCTTGTAAAGTAGGCAAGACCTTTCTAAGGCAGACCAGTAGCTTGCTACTGCAGATGAGAATACACCCGAGCTATGGACAGACTGCACCCAGTTTGGGTTTGAGTTTTTAAACAGTTAATATGGCTCACATTGTAATTAATTTAGGGGTTCAGACAAGCCTGGAGCATCCGAAGTTATATATAAAAGCTTAAATCCTGCCTTGTCCAACTCTACTTTTTTGCAACAGAACAAAGAGAACATCCTACATAGCAGCTATATGGCACAGTATATTCCTTAGATTATTTTCACCTTTCTCTACTCTCTGCAAGCTTAAAAATACACCAGGCTGAGGACTCATCTGCAAGGTGGTCCACAGCAGCATAACAGACTCTCTTTTTAGAACTACATCTGCTGTGGTTCAGAAACAGTAAGAATGCTTTTGGCCATTTTGTTTCTCATTAAAAAAAATGCTGAAACCTGAGTGTATCTGCCTACTTGAATTTTTTAAATTAAGAGCAGACAAATTTTCATGCCTGCAAATGTGGTAATCATGAACAATTTTAGAATTGTTTTAATTGGTTTTAACTATAGACAAAATCATCACAGATATACTGTTCCACAGCACATCAGGGGTTTTTTTCCACATTTGCTTCAGTATTTTCCTACCTTCAGATGTGCAAGTGCATGTCTTGCAAACTATGGTAATGTTACCAGCAAAAGCTTTAGGCGGGGGAATTCTCTCCTCCAAGCCCATAACTGACTACTTCTGGGTTAACAAATCTATAATCCACCATTTTCCAGTTTCCCAGTTCAATTTCATTTAAGGTCCCAAGAACACTCAGTGACAAAAACCCCTGTCTTTCTAGAAGACAGAATTTAGCAACATGATCAGTGGGATGCGAGTACCACAAACCCTCCTCAACTTGCACCAGGACAGGCTCTGTTAGGAAGGGGGGTCTTCAAACTCCCCCATTCCTCCTTTAGTTGGATTTCTATCCAACTGAAAGTGAAGAAAAGGTGACAAGGGAAGGATAACATTAAGCTGAACCTCCCTAGCGCAGAAAGCAAGTAAAAAATAAACAAAATGGCAAGCATCTGAGCTCACATGCTTGTTTACTGCCTTCCTATGAATCCGCCATTTATGGTTATTGTAAGAACAATAATTCTGTTAGTAAGCTGCAAGTATGTATTTTCAATGTAAATAAACCTTATAAAGTCACACGTATCTTCAGTACATACAGGTTTATTTGTGAAGACAACCGGGCTTTAAAATCTAGCCACACACTATAGAAAAATCCCACCTATTACAGAAATCGTACTTGAAAACAGTTCAAATGACTCAGCACTAGTCTACTGCCATGAAAAGTTGTTTTTAAAGCATACACTCTCCAATTACTGTTTTTTTCTGTCCCACATCAAAAATACTCATTTTCAAATGGAAAAACTAATCAATAGCAAATCTAAAACCAAAGTATTTAAAATAGAAATGATGGCATTGCAGTATTCTAGTCAGGTTTGCAAAAGTCCATAAAACTGTCTCAAATAAGATTAATAACATCCCATCATCCGAGTACAAACTGATCTATTGAACAATTTAATTACTATTTTCCATTCCAAAAAGATAACCACCTTTGCTTTGGAACTGGGAGGCTCTCAAAGACAGGCAAATGGCTTCTGCTACTACCAGAATAGTGCTAATCTTAACCTTTGCACAACTCTGAGGTATTTGCCTTCTAGATCAAATTATGTGCATGCATAGATACATAAATAAATAATGAGATACTGTTTTGCAGTCACAAGACATTGTGCACACGTTGAAAATACGAGTTCTACAACATGGCAAATCCGTTCGCAGGTATCAGCTTTTACTTGTCCTTAAGAATAACACCGAGCATCGGACTCATGCTTTGGTGAAACTATTCTTCACCCAAACTATAACCATCTTCAGATACACAGGCTAGCAGAACAATCCCATTCAGTGCTTAACTAAATCTTGCTTCAAAAAACGGAAGGTGAGCAAATTATTGTCTTCTTTCCTACTAACTAAAACAAAACGAGTGGTTTACTCCATATATTGTTTTCAGAATAACCAGTTTTAGGATCTGAACATGCAATTTATAGCTCCCTCTCCAGAGGGAGAGGTAGAGCCTGCCAAAGTCTCCTACAGGCTTCAGAGCCAAAAGGAATGAGCTGCGGATTCATAGTCTCAGTATGGTTCAGTCTAATCTGATTTACCTTACATGGACAGTGACATATTTTAGACTTGAATAGGGTTTGGGGTTTTTTTTAAGACATACTTTAATACAAGTCTTACATTAACATAAGCAATGATTGCTCAATCAGAAACAGAAAAGAAAAAAACCCTACCTTTCACAAAAAAAAATCATGCAACCAGTTGAAAGAATTTGATTTTTTCACATCTCTTCCACATGGTAAGGCATTCAGTATGCATTATGTAAACCACATTTGATAGCAGATGTGCTTTACAAATGTGTGGCAAACAACACTGTACAATGATGAAACTTCAGTGTCTATCAGAACTCTTAAAACATTTTTATTCAATAGTAAAGGAGACCATTTTGCAAATTCAAATTAAACTTGAAGTATTTCATGTTGGAAACCATTCCAAATCATCAGTTCCCTCTCATCTGAATCAGTCATCAAACTAAAGTTCTGAAAGCACAAAGCCTGTGAGCATTACTGCAATCAACTGCAAGATCTATTTCTTGGTTATCACCAATGGTTTTCTGTTAGTGTTAAGAACATTAGGGCCTGGTTACTAAAACTTAAACAGGGCTTTTAACAGAGCCTAAATTTCACACTTTAAAAAAGCAACAAATATATCCCTTATTTCAACAAAAACAGATTCTGCGTCCAAAGATACTTATACTAAAACATGCATGTCTACCTGTTTGGAGTGGGCTCAATCAATATGAAAGGATCAGGGATTAACTACAAAAGGAATAAATAGGAGAAAGCATTGGGGTTTTTTTGCAATTTCTTTATATTATAAGCTAAGTGTAACAGGGGAAAAATTCTACAAATTAAACCTAAATGTTCAAGTAGTCAGAACTGCAGTACCACCAGCAAAATCACTCTCTTCCTCACGCAGAAGCCTAGTTTGTCTACAATGTCAAAATTTCATATGCAGTAATATTTTAAAAAGACCATAAGCCAATCATTATATCAATAGCACACACAGAATACTTGAAGTATTTTTTTTTTCTTGACAACTTAGTCTATTTCCTCTTTCATTTCTGTCAAAACAACTTCTCCAATACAAGCAAAAACCTGCTATTCATTCATCCTATTACTGCTGGTTTTATTTCTTCTTAACTTCTAAGAATGAAAAGGACCCATCAGATTACAAATCCAGTCCAGTTCAACCCTGTTCAGTTAATGTCCCAAAATGAATCACACTACAGACTATCTTTAGAAATCCCAGTGGCGACTAAACACTTTTGTTTGATATGATTAGAAAAATGAGATCTGAAGTACCCTTCACTCTAACAAACCAGCATCCAGGAGCATCCAAACAGTTTCTACAAAGTAATATGAGAGGGGACTAATTTGCTAACAGACAGCTATTAGGATGCATTACCAGCTCAGGAATTTTAAAATACAAGCAGTCCTGCATATTCATTACACAAAGAGTATCAGTTATGACAGACTAGCTTATTTTAAAAATCCCTATTTATTCTCAAATGCAAAAAAAGATGCCACATTCTTTTTAAAAAGTGAACACATAGCAGTGCTATTTACTGGTAGAGCTAATTTGCAACATTAGCAATGGCATGTCTTTTCCAGACTTTTTATAATACTGTAAGACAGATCTCTTCAAAGTACATTCTAATATTCTCTTAAAAAAGTGTTGTTCATTTAATGGGTTGCTTTTGAATTCAGCCAAATGGACAGTAATGATTATACAGGCACAATAAAAGGAAGACAACCAAAACAAAAAATCGTACTGCATTTCAAACAGAACAATGTGGCTGAACATAGCGCAACATTTTAAGAATACATGACTGTATTTTCACAGTTAAAATTCCTCATTTTCTATTACGGAAAGGCATTATATAACAAGAAACAGGGCATCTTATAAGTGTAGAAATAAACATCAGTGTGTTTTTTTCCACTGAACATTTTAATTTTTAAACAAAATGGCTTATGTGAAAGAGAAGAACGGTTTAGTTAGGACATAGATTGTGATCCAGAGGTAAGGCAATTTTCAGTATGTCAGTTCTAAAGAAAGGAGATCGAGTTTTACATTTTTAATTAAACATTTTAAGCTTTCTTCCATGCATCTAGTTTTCATATACTCAAAACCATTCCACTTGCATATTTATTTTATTTTTTATGGAATAATAAATGGTCTATAGCTCAGAAATAACAGATCTTAACAAAAAAAGTAGCCCAGACAAACCTTCCCACTTGCAAAACACTAGCTGTCTTTAAAGGACTCAATTGTAAGAACAAAATTCTTTTGATGATCTTGAAAAACATTTAAGATAAATCTATTTGGAGGAAAAAAAAAGTCTTGAAAGATGATCTGCTCCCACTGGCTTGCTGACTTATCTGTGTGCCATCTTCTAGCACAATTCTTCTAAATTGTTCAAACTTGCAACTTCAAATATTGAAGGTGGAATAAAGGTCATCTTTACACATAGTGTCCAAGCACTTCCATAATTTTACTACTAATTCAGAACAGTTTCTGCAACTTTGACACGTCTGGGTTTTTTGAAAGCATTTAAGGACAAGCCTTGAAGAGCAACCCATATGACACAGGCAGATGTGAAGAAAACCAAACTCCTTCTTTCCTTACAGTCTGTAAACTATGACAGAATAGTGTGGGGTTAGGTTTACTTTTTGTTGTTGTTGTTCAACCCCAAGGAATGTCTCATGCTTTAAATTTTCCAGCATTTCAGTATTCCATATGGTACCAAATATTTGCTACAAATAGGAAGGGAAGCTACCAGGTCACATCAGTAGTTTTCGAATTTTTACTCTGTCATTCAAGGTTTTACCATGCTTATTCTTTAAAGACAACTGGACTAAACTAGTGCATCAGTGTTGGCAAAGTCAAGGTAGGCCATCACTCACCCAAACAATAAACCTGATTTTATGGTACCAGATCAAATTGGCACTGCCACACCAAGGAAGCACTGGTGGCTGGGTACAAAAATAATTCTTCTAGACCAAACAATTCTGAAGAAGAAACCCTTCTGGCGGTTTTGTTTGTTTTTTTTAAAGAGGATCAGCCATCATCTGTCCTTTTGCAGCTGGCATAGAATTGACATCAGGTGTAAAACCAACAGCCACCACATTGTCAGCTCCAGCTAAAGCCATAATGGCAACCATGTTCACTCAAAAATATTTTTTCAGTTCAGCCATTAATTCATCAATGGCAGCATCAGGCATGAAATAACAGTGTAATTGTAACCTGTGCTCATATTGGTTTAGCTTACAGTAACTGATAAATTGATTTCTAAAGTTTGCTGTTCAAATAAAACTGATTTAAATGACTGCAACATTAATTTTTCAAGTACTGTATTAGGCTGGTTTAAAGATACTGTGCAAAATCTAGCAGGGCTCTTCTCATGTGTGCAAGATCTAAGATCTTAATACCTTTAGATTAATAGATTAATTTAATTGAGATTAACAGATTAATTTATTGGGATAAAAATACAGCTAGACAAGTTTCACTGGTTAACATAACTAACCAGGTCATCTGTATCCTCATAAAAAGAGTGTAACAGCTAAGACTTTCTCCTTATTTGATGTTCACAGTTTTACACCTGCTTCTTATTAGGATAAATCATTATCACTAAAGCAGTATAAAACTTACTAGGTCTATCCGTTGCTTAGCCCAACACCTCAATGCAAATACAACAAAAAGAGAGACACCCATGCAGCAAACTAGGGAGAGGATGGAGCAGATGTGTGATGTTACTAATGCATCAGTGGAGCGCTAAACAAGAGAGAAATATGAAAGGAAAGGAGATACAAAGCAAGAGAAATGAAGATGGGGCAGGGGCGGAGGGGAAGGGCAACTGACAACTCAGATTGCCGAACAGGGCTAATAAATAAGGTATGAGCCTTTATTCTGGATTTCTCCAGTCTGGTAGAGGTTACACAAGTTGTGAGGAGAAAAACAATACTAAGCAGGACAAAAAGCCACTGCAATAAAATCAGCCATTACCAAAGAAATACACACTACTGAAGCTACTCTGCCAGACAAAAAACACCAAGAGACTGTAGGAACAATTACAAGTGAATGAGAAAGCACATCCTGCGTGACCATCAATGACTAAACCCTATGCCTATAGCAAAAACGAACTGACAGATGACACCTAGGATACAGTATCTTATTCAAGCAAACAAAGAAAACCCACCTAAAGGATGCATAGACATCAAAGTGACAGTGAGGAGTGAATAAAACCCAGAAATTCAGGAAGCTGATAAAAGCACTTACAAGGGGGAAGGGAAAAAGGAAGGGGGCTGACTGAAGAGGGAAGTCAGTGTAATTAGGACTCTGAAACCTGTGAAATACACTTCCTGTAAGATCATTCCTTTCAACATACGCAGCTATGTGAAATGTCTCCCTTGCCCTCTCCCCCCACCTTCTTTTTTTCCAGCGCATGGATGCCATGCAAGTCTTCAGCATCTCCTGCCACATCTTGGAACAGCAAACACTTATTTATGCCTGTGCTGCAATACCATATCAAATGAGGAATTAATTCCCCTGACACCTATATCAATCAGCTTCCGCCATTTGTATTCACCTTAAAAACATTCATATTTAGGCCAACTAAAAATACAGAATACTTAATTTATAATCTTTTCCTTATCTCCTGAATATGTATAAGGCCCTACTAATTTCATTTTTAATTTTATTCTTTAGACTATTTTAGCTGTAATTAGTCATGAGTACTTTAAACCTCACAAAACACATGCACATTTCCTGTGTAGTGTAAACATGCAGTTGATTTCTGAAAAAGTTAAATTTCTTAACTATTATTCTATTTCTCTAAACAGCACGTCTCTGCACGAGGTGTCATTTTCTATAGCAATGAAAATGACATGCTATACCTTTACAAGAGGTACAGCCACCCGTACCTGTAATAATTCAAAGAGCCCTTACAGAACTGCACTGATTCTGAAAAAGAAAGTAGAACTGCTGATTTTTAAAGCATTAAGATACACTGTAAGCAGAGGTGTACTGATCATACTCAGTGGCCAATTCTTCCTCACTTTCGTATCTAAGCTTGCATAATGTGCCTCTAAAGCTGAACATCCACTAATTTCAGAGGAGGATATCATTAGAACACAATATGGCCTTTATTAAATATGAATTATTTGTTGACAACACATTCTGCATGACAGTGGGAAAACATTGCCTTCAGGCCACCATTATATCTGCCCTGTTTCCTTCTCTTTCTTCCCGTCATCATACATCTGCTTTGTCAGACCCAACAGCATCCAATTTCCATGGGCAGAGATTTATTGCCTCCTTTTTGGAGCAACTAACAGTATTTTTATTTGATACCAACGCAGAAATAAAATTATGAAGTTTAAGATTTAAGCTTTTAACAGAGATTTAGAGAGAATGTATCTCATCTCTTAGCTGCTGCTGTAGACTCCAACAGATGACACCACATTCAATTTCACTGGCTTCCTACAGGGAAAATTTTGTTCATAGTCACAAAGACCAAAATTTATTTTTTAAATAAAAGATTAAATTTGATGGAAGTGGGTTACAAACAATATTATGGGGTCTAAACATTTGATGCTTAGACTTTGCAATGCCTTTTAAAACAAAAATGAGACAGGCAAGATGGGATAGCGAGGAGCAGTTAAAGAACAAATTCCTCGCAAGACTAACGCTGAAATGATCTGATCTGTCCTCGGGCTTAGCTAATAACAGACCTTTGGAATGTGAAGAACATCATGACCACAAAGTCTTCCAAGACAAACACACCAGGGACAGCATCTGGTACATGCATCACCCTCAGTATCAGTTCCTGAATATACTAGAAATTATGAACAAGGCTTGAGATGGGGGTGGAAATCAACCAAGAAATACTGTGGGGCATTCCTATTCTGTTGGTACAAGTATTTTCTCTCCAGGACTGAATGAATGCTATACCAAGAAGGTGTTCAGCAAGTGTTGAACTTCAACCTATTGTAATTCTCTTACAAACTATCAAATCTGTTTATAATAGTGACTATCCAAGGCTAATGAGAACTGAAGCATGCATAAAGAACCAAAGCACCATCATCATTATCATTTCATGCTCTACAGAACTGTAGATGTTTGGTAAAAAGCCTCCTATTTTGAAACACGCTTGCTGATATTATTCCTTTTAAACTATTTTTCATGCATGCCTTACTTATTAAACAAGTTCCCTTGACATATATGTGTTTATATATACCGTAAATACAGTATCAACATCAAACAGTAGCTGCATCACAGAGAGATGAATCTAACCATAAAGTGCTGAAATTTTGGTCCAGAAGGAAGAAGGTACTAAGACTTGATAATACATCAAAACTATATTTTCAAAATAAAATTGGTAAATTTGCTGTACTATTCAAGAAAGCAGTAAGTTCTTCACAACCAACCATAAAATATATACAAGATTATAGATTTTCATGAAGCATTAATTAGTTTCTCTTTTTCACTCAAAAATCCAAACTATCTAATAGGTTCCCTTTAAAATGCTAGTTTGTCTATATATATTCAGAACAAGGGATTTTTTACAACATTAATCTGGTTTAAATAAAATATATATGTGTATATGTCATTAGTTTATTTTTATGAATTAATTTTATATATTAAAATCTCTATATAGATGCAAAACCCCTAAGTAAGTTTTAATAAAGATAGATGTATAAGTGCACACTTAAGTACAAATGCATTGTACTCAATGTATTATAAATAATTTCCAGATATGAACACCGTAAGTATTAGAGGGCTAGACTGAATTGCATTTTGCTGAAGAAGTTTGCAAGGTAGCAGTTTCCACTTGCCATTCAAAATAGGTCAGAAATTATACACTTGCAGACTGCTATTATAATCCATTTTTTAAAGTGAAAACCGTAATCATATCAGCAGCTATTAAAGGCTGAGGACCTGCTTCTTCTAACACTAGTTTAATGCTTTCTAAATAGTAAATTGAATGATGATACTTAGCCTAGGGGGGAAAAAATATCAGAAAAAAAGCCTGAGAAAGATTGCATTTTATAAACATGCACATATAGCAATATATTTAGAAATGAATACCACCCCTTCCCTGCCTCCCAAAATAGAAGCTACTCAACTACTCAGTCATTACCAATGATATCTTTGTTTCAATGCTAGGAGAGTAACTGTCAGAGCCCAGAAACTGAGCTACCTTCTCATTCAAGGCGAGATCTGGAGGTCAGAGCCGAGGCTTATCGCATAAGGCAGCACACAGACATGCCATTTGCACTTTCACTGCCCCTGCTACACTCATTGTGAAGATGAATGCAAAACTCAGATTTTTTTCAGATCACTCCAAGATTTTTGTAAAGCGATTAAATAGGAAGTCCTGCAGTAAATCACTTCTCAGGTGTCATGCAGACTGGATTGCACCTAGCCAAGAGGTAACAGTACAAAAGAACAATAACTATAAAAATATAAAAGAGCTATGTTTAGAAGCAGTCATGAAAAATACTCCTCTAGGTATATGCGCTTTTTGACTTGCAGAATTTAACAATGCCGCTATGAACTTGGAGTCTCCTGAAGTGTAAGACTCCTAAGAGAAACAAAATACTTGTCCAATATAGTCTTAAAAAAGTCACAGTGCAAAGAATTCTTAAAATAGAAGCTTGCAAAGCGCATTATAGTGTCAGAGCAAATCTGTCTCCATCCCACTAGAGATGCTAGCTCGGTGATCCGCATATAACTCCACCTATCTTTTAAGGCAAAAACTGTCCTAGTACCACTGCTTGTGGGCTTTAATGCAAAGTTCTGGCAATTGTCCAAGACTCTGGAAGGGAGGGCACAGAGCTTTTTAAATTTTCTTTTTAGGTCATGACACAAGAGATCACACTGATGTCCACTAACGCTCCATTTACAAACGCAGAGGGAAGTCAGCAACTTGTACTTAAAGAAAAAAGGAAGGCACTTTAAAAACAATGCTACATTGTACAGAAACTTCATGTTTACACAAGTTATCTAACACTTTCCAGAGAGCTTAGTAAAACGTAAAACTGAGAAAATATCATGTACTGCGTGGAACTGAAAACCAAGGGTAAAACAGCATATATTTATTCATGGCAAATAGGCATTCCTAGCAAACAGAGATGTTTTAAAATGGAAGTTTTAAGGGAAATGAAAAAAAACCCAAACATTTTTATTAAATATTATCCTGTCCCCTATGCTTAGAATATGAAAGGACATGCTCATCACAGAAATGAGCAGACTAAGTTGGAGGTCAGTGCATTTTAAGGTTAGTAAGTGATACCTGGAGCATTTGTCATCTATGAAGGAATCCAAATTGGGTTTGGGACTTAAGATGTGGTTCAGTCTTCTGGCAACGGTAAAGTCAAAAAGCTTTCCCACATTTTTCTCAGACTTGTCCTTTTGAACAAAGTTAATGGTTATATACAATCTTGTGGCTTTATATAGAACTGTTTACAGTAGCCTTTGCCAGCACTCAGATGCCATATTGCCTTCTGTATCAAAATAGCAACTAAGAATGATGGGTAAGGACATCACTGGAACAAGGATCCAATTAACGGAATATGGCAAAATTGACATTTATATAACAAAGTTTCAGGTTAGTCATCAATGACTAAATTTATACCACAGAGCTATTAATTCTCACCCTCTGTAGATAGAAAAGCAGCAGTTTCCAAAAAACTTACAAAACCAACAGCTTATGAAAGAAACTTTTCTGCCCAACAGATTTCAGTAGAAGTTGTTCAATTACTCATATGTTCCTCCTCCCCAGTAATTTGTCAGAAAACAACTGAAGCTAGACAAAATAAAAGATTGAACAGTATCACAACATAGGCAGACAGTATTTTCAGTGCTTATAGGATTTAAGAAAGCCTCTTTGCTGAATTAATACTAGAACAGTTTAAAACAATTAACAATGAGCTGGAGGCATACTAATTATTACCAAATAAAACCCCCAAACCACCCCACCCCAGCAGACACTGGCTGTTCAGGAATTTGTCTCTTTTTCTTGATGCTAATTCCTTCAACATGTTTACATGTAGAATCTCCTTGCACCCCCTCCATCAGGCAAGCCAAGCTCTCCTAGCATCTTGTGAAATGAGGTGTCTTCTCATAACTCAATTGTTTCTCTAACACCTCTTCTCATTTGCAGCTGTCAACTGGAAATCTCATGATTGATCCATCCCCGGATGTTATTTACTCTGTTCACACTTGAATTAATCTCAACAGTTCATTTCTCAAGTGCAACTTCATGACAGAGATCGTTTTCCTCCTAAATAATTTTCACTCAATAACCTGTCACTCACAAAACTTTTTGGCTTGCTAATAACTACCAGAGGACAAAATCTATAAAATTATTATTACTTGCTGCATGTTTTACTGCTGTTAGAGTCACCTGTTCTCAACACTTAACCTTCATACTTGTGCTGCTGCCTGAACAAAATACAGAATGTCCAAGTCAAAACTGAATTAGATCTAGTAAGTATTTCTCAAAGGCTAGTATTACAAAGTCATATATATAATGTGTATCTTAAGCATAAGAATCATACTTAAAGAATGCTTTGCTTACAGAAGCATACTGGACTATTTCTTCCATTCAAAAAGCAGCAGTATACGTGTTAAAATTACCATAGTACTCTCAATGTCAATTCAGAAAGCATCTATTTTTAAACTATCTTAAAATGAAAATGTCATCTTATTAGGATTATCTCCTCAGTTGAAATCTTGACTTTCAAGGACTGCAAAGAGGACTATACAGTAAGAATAGTGGCTTTGCTGAAATTCATTCATGATGTTTTTAATAATGCATTAAAAACACGTTTAGACATTGTCTTGCATTTTACACCTTTCTTTCTAAAATAATTGGATTTCTTTTGTCTCCGAAATCCTCTAAGTTTCTAAATTTCTATGAGATATGACTTAAAATACATTCTTTCCTTGGACTGTGTTAGATAAAACCTTTTCTGTTTTCTCTTTTGTTGCAGAGTTAGTCTGCAATTCTTCCACATACCAAATTCATTTTCACTTCATGAATTTTAAGACAATTAGACTGAATAATTGCTAATATGCAGGAGAAATCTTCAGTGGTACAAAAGCACCCTGAACTCTATGTAGGGACAGAGCAAGAGAGGGAGAGAGAAGTACCTCTGCCAGACCTCTTCCCATCCTGTAACTAGCAGAAGTCTTCACACCAGTTATGATTCCCCAAGCAAGCTGAAAATCAAGGACTTAGCTCTCTATTCTGCCAGCCTTCCAACAGCTTTGCATCCAAAACATGTTTGGGTGTGATGAGAACCAGATACCAAATGAGCGGTAGCACAACCCTCTAAATATGTACCACCAAGCAAAAAGGGAAAATACATATGTCACCTAAACCTCTAAGGTGGATTGACTTCCTCCAGTCACGTCGGTTTGTGGAGACAGCAGCTGAAGCTGCAGGCCCTTCCTGAGGACCCTGCTCTCCAGCAAGTGCCAGAAGCTACCCTGCACATGAGATTAATTGCACAGACAACTAACTAGTACTGTTTAAAACAAAGGTAAAAAGCCCACCCTTGCAATTCCGTTGTAGGGTTAAACAGACTTTAAAAAAAATAAAGTATATTACACTTATGATTAAGGTTTAGGACAGTTGGGTCTGCAAAACTGCAATTCCCACATCACTGGTGAGCCACAAAACCTGAGCTTATCAAGTACTGCCAGTTCCATTTCCTACCCACGTGAACACACAAGATATGCTGAAAACCACCCAATGTATTTTCAGTTGTCTCCTCCGTGAAGTGTGGGTTTTTCACTTTACTGTTCGATAACCAGAGGAGAGATAATAAATCTATGAGGATTTAAGATTATGATCCAAGTTAAAACCCTCCTGAGCCAATGGAAACATTGGTGTGTGAGGTCTGGAGTGACCACATAATCATTTAATTAAGTCAGAAACTTATTCCTAGGAATGGCACCATTTCTGTTTGATTTAAAAGGAGACACAGCCAACTACATTTTGATCAAGTCTCATTTATACAATGTCAAAATAGCATTAGCTGGCTTCTACACAAAAGGAAAAAAGGGCTGAGTGACATCTCCACAAGATTTTCATTTCACCTTAATCCATAGAGTAACCTGAGTGATTAAAAAGGAAACAATGCATTCAGTTAGTCAAAACTGCCTCTTAACATCTTTTGGCCTTAACTCACATACTGTATTAGAAATATGCAATTTAGAAATATTACATACATACAGAAATGTTTTACTGATTTTTAAAATAGCTCACATTTTAAGTATTTCATTATTTTTATTATTCAATGCCATTTTCCAAAAGAATATTATTTCACCTGTTCAGTAAAAACAAATAAATCACAAAAAGGATGCCAAACTAGCTACAATATTGAAGAATTATGTTTGTACAGTTTCAGCTCTAATGACTTGATACAATTTAACACAGCATACATAACACTCGTAAATAAAATAGTCAGAATAATTTACCAGAATATCCACATTTTTGTTCTATTTACTGAGCAAGAGTAGAGAAACATTCAGAATTCTTACATGCCCACATGCATGCTTCGGCCATGCGCCCTCTCTATCTGCACCATTAAAACCTGAGCAGAACAAGCAGTTTAATAACACACCACTGTGAAAGGCAGGACTGAGATTTATGTAAGGACATGCTATAAAGAAAGAAGAAATTATTTCCACTGCAGCTTTTAAAACAATTCTACTATTTCTGAACACTGTAAGGACCAGAATAGTATCATATTTGTAGCACCACTATAGAAAGAAATAGTGCCATGTCGAGAAATGTAAAAAGCATATCATCTATTACTGTACATTTATTCAGCTACAAATCAAACTGATGAAATGTCTGCACTTACATTTCTAACATATCATAAAATAGAAGCAGGATGCCAGAAGAAAGAATACTGTCATTATGAAACTGTTCAAAAATTCATTCGCACCAAGGTGCAGTCACAGGCCACAAAAGCCTACAGCATTTGGTCTTTCAGCACCCCAGAAAGTATTACATCTGATCTTGTTAGAGAAAAGCAATCTTTTTAAAAGCAGGTAAATGAGTATTTCTTAATTTCTTATTAACCTCAGCCTATGTAGATGGTGAGCAAACAGATTATCATAAAAATATAATAAACCATCTTTAGTTTTGCATTACTTATTTCTGTCACCAAGCTATAGAAGAAAATGTGATTTAAAAAAAAACATTAGAATGATCCTGGTTACCTTAGAGGTGCTAACCTTTCCAATATTAAAGTTGATACTAAAGCTTCTACTTACTGCTACCTCTTGCCAGCAGTAGCTGGAGGACTGATATTGCTAAAGCTTAAATTTCTGAAATATTCTCCAATTCTATATTCTAATCTTTATAGAAGTATAATTTCAAGGTTGGCTCCCACCCTATGCACAAAATAGCTATTCTACTGTCCAGGATATGATTGCAAATAAGGAGAAAAAGAAAGATTCACAGCTGTGCCCCCAACTCACCGTACTTCCATTTCAATTTCAGGAAACAACAAGAAAAAAAAAAAAGACAACTTCTGTCAATATGTAGAAAGTAGTTAAGGATTCAAAATGGATTATACCAGTAGTATATATATTGCTTGCAAAACTGACAATTCTGAGTGCAAACTGGTCACACCAAATTTAGCAGAACAGAGGGTAAATTTTGCCATCTTTAAGTGAACAGTCAACTGTTCTGCATAGATTTATGGAAAACAACTATTTTGATAAATGAAGTATTTCTAATTAGTACAAATGTAAAGAGTTCTCCCATATCAAATGAATTGTTTAACACAAAATATTCAACTTTACATTGTTATTTAACAATGAATATCAAATTTAGTGGTAAGAACTACAACTCATAGGTAGAGCCTTGATAAAGGCATGCTCCAACAGGTTATTAAAATAATATAGTAGTTCAATTTACTCTTATCTTTTGGTCCTGGACACCAACTGAAAAAAATCCCTGTGAATGGTAACAGAAAAAAACCTCTTCCAGTGGTTATATAAAAGAACATATAAAGAAACAGAGTAGAAATCCACATCTTATTTCTATTTAAATTAATGCACAGTTCTAAAAATAATTAGCCACAAATTAACAGCATTAAAATGTTATTAACTGCATTATTAAGAACATTGTTTCATATGACATAGGATGCTCGTATCGATGTAAATAACATTAATTGATAAACCAGTATATTTTTAAATGAAGCATTTATTATTTTATTTATCTGAAGGAAACTAAGAATTAGCATGACTGCATCTATACTAATGAATTCACTGCTCTATTTTTTTATATTTGGTTTTATCTTCAGATAATAATTCTCTGTCTCCCCTCATCCTCTAGTATCACCCCACCCTTAGACAAGTCTGCTTGCATTTTAGCTAACAAGGTATCTGTGTATTTGTATTCTTTTACTAAGGCTGATTAATATTACCTTGACAATACTGCAAAGCGACAGACAAAAGCAAAGCAATAAACAAAAGCCCTGACAAAATAGACATTAAGTCACTATTTCTTCCAAATTTGCTAAATCAAGTTGATAATTAACCTCTCATTGATAGCACACCCTTTACAAATCAGGCAATGATGATAACTGAGGAAATTAATTAAGCTAACTTTAATTTCATTTTGCATGTTACATTAGCTTGGCAAATTAAGCTGACAAATAATAAAGATGATAATAAAGTTCCACCTACATGAATTCTTCTGAGTATTCTCAGTGGCTCCCGGAGATGACATGGCAGTAAGAAATAAGCAAGTAAAAAGAAACACAGCACTGGTCAAGCGAAAGCTCCAGTTACCAAGCAGCCCCACTGATGTGCATCTTCATTGATGTAGAACAAAGACCGATGCTAGAAGGCTGCTTTTTCAAAGCAGTAATACCGCGACTGCCAGTTTTCAATGGGTCACTCGCACACAGAGGCATACACATGGATACTTCAACTCAGCGCCTTTCCAGAACCTGAACACAAGCTACCAGCAGCTGGGCTCTACCCGAAATGCACGCATGTATTTGGGAAGGTACCACACGCTGCTAAATAAAGGGGTGCGAGAAAGAGAGAAATCTTCCCGGCAGGTTGTAATCTGATGACATGCAGTTACAGCATGTGCTTATTTGGCAGAGAGCTGGAAGCGTTTGAAAATGATTTAGAAGCAAGGAAAAAGGTACGGAAGGGTTCCGAATTCTTTTTTTATTAGGCGACGTTCACAAGGCTCTCCCTTCGAAGTATTTTCCCTTAACATGGCTTAGCGCAGATACCCCACAAACCAGATTACATACTATTCTTACTTCACACATAAAATATTAAAAATCTTGGATGTGATTTTTAAATAAATTAGGAGCAGTCTTCTCTACTGAAAACTGAATTTTTTGTATTACATATCCAGACTACATTTTCATCAAAAATTGAAATAATGGCTATGCAGTTAAAAAAAAAAAATAACAGAAAGAGCATATGACCGAGAATCTGTGGTTATGGTGATGCTGCAGTTACACAACAGTGCATTTATGTTTCGAAAACTGTAAGGCACTGTGCAGAATTGGGAACGCTGGCATGGGTTGCCTCTTCAGTTTAGGAGGGTGTGCAGTGCTGCCCAAAATCATGATAGCTGTAACAATTCCTTTCTTTTACTTAAAATGATCACATTTTGAAAAGCTTCTTCACAATGATTACCAAAATACAGAGTACAGACAAAAGGGAATTATGTAACAAATACTTCTCCAACCATCATCATTAGAGGAAAAATTACCAAGAATGCATGGGCCTACGAAACTTGGTTTTATTTCACTGGTGAAAATAACACCGAAAATATATATAGGAAAGATTAAAACAGTAATAATAATCGCGAGATAAGCCTGCCTGCAGTCTGGACTTCAGTAATTAAAGGATGAATTCAAGTTAGAGCTGCAGACAAAATAGGCTTCTGTTTTTTCCACGTCAGTCATTTAAGCATTATAGACAATTAAAATATTACACCTTTAAATGTTTTCCCTTCCACATAAACTCAGTATGACAGGACTTATGTTCCCATGAAATTTTTTCCTATTCTCTACACAGTTAGCTATTCACCCTGGCAATAGCCACAGAAAATCTCTATTGTTGCACTGGCCTCCTCCACTCCTTACTAAACCAGAACTCTGCAAGCCTGACTCCAGCACAGGACCAACTTCTACTGCAGCCAACAGGAGCTGTACCTGCACATCCAAGAGCAATCTTATTTTTAGCGGCAGTGATGCCAAAATTGTTGTGATACATCTGACCTCCAAAAAGGCTTTTGACTTAGTGCAACACTAGAATACAAAAAGACTAGGACTCAAGGAAAAAGAGAAAGCCACATAAATGCATCAATAACAAAATTTGTTGGGAGAATAAACTAGCTCCCTCAAAATACAAAGCAACGTAAGACACGATGAAAGAGCATAAGGGTGCCACATTAAAAAACCACAAGATTCTCTAAAAATACATGTAGATGAAGCAGAATTTTTAAAAAAAGAAGAAAGTATTCCTACCCTCCACTCTCTCCCAGTCAGAATTAGCATTAAAAAACCTAATAAACACAAGGTTTCAGAAGTATCTGTAACATTAGCATTCTATGGGTTACATTAACTCATTGTCTGAATACTACTTTCAGGTGACAGCCATCATATAAAATCCTGAAATCTAGCTGAGCAAAGAGATTACAAACAGCAGTATCAAATTTGTAACAAAGTTACATTATAGCCAAAACACACAACAAACAAAAAGTAAAAGAAGCATTTAAAGCATTAAACCATTAGTGGTTTGAGGTGCAAGAAGCGACAAAACCAAAAACTATCGTTGATCAGCTGAGTTGCAAGGGCGCACAATATTTGTTCCAAGGAAATCTGATTATCTAGTTTGTCCGTAAATAATCTGGTGTCTCTGTAGCATCCCTTTCTAAACTTTAGATTTCCTTTAGAAACTCTACTCCCTATTTACAGCTTTGAAAATTCAGACCCATTTCCAATATATATAACCCCTTAGAAATGGATGCCATTTTACGGTTGACCAAGATCCACCCAAGCCTATATTGCCACTATCAAAGAAGCCCTGTTTTTCCCCCACCAGTTGAAAACTGATCAAAAACGGGCAGAGGGGAAACAGGTTTCCATCATATCAGATTACTAATCCAGGTGACAGTGCAGCCCACCTTTTGGCAAAGCATAATGGGAACCAGCGTTCTGAGGTAGCAATTCAAGACGAAGTTGTAGATAATTTTGCTTCTACAGTTTAAATACACTAAAAACCTCTGTTTCTCCCCCCCGCCCCAAAATCTAAATTCTATTTCATATATAGAAAATACAGTCTGTCCTGAACACTTGACGCTTGTAGACATTAACCTATTAGGTAACTAGTTTATTTCCAGTCATCTGCAAAATAAATGCATACACAAGATACTACCCATCGTAGATTGCTTCACCCCAAAGATACTATTTAATCCAGCAGATGTTTTGTTGTCTTGTCAAAGGCAGCTAATAAATTTTCAACTCCACCTAATGTTCAATAGAAGAGTGTTGCCAATAGGAAAAAAAGTCATGCTTAGGGTGTCAGCAAGAGGCAAGCAATTGCTTTTGTGCGTTATCACATGCAGCCTCTGTCAAGACAGAAAAGTGAAAACTTCCACTGTTCTTGGGTATGTATTCATATATAGAACAAGTTCTGAAAGTATGTCATTAAGTCTGATAATTCAGCCAGATTGAATCAGATGTGTGCAACTCAGCACCATCCACCTGTGGGCTACAGAAATGTGTATTTGAAAGCTTTTACATCCCAGTGCTGGTGATATCTGCCCTGATGTATAAAGACTTAATTATTTACTGGGGAGCATTGAAATCAGTGAAAGATCTAGAGTGAACTTTCTTTAAATTTTTCTATTTAAAAGGATTTTAAAACATTTTTTTTCTTTGAAAGGCTTGACTTGAAGTCCATACTTATTTCAAGGAAGGCAAAAAAGAGGACAGAAGTTACAAGTGGCTAGATTCAGATCTAGAAACTTTTAAAATGTGTCCTGACAGGTAAACAGATGAGAGAGTCTGCAAACTTGAACACAAAAAGCTAAATCAAAAGCAAAGTAGCTATAAGGACACTTTACCATTTGTTTTTCTTCTCCATTTGTCTCATTCTATTACACTATAACAAAAGATTTCAGTAGTTAAAACTTATTTGCCTTTCACTCAAGGTTTGACTAGAAGTGCCCAAGTCTCAAATCTTTCCATTCTCAAGAGAATGGTTACCATGTATGGGAGTCTTGGTCAATTCTTGCCACAGACAATACAGGACATCGAAAGTTGCAAGGTTCTCCTCCCATAGCCAGGATGGGAAAGAAGCTGGCAACACACATTATTAACTAGAAATCTATCAGTATATTTTCAGCTTATAGCAAAATAATGAGGAAAAACCCTGAACCCTGAATATCCTTGAAATTTTAACTCCACCTTAGCTTTATTACAATAGAAATAAGCAATTGTTTCCTAACTGTTTTCCGGTATGCCAAAATAAGAGTTGTCTTCTTTTATATCTGTGCTACAAGGTTTAAACATTGAAGTTTTTGACAATGGTCACCTAAATAAATTCTAAAACAATCAGGAAATACTCACAGCAGAAGCACTGCATATCTCCCACAGCATGTTTGGAAGAGGCATCCAAATAACAAAAGACATCCTCCCTCCCCTATTCAAATGAGTCATTGAAATGCAAAATCACAAAATACAACATTAAATTAGAACTTTCATTATTAACCAACTTGGTTATGGACACAATATGCCAAGAAAAAATTCCTCGCAGTAATGAAACTTTGCATGTTCCTAATGTGACAGGCTCTAGGGCTCTGAGGTAGTAGTATATTTGGAAATGTTAAAGTAAATGAACTCCATGTGGCTGGTATGATTTTCTACCACAATGTCATCTACTCTTGCTCATAAGAAACATACAGGATTGTGTGTTCAAAATTACAGAACAACTTCTAGAACAACTACATCATTGAATGTACGAGCTTTGTCAACCACGAGCTGCGAAGATCTCTATTGCATATTACCCATGCATCTGGAAGACAACATGAAGATTAGGAAAAAGCTGTTTATTTTGACAACCATGAGAACACAGCACGATAAAGATCCCTAGACTGGAAGAAAAAAAATGAGTTTGACACACTATCTGTTGAGGCAAGTAGATTTCAAAAAAAGGAGAACAAAGGGATGGAGGCAACAGACTGCTCCAAACATCATGTACACTTAGAGAAGGGAACAATAAAAGCCAGGAAATTAAAGTTTATATACAAACATATTTAAGCTACTGGTAAAAGGACTGGAAAACTGCAATTTCAACAGAAGCTTCTTACACACATGAAGAGGGATGACAAAAGATCTGCATATCAAATGTGACCCAGTGACTTAACTTAGAAGAGAAAAGCAAGAAAAAACACCTCTTAACTTCACCAGCCTCCTTCTCAGAAAGAGTATTTTGACAAAGTTTTGAAAACTTATCAGGACTGGTTTGGGAGAGATCTCTGATGCAAAGAGCTGAAAACATATTTTGTTGTATTGTAAATAGAAGTGCTGAAAATGGTCATATGACCAGTTTCCCTGAGCTTGAATGAAACTAATCCTGTTAAAGCTTAGAAATATGCATGACTCAGTAGTCAAAGCCATGTGTGTATCTGCCCTTACAAAGTTTCTGCCACCTTTTATTGTCCAAAAGTGCTGTGTTGCTGATTACCAAATGGCCTCTACTGCTTTAGTTTTCTTTCCAGAAACAAACTCAAAACATTTCATCCTAAACTTTTTTTAAATAAAAAGGGACTTTTAGAAGCAATTTTTAAATCTATCATGTATGCAGTTCCCATTTGGACAAAGCCTGAAGTAAACTCAGCAGCATGTTATTGCCATTGTGCAATTCTACTACTTTTATAACTTTTTGTTTTTCCATTATCTACCTCACAGCTCTGCTTCACTCTTCCATCTTGTAAAGAGATTAACAGTATTCTGTAAATATTTACTACACAGTCCTGGCTGTGCTGGAACAGAAGAAATATTAACTTTAAAAAAAATATATGAAAAAAAATTGTACCACGTGCATAGAAGAATGGTGGAATGATTTCAAATCTCAGTGCAGTCATGAATGCACTAGGTTTCAAGTATCAAGAGAAAATAACCACATATTTGCTATCTAATTTCTAGTTTCTCAGCTGTAAAAATGATACACACCCTTTCTAAACCACATAAGAGTACAGTCTATCAAATACTAAAAACAAATACACACTTACACAAATATCAACTAAAACAAATTCTACTGTTGCAAGAAATTGCCAAGATCCACAACAGAACTCTTTTTTTTTTTTTTTTCCCTCCCCCCTAGCAGCTTTATAAGCCTCAGCCAGGACAGGACAGCACAGGGCATAAGCAAGCTTCTACAAGCAGTTCTCCGAACATTGGAATTGATGCACGCTAGGAAGAAATTTGCAGGCTACTTCATATGGCATACCTAATGTTTTCATCCATAAATCTATCACCTTTGAGAGCTTTGCTCTCTGAGAGATAAATTACTAAAAAAAATAAACTGGACAATGCTTGACATGTTTTGCCCTAATGCACACCCACACTTCAGGTACACAAATGCCAGTATTGTAGCAGAGTATCAACAGGGACATCACACAACTCTGCCTTCTTCAGAGAGAGATCCTTATTACAAAAAAGCAGGAAAGCTTCTAACCTTCACTTTCTCAGCATCACAGATTATTAAGCAATATCTTATGTTTACAGTGCAATAGAAACCCCTTGAGGTTAGAAGAGACGAGACTGGAGAGGTTTGTTCTGCCCCTATACACCATGCATAGAGCAAACAACAAAGGAGAATGTCTGGCCCTGTAAATAGTCTTAACACAAAAGGAAGAAAAATAAAATCTACTTTTCATGATGAAAGAGAGTACAATCTGTAATACAAATGTGAAAAAGGCAGGAAAAAATTCTAAAACAGTATCTCCACTGACAAATACAAAAATAATTCATCATTTCTTAAAATAGTGTTATGTACTTATTTCATGCTACTTAAAGGTAATAACGTCAACAAGCAAGAGTGTTAGTGGATTCTCAACACTTTTCAATGCTGCAAACAGGTATATACACTGAGCTTTGTTTTGAGCCCCTTGTTGATGACACCTGGTATCCTCAAAGAATAGACCACTTTGTACCTTAGCGCACTCAGTATGAAGATTTAAATGAAACCAGAAACAGTTCTGTTTCTTGGTTATGTGAAGGTTGATTTTGTTTCAAACAAGTCTTTCATAAATATTAGGTATACAAGGGCACTTAAAATGTTTGCAAGTTTATATACATTTGAAGATTTCACAAGCTTACTGTGGTCCCATCCAGACTACACCTGTGCATCTATATGTGTTTATATTTATACAAATACAAAACTCCAGGAAACTAAAGTTTTAAAACACATCCGAGAGACCTGTGAAGGTGCCCCCTGTCTTGTGAGCCAGACCTGCATTATCATGGTCAGTGCCAATATACAATTAGTACTTTTTCTGTATTCATTGTGAAATTGATGGGATGCATCACTGAATTCAAGTTTCCAGTGATGTGCTATTTTGACCCTCAAACTATACCAGTTTCTTAATTCCAGTAAAACCTACTTTCTATCCTGAGCAAGGCATGAGAACTCAGCACTAGTGCATGTGAGAGTTATATTTGGACACTGAAAAACATGCATACAACCCTCTTTTTACCCCCTTTAGCGAACATATTTAAGGAATGTTGTTGTGGTACTTCAATTTCTGCAGAATCAGATAGAATGAACTTACATATTTATGAAATACATTTTTATGCAAGACATTTACCATCCATAATCTGGAAGCCAATACTTTTTAGCATATGGTATTCAAATTCACAAATAACAACTTACTGTTACGAAAACTGGCATTTCTGTTCTTCTCCATTACAACACAATTTAATGTACAACGGTTTCAGCTGCACATGCATTGAAAGATGCAAGTGTATATAAAGGTACTGGAAACAGTTGTTCTTTCCTAGGCCCTGCACTGGCTATTTTATTAACTGAATGTTTATGAACACATTTCACTCTGTACAGGTATGCAAGGATGAATTAATTGAGGATGTAGTCTATACTCGCAATACAAAAATGTAAAGAATCGTCTACCCAACCACTTAACATATTTCAGATGGAACCAACCTTTCTTGAATACAACAAACCATATTTATAAGCAAGATAAGATTTTATTTATAAAAGCTTTACATAATGGTCCTAATACTTCCTTTCCTCAACTCAACCTTAAAATGTGTTAGGTAACGTACCACTAGAAATATTTGGGGTTTAGGTGACTGTGTTACATTGGTAACTTAGACATGCTTCCTGCTCTTGCTGTTGCCTTTTCCTTCTTCTGTGCCAGGATTTCTCTGGCCATCTACTGAGTTATTTCAGCATGCTTCATCAACCGAAACTAAACCAAACCAAATGACACATCATTTTCTGCACAAATCTAGTGAGCCTTGGAAGTAGCCTAAAACAGAAAAATGCAAGGACAAGCCACCAGTTAGATTGGGCAAAGCTGCTGTAGAACTGAAACATCTGTCACTATGTAATCATGAATCCTTCATGACCAGAAAGCTCTTACTCTCCCTGTTTCTGATCAGCTGATGAAATATATACTAGATTCTCAGAAATTGGCTGAAGGTCCAAAAGGCTGGAAAAAGACTGACTGAAGCCAATCTAATGAACACTTCTACTTCACAATCCAGGTTAACAACAAAAATTCCAAGTAGCATCAGATCTGAGAAAGAACAACTTGGTAAGCAAGAAACCATAAAAACATTTTCTCCAAGCATGTATTTCCAATCAGGTATGCACCTGCTTTTCATTGGTTTAATCTCAATTTCCTGGGAAAATGTCAGGCAAGACAGTGAAAGTTGTTGCCAAAGTCAAAATATGGTATCTATTGTTTATTTTAAAGCATATTGTTGTCATCTTACAGAAAGAATTTAGACTTGCTTGATATAACTATTCTTGAGAGTTTGTTAGCTATTAGTCCTCTCTTCTGTCAGGTACAAGCTTGTCCATCTCTTCATTGCACGAAAAAACACAGAAATTTAGCTGACTGATGTTCAATACCCATTTTTAATAATCTGTCACTCTGCCTGTGCTTTTCCGGTGTTCCATAGCTTCTGCCAATACTTTTGAGTATAAATTCGATCAGTTGGTTCAAAAATGTCCAACACACCTACAGTATCCTCTAATCTGGTCCTTCCTTGTTATAGCATGAGATCCTACTCCTTTCGCATTGATACTGGCTACATTAGCCACAGACTGCTGTTGAACTTTCAGTGAAGAAACACGCAAACACTTTGGCTTTTTTCTTGGCATCTGTTTGCAATTTTCCCTCTTAGTAAACTAAAAACCCTTTCTTGGCTACCAAGACAAGCCTTGTCTACCCAGGACAAGCCTTTCATAACTAGTATTGGAAATCTGTATGCCTCTGTCACTATTACAGAACCAGTTACTTAGTCTGGTATAAATTTCAAGGTCAACACACAGCTAACACCTTCCTCTTCCATGAAAATAATTGTCTTTGTAAAATACTTACTGTCAAATAAAATTACAATCTCTATTGGAAAAACAAGAAGCCAAGAGAGAAATAACTCTGGAAACTATCCTCCTGGCTTCCAGAAACTCACTTAAAATGCCTAATACATACAAACAAAAAAAACAGGATTCACTATTCTCACAAGCATCAGGTACTACAAAAAGTAGCTGCCTTGCTTTGGAACAGAATGAGCTTAGCATTTTTCATTTTGTATTGAGCTAGTCTGTGTTGAAAGCTGTCAAATCAATCTAAAAAAGGGTTGTTATGGTAAGCTACAGATAAAGTGACATTTTACATCATCTGTGTTGCTTGCCTCTTAATGTTAGCTTTATTATTTTCCTCTTTTAGCATTATGTAAAGATGAGAGTAATGAACTGAAAAGGCAAAGAGGAATGCAGCTGATAGAAATTTCCATCACTTCTTTCAATTTCAAGAGACAATTAATTGACATAAGTCAATGTACTTGACTTCATTCTCATAAATAAAGACTAGTCACAAAACCACAGTCACACCTTATTCAAAGCAAAAGATAATAGCAATTGTCAAGCTGATCAAACATTAAAATTAGTAGGTAGAGTAAGCCTGAATTTAAGATTTACTGAGAACGGTAGTGTGTTTCATCTATGCACCACAGACAAAGCAATAATACATGACAGATTTTCTAGCCATTTCATATTATGTAGGACAGATATTTGTATATAGCTTCCTGTATATCCAACAAGTTGAGCTACAAAAATTGCATTTGTCTGATGTAACATAATACTGTGAAAATTTCCTAGAAATAGCTAGACAAAAGTCTAACAAGTAACAGCCTGCGACTCATGTCAAAAACACATTCATGCTAGAAAAGACATCAACTAGTTGAACACAAAGCCCTTAACTTCCAAAACTGAACAGCAAGAGAAAGGCTTGAATTAGATACAGAATCTCTGAAACCTAGCTAAGACAACAGAACCATTTGTGCTCTTCCTACACTTACAACTGTCCCAAAGAAACCAGTAGCAAGAACAGGTAAACTGAATAATAAACAGCCTCCTGGGGTGGCACAAAATTAACATTGTCAAATGTAGAACTGGAACAGTTCCTTGCTAGTTTCACTTAATACAAGAGTTACTGTAACTCTTGCAAACATTCAAGTAGAAAATTAAAAATAGAATTTACCTTTGAAGGTCTCAAGTTCCTTCCTGTTGGAGAAAAGCAGAATTAAAAAATATATATTATTAGAAATACTACATCTAGAACTACAGGAGATATTTTACATGGTTTAAGACTCATTAAAAGATGAAAAAACAAAGAATTTGAATATCATCATATATAAAGATAAAATTACTATGTGTGTTTATCTAAAGCAAACACTATCAACCTGTTTAGAAATTAGGCTACCACGTATTTATAAATATGTACAATTACACAAAATATTGCACATTTATATCTAGCCACATAATTTCTAGATACACTGTTGCAAAAATAACCAAGACTTCTTAAGGCTTTAGGTACTAAAACATCCACTGCTTAGCAGAGCTTTGCCAATTTATAGCACAGTGAATAACAATTAGTGTTCCATTTTCATCAATGCTATTCAAAACCCTTTTGGCAACAGTGAAGGAGAAAAATTTGACAATACCACTGACTCAGTTACAACACACTTTAAAGGCAACAGAGGCATACAGTGACATTCCTCAGAGGAGAGGATTCTGAAGTACAGAAAGTGACAGATAACCCACAACAGTCACATACCAGAAAGCTAAGAAATGAAGTCAACAGCAATAGTATATTTTTTCCTTCATACCAGGCCACCTTCCACTTTTCATAGTTATGCAATTGTGAATGCAAAGGCTATAAAACTAAAGGGAAATATTCTAGGTTTTCAGGAAACTGCAAAATGCTCCATTTCCCATCGCTACAAAGTAGTGATTTATCATTACTTTAGAGGCTAAAGGAGAATCAAAGTAATAGCTTAGATAAGGCAGAATGCTGGCCTTTTCCTTACAAAATGCTCATTTATAACGAACATCTTTTCAGTCTCTGCCTTGCAGACTGCCTAGTTAGATTCTGAATTTTGAAAGCAAAAGTGATTATAAGAAAAATAAATTTAAAAAAGGACCGAACTCACAGTTGTCCAGATAAATGATTCTATTCACTATCCATAGCCTAAAGCATGCTTCAGTCATTACTGAGTCACCTACCACACTGTTTCACAATACATATGCTATACCATAACTCCTTCCCCTCCCTAACAGATGATGCAATACAGCATTTATTCTTGCATCAAGAACTAACAAAACTGTTTCAAGCCTGAAACAACTTAATTTCTAAGCAAGACAAAACTATTCTAAAAGAAGCAAGAGAATACATTTACCTCCACATTTTCAGTGAACATCCCACTTTTGTCACCAAATGTCAAATACGGGTTTTTGAAAGAATGGGTGCTTTACCAGGAAACAGGGTATAGTGTGATTTACAGTAGAGAAGCCTATTAGTTGTAACTTCCTGTGAGTATCTATTTCCCTTCCTGCTTCTCCAACATCCCTTTCCCTAGCCAGTTTCTCCCTTTTTTACCAGGGAATAAGCTACTTCACAGCACCTGTGATTTGCAGGTTCATACCCTAATAAATTTTTCCTACCTTGCATACTCTAAATATAATTACAAAATTCTTAAACACTCTCACAAGTTGCACTCCTTATTTTTTAATAATGGCATACTAATTGAGAAAACAACAATCACAGGAAATGCTTGTTTTCCACAGACTGAAACAAAACCATACTGAGGAAACATCTTGTGAAAGTAAGAGGAAAAAACCTACACTACTTGCACCTAGAATCAGGAGGTCTTATGCCACTTATCTCCAAAAGGGAAGACAAAAAAATTACTCATTGTGTTCAAACAGATTAACAAACAAGATGCTAATACAGTAACCAACTGACAGTGATATTCATTGCTTTTGTCTAAAACCCCACAATTCTCCCTTTCAAAATCCATTTTTAGGGTTGATGCATTAAGCTGCTGTCACTGTATCCATATATGTAATTGCCATTCATTAAGAAAGTTGGAAATTAATATTTGACAACACTTTTTTTTTTTTAACACATACCGCTGAAAAATTTAAAATATCTACGATTAGCATACAGTAAAAATACAGATTTGGAATTTAAGGATCTGCATTACCTAGTATCCTCATACCAATTAAGATCCAAAGATTGATGATTCTTTATATTTTAGACAACATGAATGAATCAATTGCATCTTGTGGTTTCTCACAACACTCTTAAAACATATATTTAGAAATACATATTAAAAAACACACTCATTGAAAATATGCTCTGCATCAGCAACATAAAGGATTTTTTTCTTTTTTATTTAATCAAGTTATCCAAATAAAAACTTGAAGTTTTAAAATTTTAATCCTAAACCTCGTTCATCATCAGCTTTGGTAAGAACCAGACACTAAACCTAAAGTAGAAAGGAGACTATGACTTGTAAAGACACTGAAAAAAACAGATGGCTGAAGATTGTATCAGTACATTTTCTAGATGTGTAATTACAAAGTTCTAGATGGATGTACAGACAAAAATGTATTACAAAGTGTGACATTTCTCATCCCCTTTGTAAGTAAATAAACATTTTTGTATTTATTGATAAACTGTCAAGAAGAAGATAACCTCCTACATCTCTCCAGAAATCTAGAGACAAAAAATCATCTGCAAAAGTAAATACATAGCTTCCTTCTTAATGTAAGTTCAATGTATTTGGAACACAGACACTCTATAAAAGAAAAAACAGCTTGAGTAATTAAAATGAAAAAGATTAAACTGAAAACAGTTTTGGAAAACAGTCATCTTCAAAAGGAGGTTAAAAGACAAGCAGGAGGAAAAACTTGCACTGGAAGTAGGCCTGGATGAGTAGCTAGGACTTCTGCCTCTTATTATTTTAGATCTTGCCATATTAAATTACCAGCTTCAATACTATATATTACATTTTTGTATTTGTTTTTCTTTTAACTTTAAATTGTGCATTCTTTGAGATGATTTTTCACATTAGGTTTATACAAAAGCTACAGCAACAGAGCTCAGCCTTTGATGGATAGCTTAGTAACAACATCATACTAGAAGACAAAAGTGCAGTGCAATGAATCATCTCAGCAGAAGAGTTCTGTCAACTGCTTCAGCTCAGAAGTGTATTACCCTATACATGTTTTCCGCAGGAAAAGGATAGCCTTCCTCTCTACCCCATTTGTCTAACTAGTTTAAGGCAATTGAAAGCTTTCCACTGAGAAATACTCCTGGATTTTATAGAGTTTTCATCCAAAAAAATTCATGCACTTCACAGACAGATGAGATAAACCTTTCCATTATTATGAGAAAGAAAACACACGCCTGCCTTGCCCCTAGTCTTGCTACACATGAAGGCTCTTGAAGCCCAGTGTGAGCTGCTCAGCATCTATCCAGGATTAAAGGAACTCTCATGCGGAGTCTGACCAATAATCAATACAACCTACTATTTGGCATCTGACTATACGCTCTTTTACTTTAGCTACTAAATTTTAGGTTAGTGCCAACAAATCTGACTAGTGACACAAATAAGAATATTCTTTACTTTTTTACAGATAACAGTAAGCTTTCAGAAGAAAGGACTTAATTAATAGTCGTATTATAATGTAACATAAATATTTCCTCTCAGTGAAAGATGAATTTTAGTACCACTAAGCAAGAAAAAAAGGCTAAAATAACAGGCTAAAGGCTAAAATAATCAGACTATAAAGGCATGAAGGCACTTCAAAAGTAATTTTCCCCTGTGTGTTGTGCAACTTCAGAAGCTCAGCTTCTTTCCTGAGAGGCAAGAGGCTGTACAGGCTCCATCTACACTGTAGTTATGCCCATGAAAACTGTTCGGCCACACATATAGGCAATAATTTTCATCTCCTTTTCCAGTTGCTTGTTTTCATAAAATAGATGGGGGCTTAGTGAAATTCTATACCCCTTGAATTCAGGTGAAAATGACCAACATGATAGCAGCAAGTAAAGGGCAACAATTGCCAGCGAAAACCCAATTGCATAAACCTGGTTGCCTACTTCTTCAAGATAATACTTAAGTCAGCACAATGATATTCAGGTATATTTAATGCCAGCATAAGAGACACACTAATCAGATTCTCAGCCCCTTCTGAGCATGATGGACACAGGTAAATCTGACTATAAACCCCTCTATGTACCATGCCTAAAAAGGCACAGCTGATAATGTCTCATGGTTCAAAATAACCTAAAGAAATTAAATCAAAGCATTACTCATGCAAGAGATGCCATTGAGAACTTCTCTGAAACATCCCTTCAAAAAAGACCTAAGCCACAGGTATAGAGGAGAGGGATATATATAGACATTGGTAAAAATACAATAGTCCATTTCAGTCTGAAGTATACCTTTTATACAATTTTTTATTTGCAAGAAGTACCATGAATTCTGAAGCGAATTAAAACAGTAGTGCCTTGAAGGTCTGTTGAGACTGGATGTGTCTTTTGAATTATTACTCTTAAGTTACCTGGAATGTTCTGATGATCATGTTGTCAGTGGTCTCAACTTCTTCATTTACAGAAAAGTTGAGCTTCAGGGTTGTGGAGAGAAAATATAATTTTGGAGACAACAGGTGAAACAAACTGTCTACAATCTGTAACTTGTCCCACAGAGTAACTGACATGACCAGAACTTACATGAATAGTTAGAAGGCAAAATCAAATTCCCAATTACCTTCCCATTCTCCTCAGGCTTTTCATTGCACTATTGGGTTAACCTTACTTTATTCACTGGGAAGAAGAGATGGACACTAGGAGGAAGATTATATTGGTTATCACTGATAAACAAAAATAAATCCAGGAAGAAGAATACGGGAGGAAGAGTCAAAACCATCCTGCTTTAAGTTACTGAAATCAATGGCAATTTAGTTTGTTCAACAAAAGCAAGACAAAGTTCTTAGGTTCTACTGTATCTTGCAAAGGGCTGTAACACTAAGATCAATTACCCCAAGGTAACAAAACACAAGAGAATTCAATTAAATACCTAGAGACCACAGAAACACCACATTCTTTACAATGATGCCAGCAGCCTGAAGTGACAGTTCCATATTTTATCTTCAAGAAAAGAGTAGGCAGATGAGAAAGTAAAAAAGTCATAAATGAATGTCAGGAATGATTTTCTAACACTAGCTCTGAAAGTAACAGCCAATAAATTCAAACTACTAGACCCATGCATAAACAAAAGACAATCTCAAGACAGCCGATAGATGGTAAAAATTGAGGACTAAATTTGAAAGATTTTACAATGAAATATGTTTATAAATGTTGAGTTGTAAATCATATTTACAACTCAAAATTCACAATTTAAAGCAAATATAGCTGCTTATGTGCAATTTAATTTAAAAATACTTCTGGCACCTAACAAGATCCAAAATAAAACCTGAGAAATACTGCATTTCACCTGTTATGTCTGGTACAGTTAAGTTTTCAAAATGATAGGAAAAAAAAAAAAAATTTCCTTCCATAGCCTGATTCAAGCTTTAGTAAGCTAAAAAGCCATGAGAGGGACTTTCCTCTGGAAGTCATCAGAAGTAAAACCCAAAAACCTGAGAACTCAAAACTTATGTCACTTGCATGGTGTGCAGAAATATTTCAAGTACTTTTTTGTGTACTTAGGATTAGCACTTATGACAATGACAGAAAAATGCTTTCCCTCCCCTAGATTCCTTAAGCACCCCTTTCACATCACTTAGGCCAACTACTACTTTGAAATACCTTTGAGACTTAAGTAATGAAAGGCCTTTTAAGTAATGAAAAAAAAAAATCAATAAAATCTAAAACTACTACTAAAGTACTCTTAGAATTAAGCAGCAGGCAAGGTTTCTATTTATCTGAAGAAACACTAAAGACAGGTCAGGATTCTTCACCATCAAATGTGAAATTTTATCCAATAAAACAGAAGAGCAAAGCACTAAGGAATTTAAATAATGTTGCAATGGAGATGTTTTTGTTTCCATACTCAAATGCAGCTACAAAAGTAGCTGAAGTCTTTCTGTGTCTTCCAGCAAAACTTCTACATCAACTTCATTCCAGGAGATGGAACGGATCAAAGCAAAATTTTGTAACAATATTTGCAAAGATTAACTGGTAATCAAGCTAATAAATACAACTAAAACCAAATACTATCCTAACATACTCAGCAGTTCCAGGGTACAGTGAAAGCAGTTCTCTTTGGATGTTTCAAAAAAAGAAACAAATATTTTTCTTGATGAAGAACATTGGGGGTCACCTTTCAGGTGCTATCATTCGAAAGAACAGTAAAAATGAGGGAGATGGCATTAAAAACAGGAGAAAATGGTAGCAGTGAAATCATTAAAAGTAACCAAGTGTTTTGTCCTCTGCTAAGAGACTGATACAGGCCATTTAGCATTGGCCATTCCAAACTGGAACCTGAAATGCAGAATAAATTCTTAGCTTCCTCTAAAAGCAAATGCCTCCAGATGTAAGATTTTGCACAGGACCCAGTTTTTATGTTTTTGCTTTCATCCTGTTGCTAACAAAAGGGGACAGTTTTTAAATTTGAATTTTTTTTGAACTTTTATCTTAGTATGCAATGTTATCATTGGATCACTAAAAGATACATGTATCAGCACAGTTTATTGTTATCATACAACCAAAATTTAGGAATCAAAATTTAAAGCTGAAATTTGAGAGAAGAAATTTAAGAGAAGGTAGAAACAATTCCACCACCAGCTCCACCATCTTTAGTCTTTCCTAGAAAGAAAAAGGGTTCCTGCCAACCTGTTTTTGGTAAACAGCCACACAATAAAATCCAGACCTTCTTTTAACTCAGCCATCAATTTCTTCATAAGCATTAAAAGAAAAAAAAAATCACAGTATTCAAAAACTGGCCAAACTTTATTCACTAAGTGACATATAATATGCCACAAGTCCACAAAAACAAAGTAGTAAAAAAAGCCTGTAACCCCATATGCATTCTTTACCTAAAATGCTGAATGTGGTTTCACACAGCATGAATGCAATTGTGGCAGATAGTACTTGTACTTGTACCACTTCAGGCATCCTCAACACATACCTTTGATGCAGGAATGTAAAATCTCCCTCACAGAGGTGTTGTCAATAAATGCATTTAACACATTTTTTTAAACAAATTGCTTTTGGATGTAAGTGAAAAGGAATTATTGAAGATCTCAGGAAAATAATTCATAGTGAAAGACAGAATTTATCAGGAGGCACAGTACCTTGCTCAAAAGCAGAGAATGGATTTTACTGTGGTTATGACAAACACCTAAGCCCTGTTCCGCCGCTAGCCACAATGAATGAATTACTTTGATAAATAGTGCAGTTCTGAGGTAAGGGAGAGTACAAAACAATGATTAAGGCAGTCCTAAACCATCTGTTTCTATTATTGGTACAATAAGTCTGGACAAAGAATGCCTGGTCCTAACAGATTGACAGGATTTGCAGATTATGCCCAGTAATCAGCACTACAAAGGTAGAGAAAAGTTATGCAGGATTGACATAATGTTTAACATTTTCTAGAAAACATTAGTAAAAGGTGTTGTAAGATGCAGAGGATCTAACACAAACATTCAGCCTTTAATCGCAGGTCACAAAAGCTAACAAAGAAAAAATCTTTAATATGCCTATTCAAAAGAAAACAAAACTATAAGGAGAAGGTACGCTACAAACCTCTTTATAACAATATCATTGTCTCTCTGCATCAAGCAAAGACCACCACAAAAGGGCAAAATTAAATCAACTGAAAAGTGACAGAAATTATACTGCACATTCACACTTTGCAAATAATATAAGAACTGCCAAAACCCCTACAATCTTTGATCTGCTATGTATTCAGTCTTGCCCAATGTTTTGAAATACTTGGAGCACTGACGGGAGTAAAATTCACTAATAATGAAGCAGCATGCTCCTCTGGGGTTGATGCGTGCAAAATACTGTACTGCAAGTGTTCTCGCAAACAAAGAAAGTTCAGAGCCCTAAAATTACACAGAAGGAAGCACAATTACCAAGGGAACTTTTCCAAACCTTGTGCAAGCCCAGTTTTTCAGGATCAACAGAAATTCTCATTCCATGTGTCTGTCCAAAGAAGTGCAATAACTGATGGCCATAAAATTAATTCCAGCCAGTTATCACCATGAAAACACTTGCTACTGATTCTGCTGTAAGCAAGCTCATGAACAGCAGGATGGAAAAGACCTCTGCAATCTGAACTCTGCTTTGAGCACAGAAACTTACAGCCAGACAATTAATGCCTAATGAAAACTCAAAGCCAGTCATCCACCGCACATCTACCATGAAAGCTGTCCTGAAGCTAATAAAAGTTCTGGATCCACCCTTGCAAAATCATTATTTATGTACCCAGGTACACAGAGGTATAGCAGCTGAAAATCTATACCACCAGAAGACTGATCAAGAAGAATATGGCATGAAACCTTACTTTGATGAAAATTTTGATGAGAACTATGAAACTTATAGCTAGAGTCTTAGAAATAATTCACTGCACATTTAATGTTGGAAGGAAAAAATACACTTGATTGAAACATTTGCAACAATGGTATACTTTTTACATATAAAAAGTTAATTTTTTAAATTACATGTAAAGCTTAAAAGGGTTATGAAATTTATGAATTTAAATTCATCACTGAAAATGATACACTGTACAGAGTACTGTTCTAGCTTATCACCTGGGGAATGCTATGGGATCTAAACAAAATCTAGACACAGAAATCTTCTTTTAGGCAACACGATATTGCATGGCAGTGTATTAGCCAATTCCATCTTCTCTCTTTTGCCCTTGGTAAAAAACTTAATTAATTTAGGTTAAACAAGATCACAAAAAAAAGGGCAGCTTTTTACAGTGATGCTGCAGGAGGTAAAGATAGTATTTGAAAGCAAAACATAGCAAAAAAAATTTTTTTTTGTATGTTAGTGAGTAAATAACCATTAATTGGCCTAAGTCAGAGGAACTTTTTCAAAAAGCAGACTAGTCTGAATTGTCTAAAGAAGTTTTTTGTATTTACTTTTTGAGTGTTTATGTTGGTCAGGCCTAATGTAAGCCACTGTAACTGCAACAATCCTTACTGTCCCTTATGTTCCCAAAGCAAATAGAAAGAGAGATAAAACCAACAGAAGACCATACAGAAGAAATAAACAGTGGTAACTTAAGACATTTTCCTCACATACACATCTCTAACCTACACGATACAATTGCCACAAATTTTATACCCTTCTGAATGAGAAAGTGAATGAAACATTACTGTCCTCCAGAAGCATAAAACCACCATCATGGCATGGCAATGCATCTAACAAGAATTTTGACAATCTGTCCAACTCCTCATCTACTGTACTAATTACCAAAGCATAGGGGTTTCACATTATTTGACAACAAATAAACCTTTAAATTACAAAATTGGGAGTAAATATACATTTTAAGAACATATTTTCTCTTCGGGTAAAGCATTTCTTTAAATCTCACCAGAAAGGAAAAAAAATTGGTACCACTAAGGTTTGCAATATTACTGAACATTCACCTGTTGAAGTATACCCTAGCATCAGGGTATACTTCAGATTCAGGATTTTAGATTTCTTCATTCATTTTCCTTCTATGTCTGTTCTCAAAGCAGACAAGTACTGAAAAACAGAAAGGATCCTTAACCAAGACATCGTAAAAAAATTAAAATTCAGACAACTATGTGTAAAGTCAAATGAGACACAGTAAAATGTATTGACCCATTTCCAGTGACAAGGACTCTTTGCTATCTCCAATGTATTCCTACAAAATGTTGCAGCTGGGCAGGTCCTTTTAATTGATAAAACAACCAGGGGTTTCTATTTTTCAAAAAAATGGTGATCCCTCTGAAATGGATACAAATGGTACTAAGAGCTTCATAGGAAGTACAGCTTCAGGACAGAAACATTTTATCTTACACCATAAGCCTGCAATTCGGTGCACATAAAAATTGGCACAGAAATGAGCTTTTGACAGTGCTTCCTAAAGGACACAGTGCACTTCCTTGGGAATGCAAAAACTGCTGTTGGAGACTGGAGGGAAACAAGGAGTCTTCTGCAGTCAGAAGCAGTACGTCCTCAGTAGGAGGATGAAAGGAAGAAGAATTGTGCTTGATTAAGAAAAGGACAGGAAACAAAATGGCATGGTTTCATGTTAACATACATGCAAACAATTGCAGCAAGACTAACTAGAGAAAACAAGGGTGAATCTAGACTTCATCCAACAATACTAGTACCCTGATCAGTGGATTTAAAAACAAAAAAGAGAATATTAAAAATCCAGAGATACATACACAGAAAAACAATCAATCTCCCAAAACACTGGGCTTTAAAATATATTGTGGAAAACACATTGGATTGATGAATCTACTTTGTAACTAGTACTTAACACAATGACAAAAGAGAAAAAATTGATCTGTTTGAACTGAAATAAAGTTGGTCTATTTAATAGGGTCACCTATTTCTGAAAATCAGTTAGCATAAGCTGCATTTCAAAACTTTAATGTTGACCTAAAGCACTTTCTTCTAAATCTTTCATACAGGAAGATTATTCAAAAGACTTGAAGTCTGTGAGCTTCTAGCCTAAGCTCTACAGTGACTTTACAATAAAATTACTTTTTGTAACATGCTTAAAATAACCACAGTTTCTACACTTTGTTTTCATCTCAGCTCTCATCCCTATATTGTCAAAACACAGGATTTTTTTTTTTTTTTTTTTTTTTTACCACAAAACCACTCCCTGAAAATAATTCTTGTGTTAAAGAGAGAGCATAGACTCCTGAACCCCCGCTTGATTCTTTCAGTAGCCGGTATCACAGTAAAAACCCCAAACACTAAAGAGAGGAAGATAGGATATGAGTTCCAAACATACATAACAAATCACACTCACATTAAGTTAACTGGCTGTTCGTTCTTCAGGTATCTACATTGGCAAGAGTCCTAGTAACGACCTAGCAGTTAATTTTTTACCTAAATAAATACAGTGGTAATGATCAACCAGAAATTACCTGCATTCTTCCTGTTTTGTCTAGATCTGACCAAATGTAATCAGCTTATAATTACGTTAAGTAGTTTGCTTAGCATTCTATATATAGAACTGATTAGATGCTGCTAAACAAAGTAGGCAACAGTTTAACACTATTTTGACGTTGAAAGCAGAGGCAAGGGGAGGGGGAGAGGGAGCGAGGACAGCTTAGAGAACAAACAAAACTCAGAAAACTTCAGAAAGATTACTATATTTTAGGGGGTACAAATCTGTTGCTTTATGCACTTTTTAAATTTTTGTGTTATTTTGTTAAATAGCACATATTTAGAATTTTCAAATTATTACCATTAAATATTTAATTATTTAAATAGATCTGAACAAGTGAATATTCAGCCATACTGACTACTGTTGACTCTTCCTGGAGAGAGAGAGAAAATGGTGTTGCCCAGCCTGGGGAAAAAGAAAATCCAGGTTGCAGGAAAATGACAAGACCACTGCCGAGGCCCTGGCATGAGGTTAAGCTAAATGAACAGGATGTGAAAAACTAAAGGACACAACATGAGAAATTGACATGAGAAATTGCTGGATGTGACAGGTAACATAGCAAGAAGCTGACAAAAGCTACAGATAGCACCATGAGGGATGGTTGGATTTCACAGCTGGTTAAAGGGGATTTAAGTTAGAAACAGCCAAACTTCACAGAAAATTGAAGGGGGATCTTTAAGGTATCAGGCACCTTCTGGTAGGCAGAACTTGCAATGCCAGCAGTACTTCAGTAACCTTATCTGTAACACCACAGAAGGCCAAGATTCCCTGGATAATGGTATCAGAAATATCAAATCTGAGTAGCAAAACCAGGACCAACAGGGAAAAAGTAACTAGGGGTGGATTGTTTATTTGGGAGGACACTGGAATTTAAAAAAAAAGAAAAAAGAAAAATAGGTACAAGAGTGGCAAAAGGAGGGTCAAGAAAGAGGAAATCAGATAAGCTATGCAAAATGTGACAAGTGCAGTCTGGCACAACCCTGCCCTTGATCACCACATCCTAATTAGGACCATAAACCAAACCAGTTGTTCTGACCATACCACACGAGTCAAACTTGCTTCCACAATCAAGAGAAGTGGGGAGGGTGCCAGGGTGCTTCCCCTGACTAACAGGAGGACACCAGGTTCGACAGATCAAGTAACCTGGTTATCCCCATGTCAGTGCTGGCTCCGGGTCTGTCAGCATCCCTAACTGCCAACATCACCACTCCCTAACACAGGCTGTCAGAGACTTTGACAAATTGCTTCAATTTAACTCCACATGTCTTCATTTACAGAACGGACTTAATACTGCTTTTCTTATCTCCTTCAGTAAGGTTATTTTTGGCACTGTCAGTAACAAAACCAAAAAAGTCAAGATTTAAGTTATTTAAGCTCTTAACGTTTATCTCTTACTCCTTTATCTTTAGGTAAACTTGTCTTTGCAAGTAAGAGAATGGCAGGAGAGTAATACCTAACATACAGAGTGAAAGGTACTCATAGTACAGGATAGGATAGAACTGAAAAGAAGGTAAGAGGAAAACACAGCTCCTAACTTTACAGGTTACAATATATATGAAAAAAAAAATTTAAAAAACAGGGCAAGGTATTAAAAGAAACAACTTATCAGTGCTTATTAACAATAGCCCTTACCCAATTGTTTGTAAAGAATAATAAGCACAACTTAATCTTAACAACAACGTAGTGATAATTTTCCAAATACACGCACTCATTGTTCATCACCAGGAGTTAGACCAACACTTATTGAATCTATTACAAATTTGCAACTTCCTGTCAAAGATTACTGTTTCTTTAAAAGATGAAAATAAAAGGGATTATATTATATACAGGGAAAAAATAATAACAACAAAAGGCTTATATTTTATGCTAATTTATATTTATAGCAATTGTTTTATTTACCTTTTTGTTTTCTTGTAGTTTTCCAGCTGTAATGTCTGCATACATCTGTATCTTTCCAACTCACACTGTTCACATAGGTCCTCAAGACACAATAGATGATTCTCCATTTCCTCAAACTTTGCCTCTAGCTGGGCTATAAGAAATACTTATATGAATATCAAATTGTATCAATAGATGGACAACTCACCTGAACAGAAACAGTAATTCATAAAGGTACATAATTAACACGGTAATAATTACACATATATAAACAGCTCAGAAAAACAAATACTAAAGAGTTACAGCAGAGCCGTGTTAAGAGAGATCTATCTGAAGTTCCCTTTGTAGTAAGACACTGAACCACTGTATTTGCCCCAGCATCTTGGTCTCACAGGCTTGTGATCTGTATTTCAGAAGCATCCAGAACCTATAATTTAATTTTGTTTCTTGGGCTGACTGTCAGTTTACCCCTTCCTGCTTGGTATCAATCTGAGGAACAAAACTGTGCTGACCAAGACCAGTACTAATCTTAAATTATTCAAATGAAGTGAAAGTAAAGCATACTGGGAGAATTTTAACTCTCACATGACCTTGTGATAATATAAAAGAATACAGACTTTGAAAGTTTACTCTCAAGACAGACCCTTTACTGATAGGCAAATCTCTAGATTTAGCTATTTTACATACCCATGCACTTAAAAACACACAAAACCTCTTAATCAACTCTTTAGCCATAATTGTTCAGAGTCTCAAGCTAAAAGAGATCATGCCTATGAAAAGTGCTGAGAAACCTGATCTTATCCCATAGCTCACCCTCTTTTGAGCAGAAATTTGGACTAACGAACTCCTGAGGTCCCTTCTGACCTGAATTATCTCATGTGAATCTTGTATCAAAGGATCACTCTCCCTGTGGGTGATTAATGCTGAACTCCATGGCCCTCCTTGGGATCCCAAAGTGGAAAAAACTATTTTCCCCAAACTCTAACCAGCTAGTCACTCTGGGATGGAGCTGTGTGAATACAGGACTATTATTCACCCTTTTGTCAGGACTTCTTCTATGCCACAGGGAAAGTAAATTGCAGGAGGAAGGATAAATCACATTTTTACAAACAAAACAGCAACCAAAGAATAGAAGGGATTTTGCAGTTCAGAGACAGATAGACTAATCCGTTGCAGTGTATGAACTTGATTGTTGATGCAAAGAACTACACAGATGAAGGAATGAAATAGCAGAAAACCTAAAGCAACTGAGTTTTGGCAAATGGCTGTTTCACTTTTGCCTGTGACAGAAGTAATCTTCATAAAACAAGACAGTAACTATTAAGTTCAAGGCAGAAAAAAGTGATTTAAAGTTAATGTGTTTTGGATGCTCAAAAGAAGGAAATAGCAAGCTGAAGGCATCAGTCAAATCTTCAGTTCTGGTTTGGCCATTCTACTTGGAGCCTATCCTGGAGTGTACAAAATTTCAACTTTCTTAGCCATTACTCAATTAGAAATTGCTATCCTAGTGGTCCCTCTAAGAAAAGCAAAAGTTAAGACCTCATAAACAAATTTCCTAGCATGCAGAGTCATATATTCAGATCCAATTACTTAGTAAGATTTTTAAGTCCCTAAAAAGTAAGGTACTGCTCCACAATGGTCAGAAAGGGAAACATGAATCATATAATCAGCAAAGATGTCCTTAAATTATTTATCTGTATACAGATCACTTGCAGCAGTGAAGGGAAGTTGACAATGTGGAAACAAGTTTGAGGGGAAAAAAAAAAAAGAAAAAAGTCTTCAGTTCTACAGATTGTGCTGTGGAATGTGCGTTGTTTACCACACACTCAGCTTCCTCTCACAAAATCCGGATCTATTCAAAGGGCAATATCATGACTACAATTACTACTGGTGGTCCCTTTTTGCTTAAGAAATGGACTTTTCTGAGTGCATTAAAATCCAAATGTCTGCATTATGCTAACTTGCTTTTCAGAATGATTGCTCATTTATTAATCTGCAAAATTCACAAACACAGCAGAGCTCAAGATAATTTAGTAAGGTACCTATCAACCAGTGTTTTTTCCATTTTAAAAAACCCACCACCTGCTTTGCTGTACTTGTTATTGAATTAATATTAAAAGACAACAAAGAACAGGAAAATAAAGAGGATGAAGAAAAGTGAATTCTAGAGGGCAACTAATTCCTTGCACTAGCATTTGAGCAGCCTCTAGTGGCAACTGCAGAAAACACTGTGATCCTGAAGAACAGGAATGAACATTTAAGATGTCTCCAGAAGACAACAATCCCACTTCACTGCAACACAGGTTTCAGAATGTTTCTTTCTGAAGTGAAAGAAAACTTAGTTGCTTTGCACAAAAAAACCTGAAGACTAGCTGAGAATGTACGCGCTGTGAATCCAAAGGAAGTTCAAAAAAAAGCTACATATTTAATTAATTTGAAACTTAAGCCATGATGCTTTGAACAGCTCTTATCTATATTCACAGATAAATAATCTCAAACTTTTATAAAGGTATTTAGCAAAAATATGAAATCTAGAAATTAATTTCCAGTTTATAGTTCACAGTGGCACCTAGAATGAATCTGTCCCAGAAAGCCAGCTAATGTTCTAAAGAATACCTGCAAGACTACTACTACTTCTCCAGCTCTTCAAGAAATCCCACAACCAAGTGGTCAGGCAACAATCACCACCTCACTCTGAAACAGCATTGCTATGAAGCAGAAAAACATCTCCTCCTTTTAGTATTTTTAAGGAGGCTGGAAAAAATTCATTGTACCTTTCGATTAAGAATTTTCCTGTATAGTAATATGTCACACTTGGCAGAAATAATATTTTTTATTAGGTAATTGAAAAAAGTCAGATGACATCATTCCAGTTTATTAGTTTGACCTGTATTTCTTACACTATCACAGGTATATCACCATTACAAGTTTTACTTCTTAGTTTTCATTTTTTTAAAGTTTGTTAATGTTTGATCGATGACATTAGATTGAATTATCTTCCACCAGTGTACACTGTTTAGCAGCTACTCAGGTATTAAAGTATTTGTCTAGTACTCAAGAATTGCAAAAAACAATTTTGTTCCTGACAACACTTTCCTTCTAAAGTTTAACTAATTTAAATTTACCAAATAAAATTTCTTTTAACTGAAACCTATGTAACCTATAGTTCTGCAGTAGTACAAAAATTGTTAGAAAAGCTAAATGACAGCTATACATCAGAAAATATTAGTTTTCAGTTTTTCCTACTATAAGTGCAACCTGCCTGCACTGTCCCAGCCACCAAAACAACAGGAGCCACCAAGGAATATGAAAGAAATTTTTACAAAGTTCATTTGTTTTCTGACTAAAAGACAAAAAGGCAGAAAACAGAAAGGATGGAAACAATTACATCAAAGAAATTCTCTCTACCTCTAGGTCAGACAGGGACACAGATTACTAGGCTTAAAATAATATGAGCAGTGAAAGACATGTATGTGCAGAAAGAGCTCAATTCGGCTGCAACACTTTAAAAAATTCTTTACATAATTACAGTTCTACTAGTGCTGATTTTGATTTGTTTTTAAAGAAAAGATCTTAAACCCAGCTAGTATCATACCATTCACATGAACCTGAAGTAGCTTCTTTGCTGAAACTACAGAGCAAGAATACTAGGTTGTTTTTCCTTCTGTATTCAAGCCACAGACATTTCCAAGTTTACAACACCAAACTATATGCCTTTTATACATATATACCTCTACCTTACACAACAACCCTCTCCGCTGAAGCATTCTGCCCTGGAGCCTATGAAAAACTCCCTGTTGAACATAGGTATCATTACACTATATTATTCAAATTCCCTGGTTTTACCTACACCCCCCCAATATTTTCCCTGACTTTCTCAGTAAAAGTTAAATGCCGTTTCATCTCAAACAACAAAACTCACAAAAGCAAAAAAAGTATCAGTAGTTTTTGAACAACTGGTCAACCAGTTAGAAAAACTGTTCTAATTAATAATAAATAAAATATTATTTTCTTTAACCATCTTCCCAACTACAAATTATTACTCATTTACAGTAGAAGTTTTCACAGCTCTCCTAACTTCAAAAATAATTTTTAAGTAAAAAAAAAACCCACTAAAAACTAGAGTCTTCTCATGCCATGTGTGTTCTAGATTTCTGCATTATAAAACATTTTCCAGCTCTTTTTCAAGAGCTATCAACTGCTAGATGCGAATGAAAAAGAAACTGTTAAGTAACCAAACACAATTCAAAAGTCCAAGTTCAAATGCCAGCTCTGTGAAAAATCTTGATTGATATATTGTCTGGTCTTAAATTCCCTTTTACTTGACCCATACCTACTAGTATCTAAATCCTGACATAAGCCACAATTAATAAATAGGTAATAGTAAACTAATGACTTATCTTCCCCGAAGACACTCATGCCTTGCCCAAAGAGGTAAGTCTGTGGGCTGTTACTCACTATACTTTTTCCTCCTATAGAAGTACTGCTTTAGAGGCTATCTAGAAACTGATGACATGAGCAAAAATTAAATTCTATAATCTCAAAATACAAGATGTTGCTGGAAGTATATTGCATTATTCTAACTGGAAAAATCTTTTGCATTTTTATCAAGAATTAAAAAAATAAGTATATTGCATTAAACATACCTTTTTTGCTGCAAAACAAGTACCCGAAACATGGGGTATTAAGTTCTTAAAGTAGCTCAAATGTTACCAAAATCAAAATCTTGTATTTAATGAAAAAGGTATTATAATCACTGTGACCTTATATTTCACAAGTTTTACTACATTTCCCTAATGTATGAAGAGGCCATTAAGAAGACTTTAATCTCCCTTCTGAAACAAAGGGTACATGGCCTTTCTTTCTTCTCTTTTATGCAAAACACTTGTGCTTCTCCGAACAAATTGGATTGGATTTTGCAAAGCTAGAAAACAGCAACCTTCATACTTGATACACAATCTGAAAATAAAGCATGTCCTTCTTCTCAAGATATAAACAAGGATACTTCCCCTAAGCAGTGAGAAAAGTTTCTGTTTCCCTAATGGATTTACACATTCATCTTATCCATACCTGGAAAAAAATATTTATTAAAGATTACGAAGCAATGGCTTGTATCCCTGTGAATATATACCCAGCCTTATTTTCTTCCCAGTCTCACCAGTCTAAATACTATCACCCTACATTGGATCTGTCACCTATGTTCGTGATCAGCCTTTCTGAAACCACTATCAAGTAGATGCTTAACATTAGATGTTTAAAAAAAAGAGTAGTGAAAATTTGACATGGATCAAGGTTTGTGTGCCTTGATTTGCTGAAATCAAAACAGATATTTGAGCAAAGTGCCCCTGCTCAAACATGAAGCATATTTCATATTAAGGCAAGTATGTCAGATATTGGCAAGCAGGTATTTTCTACAACATCTCAAATAAAAATTGGCTTAAGTGATGATTCAAATTCTGGACTTTGAAAGGGCAATAACTGTCCTTTTCACTTTTACATGAGAGTAATTTTTTCTTCAAGGTTTTCAACAGAAGCTACAAGACATTGCATAATACAATAAATTTATCAAATGAAGACACAGACTTTTTCCTTGAAGTGAGGGATGACTGATAATCTGAGTACCTAAGTTAAAGGACTTTTATAAATAAAGTGCTAATGACAATGTGTCTTGTAATACACAGCAAAAGCTAAAGAATCTGTACATGACTCATACCAATTTTAAGTAGGTCGCTAAAAAGGCTCATTCCCCTTATCTGAAATTTCTTTTATCAAAAGCAGCCAGGGTTCCCTATCTACTTTCAAAATAAAAGCATTAATCTATTTATTAGAAGTGTATCATGTCACAACACAGAACTATTACTTTTCTGAAATTATGAATATTAGCCAAATTACATCTTGGATGCACAACCCAGGACATAGCAGTTTAAAATTCTATATTCACATATTTTTTTTACAGAATGTTTCACCCGTATTTAAAATTCACAGCCACAGTATTAATCATCTCTTGGAAAAGTGAATACAGTTTACATTTATAAAAAACAGATAGTTCAGAGTTATAAAAACTAAAAACGGTGAGCAGAATATCACAGCAAATTTCCGGTAAATCACTTCCAGAAGCATAGATGGTGAATTTGATATGAATTATACCTTTCTCTTAAGTATATGCTATATAACTTAACAGAAAAAAAACAATTCCAAAAAAACTCGCAGTGGTTAGGAGGAACTAATAAAAACCTCTAGGTGAATTACTTGAAATCTGACACATGAGGTGAGGCTAGATTTGGTTCAAATCTCACAATCTTAGCAGTAGACTTCAAAATTCATTAGCTTCCCCAAGCAGACTGGTTAATGCTTCCTCAAATCCTGCTGGTACAGTATCAAAAATATTCTGGAGACAGTGAGCCTTCTCCAAGTAATTCTACAATGAGGATGAGATTAATTCTGGTTCATAAAACTATAATATTAGGAATGGGAAGGTAACCCCAATTCATCAGGATTTACAGCATTTGCAGTTATGAACTATAAAGACAATTCCACTAGGTTTTATTATATTGTTTATCTTTGGTCTACCAGTGGACTGCATCATTTTGTGCATGATATTAAAATCAGTACTTAAATAAATCATTATTTGAATTGCTACTTCCTTAGAAAATAATTGAGCTTTTCAAAAAGCCAACATTAAACGGTTACCACACATGATAAAGCCTTACTAAATAAGGTGGTATAAGAAAATTGTAATAAAAATTTAAATATATTCCTTGGTTCAGAAAGAAATAGCAAAGTTATTACCAGCTTACCTAGGAACAAAAGCCTATTTGTGCATATCCACTGACCATAGAAGAATGAGAATTAGCCTTTGAATACAGAAAAGAACCCTTCTTTTCTTCAACATCAGATGCCAGCACACAAATCCAGCCCACCCCACAAAAAACAAGACCTGCAATTACACGAACAATTCCTGCATACTTCCCAGCTGCTGTAGGAATACTGCAGGCAACGCCCCTGGGGAACTCGGCTACTAAAATCCATGCACAGACAGCAGTTTTTCAAAACTGTAATTTGATGCAACTTGAACAGATTTTCATGGAGGTAGCAAGAGGCCTACTGTTGACAGAAAGGCTTGGCTCTTGTCAAACGCTGCACCCCTGTTTTAAGGCTCAGTAACACTAGAGCTTTTCAGAGACTAAGAGGCCAGAACATTTTTTCCTAATTTCATTTTCAACAGTGGATCAACTGTTTCGTATGAGAAGTTTCCAGAAGTAGTGCACTAAAGGATTCATCTTTTCATGTTTTAAATTAAATCGACAGGTTAACATTTGGTAAAGTTCTAAAAATTGGAACCCATGTAACAAACATGAAGTATTTGATAACCTTAATATGCAGCATTGCTAGTTTCACCCAGCTGGGTATGACTTCAGAATAGCTTAACCTTGTACACTAACTTAAACTATGGAAAATAGCTTTGGAACCAACAATTACTCTCACCAAAAAGTTTCTGCCTTGAAAATGTCCCAAGCCAGGTAAATTTCTTGCCCCCCTTGCCCCCCCAATCAAATGATGATTTAAAACAAATTGTTGTATGAAATTACATAGACTCAATCAAAGAGAAGCAACTACATGCATGAGTGTTCACACTACTTACAAATCTTTAAGAAGTTAAAAAGACTTCAAGAATAATAATTTTCACCTGTTCACACCAAGATGTGCAGTTGCCATGCAATATTTTTTTCTAAATAATGACACAATGTTTTAACTGCTGGGAGAGCAATCACTAATAATTTTGCTCTTTTACAAAACCAGTTTAAGAACTACTGTTTTATAATAGAAAGGATGTGTTTGGGAAGCAAAATTGAATTTTATAATTGCAAAGTTCATGACAGCTGCACTTCAGTCTAATCCTCTGTACTGACTTGAATGCTTGTTATGTGTAGAAAACCTTACCTAGGCCTGCCGTGAGGCATTCCAGATCTGCTAAAAACCCAGGTATTTGTTGGAGCTGATCCTGTAGTTCCACCAGACTGTTCCTTTTCTTCTCCCAATGTGCAGAAAGCATCACAACTTCACTATCCACCAGCTGAAACAAACAGGTTCTTTACTTTACTTGCAAATTTATGAACCTATTTATGAGCATCTTGACTAATTTTTCTAATTCACACATCTGCAAGCGTAAGGTCGACACAGCAACCTTATAGCACTGCCACTTGTGTACTTCTCAAGTAAATATACAACATGATCAAGAAAGCCCCTGTAGTATCAAATATTTATATCAAAATGCATTGATCAAAACAAGATAAAAAGTTATTTCTCAATATACTAATCAATGTAGGAAGTATTTTATGGATAAGCGGCTTAAAAGTTTTATTTACATAGATCAGATTCTATGAAAAACAGCAAGATCAAGAGATCTTGGGTAACATATGTTTCCCTTGTATATGATACTTGAGATGATTCAATTATAGTTTCCCTGCTCTTAGTTCCATTGCCCATTCTTCCTCTTGCACACAACTGTAGCCCATGGCTGTAACTGCATTCTGGATTCCTCAGTTTTTGTAGAATTTAGATGCAGAAACGGAAAAAATCTGAAAAATGGGCAAAGGAAGTTCTCAAAGATTTACAATTCTACCCACCTCAGACAGATTTGTTTAGAACAACAACTTCTCCCTGTCAAGAAGCCATCCTGTTTTACCAGACAAGGTTTTAAAACTTATTCCAAAGCCCAGTGAGTAATGAAACACTTCAGAAGACCAATATCCTTATTTAAATAAAGCCAAGTCTATTTTTGAGAATGAGATGTGGGATTTAATCAGTTAAATCAGTAAAGCAAACAAAAAACACACCATGAGATTGGGGCAAACACCAGAAAAATATTTCAGCCCAGAGATAGCTGAATGCAGCTAAAATTACAATCATCTAAAAGCAGTATTTTTAGGACAATTTTGTAGATGGAACTGGTAGTTAGCATCTATAATTTAACATGGTAAGACTGTAGGCAGCAATTCAAGCTTGAAATTTTCACTTTCCTTTCTCTGTTCAACATTTATAAATAAGACAGCATGAGTAGCTTATCTCCTGGGGGCCAGTACCAGAAATAGGATACCGGACAAGTGGACCTTTAGGTCTGATATAGTACAGGCAATCTTGTGTGCTTACATAATTCTTATTTTATTGAACTCTGTATTTTCTACTTTTATAAAAAAGAAGCAAACAAAAAACCACAAGCAATACATATTTTGGATTCTCCCAAAAGTAAACATCTGAATTTCATGGAAAATTTCAAAGACTTTTTTGAAGTTTTTCATTTTAATTTTCCCAAGCAGCCATAATATGTGAGATTAAGGTTACACAGGTTTTATATACATGAAACCTCACATGGTTTTCAGAACTAGAGTTTTTAAATCAAACTATTGCAAGTATTACAAAATTGTAAGCAAGTCACTTAAGAGATCTAAAAAAAAATCATCATGAGCAGTAAAGCACACAAAGCTGGCAGAGAGAACTTCATCTCTACTAATGGAAGGTTTTCACTGGAACAGGTGGAAAAAGTGGGCCATGCTATTAGGCAAGAAAAATAAGAACATAAGATAATATCTTTCTTACCCTAAATACACCTCTTCAAAATATATTAAGCAGTGAGTTTTTTATCCATTGGAAAAAGATACAGAGAAGACTCCTAAGGAAACCAGAAGAGTCAGGGAGGATGCAGCCAGCCAAAGTGAAGATTTCAGCCAGGACAGAGAACCCCACAACTCAGTCCTGCTCTGCATCGTGGCCACCCAGCTTATACTGTCTGCCCCTTAAACAGGGTTTGAAATTGAAAGTCTGGTGCAGACCTCCAGAACAGCAGAGCAGTGCATTGGTAGCACTTACTGGAAGTTTTATTTCCCTTCACTCCAGAAACAAACCACACAACTTGTCACTTTACTTCCAGGGTAAGAAAACTGAACAAAATTAGAACGAAAGCACAGATGCTTCCTGAATCTTTTCAGCCAAACAAGTCAAATCTTGCCATTTCCTGTCCACTAGGAGAGGGCAGCCCTACCCTGATACTAACCACCAACATGCTTCAACCCCAAATATAGTCTATACTTTCCCAGCCTCCCCACTGCTTTTAAAGAGCTACAGCAGTAACATGCAACATCATTTCTGCAATCATTTATATTGCATCACAGTATTTAATGTTTGCATTACATTACTGTTTACATTACTATTTATTGTTTACACTGCCATTTATTGGCAATGTTAAGATGTCTTAGGCAGTCTCAAAATAATATTCCTAGCTAACTTAAAATATTTCAAACAATGGCAGAAGAGTGCAAAAACTGACCACCTGAACTTCTGGGTACGTCTTATTTTTACCATCACCTTCTTGTCATACTCCGACAAAGCTGTACTTCTCAATATCCTTCTCTAACCTAACATAGCCCATAGAAAAACAGGAAGCTGATATAATTAATATTTTTTGCTTAAGTGCAAGTAGTGATTGCAACTATCTGAACAAAGGACAGAAGACAAATTCTGGGTGTCAATGTATCAGTTAAAAAGTACTTTAAATGCACTAGGAAATTCTCACACTCGATGTTTGTTATAGTAATTGAAATATCAGAAAGTAAACAGGAGAATGAACTTCAGATAATTCTTGTCAGATGATACCTTGTGAGAAACATGATCACAGAGAATTTCTATTTTTACAATATCTATGTTTAAACCTTTAAGAATATTAATTGTAGGCTGAGTACCATCAAATCTGGAAGAGCTGTGAGAAACAAGAGGAACTGGACATTCTGATCCATTTCATCAGCTGCTTGTCAAACACCATCTTAAAACCACAGTGAAAGGCAGTGCAACTTGGCATTTTTCCCAAGCAGCAATACAGAGCATTACTTTTTCATTATACTGGTTGTACTGGATCCAGCTGGGATGGAGCTAATTTTCTTCATAGCAGCCCATATGGTGCTGTGTCTTGCATTTCCAACCAAAACAGTGTTGATAACACACCAATGTTTTTGGATATTTCTGAACAGTGGTTGTACAGTGTCAAGACTTTCTCTCTTCCCCACTCACCCCTGCTCCTCCTGCAGCGAGTAGGCTGGGAGTAGGCAAGAAGTTGGGAAGGGACACAGCCACAACAGTTGACCGTTGGCCAAAGGGATATTTCATATCATGTAACAACACGCTCAAGAATAAAAACTAAGGGTTTGGTCTTCCAAGGTAACCATTGCTCTGAGAATGGGTGGGCATTGGTCTGCTTGTGGGAGGTTATGAGTGACTGCTTTTGCATCACTTGTTTTAACTCTGTCCTTCAATTAATAACTTGAACCATGACTTTTCTCATTTTTCTTCCTATTCTCTCCTCTGTCCCACTGGTGGGGGAGTGAACAAGGCTGTGTGGGTGCTTACCTAGTGGTCAGGGTCAACCCAGTATGCTGGTACTAAAAATTTTAGTTTAAAATTCTTTATACATTTAAAAATATTTCAAATGTGGCATTGGTATTTTTTCCTACCTCTCCAGCTTTTGCACAATCTTTGGCTCCTTTGTGAAGGGCAGCCCAAGCATTTTCATATCTGAAGAGAAGAAAGATAAATTACTATTCTTACTATGTTCCCCTTACAAAGGAAGAGGATTTTATGGATGCCACTGTGCTTATATTTACAGTGACTACCAGAAATAACAGTTTAAAAAGCTGTACAGTTCCTTCTGGTATTTACTGTTCTACCAAGACAAGTATACAGTAAAGAAATAATTTATTTCAAAGAAAAAGCAATTCATGTTTTTTAACCTGCTAGCTTACATTAAGAGCTAAATGGACCCAGCAATATTTATAAGACTACACATGAAAGCCTTAAGCACTACTTGGAACACAATTTCATTAAGAAAATGAAAAAAAATTAACAAGATTGTAATCACACACACACCCCCAAAAAAAGAGATTTTTTTAAAAAGATAAAAATACAAAGGAAATTTGTAATGCAGATAGCTTCTGTTACTCCGAAAAAATGTGATTAAATACACATGGAATACACTTTCTCTTCATGGCAATGACAGGCATACTGTCTCTATTATACCAGAATGAAATCATATCAAATATGTACAAGTTATAAAACATCAAATTTAAACCACAGGCTGGGCCTCAGTGCTGATCTCTTTCATCCCTGTGCATTAGACCATGAACTAATGTAATCTTTCAAACGTTGCTTTTCCTCCAGAACTTCTGTTTCATTAATATGACAGCACTTCAGGATTGGGCAAGCTTTAAACATATTTATTATTTTGTAACCACCCCCACTCTACCAACTGCAGAATTCGTGACACCTTGATTTTTCTTCTCATTTTCTTAACCTAATAAAGTTATTTCTGAAATTATAGGAAGCAGACACTAACAAAGAAATGAAAGGTCATACCTGCTCAGTAATTCCAGTCCAGCAGAAAACTCTGGCAAACACTGAACAGTTCTATAAAGCAAATTGTAAATATACAAATGTTGTTAATGAATAGAAGGCTGTTATAAAAAATGTGTACACACATATCTGCGTTTGACAGATATGCTGAGCACAGAAATATTCCCTACTGTTCACTTTCACAAACATTTTGTCAATTCTGGTTTAAAATGCATTACACAGTGTATCTTACAAGAATATTCCAAAGCTGGGGTTGTTTTTTTTCTCCTTGTTGTTTTATGGTAGCCCATTCTTTCCTTTTTTTGACTATGTCCATTAAAAACAACTTTTATGAGATAATTTCTTAGTACACTTAACAAACACACAGGATGAACATTGTTTTAACTTAAAACAGTGGACAGAAACATTCTGAAAATAAGACTACTACACAAGTTCTTTACGTTAAAAAAAAAAATACTAAGCTAAAGAACCCTTGTCAGTTTAATGCCCTAATGATCTCCTATTGCATGCATACATTTTCATTAATAACAGCTTGAAATATAAAGGCAACTTATCATAAGTTAAAGAAAATTAACAATGCAGCACTTTTAAGGACATACTACATGACGATCTTGATGTCATCCAAGATTTGTCTCTTGGAGGATTACCGGAGTAGACCATTTTGCACTGTCATCCAAACAATTTGAATGGGAAAAAAACCCCCACCATAAATGAAACCTTTTTTTCCTGAAACCAAGGGAAAAGTGATAGAATCAGTGAAGTGGGAAGGGACCTCAGGTGGTCTCTAGTGCAACCTCCTGTTCAAAGCAGGACCAGCTATGGGATCAGACCAGCTTGCTCATGGCTTTGTCCAGTTGCAACTTGAAAACCTCTGAGGACAGACAGAAACTTCACGGGCTCTGTGAGCAACCTGTTCCACTGCTTGACTGTCCTCACGAGCAAAAAGCTTTCCCTTCTAGCCTTTTCCTGTCTGAACATCTCATTTCACTTATGCCTATCATCTTTTGTGTTCCTACCACACACCAGTCTCCTTGATAACCTCTCCATAGGCAGTGACAGGCTGCTGCTAGGTCTCCCCGAAGTCATCTATTCTCCAGGCTGAACAAGCCCCAGTCTCAGCCTTTCCTCATACACAGAGGGTTCCAACCCCAACCATCTTGGTGGCCCTCCACTAAACTTGCTCCAGGTTATCAATGCCTTTCTCACATTGGAGGCCCAAACTGGACACAGTAGCTAGATGTGGTTTAAGGAGTGCTGAGTGCAGGAGATAATCACCTCCCCCAATTCTACTGCCTGTGGTCCTGTTCATACAGTCCAGAAAGCTGTTGGCCTTCCTTGCTGCCAGGCATGTTGCTGGCTCACATTTAGCTTGCTCTCTGCCAAGACCCCCAGGGTCTTTTCAGCAAAGCTACTTTCCTGTGAGGCAGTCAGCCCCACTCTGTATTGTGGCAGGGGATACTTTCTTCCCAGGGAAAGACTGTGGATTTACACCTCTTGAATTTCATGAAGTACCTCTTGGCCCCTATGGGCTTTTATGGGTCAAGTTCCCCAAATTGATCCTTCATCCACTACTGGTCAGTCTTCCTTCCACTAAGCACAGACCACTGGAAGACCTTGTTTGTGAGGACTGAAGCAACAAAAGCATCAAGTACCTCAACAACATTTACATTTGCTGTCACTAAATCATCCACCCCATTTATCAGCAATCCCACGTTTTCTTTGTTCAGCCTTTTAATTTCCAACGCAGGGCTAGAAGCTCTTCTTTTTGTCCTTGACATCTATTCTAAGTGTCAATTATAGGTGAGCTCTGGCTTTCCTAAGGCCATTACTGCATGCCAAAGAATTTATGAAGTGGGTATCAAGAAGTTATCCCTGACATCCTTCAGAATGCTTCTTGACTGCATACTGCTGTTTTGTCCTTTCAGCAGATGTCAAAGAAGTTAAAGGCCCCCACAAGAACAGAGGTTTAATGATACAGAGAATTCCCTAAGTTTTTTAGAGAAGACATCATTCACTCCCTGATCAGATGGTCAGGAACAAACTCCCATCACGCTACCACCCTTACTGGCCTCTCCTCTGATCCTGACCCACAAGCTCTCAGCCATCTTTACAATCAAGCTAAGCTATATTTGTTCCAGAACTTTATCAGCAAAGCAGAAGTCACCCTGGCATTCCCCTATTTGTTATGATCCAATTGGTTCACCCAGTGCTTTTCTCAGTGATGCATATTTACAGTACACCAGATGAACCAAAATATTGTGGACTGGAAACATACAAAGAAGGCAGTTGCCTAAAACAGTTTTATTCAAACCTTCACCCATTCTTAGTTTAGTTTCTGTGTCTTGTCAATATAACCAGTCTTCTGTTAAAAAACCTTTACATCCAAACCATCAAGCTTCAGAACATAATACAGTTTATTTCAGATGCCTTATTTTTTGTTCAGGGCTTGTTTTAAAACTAATTTGTGTCTGCATGCTGTGTTTTAGTAAGAACATGCTTTACACTAAAGCACATCTGAGCTTATTTGAAGAAGCAACATTCACAGACATAATTTACAGATGTTAGGTAGTCTCTCCCCATAGTTTACACAGGTTGAAAGAATAAACAATATACTAAAATGCAGAGGATAAAAAACCACCGCAACTCTTAAATCTTTTTCTGACAGAGATGAAAACAGATAAAGTACTACATTATACATACATTTTCCACAATAAAAAGGCTCATATTTCTGTTACACTAAAAAAACCTGACTTACAATTTTAGTACATGATATTTACAGAGATTGTAAACAATTACGTTTCTGCATCTGTACTGCAACTTAAATCTTGTATAAAGTTGTACAATAACACTGAATACTCATGTAATTTAAACAGTCATTTATAAATTGATTGATGGCCATCAGAAATTCTTTAGGCCTATCAATCAAGGTTCCATTAAGTGAAGTATTTCAATATTAGGTTTAAGGTTTTCTGTTATCAAAAGAATATTCTGTAAAATTATATGCAAATGTTTTTGTAACTGGATCATATATGAGTCACTTTCAAATTTTTCGTTAACAAGAACATCCTAGATCAATGCTATACATTAAGATGTTCGGAAGTACCTCTGCCTGCTTTTTTTTGCTTCTCTTGATTTGTCACCCAAAGTCTTCAACCTATAAATCAAAACACAAACCATCAGACATTTCCAACATCAAAAACAGAGAACAACTTCTTTGAACACATAATGTGTTAATTCCAGCCTATTATACTTAATTTTATTTCAGCTTATTTCACAAATGAATCAAATTTCACTTAGTTTTGTGGAGATTGTCATACAAAATTATTTCCACCCACACTGCTTCTAAATTATGATTTTTCTACAAGTGCGTCAAGCAATTGGGTACAAAAAGCTTAATGGGAGCTATATATCCAAGTCATCCAGCTCTTGATACCGTTCCCTTAGCAGACAGGTATTAAAGATCTGCATAGAAATAATCAATCTAATCCTGAAGAACACCCTTTACAAGAAGGCATACGTGCTAAGGAAAAGCATGACAGTCACACAGAGATATTTGTACCCACTTGCCATAAGTCTGTCAACACAAAACTAGTACAAGCACAACTTTCTTCTGCCAGCTATCAGAATCTCCAGCAGCATCACCACAATGCACTGCTGCTGAGCATATCTGAGGTTTGTTTCACCTATGGCCAGTTTCAAACTAAACTAGTACCTTGCTCCTAAAAAAAAACCAACAAACAAACAAACAAACCAACCCTAAAACCCTAACTGACAACAAATGACACCCCACACACCTCTTTTCCACTCTTTACTCTTTTTCAGACAACCCATATATGCTAGTCAAGTTGGCATGGCAGAGTGAGAACCAAAACCGTCTGCTATTCTCTGACCACCAAGATGATGGATGTCCCCAGCCTCTATGCCCTTTGGAGTCCCAGCTGTCCAGAACAGCAAGGGTTAGGAAGAAATAAAGGACACACAGACACAAGCAAGATGGAAATGAGCTATGAGCTCCAAAGATATCCTCCAGACATGACACAGACATACATAATCCTGAGTGACCCAGTGACTAAGAAACACCCTAACATACAAATATTCAGGCTGCTTCTAGGGTGAGCCCAGTCACTCCCCCAGTCTTGACCACCACCAATTTCCAGCAACTCAAAGACATTCAAAGCTCTATAGCAAAATAGGTGGTTGACAATTTGAGAAAATACATGTTAAGGCAGGTGTCCACTCCCTGTTTAGAAAGCTGTTAATAAGTCAAGCCAAGTAGCAACAACCACAGCACACTGAGGAAGACCACAATTGTTGCAGAAAAGATCTGCAATTTGCTCTTCTTCTCTGTCATGTTCCCCAGTATGTACCCCAGCCTGTAAGAGCAGCACTCCTCTGTATACAGGGATAGAAGGAAATGCTGGGTCACTACTGGTTCTCTTACTGGAGTATCTGCCAGGCAGTCAGAAGTAAAGGTTAAAGTATTTATCACTAGACTACACAATATCAACTTCCTTTCAGCAGTGTTTCTGTACAAAGTAGAGGTAGTGTGAGACACATCGCTCAAGCTGGCAGAAGCACACAAACTACTGCCCGAGCACAGATAAACACAGCTCACTGTTCTGTTGGGGTTTGGGTTTTTTTTTTTTTCCTCCTCCTGCAAAAGATTGCTTGCAGGTAAATGGGTCAAAATGTAGATATTTTAGCAAGTAAGTCATTATAAACTATTTATTTTAAGTTTCTGGAATACACAGACATCTATCACTATATATAAATTTTCACCATAGGGGTATTACAAGGCAGCCTCAACATAGCCAAAGACCACGTAGTTTTAAAAAGTAATTGATTACAACACGATACTCTCCTGTGGCTCATTATGAAGCAAATGTTTTGCAGCACAGGCACGACCTTGTTCTCCAGCTATCCACCGACTTCCAGCAACACTCATTTGGACCACCTGCTTGTATTAAAAATAGCATTGATACAGAGCCTACCTAAAAAAACCTTGTGAGGCAACGTACGAAAGATATCCTTCTACTTTTTAATGTAAGCAAGGGGTTGCTCCTTGCACTTATCCTGCACTTCTTTTCCCCAAGTGCCAGTAACTTATCTTCCAAGGAAAGAAACGCTTTTCATCTGCCAAACGGAGTACAGCAATGCTCTTTAAGCAATTACGCTAATCCATAAAACCCTGAAGGTCAGTTACTTCATAAAAAATTCAAGCGCGTTAATTGACCCCATTCACATCTTCCTCATTCTCTCAGAACAGCAGCCCTTCTTTCCCCCGACCGCAGCTGCCTCCCCAACACCAAGGCACCTCCTCTCCTCAACTCCCGACTGCAGCTGCGGGCTACCACGCAGCTGCCGGGGCTCGCTAGCCCGCCATGAGCCCCTCAACCGAGGCGGGAAGCAGTCTCTGTGTGTGTGTGGAAGGGGGGGCAGATTACACCCAGGAGCCGCGTTCCCAGCCCGCCCCGGCCCCGGAGAGAGCACAGCCACCGCCGAGCCGCCGCTGTGAGGGAAGGACGAACCCCCCCGGGGTGTCCCGCCTCCGCCATCTCCTCCTCTTCCTCCCTCCCGCCCGCCAGGCCAGTCCCCGCCTCCCCCCCCCCCCGGCCTCCGGTCACCTGCTTCCCCCTCCCCGCCCGGTTGCGGGTCCCTCTCCCGTTCCCCCCCAAGCCCCCCGCTAGTCCCGCGGTGCCGGGCCAGGCCCGGAGCGCTACCCACCCGGCGGTGAGGTCCTGCTGGACGCTCAGCAGCCGCTCCCGCAGCGTCTCCAACATCGTCCCGGCTTTCTCCGGCTGCGGAGGCCAGCGCCGGGACGGAGGGGAGGGGCGGGACGGAGGGGAGGGGCCTAGCTCCTCCCTCTCCCCCTCAGCCCGCGGGCGGTGCCGGGCGCGGCGGCCAGCCTGCGATGGTTAATCGCCGCCCTCGCGCCCAGCGGAAGGCCCGCCCTCTCTTTTCCGGCGGGGGCCTCGCGGGGGCGCGGCGCGTAAGGGCGCGAGTTACCTCAGAAAGTCGGGGGCGTCGGGGAGCTGCTGAGGGGCAGCTAGGTCCCTTGTTTTCTTTTCCCGGTGTGCGAGTAATGCCGGGCAGAGCTGCGGTTAAAGCCCGGGCCGTTTCAAGGATAGATTTTGAGTAAGCGCGTGGATCCCTGAAGTTGCAGCTAGAGGCCTTTTAACAGACCGCAGTAAGCTCCTTGGCAGGTTGGGACACTGACCTTAATGATTTTGACATCAGCGATAGTAGCGTAGGAGTGAACTCGGGGAATCGGGTTTTGCAACAAAATCCTAGAAGTATGGAAAGCAAAACCGCCGGGTCTCCCTAGGATTGCTGGGTTCTTGGAGTAAAGGATAGATGATAATGCTTAAAAGTCCTTGCAAAGCAGGTAGTCGAACTGTAAGTTTGTCTGTGTGGCCCACTGCTGGTTTCTTTGGAGACTGCCAGGCTTGTATACATATTAGTGATTCTTAAAAACAATGACAAAAAAAGGTGCGCGGGGGGGGGGGTGGGGGTGGCTGTTACTACAAATAGTAAATAATGTAAGTGAAAAGTTTTAATTAAGCTTCGAGGTACTATCTGTTCAGATAATAACTGGTATGAGTCATGCAACTAATCTTGAGAGAGTTTATGGAATCAGACCTTTTTAGAACAACTGGCTGGTCTTTCTGGATGACTGTATTTACAGTCACAGTAATAGGAAGAGTCTCCCACCCTGTGTGTTTTCAGTTAATATTTGAGGAACATGGACCCAGGATTTAGATGAATCTGGGAAATCTTAAATTTCCATTTAATTGAGACTTCACTGTTTACATAAAGCACTGAGATTTAAAGTCAAAGCATTTTATTGTTGTCCAATTAATTTTGGTTAAAAGTTCCCAAAAAGCAGAGAGCACTGAAATTGTTACAAGGAGAATGTACACAGAGGGGGACTGTTGGGTGTGTCATCTGATACTGCAGAAGTATACTCAGAGTGGTTTGAGCTACATCCAGTCAACTGGAAAATTGGCACCATAATCCCATTCGCTCTCTGCTTGTGTGCTTTTAGAATAATATGGGACCTATAGGTTGTTTCTGATGTGGCTTATTGAAAACCAGTATTGCTCTGTGGCCTTAATACATGGTAAAAGTTAAATGCCTGCTAAAAGAAAAATGATTGGGTTGATCATTTCAAGCATTGAAATTGATGTATCTCACCTCATCTTGAGGTCAGAAAGACTGTTTCCATGGCAGACTGCATATGAAGTTCTGTAAAAGAGCATATGACATTTAGACAGTATTTTTCTCTTGCTTGGCCCAACAATGATATCTGAAAGTAGCAACTTTCCACTTCCCTGGATGGTTAGCTCTCCAGACTAAGAGGGGAAGGACGTGAATCAACAAGTTTTTTCTGATGTATTCAGAGACATGCATTACAAATGCTGAGAAAAGCTGTGCAATCTGGCCTTAGGTAATATATATGTTATAGGAATTAAAGTTTTCAGAAAACAAAGTAGTAGTCTTAACCTTTAATTTTCACCTTTCCTTTGAAAAGATATATGAATTTCTTCTGTGTTACATATTTTCAATTTTCTTGTGAATGTTTTTGTCAGCAGTGGCTCTAATAATTCACAGTGAGTATACGCTTTTAGACTCCATTGCTTCTTTTGCAATTAAAAGAACTATTCAAAGACTGCTGTCTTGTACAATTTCATTGCCATGTCTGTGTAGAATCTGGGAAAAGAAATGTGTTGAGATAGTGTTAACAGTCACAGTAATCCTAGAAATGCAGGAGTGGAAGAGACTTCTAAAAGCACATGCTATGGTCAAGGGCCGTGGTGAATTATAAATGCACTATGTAGAGTTTTGTTTAACTGGTTCTTAGGAACTTAAAATGAAGGAGATTCTGCAAACTCCTTATCAGGTCACATGTTTAGCTTGATCTTATTTATTGTTTCTAGAATGAGTAAGCCTCATTCTTTTTTTTTTTCTCCTTGTTGTCACTTTCCAAACTTCTTATTCTTGTTGGTCTGATCTGGACGTTCCCCAGTTTGTCCAGAAAGTGCAGAGCTATAGCATTTCCATCACTGAAGCTGAATTACATGGCTTCATTCAGAGCCCTACACAAGTTACATATTTTTACTAGTTAATTAATATTAATGTACAATAGCAATTAATTTAACACACAGCGTTTATGTGGCATGACAACTGTTCATCTGCTTGACCCAACATGGATTATTACCTTTTCAGACAGCAAGGCAAGCTTTTGAGACAGGAACAGATCCTTCAGGTGTTAATTCAACACAATGACACCTAAATTCTGTCAGGGGCTTTGGATCAAGTTTTCCAGAGATAAAATTAATGCTAAGTAACTTTTTAATATCAATGACCTGTTCTGCTCATTTAGTAGTAAAGTAGTTCACAGCTGGTTATTTGATATTAATTATGACGGAATTTGAGCCAGGAGCTCCTAGTTTATTCTTCTGCTTCTCCGATACTAGCACAGGTAAAATCTTAAGCAAGTGTTCTGTAAGTGGCTATACTGGTCTCTGCAACAAAATGAAGATTTCTTTACTTTTCTAGATCAGCAGCCCTTAGAGACATAAGTTAGGCTACATTTCTGTAACAGGTTAAGCAGCCCAAAGTCACCCCTAGTCCTGGTTTTGCATTATTCCACCTTTTCCTAGGCTTTAGTGACCCTGATTTAGATTGACTTTACATTAAGACTGCTGTGAGGGAGTGATACTGCAAAGAGACTAGGCTTATGCCCATTAAGCTCTGCAGTGAAAGGTGGGTTTAAATACTTGCCCATTCTGCTGATCTGACATGAAATTTAGTTCGTTTAGGTGTCTATCTGGTCTATGTCTTGATCTCTGCTTTTGAGCGCAGTTAACTTGATAGCCTTCAATATGACATTTCCAAACTGACTTGAAGTAGTAAACAGAACTCTTGGCCCTTCAAAATTTCTCAGGTTTGTGGAAGTAATTTTGTCCTCCACAGTCTTGCTGGTAGAAACTGGTTTTGCCTTCATATAATTTTGAATGTTTGAAGTGGAACTGAATTCTGCTCTCATTAAACACTTTTACTCTCATTCTTGGTCCATTTTCAATTTTGTTCAAAATAATGCAAGTGGTGCAAAATAACACACAACATCCATTCAGTTAAAGCAGGCAGCAAAGCTCAGACTTTTGCATCAGAACCAAATACCAGCTCCTCTGCTTCTTTTTCAGAAATATGTGTTGTGAATTTGAATCCAAGTTCCACTTCCCACATCAAAAACTCGTGCATGCAATTGTAAATGGTTTAAGGTGTCAGGCAGGGCAGTGCTGGAGACCAGCACCCCTACAACAAAGCTCAAGCAGAGACTGAACGCCCAGGTCTAAGCTCAGGAGGGGTTCCCGGGCCCATGGTTAGAGGGTGTGGATGGAAGCCACAGGTGAGGTTAGTGAGGGCCATTAAGTGCCCTCAGGGCTCTGACACAAGGCAAGGGAAGTTTACTGAAGTGTTGATGAATGGGGGTCCCTAGAAGCAACTTGTGTCAAATGATACAGTACTTGCTTTAACCTTCTGACATCATTGTCACGCATGCAGTGGGATAGGTGGGGAGAAATAAAAATATGGGAGGGATGGCTTATGGTTAAACCATAAGCATGGTTTAACAATCTCTCTTTATTTTTAGGTTTTGGGTGCAAATTTCTTAAATTTTTATTTTAAAACTGTAGAATATGATTAAAAGTTGACTAGTGGACATTAGCTCTTGAACTGTATACATTGTTTATTTTTCTAGCTAGTTCTGTACTGATATAAAGCTTAAATGTTAGAAATATCTGAGATGAACTTTAATTCTAAAATGCTACTACTACCGTTTTAATTGATAAAGGCTACAATGAAAGTGTGTTAAGGTGTGTTGCAGCATTTCTTGCAGGAATTCCACTGCATGCTGAAAAGAAAGGTTGGTATCTATCGGAGAGTTTCATGTGCCCAAAGGTTCAACAGGGTCATATGATATAAGTGGAAACTAAATTTGAGCATTACATCGTAAGAGCTGTCTTGTCATAGTCTCACAAATCTTGAGGCCTCATTACCATTTCTAGCAGCTTCTGAGAGCTCCCTTTTCCAAATTAAATTTTATAGCTTCCTAATAAGAGTTAATTTCTGATCTTACCTGTACTAACTCTTTGGGCTTTAGTGATGTAATAAAGTCTCTGCAGCCGACACAAAGCTTTTCTGTTATATGAATAGAGAATATCTTTTTATCTCAATAAAGCAAGTTGGTTTGGGGTTTTTTGTTTACTTTTCCGGGAAGCTAGCACAAGAAGATATGGACAGCGATCATTGCCAATCCTAGTGAGAACTGGAAGAATAATTTCTGTCCCACAAGTAAAAATATTCTTAATTCGCTTCACACAAGAACAGGTATGGGACTTAATCTCCAGATTAATATAGGTTCAAAGACCTGTTTTAGATGTTAACTTTTTGATGAACCATCTTTCTGATAGCATGAAAGAAAGATATTTATAATTCTATATTTAATATTTTTCTGGAGAAAATTTGAAGATTGGCTTAGTCCAAACTAAAAGTTTGTATGTATAGTACCCTACACTAAGATAGTGATTAAAAAAATAGAATGGAGTTGGAACTGATGAGCCCAGATAGGTGTGTTGTAAATGAGACTTAACTGGAGTACAATAAAATCAAAGCATTATGTTACTTCAGTTTCACTGTTCCTATGAGACATTGGAGGGGGGCACATCATAGTGATAAAGATAAATAATGGTGAAATTCTGTGAACCTCCCAGTCTCCTTACATCATATCTGGTGATTGAACACACGATTAATTGCTACCTTTCTCATCTGTAGGGAAAAATTGGGGGTGGAGGGAATTGGTGGCTTAGCAGAGTTAGGAAGCTGAACAGATCCCTTCTGCAGGATCTTAATTGCTGAATCTGATATTGGGGAAGGGACAGGAGCACATACCTGAGGACAGACATTTTCAGGGGCAGCCTGTAGTTATACCTGACTGGATGTAGTGGGAAAACACATCCTGAAAGGAGTGACCATCTCAACATGGCTGCTGTTCCTCTCCTTTCCTGAAACCTACCCAAATTCAGACTTTGTATTTTCTTAATCTTCCATCATGGCTGCGTTCAGTCATGGAGATGGGAACAATAATTTTGCTGTCACCACTGAAGGTGGCAGAGCTTGAAAACTTAGAATGCAAGACATGGGCTTCTGCTATCTTTCCTTTCCCCACATCCTCTTTTCTGCCTTCACTTTATTCCTCGTCTTTTATCTTTTTGCCTTTTTTCATATAGTCAGCCAAGACCATCCCTTCCTCAGTGCTGCTGTTCTCAGCGAGGCAACCAAAGACAAAATGTTAAACCTGCCGCTGCTTGAAGCCTGTCAGGTGTGGTAGTGCATAATAAGATCATGTGCTCTGGCTGTTTCTCCACCAGTGAGCTTGCAAATGAAAGTTGGGACTGAAACTATATTTTCTACTCTTACTGAAGTTTTCTGTCTTTTTTTATGTGCTTTTGCTAAGAAAGTATCATTGGAATAGATCCGCAATGGCTCCAGACTACTTCTGCTCATTGTCTCTTACCAAATTAGTTGAATTGACCTCATCTCTGACATCATCTAAAAGACCACAAACCAGGATTTTCTTCTATCATAGGAAAGATACTTCAAAAATGAGGACATTATATAAAATGTTATAATTTGAATTCTCTCAGTATCTTGAAACTTCTGTACAATTAAATTTTTTGAAGTTAATACAACAGCTTCCTAAAAGAAAGTGAGGATCATAACTCCAGCTACTCAATGTAGTTCAGATTGAGTGTGCTGGTTTTGAGAAAAGGACAAAATATGTAGTGGATTAGCCAGTTCCACTAGAGGGCACAGCTGTGTATAGAAAAACAGAAATATGCTAGTATTCATTTCTCTGGAAGTGCACGCATCTTAAATGAGCAAAATATTACTGATAATGTATTAAGTACAAATCATGGCTTATTTCGTCTCAGAAGGACACCTTAAAAACTGCTACTGGTTTGAATGGCATCAGGCTCAGTATGTAGTGGCGACCTGGTATTTGATGTAGTCACAGTGTTGCTTTCATAAGCTCCTTTCTCCTTGTTAAGCAGGGTGGGGAGATCTGCATTACACTGGTTCGCCTGTATTTTTATGGACAATGCAGACGATGTTCAGAAAAAAAGCAGAGACAAGAGCCTCATGTCCCTGCCTCTTAGCAGAATACTAGGTTACACTGTTTCCGATGTCTCTTACATTGTCACTACTGTTGAAATGATCTGAGGGGATGCACTTTGTAACAATAGATTTCAGAAGAAGACATGCTGCTGTGTCTTTGGGAGGAGGATCCCATGATCTTATAGACAGCAGCTGCCTGTTTCAGGCAGGTTTAGCCTGTGAATTAGAAGACATACTTGTGTAGACTGCATAGCTTGTATAACTAATCTTGACCCAGTTGTCAAGGAAATTAAAAAGATGTATTAAGTATGAATGAATGCTGTACAATAATATTTGGAGTAGTATTAAGTAGCTATGTTGTGTCTGCATCTGCTATTTTTTGTTGTTCTTGTGTATAATTTTACTAGAGTAGGCATCGTATCATATGATTAGATGTTCCCCTAGGCTATAAAGCATAATTGGTTTGTTTGAGGAAAAAGTCGTGGTTTTTCCTTGTGATTGCAGTGCCAGAAAACGCTGGTGCGACTGTAGCTACACTTACAGGGGCGGGGGGGAGAACTTTAGCAAAGCCTACGTCTTTTGGAGGTGTTCCGAGAGGGACTCCCCTTCTATTGCTGTATACTGTGTCAGCACTAGGAGGCTCTACTGGTGTCTCTGTGCTGGTTTAAGTGAAGCAACAGAAATGCTGTTTGCAGAGAAGGGACTGCAAAAATGCTAGGAAACTGCTGCAAGTGGATGGGATGTGTCGTGAAGCACAAGGGGGTTTTAGTCGAATAAAATACACATTTCCCCAGTGCTTACTGCTCTATTTAAGTTCTTATGTATTACTTTCAATTTTCTATTAACGTGACCAATTTCTGCTCCCCTGGATGTCAGAAGCATGGTTTGAGGGAAGTGGAATGAGGCCCAGAGTGAGATTCTTGAAGGACAAGCATACTATGTGTCAGTTTTATTGATCAGAGGCAATTAGCTCAGCCAAACCCAATTAGGACACAGTTTTAGTTTTATACACACAGACATTAATCGCTCATTATCCAAGTGAACTCTAAAGGGAATTACAACAGACTAACAGAATAAAATGGCTGTCCCTTTGCTGTTAATGCAGGAGTTTTCTAGATTTGTATTTGTCACTAAACTGCTAATTTCACTGACTTCCTCTTATCTTAAATCAGCTTTTGGGTTTTGGATTTTTTTCCGTTAACAACATCTTAATCATCTGTCATTCTGGCCTTTCTGGTGACAAATATCATCCCATGAGTGAATTTAATTGCCTCTTTTTTTTTTTTTTTTTATACCATTAACTCCTCCCCTTCTTTGCTGCTCTTGCTTGAGGCAATTTTTGTTGAAGCCTTCTGGCTGACTGCCTAGCATTTGGCTAATAATTCTATGCAATTGTCAACTTCATACTGTTTCAGTGTTTGAAATGGAATTCTCTTTCCTCAGTTTCTATGGGTCTGATGTTTACTAGCCTATTATGCATAGAATCTAATCCACTTACGCTGTAAGTAGCTTGGAGACAGCTTTTTTTTTTATCATCACACTATGTTTTATTTATTGAGCATAATTCAGTTTGAATTAAATGAAATAGTCATAACGGTCCTTGTACTGTTGCAGAACTTTCTTATTAGTGCATTTTGTCAGTTTGATTTATTTTATCTGTCTATGTACAGTTGTTGTGACAACCCAGAGTTGCTTTACTAGCTACAGCAAGTAGCTTTCCTCCTGGAAAGTACTCCATATTTCAAATTACATAGCTTCAGGGTGGACCTGAGAATTGCATAGGCGAGTTTTGATTTAAAGCGTTGTCTTTTCTGTCTCTCTCTCTCTCTTTTCTCTGTTTTTTTTTAAGGTATACTTTTCATTTGGAAAGTAGCTGTCATTGCTGGATATCAAGGTGCATTGCATAGACAAATATTGTTCATATGAAATACACTGAGACAGAGAGGTCAAATGCTCGTATGTGGGTGCCTGCATTTATGGAACTGCAGCAGTGTGTCTTTGTGGCAAAGGAGGCTGATGGTATCCTGGGCTGCACTAGGAGGAGTGTTGCCAGCAAGTCAAGGGAGGTGATCCTTCCCCTCTGCTTGGCACTGGTGAGGCCAAACCTGGAGTGCTGGGTCCAGTTCTGGGCTCTCCAGTACAAGGAAGATATGGACATACTGGAGAGAGTCCAGTGAAGGGCCACAAAGATGCTTAAGGAACTGGAGCATCTCTCCTGTGAGGAAAAGCTGAGAGAGCTGAGGCTGTTTCACCTAGAGAAGAGAAGGTTCATGGGAGATCCTATCAATGTGTATAAATACCTGAAGGGAAGATGTAAAGAAGACAGAGCCAGGCTCTTTTCAGTGGTGCCCAGTGACAGGACCAGAGGCAGTGGACACAAACTGGAACACAAGAGGTTCCCTCTGAACATCAGGAAACACTTTTTCACTGTGGGGGTGAACAAGCACTGGCACAGGTTGCCAGGGAAGTTGTGGAGTTTCCCTCCTTGGAGGTACTCAAAAGCCGCATGGACATGGTCCTGGGCAACTGGCCTTAGGTGGCCCTGCTTGAGCAGGGGGGTTGGACCAGATGACCTCCAGAAGTCCCTGCCAACTTCAACCTTTCTTTGATTCAGTGATGTCTGTATAACCTTGTTTGCTTGGAATACCATATTAAATTTTCAGCTTATGACCATTTACGACTTCATTTTACTTCCTTTTTACTCATATGTACAACTTTTGGAAGTGGCCTGTACAGTGAAGACGCAGATCTTTGAAAGCAGAGGTTGCCCCAGATTTTATGTGGAAGACTGAACTAAGATGGTGATTCTTTGATTCTTACTGTAATAGCATTCTTATTGTAATACCTTTACTGTATTGCTTTAATCAGGCAGTGATATGTTTTCTTGCTTCCACTAAATCATCAGTCTCTGGGAGTAATGCAGTAATTTCAAATTAGCTCATTTGATACTAAGGGTTCTGAAAATGCTTTCTGAATATCAGTAAATGAAGACTCAAGTACATACAAACATACAAGATTTTAAATATTCAGCAATTATTGATGGAATTATTGTATAAGTAGAAATCAGGTCTTGTCAAGGTTCTCAGCCTTAAATATTCATGTTAGTCCAAAGATTTACTTCAGCATGAGATTCCATGCCTTTTTTTCTATGAAGAGCCTAAATATGACTAATAAAAAAAGAATAATGTAATATACATCATATTTTATGTATGTAGGTATACCTGTGTGTGCATGTACAAATTAAAGTCATGACTGTAATACTTTCATTTTTGCAATAGCAGAGGAAAATCTTAGCTATCTGATTTATACCAGACACTTAATTTTATTTTTCACAAAAGTTATTTGATTTTAAATAGACCATTCAGTGTCTTCAAGTTGTCAGATAGGCTGAAGAACAGACTTTGGGAGATGAAAAACAATCCAGCTTTGTTTACTAAAATTAGTGATTCTGTTGAGTTCATATGAATTCAGTTTACATACACATATTGATGATGCCATTAGTCCATTTTGTCATTACCAGAATAAGAATGCAACACCTACTTCTGTTCATTCTCCTGTTTGAAAATCCTTTTCAACAGCTCTCACTTTACATTTCCTTGGGACTATAAAGCAGAACAACTTGCTTTCCATTTCATTCACAAATGAAACATAGGCTCTTTTCTCTCCAGTAAAATGCATCTTATTATAAATAAATCATCACTTAAAGAAATATACACTAAAAGGCAGGAATTGCTTGTGTTAAAGTACATATACATCTTCTGCATAAGAGATTCATACATTCCTTTATCCAAGGCAAAATCTACAGTTTTAAAAGTAAGTTGTTCTGTGAACAGTGGAACTAAGTTTTTAAAATTATTTTTTTCTCCCACATTCCTCAGTCCTTCCCACCCTCAGTGCTCAAGTAGTTCTTCCATCGCCTTCCCATGTCTTTTGCCAGTTTGGCTGAGAATGTGGCAACATATGCTGTTGCTGAAATAATCGTGTGCTGATTGCCTGTTCATTATAACCATGGTGATTGGCCAACTGGCTGAACTGCAACTGGCTTTTCCTTAGTGGTAGCACTAATTTTGATCCATCTCTAGCAATCAGTTTTCACAAGATGTATAGGAATTTACTGTCTCTGAGAACTGTGTAGCTCTCTGAAGTCTGAAGTGCGCAATGGACACACAGGTTTAGGAAGGGGAGGCCTCACAGTACAGTTGTGTAAGTCTCACTTCCTTGGGAAATCAGGTTCAAAGTTACTGTCATATTATACTCATATCTCAGAAAAAAAGAATCTGAAAGTCCATCAAAGTTAGTAAAATTATCAGAACTATTAGTTCTAACTAAAATTACTCAGGGCAACAGAATTACTTTTAATTTTTTAATGTTATTAGAGGGAGAACCATTTGTGAAGTTTCGATACCTATTGAAGTTAGTGAGGTTACATCAGTGTAACTTAATGGAATATGGTTTTAAAATGCTATTGTACTGTCTTTTCCAGAGCAAGTGAAAGATGAATCCTGATGCAGCAAAGCAAAATGCTCCAATTATAAAATAACAACGGTATGTCTCCAAGGATTTTTGAAGTTGCATGAGGTTAAAAACATAGGTGGTATATGGTGGGATCCCCTGATATACAGGCACAAGGCAGGTTCTCCCTTTTTCTTAATAAAACTCTTCACATTAAGGAACCCATTTAGGCCTGAAATGTCAAAGCAGTACACATTTTTATCTAGGGTCGGCTTGCATCTAGAGTGCCTTTGTGGCCATAACGTATTATTATTATTATTTGTCCAGTACAGCATCTGTGTTAAGTGATTTCAAGGTGCTACATTCCAGACATTGCAGAAGGAATTCTCTCTGCCTCAGTGACCTGGAAGTCTGAAGCTCACAAGCTTCAGACAGAAGTCCTCATCTTCCCTGGAGCAGGGGAGCCATCTAGCAGAAATTCATCAGCCTGCAGAGTCTGACAGGTGAACAAGGTTCCTGCTGAGCAATTTCAGTGAATAGATGCATTCTTCCATCAATTATATTCTGTCAAATTGGCATTTATCATTTGAAACCTGTTTTTCAAGAAATTTTCTAGCCAGCTCTTGTAAACAGAGGAAGAGTGGAGTTGAATATTAATATTCCGTAATTTGGTTATTTCTTGTGGTGCCTTCTTTTAAGAAATGAATGTTTCATTTTCTTCTTTTCATACAGTGTAGAGCTTGGTTGAGTTCATTTCATTTATCAACCATTCAAGTTATCTGATATAAGAAACAGGATTCACAAACACTTGAACAAAACTGCTTAACTGTCTATGAACTGTAGCAGTTATCTGTGGTATACTGAGGGAGGACTTTTTGATAGTGGGAAAATTATGCTTTGTCTTACCTAAAGAAGACTGCTTTCATCAAAGCAATCTTGTGTTTAAGGTACAATAAGAATTATGAAAGCTTTTCAGAGACACATGCAGAAATGATTGGAGCTGAAGTAACAGATGCCTGCTGATTTCTGGGATTAAAGAGATTTAATTGTGTGTTTCTGTAGTGGGTTAACTGTAGCTAAGGACCAAACTCCTAGCCAGCCACTTGCTTACTCCCCCCTCCTCAGCAGGACAGGGGGAGAAAATAGGAAGAACAGCAGGCACAAGAAAGCTTATGGGTAAAGATAAAGGCAGGGGCATTGCTTACCAGTTACTGTTGAGGGTAAACCAGACTCAACTTGGTGAAAATTAATTTAATTTATTGCCAATTAAAATAGATTTGGGTAGTGAGAAACAGAGACAGACAAATATTACAACACCTTTCCTCCCCCTTTTCCCATGCTCAACTTCACTCCTTTACACCTGACTCCTCTGCCCTGTCCTGGAAGGGTGCAGGGGAGGATGAGGGGGGATATTACAGTCAGTATACAGTGATTTTCTCCTTGCCATTCCTTCCTTCTCCCCCTTTTCCTCTGATCTGGCATGTATTCTCCACAGGCTGAAGTTCCTGTCAGTAAAATCATCTTCTCCCCCATGGGCTTTTCCACAGGCTGTTGGGGATATCTGCTTCAGCACTATGGAGTACCTCTTCCTCCTCTTCCTCTGACAGTGGTGTCCCCTCTGCTGTTTCTTACTCTTTTTGTTCGCTCTTTCTGTGCCTCTCCAGCATTTTTTGTGCTTTCTTAAGTATGTTTTCACTGAGGCACCACAAACAACTTTGCTGATGGGTGCAGCTTTGACCTGTTGTGAATCTGTTGCTGAGCCAGCTGGAAAAGGCTGCATCCAGCACAGGGCAGCCCTTCAGGTCTTTGCACAAAGACCACCCTTGCAACTCCCCCTGCTACCAAAGCCTTGCATTTACACCAAATACAGTTCCTTAACCTTTTCCTTACATTAACACTAAAATACCAGTAATCATAACTGTATCTGAAAATAGTAACTATATATCAGAATAATCTCAATATTATACATGGCACGGCCAGGACTATCTGTAACAATAAAGGTAGTCACTCAGAACTGACATTAAGAGACTTCCCAGTTCCTGATCACCCTTTCTCTGTGGATGAAGACTTTGTATGATACTCATTTTCAAAAGTGGGACCCAAGCACAAGTTGTAGTCAGTTCCCAGCTCTACCAGTTCATTTCCTTAGCAGGTTTAAAAACAACTGGTTTGTCACTATGTAAATAATCCCTTTCCATCCCACGGGCTCAAAGTGGAAATCTTTGAGTTGTTCAGGGAGATTATACTGTCACAGACACAGTCATAGCTTTCACTGTCTTCAAGGAGAACTATGATAGCAAAAAACCAGCAGAACAAGGCCTGCTTCTCATAGGCCTGATAAACTGTTCCAACCCACCTTGCTGTTGGACACTAATCAAATCCTGGTTTTGTACATGCACTGGGAGCTTATGTACTTCTAAACTTCCCAGCTTACTACAGATTGTAGGCAAATGCTGTGGCCTGTCTGGGCACAAACGGGCTGTTTGATGTGCTGTTGCAGCGGTGGCACCTAACAGGCCACATGTTCTAGCCACCAGGGCATCCTGCTGTCATAATTAACATCCTGCTTGTCCTGCTTAACACAAACAGAATAGTTGAAAAGGAATTTGAGGGTAGATAGGTGGTAATTAACTAAATCTAAACTTTCTGACTAAACTACGCTTTCAATAAAGAGTTTGGAAACTGTGGATATTCTCCCTCTGTTTCTTTTAAGGCACTTTCAAAAAAACCCAAAATCAGAACTGCCAGTGAGGTACAAACTACAAACACTACAGGGAAATAATTTTGAGAGGTTATATGACACTTGGACGACCATAGTTCAACTGAACAAATGAAACACACTAGCTCTAGCTTTCAATATAAATGACAATTGTTTAAAGTAGATGAACTACTAGATAATGAATACTGAAAGCTGCAGCCTGCTATTACTAGCCATTTTCAGAATAGAAAACTTTATGGAAAAGGCTCCAGTTTATCCAAAAGTTGTTGGGTATTAGATTGTGCCTGACACTCAACCAGTATGAACTTTTACAGCTCTCCTGAAGTCAGCATTGTCTAGAAAAGGTTAAGATCTGACTGGTTATTTCTAGCTAGCTGGAGTTTTTCTACATTGGAAATTCTCAAAAATGGTCTGCACTAATGACGTTCTCATTAAATCCTCTAATTTAGTGATATTAAAATAACAGAGTTGTTGGCGATTGGGGTAAATGAAGAAACATTCTCACTGGCATCCAAAACTAAATGATTCCCTCTTCTTTTGAAAACTGTGCAATTTGTAATGCCTATTTTTTTATCAAATTCATCTCCGTTAATAAGATCTATAATTATGAAGCAGAAAGGCATAACGAGATTGGCTGATTATAATGCAGGGAGCATAGATGAGTACTTCTAATTCCCCAGAGGATGAAGCTCTCTGGTGATGGCGCTAGCATGCTTAGGGCTGCTAGACTGCTGTTTCTAAACATCTTTATTTTGAAGGAATTGTGTTTACGGGAGCTTAAATTATTAGTTTGGAATGCTCAGCAGCTTTTATTGTAGCTGCTGTTTGCTTTCTTTTTGGTACTAATTTCTACCTCTAGCAGAAGTATCACAGTCTAGTATCAGAGACTCTCTGTGGAGTATCCATGGAACAACTCTGCTTCTATGGCTGCAGTCTGTGGACCCAATCCTGCAAGAATTTAATAATGCAGCTATTTAGATTTGTTTCAACATGGTGGTTTATTTGGGTAAGAAAGGCATTGCTACATCTCCTGATCTGGTGGGTGACTTGAAGCAAATTTTTCAGTTCTCTCTATCTTAATTTCTATATGTGTAAAATTGAGATTATGTTACAGATCTTCAGTCTCTCTTACTTAGGATTCTCAGAACATATCCCAGATGCTTTTGAGTTGAGGACTGGGATAAACAGCAACATCTTGTATTTTGGATGTTGTCCTCAGTTCTGAACTGAAGTCTAGCTGATGGGAAGCTGGCAACCTGCTTCTCTCACCCTGCTCCTTAAGGTAGGTACTCCCTTCCAAATTCTCTTCCTGCCCATCTCCTTAGCAACATGCTAACATTCAAATGAAAATGTAGTATCTATAGCTTATCTGAGGGTTGCTGTCTTTCCTATTCTCAGCATTGCCTAATTTATTCGCTCTTCCTCTTTATTGCTATCTGGAGGTCTTTGCATTTTAATGTTAAAAAAGTTGTCAATGGCGTTTTGAAGGGCTGACTGGTATGATGACGAACTAAAACAGATGGCTGTACTTTCTTAGTGGAAAATGCCAAGTACACAGCATGTGAAACTCCCCAATCAGTGGACTTCTAAATAAGCAGAATTTTGAAAGGTCGGGGAGAGGTTAGTGATATCAAACCACACTAAGTAAGGTTGTGTCTCAGGGTAACAGATCAAAGAGAACAGGAATATAATGTACTTCCATGTTTTATCTGTCACTACCTGCTAAAGTTAAAGGCAACTGCTCAGGAAGCTTCAAGAAAGCAACCTCAAAGTAAGCAGACTCAGGAATTGGTGGAAAAGAAAAGAGAATACCTGAAACATAGCCTCTCTCCATTCTAAAGGCACAGGCTAAAGTGCTTTCCTCTCCCACATGTATTATCAATAGGACTATTGACTCCCATGGGCATAGCAGGTAGATACAAAAGGATCAATTAGTGTGGGGCTTGTGGGACAGTTCAGTGCAGGGCCACACTGTGCCAGACATTGTGCAAAGGTGGTATAGTAGATTTTTTAGCTGATGATCTCACAGTCTAAACAGAAAACAAAAAGAAAGGATGAGAAAGAAGTAGTACAATTTATTACAAGCCAAGGTGTGGCTGCAGATGACATGATATTTTTACAACACAGAGGGGGTTTTTCAATTAATCTTTCAGGTTAAATTATCCTAGGAGGGTTATAAGAAGGAAGATGAGGGAGTGAAGAGAGAGAATAGCATTAGGAGTTGGGGGGGAAAAAAGATAAAGTGTGTGAATTAAGGATATTACTAAGAAAGGATTTTGTTCGAACCATTTGGCAGTATACAGGAATAACAATATCCAGAGCAGAAACTCTAGTGAAGAGCATGACTTTTGCAATTCCCTACTGCCACATCTCCTGAAGGTGTCTCCTGTTTGCATCTGCCAAATGAGCAGGAGCTTGTACAGCTAAGTTTGAGAGAGGATAGGATCAGAAAAGAGAACACAACCATGATCCAGAAGTAGAAATACATCATAAAACAAAACAAAAGGAAAGGCTCAGTCCCATAAACAATTAGAGGAATAAGAAGGAAAATAGTTTAAAATGTACTTCCTGTTTTGGATAGAATTAAGGGAGGCATAAGAAGTTAACAAGGTTCTTACAGTCGTTTTCTATTAGTCTCATGCAGAGGCAAGGGCTGCAGTATGATTGCATCTCTGATTACACACTTGAAAATCCACAGATGTAGAGTAAAAACTAGGCACAGACAAAATAAACACTGTTAAACTAGGAGAAGATCTGAAAAAGAACTTCATGTAGGGATTGGAAGAGCATCTAAATAGATGCTTGCTTTTTCTTTCTATGAGACTTCCTTCCTGAGCTCATGAATAAGCATGATTTAAAGGCAGGTACAGCAGTGTTTCAAAATCTTGGCCAATATATTTAGAGAGTAACTTTCACAGGGAGTTTGCCAACTTGAAATTTAGCCATTTCAAGAACACCTGCAGGTTGGCTACTACACTTTTCTTCAAACCTCACTGTGAATAGTGACCTTTAGACTCATATGTTCCATATCATGTATTTTTGTCTCCCTTCTTTGTTGGAGACACAGAAAAAGAGTGAAGTGATTACCAAGGGAAAACAGAAAACACAACCTTACCCTTAGCACTCCAAATTTCATAAAATAAAATGTCCTAGAAGCTCTGAACACTTTCAAGGGTGAGCAACTTTACCCATGTGAATATTCTCTTTTAGAGGGTCTTTCAGAAGTTCAGAGGATCTGTTTTTGCAAGAATAGGCAAGGGAATGATGCCTTTTTTTTTTTTTTCTTTTCTAGCCTTTTAATATAGAGTTTAATATAAATAATTTTTAAAGTCATTTTTCCCATTAACCTGGGGCACTTCAAGTGTTTGTGGAGACACAGATACCATCCACTTGTTTAATCTAGGCTACTAATGTTTTGCTCTACCCTAGAGTAGTTGTAGAGCAAAAAAGTTTTAAAAGCCTATTGTAAACTGGACACTACTTTTAATATCAATAGGAAAAAAAAGAAGAAAAAAAGATCTGAAATGAGTGTGATTTTAAAAGTTTTTAAATTACAGCTGGGTATATATTAACCTGCCAGGGTGGGATTCAGGTCTCTCTCTCTTGCAAGATTTTATCATCTCTTACAGATTTGTTTTGAAAAAAGAACAGGGAGTCAAGTTCATGGAAATATTTCAGTGTTTGTGGCGTTTCACTAGTGGTATGAGCTGCAATGCAGAATTCCAAGCTGTGTAGGTTTACATTGCAATGAGAGAACTGAGCTGAGCTGAAAATAATTCCTTGAATCTTTCAGCCCTGCAAAGCGTAAGGACTAGAAATACAACATACTGCTGAACTCTGTTAGAGATTAGAAATATGATGTCCTGATTAATTCAGTTACAAAGAGGCTGTGACAGTAACAATCAGGAAGAAGAGCTTTAAACAAAATGCTAAAATAGTGAAACACCTATCCTGCACAGCACAGCATGAGGCAGAGGTACCTGACCTGGCTCTGAGCGGCTGCTGTGTTCCATCAGAGTACAGGCAGAGAACAGCAGTACAGGAGTAGTCCTAGTGTGCATTGGCCCAAGTGGAGCTGGGTGTTTAGAAGGCTGTACTGTGGCTACTTTGACTTCTAGATTGGTTATCTCTCTCTGCCATAACATTACATTGTGTGTACACAAATCCTGAGGAGAGAGTTTTTCTGTACTGCAGAAAACATGGGGGAAGTAGTAAGAATGTGTGCAATCAGGTTGATTTTTCTTTGAGTGTTTTCTAAGTCAATGTTTATGTTTCAATTTAACTGCTCAGTTGTGTTAAGAAAAGCCAAAACAGTGAGGACAAATCTTGTTTTGGGGAAAAGATTATCATTCCAGTAAAAACATGCATACTGAAGTTTCTAGAAGTGAATAGTTACAAAGTTATTCTCCCTTTTTGCAAAGTTCAGAAGTTTCAGGATTGCTTTGTATACTTAACAGTATTTTGAGTTATGTCAGATTTTTGCTTTTCTGTGGGTTGCATGCCAAATAAACGACTTTTGAGTTGCTTCACACTGGTGGGTTGGCTGTTTGTGCCACAAAGCAGTATTATAGCTATCCGTGGATACATCAAAGGAGATGGGTTTGCTATTGCCAGTATATTAGGGATTCCTTCCTTTTCTTTTAACTACCTCTTCCTCCCTGCCCTCAGTCTATAATCTAGTTTTATTTTCAATTATTGTGACCTGGTTTTAATTAATTTCTTTCTAAAGGGTGCATTCATTTATCCAGGGTTCATCACTAGAAGCTGTTGTTAAACATGATATTGAAGCCTTTAACACAAATGATTCTGTGTGTCTTCAAAACTGCAAGATGTTTGACATACAAGGATGAGGGAAATCATAGCACATCTTTTAGAGAAGAGTAGATATAAGGAAGTCTGCCCATGGTAGAACCAGTTTGGGAAGTGATGTTGGATTATTTTGACACTTCTAAGTCTCCCATTTAATCTCTATTTCACCAGCCATTCTATCAACTGTTAGAGCTGGGGGAAGTATGGGAAAAGTTTTTGAAACAAACACAGCATCACAGGAAAAAGTGGTTCAAATCTCTTAAGAAGATTCTTTAGACAAGAACTTTTCTATTGGTGGAAGCTCATGAATACACACAGCCATCTTTAAGGAATATGCTGCTGAATAGCAGCTAAATTAATTGAGCTAAATCATTTTTTGTTAATATCCATATTACTAGGGATAGAGTACTACATCCAAAGACTGAAAGTGTTTATTGAGAACTGATTATTCTCCTTTTTACAAGAAAAATACATTTCTTTTATAATAAGATACAAATCCTGATTTCCATGGTTTTATTCCATCTTTTATTTTATTACATTTTACAAAATCATCCAGATTTTCTTACAGATTAAGATTCCATGCATTATTTTCTACATAATCTGATTCTACTCAGCTGGTTTTGACTCTATGTCAAAATTTTCTGACACGATATTACATGTCAAAGAACTTTCAAAAGTCAGGAGACTAAGATGTTTTGTAATCTCTTCATGTGTGGAAGATGTATTTGATGAAATCACATAGAGCTACTTTTTGAAACATAAATTCTTTCTAGCCCTAGTAAAAGTTTCACCATCTGTTACAGCTTCATAAAATTCTCATAAAATATCCATGATGACAAATAATTTCATATACATAATGGACTTGTGATTTCTCTCTCTGAACTTGTCTTTTTGCAGCTCCTAAATGAAATACTAAGATTGCTGCAAAGTAAAGTGGTAGCACAATGTCAATTCAAAAAACCCCAGTTAGGTGCACCTTTATGTAAGTGACATTAGTCTTTAAAATGCAATACAGCTAGCACTACAATTTTTTAAAATGACTTCCCCTCTGTAGGGGCTTATTAACTAATTATATATTAATATGAGCAGGATGATAAATTTTTTTTGTAGCTTTCTAGCTTCCTGAAGATATATTTGATTGACATAATTGGGCTTTTAGTTATAGAACAGCATCTGATTCCCATCTCAATTATGTTAGTTTAAATCCAGAGAAATGTATGTTTTTCAGTTTAGACTCTGGCCTATGAAAATGTCCATAATCTAGAGGTCCTGTAATGTTTGATTTTAGTCCAGAACACATAAATCCTTTTAATATTATTACTATTGTTATTATGTAAAGGTACTTAATGTTCTGAAGTAAAAGGCAAACAAGAAGAGGAATGGAGAAAAATATCATTGGCTTTTTAGAGGTTTAAAATACTGTACAAGGTATTATACAGGAGTAGTATGGGAAGGAAGGTATGAGGAAAAACACAACTATGTATTTCTTTTTCAAAGTTGTTTTATCAGTATATGTACACTGAAGCAATGTTTTAACGTAATTCTACCTTCCTTCTCCCTCATTGAAACCCATAATTTTTAGAATGAGAGATCAGTTTGGCAAGAATGTATATTTAACATTAAGCAAAAAATGGAGATGATAGAATAAAATGCAATATCACAATCAGCAAGTTTGTTCTGCTGGCTTACTTCCTCCATCAGTCCTTAGAGAATACCTTTAGAAGAATTAGTCCTATGTCCGGATGCTGTTGCATTTTAATTCAGTATAACATGCCAATTCAAATGCCCTTTAACAACACTTTAACAAGTACTGTATTTATAATACAGTTTGCTCTCTTTGAGGTTTTCCCTACATATACTAATTTGATACATTGGCTGAAAGCTTCATTTATTTCAGAAGCTAAAAAATGGCTGCAATCCTCAATTTATTTTTGGAAAAGTACTTGTTTGATGATTTCAGAAAAGGCATTTCTCCTGTCGTCTTGCCAGAGGCAGGCAAAGTTTATGCAAATGACAATTTGAATGCTGGCTGTGAGTTAATAACAGGGGGGTGGTCTCAACTTAGAGCAAAATAACTGGAGGGCATTAGTAATATAACAATCTACAAAAAAAGAAAATGCCAGTTATTACTGTGTTCTTGCCTGAAGAACTTAAGTGCCATTAATATTTTATAGATAGAATTATTCTATATTCTGCCCATCATAATTGGAAAACACAAACAAATCTCAACAATCTAACAATTATATATTTAAATCAATAAGCTGGTTTTTGCTTTGGGTTCTAGAAAATGCCTCCCACCTGGCGTATAATCATCTTCAAACATTCTATGTCTGTCTGTCTTAGGCAGTCCATCTAAGTCACCAAAAAATAAAGCAAGAGCAAAGTGTCCCATACAGGATTTTACCAAGGTGCCTGCTAGGGCAGCTTTTCCTAAGTTTGTCTTTCTGCTGCGGAGGAAGATATGTGTGTTTTTTCCCTACAAGTGTGGACTTGTATTAATGACCCTATTCTGAAGTTCTCATTAGGTGTCAATGACTGGAAGTAGAGTTTTGCCTAAAGACTGAAGAAGATCTTTGTTACTTAGTCAAATGTCAAATGTTAGATGTTAAAATGCAGTTAACTGAACTGCTAGAATAACCAGAAATAACTTACCTATGCTGGAAAATTTATTTTGAAGTCTTCCTAATGTTTTTGTTCTCTCTCCTTAAAATCAGCACAAAGTAAAGTTTCTGCAAATACCCACTCTCTTCAACAACATAACCAAGGTAAGAATTAATTAAGGATAATTAGGCCAACGAGTGGCATAGTAGAGACACATGTTCACGTGTTCATTAGAAAACGAACTTTAAGTCAGGTATTGGATATCTGCTTACTGACAGGAATAGAGAGATCTCATAAATGCATAATAATCTTTGTAGCGTCACAAAGTATCACCATGTTACTGTGATGAAACGTCACATGGTTGTATGTCTTCTTGGAGGATATTAAGTATATATTGTTCTAAACTAAGTAGCATAAGACAATATCACTCCTTATTCCAGAGAGGACAATGGCATTAAAGTGGCCTGCTTTATTGAGGTGTTATTACACAATAGTTGTTTATGTTTGTTTCTATAAAGAAAAAAAAATGGAAAAACTCTGGGAACAAAGGTGTATCGCACTGTGCAAGAACTGCTTCATTATTTCTCAGTGCTGGTTTGCACACTCCATTTGTTCTGATCATTTTCTGGCCTTATTAACAAAGGAACAGAACTACAAAGCATTTCCACATTGGCTGGGATTAATGGAGATGAAACCGAAATTCTGTCTTTGCTTTCTGGGTCAAATTTGAGGTCGTACATAAAGGTTGCAAGTTATTTGTAGGTGGATAGGGAGCTGTTCTGCAGAGGTGTAGGTTATGTGGTAGTAGAGCAGCACAGATTTCTCTTTCAACTTTATTAACCACTATTATGTGCTGGCATCACAAGTTCTCAGAATGCCTACAGGTTTTATACTTTCAGGTGTTGAACAGTGTAGATCCTGCTAGGTGACTGATGTCGGAGTCATGGGATTATTTATCTCAAAAATCTATTTATTAGATTTTTAATGGAATGTAACTGAATGGAACTAAGTTGAACAACCTCAGCTTTTTCTGAAAAGCCTACCTAATCAGGCAAATAAAACATCACATTCAAATTACTGAAGACTCTGCCGAGACCCAAACATTCTCCTCATGGGTACATGAAAGCTGCCCAATAGTGTCAAACAGATCCTTTTCTGAGTCACACTTCCTTGAGGTTTCCAAATTAACAGTGAAATGTTCTTATCCAATGTCAAAAATAGTTCTAACATACTACTTTACAACAAAATAATGCGGGAAAAAAATTCCCCACAGTTATAGTAAAATCAAACAGAACTGGAGACAGCTTTGCATTGGAGCCTAAGCTTTCTGAGTCTATAACTTTTCTTAATCTTACCTTTCCAATCCCTTGTTCTCTCCCCTGTTCAAGAAGGTAAACAGCTTTGGTGGCTCACAAGAGAAGAAGCTGTCATCCTCCCAGCACTGTAAGACAGAGATTTCCCTTGGAGTCTGTGCAAGAATTAATCAGAGAGTGAAAGACACTTTCATATTTACTTGTTGTATATCCAAGCAAGGGCCCAAGTATCTGGGACCTGAGCTAGTTAATTCAGAAACAGCTTGAGTATCCATGGCAGCAAACTGCACTTTATAAAGATACCCTACTTGTTAGGAAAAATAGTATCTTTATAGGGAGTTCAGGAATTCGGTTATGTGCAGATACTTCAGAAGTAAATGGTAAGTGAGTAAGCCCAAGGATGCACTCTAGGAATGCACCTAGTGCCTTCCAGCCACTAATAAGCATTGGTCCTTGGAACCAGGTGGTAATAATACTGTAAATAAACCACAGTAGTAGCCTCCAGATACATACACTGCAGGGCATCAGGTCTCAGCATCCACTATTTGGCTGTTTATATCTGCTCCTATTGCACCTCACTATTTGCTAATGTACTAGCTAATTTGTAGGGTACTAGCCACTTAATACCAGCTTTAGGAAGAAAAGGGCTTGTGAACAGCAATGTAACCGAAAACCTGCAGTCATGCATAGTGTTGTAGGGTGGGTGTTGTAACAATGGCTTCCCAGTATTACATTGCCAGTGGAACTGTATCAAAGAAACATCAACGGACTGAAGTGAATGCAAAAACTGGACTGCACTTTTTTTTCAGTTCAGCTGCTGGTTTTGTGAATTATAACATGGATTATTTTGTCCAGATGCACATTGTTCTATTATTTCCTGTGATCAAGCAGTTCATTGAACTCTTTTGTTATAGTCACAGATTTTGTTGTGAAGTTCTTTTAGGGTAATCTCACAATAATCTTGCAGTATGAGCTCCCTCTAATGCTGTGCTTGCTTGTATCCTAAACGTCCATGCATAATAGCCTATTACTGCTAGCTGTAATAATAACAAACTCCCTTGTTATGAGATACTGCACTTGTTTTTCCCACCATCAGCTTTACTCCCTTCCTTTTCTACACACCCTGCATAAAACACTGGCGGGGGGGGTGTTCAGTATGTGTCAGTAGAATTCTCTTTTTTTTTCCCAAAGACTGAGCTCTGCAGCAATAAAATTTCCAGGATCTTGTGGGTCTTTTCTTCAGTGTAATTTGTTTGCCATGTAACCTACATAATGTTCCTGATGTGCTTTCAGAAATCAGAGCATGCATTTTTATGTTCGCTTTAGGGAAGCCAAGAGCATAGCTCCAAGGTTTCAAGAAAATTTGGGTTCAGGTTTTATGTGACTGATTTTTCTTTCAGCTGAGGTACTCCTAATTTCACAGAGCAGAGAATCAGGTCTTGAAGCTAGGGACTGCTTTTAAATATGATGGCTTTATGTTGCATTAAACATAAAAGATATATAGTAAATACTGCACCAAAATGCTAAACTTTCAGGATAGAACTGCAATGCAGAAGAAGCGTGGCATATATTCATGTGGTTTTTATTTTACCTCTACTTTTTGTTTGTGATAAAACAATTGTTGCATTTTCAGTTAATATGATCTAAAAAATCTCGTTCTTGACCAAAATCTGTACTGCTTTTCTTAATTGCATAGACAATATCTGAGAGCACATCTCCTTTGCATAAGCAAATTAGGTAGCAGTGGGCTTAGCTTTCATTTATGTAGATGCCAACTTACACCACTCTGACAATGTTAAGGATCTTAGTATAATTTAAGCAAATATATGAATATTAAAGTATGCAAATTCTGGTCTGTGCAGGTGTAGTGACTATTAGACATATAAATTAGCTGTACTAATAGACTTTGTTGATGTCATCATTATTGCCTATTAAAATAAAGCCTTACATGTCTTCTGCTAAAGAATTTGGATTGTTCTATTCTTAAAAGAAAGGAACATTTGAGAAATATCTGCACCTAATTTTCACTGGTCTTTTATGTAACTGCTGCTTTGATTTTTTTATATCACTGTTTCTCTGAATCAGTTTTCTTTTCTAGTCTACCACATGAACTTTCTAGTGCCAATAAGAAATCACTGGGACTGCACTAGCCATTTCACAGTCATGAGATTATTTCTCACTGTCAAGATGTCTGGGAGAAATGGCATCTTGTATTGAAAGCTCTGCTGACACCTCTGTCAGAGCATGAAGGTATGTTCTCTCATACCTCCTCTACCCAGCATCCTGTATCTGCCCTGCAAACATAGGCTACCCCAGGCATCTTCCCTACCCTTCCTGCTCAGAGCAGGGGTCACCTGGCTGCTACAGCACCACCACCCCTTGGTCATTCCCAATGCTTTCCCCTATGCATCACACTTTATAAGCCAGTTTCCCCACTTTTCTTCTCTGACTCTTCTGACCATGAAGAAAAACATCCAGTAAGCTTTCACAGGTGCCGTTTTAAGTCTGAGTTGAAGTCTGGTCTCATGTAATGAGTTATCTCAGGCATCTACTATCCTCAACACAGTATATATGTTGTGGCAGAAACATGCTCCTTCGGTGACTTCCAAGTATTAGATGTCACACATGAAGTTGTTCAGCAGTCAGCACCTATGACCGTGTCCTGTATGTTAAAAGATATAACGGGCAGTTATCAGCAGCCTGTTACTGTCAGTGATAATCTACTGTTAAACAACAAAAAGCTTGTGATGGTGAAAACATCCTCAGGAATTTGTATGTATCTCATGACTGGTACTGGGCCAAAACAGTCACATCTGTTATTGTTCATCAGGATGCTAGGTGTCTCCCTAAAGAAACATAATTTAAGATGAAATATAGTAACCTGATGAAACTCCAGCAGTGTTTGTTTTTCAACAAATTCTTGCACATTAGAATTAGAAGCAATATGTGTTTCGATATGTAAGGTCCTGAAAGCACATTGCCAATTTGCTGATAAAGCCAATGATTCAAATGAGTTCTTCTGTACTGACAGTAAACATGGAAACTGAAATAATTTAGGAGTTGGAAGTCTTGTATATGACACTGTCATAATAAGGATAGGAGTCTTCTGGTGTGAGTGGAAATCACCGACGGAAACAAAGATAGTACCAACCTTTCCTGGCAAGCAATAAATACAGAACCACAGAATCAAAGAATCACAGAAAGGTTGAGGTTGGCAGGGACCTCTGGAGGTCATCTGGTCCAACCCCCCTGCTCAAGCAGGGCCACCTAGAGGCAGTTGCCCAGGACCATGTCCATGTGGCTTTTGAATGTCTCCAGGGAGGGAGACTCCACAACTTCCCTGGCAACCTGTGCCAGTGCTTGTTCACCCCCACAGTGAAAAAGTGTTTCCTGATGTTTGGAGGGAACCTCCTGTGTTTCAGTTTGTTCCCATTGCCTCCTGTCTTATCACTGGGCACCACTGAAAAGAGCCTGGCTCTCTCCTCTTTGCACCCTCCCTTCAGGTATTTATATACATTTCTGCGATGCCCCCTGAGCCTTCACTTCTCCAGGCTGAACATTCCCAACTCTCAGCCTTTCCTCACAGGGGAGATGCTCCAGTCCGTTAATCATCTTTGTGGCCCTTCACTGGGCTTTCTCCAGTATGTCTATATCTCTCCTGTACTGGGGAGCCCAGAACTGGACCCAGCACTCCAGGTTTGGCCTCACCAGTGCTGAGCAGAGGGGAAGGATCACCTCCCTTGACTTGCTGGCAACACTCCTCCTAGTGCAGCCCAGGATACCATCAGCATTCTTTGTCACAAGGGCACACTGCTGACTTACGGTCAACTTGGTGTCCACCAGGACCCCCAGATCCTTTTCCATCAAGCTGCTCTCCAGCTGGGTGGGCCCCCATCATATACTGGTGCATGGGGTTATTCATCCCCAGGTGCAGGACTTGGCACTTCCCCTTGTCAAATTTCGTGAGGTTCCTGCAGTCTATTTCTCCAGTTTGTTGAGGTCCCTCTGGATGGCAGCACGACCCTCTGGTGTATCAGTCACTCCTCCCAGTTTGTTGTCATCAGCAAACTTGCTGAGGGTACACTCTGCCCCATCATCCAGATCATTAATAAAGATGTTAAAGAGGGCTGGACCCAGTATTGACCCCTGGGGTACACCACTAATTACTGGCCTCCAACTGGACTTCATGCCACTGTTCACCAGCCTCTGGGATTAGGATCTCTCATTGCTATATAGGCATCCCAATAAGAGCAGGGATATGGTAGAACAGGAGAATTGAGCAACTGCATTGTTTCATAATATTCACTTCAAATTAAAGAAGCTGATTTGTAGATTAATCTTTCTTCTTAAATGAGGTACTCCCCATTTTTAGATGAAAGTTTCCCAATCACCTTCTACATGATTCCTCGTGGCACTTAAAATGTATTTGGGGCTGTCTCAGGCAGCCTGGAGAGCCTTGTATGCTGATGCAGGTCACCAGTATTGCCAGTTTCTAACACATGGTGGAGATTGTCACAACACTGGGTAGCATTTAACAACAACAAAAAAAATTAAATCCTACAAAAAACCCAACTCTGTGGAAACAGTTCCAAGTACTTGCTTGAAACATAGGAGAAAACTTATCTTTTTAAAGTCATGATTTTTGTAGCTTTGACTTGTAACTTTTGGCAATGTGGAGATGGCACCCAATTAAACCTCTATCCTACCAGATGAGCCATATTTCTACAAAACCTCTGCTTGTCATTGATGGACAACTATAGCCTCTGTATTCTAGCAGCAATGTGTTTCCAATTTTTCCCCATGTACAAATGCCCTTTGTGCCTTTTGAAGGGTTTTGTATAGCCTCCCAAGGAATATCCTTTGGGCAAACCTGTTAAATTCAACAGCAGTTACCCTGTAGTAACACAAATCGACAGAAAAATTGCAAAAATTTCATTAAGAGGGAAATAATTGTATTATAAAGAAAAAAAAAATTTTTTTTTTTTTTTTTATGTACTATATGAAATAATATTTGTGGTTCTACCTAGTGCATCAGTCTCCCTTTCTTTCCCCTTCCCAGATAATTGCAGGAAAATAGCCACCTCTATGAAATAGGCCAAATGCACATCCCGATAGTCAGTCTAGTTTCCTAAGGGTAGGATCTATTTCATTCTAATGACTTCAGCAAGTATATTTCTGCTGAAGAACTGGAAAATGTTCTTTCCTCTCAACTAGCAGAACGAAATAACTCACTCTGATGTCTGTAATTCCAGCTGCTCTCATCACCAATCCATTTAGAAAAGGAATCCTGCATCTGTGATGGTGGATTAAATTCTTTTGTCTGTGCCATGACTTTGAGGAGGACTTGTGCTCCCAAATAATCTAAGTGCTGTTACAAATGCCACACTACTCACACAGCCCTGCTGGAGAGGACCTGTGTTCCCGAACAGCCTTATTTGTCATTCTGGATTTGTGAGTGAGAAACGCAGTGATTCACGGCAGCTGCTATAGAATGGATATGGATTATTGACAGAATCATTACTATATCAGATATTTAAAAGGTCTTTTTTTTTTTTTTTTAAGATGTGAAGAATTTGGGGAATTATTATAATTTATTTACTGCAAAGTATGTTTCAGCACTGGTTTGACAAAGCGTATCAGGCATACCTGTATACATGGGCTTCTGGCCCCAGCTTCCTTGTAGAATAACTCATACCAGCTTATTTCTGTGACTTGATTTTCTGCTCTCTGTGGATCCTTTGCATAATGCTATGGTGTTTGACATGTATAGCAGTTTTCCTTCTCCTGTTAAATTGACATTAACAGTACTACCATTTATGCTGTAAATTATAGTCCCTTCTGTAGCATTTTTGTGTATCCAGAACAGATGGGAGCTTGCTTTCAAAACGCTTACAAATTGTTTGTTTACATTATATTGCCATCCCTGTATCTCAGTAATAGTAGTAATTCCAGAATTTCATTTTTGTGCTGCAGACTGTTTCCAGCCCTTCTCTCTCTATTTCTGAGAAACTGTCATGCTGGGATGGATAGTCTGAAGGTGCGTACTGAAAATATGGGAAAGGGATACTGTACCATTTCGAAAGAGTATTCAAGAATCTCCATAATGTTCTCTAGTGACTAGGAACTTGCAATTGTGTAACATGCATAGATACGTGCACTTGTTATGACCCATTGCTATAGGACTAGGATCACGTTATTCTTACTTCTCCTTTACTGTTGTTTCTTTGCTTCCCCCATTGTGTTAGGAGTGTGGTTTAATGCATCCATCTTGAGGACAAGGGCATTCGCTGCCTAGTCTGCATTCACTCGTTTATTCCCATGACCCAAGTATGAATGGCTAGAAATAGTGAAGTAGAAAATTCTCAGCCAGTAAAAGATCTGAGGAAGTGCAATGACATTTCAATAGTACCTTCTGTTCTAAATATTATGAGATTGTTTGCATTCCCTGTTTTTGACTTCTTGCTTGTGTCAATGGGTGGTTATTTGGAGGACCAAGGGCTGATGTCCTCCTGCATCAGTTTTGTTTTCCTGTGTGGAAATCCCTACTATCTTTATTCATATGCTTGCTTTACTATCCTTATACCCTGTTCTAGTCCCTGCCATAAGGAGATGGAGAGGAAGCTTACATCTCAATTGCCATTCACAACATGGATATCAGAAAGAAAGTCGTTAGACAAGATGAAGAGACTGCTTGCAAAAGGTAGTCCATAACCAACAACTTTCCCTAATCCAAAATATATTTGGAACCATTCTGAAGGGTGGAGAGAAAAGTGAGAGAAAAGTGTCTCATCATTTTCCAGCCTCTCTGGCCATTGAATTTTTATAGGTCCCAAAAGCCAGGAAAGTCAGCAATACATAACTGGTTGCCTGCAGAAAATTCAACAATCACTTAGTTGTGTTCTGGAAACAAAGCCATGGAAAACAAGTTCCTCCGAGAGCATTCCAGTTCTCTTCATAAACATGTATTTCGTCCAAATAAACCAAACTACCCTGAAATGCCTGCTGGCATATCATGTGTTGTGTTACGATAAAATTGCAAGCAGAGGAAAAATCACATGATGGTGTGAATGATAAAAAGTGACCCTGTTGGGTCTTCAGTAGAGATGATCCTGCATAGTGGTACGTCTGTCTCGCTGTTGAGCTCTTCCAGCTGCTGAACAGTCCATGTTTGTCAGCGTCCGTAAAGTCATGTTGATACATACTCTCTGTGAGCCACATGTCTCCCATCAGGGATGCTGAATCATGCTTCTCTGGGAGGTGGGGCAGCGGGGAGGCAGATGGGGGCATGGAACTGAAATTACAAGCAAAAATTATTTTGAAGACATGGATGAAAAATTATGTCACTGGAATGGTAATTGATGCCACTGAATTAAGACACAAAAAAACCAAACACAAGTGCTAGAAACATGGTGTGAGCATTTTGCAAGTACTAATATAGAGTCCTTGTCCAGAAGACTTGTTCTGAACCTAATTATTTATGCAAACATGCACAGATCCTTGTTAAACTCTGATAATTCTAATGGCCCTTATCAGTGTCTTAGTCATTCTTCCATAAAAGAAAAGACTGGGATAAAGATACTCCCAGAGAATACACGTAATTCCTGTAAGAATAAAAAGTGAAATCACAGGATTTAGGTTCTAAGTACATTTCTGATATAGACTTTGTGGCAAAGCTCCATAACTTTGCCTCAGAGTTTCAATGGCATCTCAGGAAACCTCCATCTACAAATGTGAATTCTCTTCACTATTTTGAATCTGTATTAAATTACAAACTCCATTTTGTATACTGAGCATTAAGTGAGTATATTATAGCTTCACCTTTACTGAAGTAGGCTGGGAATGCCAGGAGAAATTCTTGTGCCTTGCAGAAAGCCATCAGTGAAAGTTTGTTATGCCTTGAAGATTAATTATTCAAATAAGAGTAGACAAGATACAGACTATTGCTACAGGCAAAACAGTTTTAAGTCCATGTTTTAGGTAGGTTGATGGCGAAGAATCACCATGGAAGCTGTGAGGAGGGGCCAGGGAGGCTACCTGATTTAAGGATGGGAAATTTATGAATCAAAAGGCCTTTTAGAGAAGGGTTTGGATCCTGAGGAATGGCTGCTCGGGAAGACAATGGAGAGACAGAGAGTTTCACTTTTTGCAGAACAGGGTTTCCCGCTTTTATTTATTTATTTAATACTACTCAGCGATTCATTCCCATACACATTGTCTTTTTTCTAATGAGCAGAGCAGTCTTTAGAAAAAAGTGTGCTCAGATATATAATGAGAAGGACAGGGCTGTGGTTCCTAACTCAGCAGGACAGTTGCCTTGCAAGGCTCTGGCTGGAACAGCTCCTGTTCTTTGGGAGCCATCGAACTTGCCTTACTCTCCTTCAGTGAGCTCCTGAAGACAGGGAGCTGCCTTCTCAACACTGTGCAAGCCGGACTCCTCTCCCTCTTTCCCTGAGACTTGTTCACTTGCAAATTGTAGAAACATAATACTTCTGTGTTTCTATGACAGTAAACATTGTCTTTAAAGTAAAATGAACAAAACAAGTTAAGACAAGCTCCTCTCAGTTGCCAGATAGATTTTTCCGACGGTCATAGGCATTCTTTCTGTCAGCCCACAGCTGCGAGTGGTTTTGCTGTAATCAGCCCTGTGTATGCTTTGAGTTAGGTAGTACAAAACACTGCTAAATGCTTAGTTATTTTCTAGCTGAAAACAACATATGACAGACTGTTGTGGTTTAACCCTAGCTGGCAACTGAGCACCACAGAGCCACTCATTTGCTCACTCCCCCCGGTAGGATGGGGAGAGAATCAGAAGAGTAAAAGTGAGGAAACTCACAAGTCGAGATAAAGACAGTTTAATAGGTAAAGCAAAAGCCAAGCGCACAAGCAAAGCAAAACAAGGAATTCCTTCACCACTCCCCATCGGCAGGCAGGTGTTCAGCCATCTCCAGGAAAGCAGGGCTCCATCACGTGTAACGGTGACTTGGGAAGACAAATACCATGACTCCAGATGTCCCCCCTTCCTTCTTCTTCCCCCAGCTTTTCATGCTGCCATCATATGGCATGCAATATCCCTTTGGTCAGCTGGGATCAGCTGTCCCAGCTGTGTCCCCTCCCAAGCCCTTGTGCCCCCCCAGCCTCCTCGCTGGTGGGGTGGGGTGAGAAGCAGGAAAGGCCTTGACTCTGTGTAAGCGCTGCTCAGCAGTAACGAAAACATCTCTGTATTATCAGTGCTGCTTTCAGCACAAATCCAAAACGTATCCCCATACTAGCTACTATAAAGAAAATTAACTATCCCAGCCAAAACCAGCACACAGATGACTTATGCTGGCAATGTGTGGTATATATTAGATAGAAGCTCAAACATAGAAGCTCAAATGTTTCTTTGTTACCTGAGAAAATTTTAACAGAGAGTTCGATGTATAGTTACTTCTTTACATTGACTTGTGTTATTTCTGTGAGGGCCCTGAGGGAGATCCAGCCTCCTCCGGGGCTTCCCTGCACCCTGCCTGTGGCCCCAGAGTCCCACTTCAGACCGGCCCCATCAGTCCCTGCCCCAGCAACACAGTCAGTGCACGTATGTTAATAAATGGCTTAGGCTGTAAAAGCACTGTCCCAGAAAACTTCACTTTGCCTATGTTTCAGTTCTCATTGGTACATTTACAGAGCTCTGCAAAACCAGCTTTGTCCTTTTCACTGGTTACATCTATTCCCCTGAATGGTAGGGCATGCTGTTCCCATGGTGGTGTTACACTGCTTTAGAATTAACAGTGCAGCAAATTCGGGACCAGACCACTTTTCTACTTCTTTTAAAATCTTTGCATTATAAGAAAGACATTGTCTTCTGAAAGACAGAAGGGAGGTGTGTAGGACTGTATTCATAACGTAGGGCCTCTCACACTTTCAGGTTATCAACCACATGTGAATAGAGAGGATATTTCTGGTCACAGATCCATGTCATTCATGTGTCAACCACAGCAATGGGTGATGTGGTAAACTAAGACTAGAAGACAAATAAATATATTTATCTCTTTTATCTAAAGCATTTCTTAAAAGCTTATCTAAAAGCATTATCTAAAGCATGTCTATCTTGTTTATCTAAAGCAAGATGAGTACGGTTTCAGGCTTTTTCCATACTACTTCTTTCCCCTGCATTTTTTTGCTCAGCCATCTGACCTTATTGTCTCCATTAAGTATGCTGTGGCCTGGTTTCTTTTTCTCCTGAACTGATTTCCTTATCTTCTGTCTCCTGCTTCCCTCTCTGCGAATGTATTCTTGAAAGATTACTGCCAGGGAGTATGACCTAGAATAGTATTTAGTTTATCAGTTACTATGCTGCAGGCATAATTAAATCCAGTAAAATATAAATGGAATTGTCCAAAATTTTTGTAATTCTTAAGCTTTCTATGAAAAAATTAAATTGGATTAATTAATGCAGAAACTAGCGAGTAAAATTCTATTCCCATGTCAATTTGAATGTGGGCAAGAGCAGTGTGCACATCTGTGTGTCCCCTATCTGTGGACAACACTTTTTCTGGGATGATACTTTCACAGTCTGTGCAACTTACTGACATAATGGCATCGACCATGAAATTGTCAGTGTGCAACAAAGACCAGCAGCTCCCTAAGGGACAGGGTCAGACACATCTGATGTCTTCCATCATTAGCTTTGGATTGTCATTTATTTTTTGTCCTTTGATTGTCTCCACAAAGAGACCACTTATGAGGTTGTCAGGTGTTCAGCGGGAATTGGAGTTGCACCGCCAGTAAATTTAAAATGCTGGTGCAAGTGTATACAGTTTCCAATGCATACCAATAGTTCATGAAAGTGAGCAGGAGAGCCTTGGTCATAACTTAACAGTTTTACTCATTTAACTTGGTCAAAATACCTTGCTTTTGCCTGAAATGAGTTCTACCCTTCAGATGATCCGAGTATTATTTGAAAATTTTAGAAGACAAGCTAATTTGGTGTACTCTAAAGCAGTTGATTCATTAATTCTGTTGTACGGACATGATATATGGTCTTTCTTTTCAGGATGTAACTTTGTTATAGGTAAGACTGATTTACTGGCAGACCACAGGAATACAATTGTGCTCTGTTTTACAGAAAATGTCATAAATAATATACTCTGAAATGCCCCTCACAGATACAGAAGACTATAAATTACAGTAAGTCATTGTGTAAAGACATTCTACAGTGAGTTAATTAAGGCATTCAGGCATAAAACCGATAACACAAAGAAAAAAATTAAAATATATAGGGTAGGGAGAAAATCTATGCTTTTGATTGAGATTTGAAAAGAGAGAATGAATTGATGAAGCAGAGAGAAAGAGGCAATCTGTTTCAGATGGCAGGTTACAGATGAGAAGGTGTTTACAGCAGGAGTAGTAAGTGTGAAGGAACAGAAAGAAGCCTGGCTCTAGACTGCAAAAGGAGAAACAGAAGAGGGAGGAGAAACATGTTGAGCTAGAGAAAATCCATGGGTTTGGAAAGCAATAATAAGAGAAGGCTTCCAGCTGGATCATGTACTGCGCGGAAAGCTGAGCTGAGCAAGAGTTTAAGAATCAAAGTAGTTGTGAAGAAAAGAATAGGAGATGGGGATAAGACTGTAAAAGGGCTATTGCAAAAGAGATGGCATTTAAAGGTGTTCTTATGGGGTTATGATACACAGATATGTGCACCGGAGATTGAATCCTGTCTCGTGCTGTGCTATTGCACATCAACAGCAAAAGGCTGCACAGCCTATCCCCTCAAATATCTTTTCAACCATGTAGCAAATAGAATAGAGTATTTTCTTATTGCTCAGAAAACATCCTGGGCTGGGGACATTGACCAGCATAGAACTTATTCATTGTGAATCTAGGGTGAAATTATCTGCCAGTAATAACCAGGCTGTAACTACCTTGCAGCCATGCTGTAGGCAGAGCCCTGCTCTCCCGTTGTGCTGTTTCCCCCTCACATTTCAGGCTGTACCTGTAGTGTGCGGTGGAACACTCCGCCTCCACTGGTGCAGTGAAGTGACTGAATGAGCATCTGGATGGCTGAGATGATGTCTTTTTTCTCTCTTAAAATGTCACCCAGGAAAGGACTAGAATTAAAAGGTGGGATACCTGGAAGAGAAAGGTAGTAGATTGCAAGATTCAGGCTTGTTCACCAAGGGAGTGAACGCTCTCTCCAACAGGTTAGCATGGTAGTTGCACACCACACCAAGTTATACCACAATACTCTGCCTTTCAGCAAGGCAGAGAGTCACTATATTTCTAGGTAATTCATATATTTACAAAGGTTGATTCCTGCAGGACAGTAGAGGAATTAATGTTGTCTGAAAATGTTCTGTTTGTATCTAGCTTTGTATTTATGAAACTTTAGCACAGGCTATGATTCCTTTTAAGAAGAATGACTTGATCTGTATTTAAAAAAAAGCAAACAGAAAACTATTGCTAGCATAGCCACATGGAGTGGAACAGATTTCCACAGAAGTGCATTATTTGTGTATGTCGGTACTGTGTCTTTGAATAAGATGTTGAAATACAGTATGTGTATGCTACTTATGCACACTTCCAGAAAGATACAGCTGGTAAAAAGCAAATGAGCTGAAATAATAAGTAGTTAACATTTTAATGGAATAAGGGAGGTCAAGCAGAACCAGTCAGTCAGTCAGTTACCAATAAACAAAAGTAGACGTATCAGAAGAGGTCATTTATGCCATGTTGTCTCTGGCAGTCAAAACCTCTTAATTCACTATGGAATGAGGCTTTACATGAGCACAATTCCTAGTTTGATCTCAGTTTGGCTTTTTTCCTAAAGATCTCATTTATGGCACTTTTTTCAACATTTTTCTCAACAATTTTTAAAATTTGAAATTCAGAAGATGTTTATTACTGAATTTCTGAGTATTTTTTCCTAAACTGCAATGAACACATAAAAATGAGAAGGGTCATTGTAACACAGATTAATTAGAATATTTTTCAGTCAGTGGTGGTCTTGCTGATTCCAATAAAAGAAGATTCATCTGAAACAGAAGAATCAAAATGTACAATTTGCACCTGTTGTTTCTGAGAACTGTTCCTACATTAGGTACTCGTGGCAACAAGTGAGGTAGAAAAACAAGTTCTTTTTGCAAACTTTTCACAACTTCTAGAAGCAAAAAGCCAGCAAATCAAATCTGTTTGATAGTTCCTGTTACAGCCAGCTGTCTCTGTCTGCCTATAAACTAGTAAACAGAGCAAGAATAGTTCTCCCAAGTACTATCACATTACTGGATAGTACTGGTAAAAGCACTCTCTTGTTCAGTTTCCCATAGTAAATATTCATGCTTTTATGGTTTCCTGTATCTGCAAGACCTGGTTAGGTATGCAATCAGCTTTTTTCATTTATTTCCTTTTCTTAGGAGAAATGTTTTGTTGATTGGCAGATGAGTAGTTGTGGCCTCTATCACCCAGACACCTTGTTAAGCTAGTGGCTAACAAACAGATCTGTAAAGCTACCATCCTGCACATTTGGAGCCTTTCAGTAAAATTGGCTAGCATGATGGCCCACTGATTATCGTATTCATAGGAAGATACTCCAACAATATTGGCCATCTTCAAAAGGCTCGATTTATTTTTTAAAATTGACATTTTCTTAGGAGAAAAAAGTTTCATCTGATACTTCCTAACAGCATTGTTATACTTTAAAGATGTTTTCTGATGTAACACAAATACTCTTAAAAGAATGGGTCTTTAATATTTTTAGAAATATTTTTAAAATAGCTAACATTCTTTTTGTTGAACTCAGAGATAATTGCTTTAGGAAAAAAGAAACTCACTTAACTTAGAGAGAGTTTTTCTTCAGGTGAGTCTACAATCATGAGGCTTTTTTGTTCATCAAAGTTCTGATCCATGAGGTCAGTGGAAGCCTTTGCATTGAAATCATGCATGAGTTTTGGGTTAGGCAATAGTCAATTAGCATTTATAAGTGTAGACCACTTGAAAGAGTTATGTGTGATGGAGACCAGAATGTGGATATGGAAAACAAAGAATACCAGAGTTTGGGTAGAGGCTAGAAACTGAATGTAGCTTAGCAGTGAACATGCTGTGGGATTTCAACACATAAGAGCTCTCTCGCAGGCACAAAATTTAACTGCTCACTGGTTATATGCTGCACTTGAAACAGCCATTAAAACAAACATTAGAATGGGAAAAATCTGCTCTGTAAATAGGCAATACTGACTGCCTCACTGAGGCTGCTTCTGTGCAGCAGATGAAAAGAAAAGCTAAGCTTGCATTTTAATAACTATTTGAAGATTTGCTTTAAATGGATAAAGTTTCCTGCTAAGCAGCTCACATTATTTTTCTTTTCATCCTTGTTTGCCTGACAGATGAATTTGGAGCCAAACAAAACCTGAAGGTACAAGAAAGAAACCTGAAGTATTGCAGTTCTGGCTGGCAGGGTCAATTATGAAGTCTTAATTTGAAGAGTTGAGAAAGTTCAATGAAAAAAGGATCTGGATCTGAGAAGATGTACGTGTAAGAAGCCCATCATGTCTGTATTGCAATAGACTGCTTCCTTCCGTGGGACCAGGCATGCGAGTCTCTGCACAGATACACTAGAACTTCCAGGAAACATCTCTAACTTGTGCTCTCACATGGAAGCGACACATATTCAGGCAAGGTACTGCATTAATAGTGCCAGTGGCATCGGCCATCCTGTGGGAGACTGAGCATGCTGCAGGAGATAAAAGGGCCTGTGCCTCTGAAAGCACAGTCCAGCCCAGACTGTTCATACATACAGCTTTGCATCATGTATGTCTCTGGGATGAGAAAAGACGGAGCCATGGGAACTGTACTGTCCTTGGGAAACCTAGGAATTAAGTTGAATCGGCAGGAATTAAGTAGGATGCAAAACCTGCTGCAGTACTTCTTCATCTAACCTTGACATGAAGTTTACGCTGTGTATGCGCAGTTTTGTGGCATCTGTTTACAGGAGCAAGACTGTGTTTGCTGACTCTTCTTTATCTTCCTCTCTTCGACAGCCTAAGTGCTTCCATAGCACTAGCCTGGTGCAGTGACCTGTGTATCTTCTCCATTCTCTTCTACAAGGAGGAAAAATTTTGTGCGTGCTCTCCATGTGCATGATTGGGTGGTTGACTGCAAAGGAAAAGGACACCAAATATTTGCATGCTTAAAAACAATGATTCCTCACTTCTTTTGTTTTCCCGCTCTCTGAGGTGAGTCTTCTTACATAATGCTGGCAGGGGTAATTCAATGTCTTCTCCCTTCTTTGCATGGGGAGGTACCACACTTGGCCCATGCTGGATTGCTGCTGGTCATTCAGGTAGCACAGGTATCTCTGTGTTATGCTGGACTGTCTTGTCAATATGCACATCTTCTACTCTGGGCTTCTTCTGTTACATGTAGAATTACCTTATTTCACAGAAGTTTCATATTAATTAGGGGATGGTTCTCAGAAAAAGGGGGGACATGTCGAAGATACAGCGGTTCCCACAATAGGTAAAGCACTGCACTGAATGCTCATTAATAAGACACAGCTTGCAAAGTCATAATGATAATAGAAACAGCAGTGACAGTGTCCTGGGTCAGTGCTTTGTGTGCATATATGTTTCAAATGCATGCAAGGGATCCTATTAGAGCTTTAAAATCATTTTAAAGGCTTTGCCTCAGCAAGTTTTCATGCTCATTTAAACCCCTGGTTTATCATTATGAAGTGTATTAACTTTCCCATGTTTAATGCTTATTTCTGTCCTGAGAGAAATAAACAAATAATACTTTGAAAATGGGTTTCTTGGGAAAGGAGGCTAAGTGGCAGCAGGGTATCGTTTGCACTTACAGCTGATTGCTTTAAAAAGCTGTTCTAGAGTTCAAAAGGTGAAAAAACAGACTTGGTGAACATGTGCATTTTACTTATATTTTCCTCTTTGCTCAGAATGGATTTACAGAGCAGTCTTTTGACAGGCATGAGGCAGTGCCAGTTATTGAAGTCTTGCATGAAAGAGGAGAAAGCAGTAAGTCATATTTGCATAGTATTTCTGTGAGACTGCTAGCCTCAAGTGTAGGCTGCTCCCTGCTGCTGCTGCTATATATACTTCATGAAAGACTGGCTTGAAGTGTAATGAAACCATAGTGGGAAAAGATGTGTTCCTTTTCTACAAGCATTTAGAAACAAATAAGCATCTTTATGAAACAATGATGTCTCCCATGCCAAAACATGGGCATGCAACTGCCCACAGCAAAGGTTCATGTAAGGCCATTTAGAAATGTTTATTACAGGAGTGAATGGAGTTCAGAGAGTTTTGTTTGAATGGAAAGATATGTGAAAGTAATGAAGAAAAAAGCGGAAGGAGTAGGTGAAAGAAGCAGAGAACAGTCCTTGGGAGCGTGATCCTGAACAAGCACATCGTGCTGTCGGGCCTTGGAGTGGTGAGCAGAGATATTGTCTCTTGCTGTGCTGTGAAGTATTCAGTAAAAAGAACTTTGTAAAGAAGCAGGAATTCACCAGGGATATTTTCTTCCATCTCTGATTTATTTTCCTGAAAGAAGTAATGTCTAATATGGAAATGCTTTTATTTTCAACAAACAGCAAGATTCAGAAATGATTTCATGCTTTCCTCCTGTACATTTACTGCCACTGGGTACAGTTAGTATTCAGACTTCATTTCTCCTAATCACCTACTGCCAATTGCAATTCTTTTTGGAAAAGCAAATATTGATTTTTGTAATGTTGGAAAAGTCAGTTGAGGGCTCAGATGAAGACCATCACGTTTTGTGTGATCTAATCCGCTTTTCAAGTGGAAAAGACTAGTATATTAATTTGACAGTGTTTTAATACTGAAATTAACTGAATATGCAAATGTTTAAGAATAAGCATGCAGTCAAACCAGTTCTTAATATCTTGGTGCCTACTTCTTGGGATTTAAATAAAAGTAGTTTGGCTTTTCAAATAACTCAATACTTGCATTGTCCCTTGGCTTAATAAGCACATCTCCTTTGACACTATCACAGTACAACTCATTTGTAAATCTGTCCTTATAACATCCATGGAATTTGCTTGTTATAGAAATGTGTTGTGGCAGTGGGTGAAGGAAAGGTTATAACAAAAATTATTGTAGCTAGGGATCTGAATCACTGTAGGGCTTTATACTAAAATTGCCTTGCAGGAGGTACAGCAATTCAGCACAGACTGTGCAATTTATAAATGGAAACTTTTACTCTACAGCACTTTCTCCATACATGATTTGGCTTTTTTAAAAAAAAAAAAAAAGGCAGCCATGGTGCAATGCTAACACTTATGAGTGAGTGATGCATGACTGATGATCCCCTAAAGGCAGTGAGAGAGAAAATTACCTCCTTCCCTCATTTAAGGACATTATTAGAAGACTCAATGAGTTCAAAGCTCAGGAAATTATGTTAAGAGGACTGAATCAGACTTTAAAAATATCAGGATAAATTATTTTCTCAGCAGTTCAAGGGTAAGATTTCTTTTAATGCAATGTAAAAGAAGAAGAATACTTTGACACACCATTACACGGTACTCTTAAAAAAATACGTTTCACATCATTTGTGATTTAGTTGCACAGGTACTATTCTCTCCATGTACTAAATGGACTGCAATCTGCAACCAATGCAAATTAATATTACATTTTAAATGCTATGTATGTCCTAGTACCTCAGTGTGAAAAGTAAAGGGATCCTTCTCTCAGTTGTGAAGGTAACATGATATGCTGGGAAAGAACAGGATGAGCTAACAGTGTTCAAAACATCAGTGTGTTCTCCTGCAGAGTTTGAGAGTGACACCGAGCCAATGTCAGCTAGCAATGTCCACTTCTACTGCTAGGGAGAGGGAAAATGGGAACAGTAGTAAACAGATCTAAGGATACTTCTTTTCTTTCATTTTTTGCCTTGCATCCTTTGTAATTAACTGTCTTGTGTCATTGCTCTAGCATCAGTCAGGAACCAGTGAGAGGTGCACTGCAGTTGATCAGAGGGAGATGGAGCTGGGTCTGTCCTGTCACAATCCTACCGGGGCATGCATGGCAGCTCCTTTTTACTAGTTTCAGAAGGAAACAAGACTTACACAGTGTCACTCTCTATATGTGTCTGATCTGTCCCTGATGACTTTAGCAGAAGTTGTCTGAATGATTCAAAATTTGGAAGACGTAGTTGTCTCAAAAGGTATTGTGTTCTACACAATCTCCAGGGGGCAGAGCAGAGGCAGCTTCAGCAGCCTTGTAAAGGGAGTGCCCACTGTAGCATGAGCTCTACCCTTAGGAGGCACAGGGGAGTCTATATGGGAGAGTTTATATGTTACAAGCACTCCAAATGGGAAGAGCATCAGCTAGAACTGACACTATGTGAGGTGCCAGCAAATCCAGCCACAAGAGACATACTTAGGAAATCAGGTTTCATTACTCTTGTTACTTTAGAATTTTGTAAAATACAGCTATCCTCTTGATTCCAAAGGTGTCATGTTTTATCACAGCCTTTAAAATAAGGGACATTTAACTGCCGACAAAATACACTTTGTCTCAGCTTCTAACCAAAATCTCCTATGGGAGTGGTTTCCAAGTACGACACTAAATATCCTTAACTTATGTCAGCATTCATGGATGTTATGCTTAAGAAAACCTGTATGTTGAAAGCATAAATATCTTTTTAGTTAAAGTGGATCACAGTGGACTTGTAGCATATCTATGTTCTATCACAATGTCTTAATGTGACTTTTTAGAGGTCTTTGGGGGGGTATGTGAACGATTTTGAGATTTTTGTATTCAAGTAGGAGAGAAAAGATGTTTCTTACCTGTCTCCAAGCAGGAAGGTAAATTGGAGATTTTCTTATTGCAGAACCTTTATTTGATGTAATGAAGAAATAAAACCCTAAAATCCCACATGACCACCTGCCCTTTAATAAAAATAAGCACAAACAGTGTATTAATCATAGATAATTTAATTTATTTGAGTCTGTGCCTGTTTTGAGTGGCTGCAAGCAACACTTGAGCGGTGAAAGAAGTAAGAGAACAGCATTATCTTTTTGTTAGCATAAGAGAACAGCATTATCTTTTTGTTAGCTTTTGAGCAACTTATAACCTGTCCCCATAATTGACTTAACATCTCCCCTCCGAGGATTTAAGATTACTTCACCAACTCAGCCAAATTATCTACATTTTAATAGTCACTTAAGCTTTAAGAATGACATGCGAATCAATTTTCTGTAGCCTTGGTCAAGACTAATGCTTTCCTGATACCACGTCTTCTCAGTGTCATAAAATAATATGAATTTCAATTAATTTCTTGAAGATACCAGGCAGTGTTGAACATTCCCACTTTCTCTTTACTACATGGAAATAGAATTTTTCTCCTATACACAAAAAGTATCCACTCTTTTTCAGACTGACAATATCAAGATCTGGAAAAGCAATAAATCAAGAAAGAATAACAGTAATGTGTCCATCTTAAAATTGCTCTCTTAATATGTTGCATAAATTGCTCTCATAAAATAGCAGCTGCCTCATAGCTACTACAGCAGAAGGACAAAAACTCCCCTTCATTGGAAGTGCAGCAGATGGGGAAATGGCAGTGGCTATGTCTAAATCAACTGAGCCGGAGGCACTTCTCAGCTCCTATGTATAAAGCTGCTAGACATTTTGTGACGTGTCCAGGACAGACCCAGATGCATGCCATTTCCTCTCCACCTTCAGATTTATGGTTTATTTGGGAAGGAAACAGGTGTGTAGACGTGAAGGTAGTCACATTTGCTCTCTGAACAAAGTCTGCTGTTGTGACAATCAGGAGCATGTGTTTGATGCACAGCTTAGATTTAGCCAGTATCTACATACCTTCACATAGCTGAACATACCAATAAAAGCATTATGTTTCCATACGAACAGGCTCACTGAAAATTTGGCTTTAAAAGCTCAACACAAACCATTACAGTGCTGGCTTCATCATCATTAAAAACTAATCAGACCCATCACTGCTGAAACATCAGCTTCTCTTGTTTGTATACAGAGTACATCATTAATTTATTTAAATGTCAGCAACAGACTTCATCAAGGTTCCCTACACTTCATCCTACATCCCTATGCAGGATGGGAAAAGAAGTTATTGCTGCCAGTCAACTCAGTTGGTTCAGCACAACATAGTTCACACATGGCCTTGGATACGTCCTTTAAAATCTCTGAGGCTAGAGTGTCACAGACTGTTCTCTATGGTGGTGGCTTAGCACTTTTATGACAGAACATTTATAGCTTCTTTTTTTTTTTTTTTTTTTTTTTTTTCCCCACAGTGACATAAAGAGCATCCTGTAAAGGCCAGAATTAGCACCAGATGTGTATGTATGTTGCTGGGAAAGAAAGAAGATAATTGCATATACTTCTAAAGTGAAAAGCATTTTTCTTCCAAGAGTGAATGTACTCAATTCAGCAGGTAACGCTCATTCACTTAGCTTTGCTGCCCACTGGGACTCAGAATAGCATCCTCTTCTATTCTGCCACAGCTTACTTTCCTTGCTTCCTAGATGATCTGTGATTTCATGAAAGCCTGATTGTTGTTTTGTTCAAAGGAATTTTTTGACACAAACTACATGTTTAATTAGATAAGAGATGCAGATAGTACAATTAGCACAAGGAGAAAAAAAGTCCCTGAAAGCATCAGATCCTTAAAAATGTAGGAAATGGAGTGTATTAACATTAACTTCTGCATAATGAGATGTGCTTGATGTGATGAGTTAATGCATTAGCCTTTCACCCCAGAAACCTGCTTTCAAAACCAGAATCACACAGAAATTAATTTGGTAGCTTCATACAATTCTCTTTTGAACATTAATCCACCTTATACAAGTTGCAGCTCAGTCTGATTTGCCTAGATGCTAAAGAGCAGGCCACTGAAACAGCGTGGAATGCAGCCAGCTCTCTTCTGAGCACATACAGGGCAGTTGGGTCCCGTTTGTCCATTGCTTTTCTGTGAGTAAAGTTGTTGCTGCTGTAGGTTTTTTCTTTGTTCAGCTGATGTCTGTGCTGCCAGTATATACTAGTTTAAAATTTGACCCTACGGTTTTGCAATATAGAAGTAATAGTCTGTTACTTAGATTTCATTTAATTATGACACAAAGAAAAGTCATCTTAGCTAATTATTTTGAGATTACATGCTCTGAAAGAGAGAGGGATAGAGAAGCACCTGCTTCAGTGGCCAAAAATAAACTGTGAAAAGAGGAACCTTATTAGGATTGCTGTTTTTCATCACTGTGCTCCATTACATTGTATCAAAATCAAATTGCATTAGGCTAGCAGAGCACCAGCTGACATTCACATTCAATCAGGGCTTTCCAAACATGCTTCCATTTTATTACATGCATTGTAGGCAGTACTTAAATATTAACTGAGAACAAATTCCACTTAGAAGGATTTTAAAATTAACACTTGATGGATTCTTTTTCAGGCTTTCAACAGCAGAATAAGCCTAAGGCTTTGGGTGAGGAGAGGAGACAGCTACCCAAAGTGCTCAATTTCTCAACTATGCTGAACAAGTAAGAATCAGTACGAATTCGGTGCAAAATCCTTAGTGCTCAGATCCTTAGAACATATACAGCTTAGGAAAGTTAAATGTAAGCAGCTAATTCAGGATCAGACCTTCACACACAGGTATGATTTTTTTCAAATCACAAGCAGATATTTTGATTTGCATGGTAGCAATGCTCATTTACATGTTTGTAAGCTAAGAGTGAACAGTTCTCCTTTTCATTTATAACCTCTCTAAAAGATGTCTGTGTACTTGTGCAATTGTACAAGTTGTAAGAGTTTTTTTCTCCTATTCCTGGCTTTGATAATTGCCAGCCTGACTGTCAGAGCCGCACAGATCTTGGATCTGTTGTAAACTGGAGCCACAGAACTATGAGCTTGTTTTTCTTTCACTGATGAATGTCTTGGGTTTTGTTTTGCTCTTAGCCACTGAGATGCACTGTGTCCCCCCACATAAGGCTACACTGAATGTCTCCCATGTAGTCCAGCCTCCCACCATGCCTGGAACACCTATGCACTTGTAAATTTGATGCAGTCTTTGTTCCAAAATCACTACTGTCAGGGCTCCGAGTCAAAAAAAAAAAAAAAAAAGAAAAGAAGCCCTAAGAGGAGCTAAAACATAATCAATTTGACTAAGAAACATCTTTACCTAAAATGAAGCATCCCATTAACACTTTGGCAGTGGAAGCGTTTGGTGCCCACGTTTAGGCTTCTGCCTAAGAGGGCAGAGAATGTTACAGGGGTGGAGAATGTGCTGGTTTTGGCTGGGATAGAGTTAATTTTCTTCATAGTAGCTAGTATGGGGATACGTTTTGGATTTGTGCTGAAAGCAGCACTGATAATACAGAGATGTTTTCGTTACTGCTGAGCAGCGCTTACACAGAGTCAAGGCCTTTCCTGCTTCTCACCCCACCCCACCAGCGAGGAGGCTGGGGGGGCACAAGGGCTTGGGAGGGGACACAGCTGGGACAGCTGATCCCAGCTGACCAAAGGGATATTGCATGCCATATGATGGCAGCATGAAAAGCTGGGGGAAGAAGAAGGAAGGAGGGACATCTGGAGTCATGGTATTTGTCTTCCCAAGTCACCGTTACACGTGATGGAGCCCTGCTTTCCTGGAGATGGCTGAACACCTGCCTGCCGATGGGGAGTGGTGAAGGAATTCCTTGTTTTGCTTTGCTTGTGCGCTTGGCTTTTGCTTTACCTATTAAACTGTCTTTATCTCAACCCATAAGTTCTCTCACTTTTACCCTTCTGATTCTCTCCCCCATCCCACTGTGAGGGAGGTGAGTGAGCGGCTGTGTGGTGCTTAGTTGCTGGCTGGGGTTAAACCACGACACACATGCACACTGGTCTCTCAGTCTGAGCAAGGAAGTTGTTAATATCTGCCTCAGCTCTGCTCTCACTCAGTAAAGCTACCAAACACCCTGTGCGTTTCTGTTGTATTCGGTGTGCTTGTGGCACTCTGGCATCCATCCATTCATCACAAAACAGAGATCCATACTCATCCCTCCCACCCTGTAGTGGCGGACCATTCCTGCAATGTCAAGCTCCACATTGCTAGCTTCTTCTGGCAGTCTAGGCAGCTCAGTGGCACAGCTGTAACATGGGAAGTGAAAGGTGCTCCCCAACTCTTACACAACGCAGGCATTTACTGTGGAGTTGGAGGAAATATGGTTGAGATCCTGACACTGAAGGAGGGCTACACACCAGAGCTCTCATTTCCTGAGCAAGTTCAAGGACTAGTAAGTAATTATATAGACAATGTCTCCCACTATCACCCTGAGACAAGTGAGTTTTGTGAAGTGCTTAACTTAAGAAGAGGGATGAAGTACTTAAACATGGAGGTCTATGTCAGACACCTGACCTGGAGAGAATGAGAGTTCACATACAACTCAAAAAGTGCACCCTTCTGATGCGTAACTTTTTTCTCCTCAGCATGCTGCCATCGTGTTCCCAATTTTAGTAGTAGCTATGGTATCCTTATGTGTCTCACCTTTGGCTTTAAGTCATCCCCCCCATATAAAAGCTACAAAGCTTTTTCTCACCTAAAAGTGGCTCAAGTCATCTCTATAAACTGTTACCCACTTCTGGCAACAGAGTAATGCAAGGATAAAGCTGTAACCCACCAGTTAGCATATTATAGCCCTTTCAGCAAGTTCATTATTCTCATCACACCTCTGTGTGGGAAGCTGGGGTGCAGCAGTGTGGCATGTCATGCAGGTATGACATAATCCCTGTATTGCCTTCCAAACCACTCTTTTTTGTCTTGAACTGCTAAAAAGGGGTGTTGGAGCTGCCTCTTGAAGTAATGACATTGCTATGGTCAAAGAGCAATGGTTAGTTCATGTCAGTCTAGTGTTGGACACTGCTAGAAGGAAAAATCCAGTCTTTCTCTAACATCAGTTTATTCTGAAGCACCTGAACATCTGTAATAGAGAAGCATTCTCCCATGAAACACTTTTCTATGAATCCTGGCATTTCACTACTTTACACTTCAATTGTTCTTGACTAAGAAATGCAACAGGAGGATTCCAGAGGCTACCCAGTGGAATAAACAACAGCCTTTATAAATGCAAAGACTATAAATAAGCAGGCTGGTAAGAGCTGGGTATCTGTCAATTTAAATGGCATTCAGCATGTGAACTTTTAATTGAGATGAAGCATTGTGGCACAATGTATTCCATTCATTACTTTCCATTAACTTTCATGTGACCTATTTCTCTACCTCTTGACAGGTTCATCTTTCTGACAACTTCACAGAAAAAATGATATTTTTCTTTTCTGTCTGCTCAACTGTGATCTCAGTTTGAAGCATCGTGTAGCATTCACCACTAAATAAAATAATGCCAAAGGCATTAAACATTGCTTCATACTCCCCCTCCTCTTATTTAATTTTCCTTCTGTTTCTTAACCCTACTTATCTTAAAGTCTGGAAAAAGTATTTGGTGATCAATCTTCATGGTTTCCTTTTTGGCCAATTAAAATGAAAGAGATGTCTTGCAGTTGCTAATCTGGTGAAAGAATAGGAAGCAAGAAACACTAGAAACTATTGTTAACCTTAGTCCTTAAAAGAATACAGGCATACGTTAAAGAAGTGATTACTAATCATGAATCATAGTCACCAACTTTCAGATTCATAGGAATATTTTTATCCACACAGTTTCTGTCTTTGTTTACTTGATTCCTACTATAAAGGCAGCAAGAATGTGATTTCAGTGGTTGTGGCTGTAAATACAGATTTCTGATAATTCTTACTATGTCCTTGCTGAATTTCATCTTCCTGAAGTGAGTGGGGATTCTGCTATGAATGTTGCATGGTGAAAAGCCCTTCCAGTTTCAGCTAAATAATGGTTACTCTGTACCTTCATTTTTTTAATACAAAATGGTTTCAAGTCCTGCTTAAACATCTAGTGGTATAATATGCTCATAAGAGAGGGTTTATGAGCATGTTAGTTCTTGGGGCCACTGCTGTGCAGATAAAATGAGTGGAGACCGCTAGAATCCAATGCATACCATCCAGACGGTGTCAGGGGAAGGATCTATATATCTGTGAGGAAAGGGAGAAAATAAAGGTCTCTCCTTTCTAACCTATGTACAATTGTTAGATAAATCACCTTGTTAGGCAAGACCTAGAGTTTTTATTTGTCTAGCAGTGCAAGCCACACAACTACAGCCATACTGTGACAGTGATTTATTTATCAAAATCAAGATATGTTTTTGTATTTCCTATGGAGAAGACACCGATATGATTCACTCATTTACCATCCAGTTTATGTTTCATTACTAGCAATGGTGGTAGACTGAGAATGAGGTTTTAATTTATTTATTGAATCTGAATAGAGCCCCAAATCCAATAATGAAAATCTTTATGAACAGTGTCATTTTAAGAGCTGATTTTGAAGAAGTGGGGTCTAAATGTTTTTAGGCTGTTCATACTAGTTTACAGCAGTTACAGGGTAAGTTACATTCATGTGTGAAAGTATTTCTTGTAAGAAGTATCTGTTAAGGAAAATTCTAAAAATATTGGAAAAAATATTTTGATACATGCAAAATGAAAATGGTCATTTATGTAGTAGGAATATAGTACCTATCTACTGCTGAGGTTGGTACCTGGAACATATAAATGCAGATTTGGCTAAGCAGAAAAATAAATTCTAGTGTATGATTGATTAGGAAAGTTATCTGATTATGCTGAACTTACTTAACTAATTTTATAGTTTGTTAAAATAATTTGTTTAATTTCATTCAATAAAACTTACTTAAATCCGTTCGCAGTGTCCCATCCAGAAAATAGCACATCCCTTCCTCACAAACCTAAGGTTACTGTAAATTGTTACCCAGATGCTCATTAAGAGACAAGCTGGCTATTTACCTTTGGTCAGATAGTTCCCAAGAGCTAACATGAAGATTAAAACTGCTGTGTCAAATACTGGAGAGAGAATTTCAAGCCTCCAACATGGTCTGTGTGAAAGATTTCTGCATTCTCTGTAACTTTTTAATCTGCAGCCCAGGAAGTCATCAATTTAAATTCCCATATTGAAATAAAACAAAAAATACTGACATTCACTTGCTATCTGATTTCTTTCTACTTAGCCTTTGTTTCCTGAAAATCACCTCTTCTTTCCCTAGTCACATAGTATAGCAGCTCTTGAGATCAAAAAGTCATACTCAGTTTCCTTACTCCAACATCTTTGCTTGATTTTGCTGTAGGATAACTTATTTCATTCTGACTTGTAAAAGGAATAGAGCTGAATGTTGCCATTTTGATTTATTGAGAAAATGGTTAGACCCTACAGGCTAGTTTCTGCCTCCACAGTAGAGCATGTGGTGCAGATAAGATCTTCCCACAGGACCTTCATTTCTCATAGGTTGTTAGAAGTGCTGTGGGACTAGAGCCCCCACTGCATGCCCAAAGGATGTTATTCCAAGAAGTACATATTTCTTGCTCCTGAGCTGACATGTGCTCTGCAGCTGGGAGCAAATGGGGCCATGATTTGCTGTATGGTCAAGGTTGAGAGATTGGTATTAAGAATCCTGTGTGAAGGAGCAGGTAGTCAATGAAAATACCAAAATACTTACTTTTCAGGAAAAAATGGATTCAAGCTTCATGATTTCTCATGGATATTTTTGCTCCTCTGAGGCATGTAACCCCTTCCCTGGGAAAGGAACATCCACAACATCCTATTCTGTGATACCTAGGTCTAAATGTTATCTGGAAAATGAAAGAGGAAGCACGGACTGTGATATGTGCTTCAGGGCTGCTCGCTTGTCACTAGAATACAAGAAGGAGATAATTGAGATGGTAGCTAATTGAGGTGGTGGTGGAAGCACTGCTGAAGGTGACTGCATTACGCCAGCAATTTTTTTTAGGACAGTTTGCTGTCTGGAGACCTTACTGAATGCCACCAATCTGAGACATAAAAGCAGTGGCTACTGCTTTATCAAGGTTGTTGCTTAATCTTTTATAAATGGTGAAAAGGTCACAGCCTTTTCTTCTAACGTAAACATCTGAGCAGGCATTTCTGCATTTTTTGTTATTGATTTTGTTATTTAATAGTAACTTGTTAACTGCAAGGCAATCAAAACTGAAGTGGAATCATAGAGGCATGGTAAATATGGAACTCCAAATGTCACTTGATAGTGATATATGCATTGCATCATTGCATGCATTGATAGGCGTTACACATGAACTGTTTCCTTGTGTTTGGCTCATGTTCTATGCAGCTTAGGATATAATTTCTCAGACAATTTAAGTTCCTAATTAAATGTGCTCATTATTTCAATTTATTTACCTATACTTCAGTAAACACCTGCCTAAATTGTGAACTATGAAAGAAGTTAAAGTTTACTGCTAATTCATTTTTAAGACAAGAGAACTACCTAACATAAAGTAAACCCTTGTGGTAGAGCAATGACACTCTGATTAAACAACTAGTGAGCTCCCATTCACTACCATTAACATATTTGTAATTAACAAACAAAATTTTATCTCCCACCTTCTCTTATAGGGTTGTATACTCCTGACTTGAAAGCACCTTTGAAAATCAGGTCTTCTTCAGAAGAGTCCTACAAATCCTTGTATTTCGTCACTAACTCTCACACATTTCCCACTTCAGTTACCATCTGTAGCTATCACACCATGTCAACAATGCGCTCTTTCTCACCAGGTGTGAAGAGCATTACTATTCATGTTCTTTATTTTCTTATTTACATCTTGCACTTCTAGTTACTCTGCCTCAGGTATCTTAAGTATTAATCACTTTGAAGTCACTTGTGCTAACCTGAACTTGGCTATCCACGTACCTCCCCATCATCAGCAAACCAAAATGCGCTGATTACATATTTGAAAGCAGACTGGCATGCTGTTTTTTTGCTGTGACACAGGTTTTTTTCAAATATGTACAAACCAGTCTCAATCTTCTGTTCATTTCCTCTTCTCAGACATCTTTCACTGTGTTAACTTGTCCAGTAGGCATGCAATCAACAATATTCTTTATAAAATTACTTGCAATCTCTCTGGAATGGCTTTTATTAGCACTGTCCAGGCTCATTTTATCTAGTTAAACTTGTTTCACATTTTCTTCTCTTGGAAATAATAGTAATTCCCTCTGTTATTCACTGAAATATTGCTAGGAAGCCTTCAGTCTGTAGTCTTGTTCGGTAACACATGGATTCCAAGTGGGTTAAGTTTAGGAAACAGCAGGATGGGACTTTTTCCTGAGCTACTTAAGCTGTTGCAATTTGCTGACAGCATTAGTAGTAGGAAGAGGTGATGGGATGACTCATTTCGTTATACTGGGTACCAAACTGATGCAGCACTGGAGAGATGAGATCTAGCTATTAAGCTGAATTGGCTGGAGTCTGCTTTTGGGGTAGGAGTGTTGGTTTCTTATCTTCATTGCCCCCAGGAAGTTTGAAATTGTTCATAGCAGACAGTATGTTTACCTGCCAGTTCTCACAGAAGCATGCACTTACTATTATGTTAACATTAGCAAACACTGCTCTAGGCATTGCTATGGACTCATTCCTCTAGCTTTTTATTTGCGGCTCAACTTTTTAACAGGATGCATTTTATCAGCTTTCTGGAAACCTTCTATATTTAACAGTATGCTGCAATATTCATGCTAGGTCAAGAAGATAGCACTGCACTTCAAGAAAAAAATGAACACTTTAGATGTATATTGGGGGATAGCAATGAGAATGAGCAGAAGTCTTCAACGTATGACCTTCAAAGAAAGACTGAGTGAACTGGTATTACTGAGAGTAAAAACCAGAATACTGAACGCAGTTGAATTAACAGCCTTCAAGTACATAAAAGGCTGCTTCAAAAAGAAAAAGAATGATCTGTTCTCTCTGTCCATGGTGAATAGGTAAAGAAATACTGAGCTAAAGCTGCAGCAAGAAGATTTGCTCTAAGTCCTAATGTGACATTGGCATACAGAAGAAGTTAATTATCACCTGCTCTGTACTGGCTCAGCCATTCTAGCCAGATTCTTTGGGGTTTGCAGGATGGTTCTGTGAAATACGTTACTATAGCAGTTATTTTTTATTATTTCAATTTTAGAAGTTCTTTGACCTTTTAATTAAATTGTGGTCCTGTTTTATTAGGCGTCCTATAAGCACAAAACCAGTCCCTGCCCTGAAGTGGCAACTCAGTATTAAAAACCATTATCATTGATTTTTTGCTTTGTGGTAGCACTTAAAAATGCCAGGCAAGGCTTCAACTCCTCTGTGTAAGACAGAGTATACATACTTGACCATCACAACTATCCAAGGGTATTACTGCTAAAAGGCCTTCTGCTCTGTAATGGTATAGAACAAGGTCTCTTCAGGTTCTCAAGCAACCATTGCTCATGATGTGGAGCAATGTAGTTGCAATAATTGGTGATCCTATTTTAGGCTTTGTCTTCCATAAAGATTTTAATTACTTAATTTGTCATTTTTCCTTTGGACAGCCCTGTGAAAAAGAGATTGGCTTCAACATATCCATGCAACAAGAATAAGTCTCCACTCTGTTGCCACTCAGAATGGAAAAGGTGCAAATTTTAAAACTACACAAAGCCACTCATAATTTAAGTAGCTTCTTAAGATGCTTCTTACCATTTCTTGACATCTGTTTGGTTATATTCCAGCTAAGTGTTGAAGACCCACAGCGAAAATTGTTCATCTTTGTTTAAAGGGAGGCAATTTAATCAGGATAAGTCTTTTATTTTTGTAAATAAGGAATTTTACTGTATAGATGATTGAATGAGACTATCAAGTGCTTTGGCTAAGAAATTGAGTGAAGAGTAGTAATAAGTCATTATTGTGGAGATATTAAAAAAAATTGTCATCATGCTTTCCACTTAAATAGTATCTCTCATTTAAGTCTCGAAGTGCTGAAAAAAATATTTGAGAAGTCCTGTAAGACAGATGAGTATTAAGAATCTCCAATAATACGGAGACACCAAATATACTCTTAGCCTTGAAGAGAACTTGTAAAGACACACAGAAGTTCTTACTCATGTTCTGATCAGTGAGGAACACAAGATCCAGTAAGAACATTTTCACTTATATTCTTGAACTCCCATTGTTCTGCTTTTCCTTTCAGAAAGATGGTTGCTGTTCTAATAATGTATGAAATTCTATCTGAAACATATAACACTCTTTCTATGCAACTTGGAGAGGATTTGTGAGTGACTGTCGTGATTTAACCCCAGCCAGCAACTAAGCACCACGCAGCCACTTGCTCACTCACAATACAAAAAAAAAAGTAAAACTCATGGGTTGAGATAAGAACAGTTTAATAACTAAAGTAAAATAAAAGATGATAATAATAATAGTAATAGTAATAATAATAGTAATGAAAAGGAATATAACAAAAAAAAAAGGAGAAAAACGAACAAACCAAGAAAAAACAAGTGATGCACAATGCAGTTGCTCACCACCCACTAACCAATGCCTGAGCAGCGATCCACCCCTCCCAGCCAGCTCCTCCCAGTTTACATACTGAGCATGGCATTCAATGGTATGGAATATCCCTTTGGCTAGTTCAGGTCAGCTGTCCTCGCTATGCTTCTTCCCAGCTTCTTGTATACCTGCTTGCTGGCATAGCATGGGAAACTGAAAAATCCTTAACTTAGGAGAAGCGCTACTTAGCAACAAATAAAACATCAGTGTGTTATCAACATTATTTTCACACTAAATTCAAAACACATTGTACCAGCTACTAAGAAGAAAATTAACTCTATCCCAGACAAAACCAGGACAGTGACCAAATTACAGCAAAGATATACAATGGCTACACTTCAGAAATGTTTAACCTTTCAGGGAAATATCTGATTCTGCTGTAATTTCCTAAGTGTATGGAAATAGATGATGTTTTTTCCAAACTTAAAGAGATTTGTTAGGTAACACCATGAAACTGTATTTACCATGAGGAGAAGAGCTAGTTCCATGAAGTTGGATATTAGAAAAGATAAAAAAGACTTTGGACTATGGAATAAAATTTCTTCCCCACTGCAGGTTGTTATTATTTAATACACTCCCAAATGATGCATGCTCCAGAAAAATCAGTGTCTTGAGAGTGAGTTTTAAGACTCCTTTTGCAAGATATGGATGCATTTAAATTCTGCAGACCTTGAAATACATGGCTTATACTTACAATACATATGCTATATGCAAAAGATTGAGTGAGGAAATAACAGGCTTCCTGCTTCATTTATTCCGAGAAAGCAACTCATTTCAGCTGTATATCTGTTCTTGTATGACTGATGTTTAAATTGACTAGTGCTAAAACAGAAATACATGTCATCTACTCCTGATATTAACTCTGATTTTAGAAAGAGGTGAATACTTGATTTTTTTAACTTGTTAACTGTAACAAACAAGTACTTAATGAGCAAAAGAATGAAAAAAAAATCTGTGTTTCTAGATTTCGTTTTTGTTCTTGTTTGACTGCAGTTTCTAAGAAAGTGCTGGCTAGACTCCGAAAATTTTTTATTTCATCCTAGCATTTATAAGGTGTCCGTACTGATATAGAGGATTTTGTTATGGGCCTGCACAGCAGAATAGAAACTGTATTTATTCCATTTGCAGATAACACAGCACTAAGAGGGACTACAGAGAAATCAGAGAGAAGATGAGGATTTGGAAAGATCATGACAAAACAGAGTGACTTGAAAAAGTGGGATGCAGCTGAGTAAGATCAAGGAAAGGTTCTACTCTTACAAGAAGAATCAGCTACATAAGCACAGAACAGAGCTGGTTGTTAGTACGAGCTCTGCAGAAAAGGACCTGGCAGATCTAGTAGACCACATGCTCAAGATAAGGCAACAGTTGCAAAAAAGGAAGATGCTCTAATACAGTGTAAGACAGGAGCCTGCCTTGGAAGGCACATCAGCCTCTCTTTCTGATCTACTCAACATTCATTAGATCTAAGCTGGAGTACTGTATCAAATTTGACCAAAACTCTTCTGATAGATGGACAAATTGAAGTCAGTCCGGTGAAGAACAGTAAGGATAATGAGAAGTTTGAAAACATAACCTTGGAGAAATGTTGAAAGAGGAGAGGAGAGGAGAGGAGAGGAGAGGAGAGGAGAGGAGAGGAGAGGAGAGGAGAGGAGGAGAGACATAAAGGCTGCTGCAGAGAGGAAGGATATAATCTGCTCTCCATATCTTTTATGAATATAACTGATAGACTTAAATTAGAGCCAGAGAGATGTAAACTGGGCAGTGGAAAAAGTTTCCAGCACTAAAGTGTATGAAGCACTGTAAATAGACTGCCTAACGTTGTTATGGAATGGCTTGTTTTGGAAGTTTTAAAGAATTGGTTAGACAACATCCGTCAGGAATGTTGGACACAGAATGGATCCTCCTCAGGGCCTGGGAGATGGAGTAGCACCTCTAATGAGGCTGTTAGCTGAATGATACCTGAATGGTCCTATGGGCACTTGATTACAGTGATAGATGTATATTATGGTCAATATTTTCAAATGTAGACTTTTAACCTCAGGCATGTATGTAACAACATTCTCAGTTACCCACACGCATGACTTAATTCTCTGAAGTTCTGAAGGTGCATAGCTTAAGCTTTGCACATGCTATAGATATAGAAGAACATAAATACTAACATGGCTTCATACTTCATTTTCCTGTCTGACTGCACCAGATGCTCCAATGCAGATTCGTGAGACCCTAAATTAGGCAGTGATAGGATAATGTGCAATAGATCTCCTTCTAATACCTAGTAGCAAAGATTGGCTTAAATTCTCAAGCATGCAGTTTAGTGTTTCTTCCACCTTGTGTATTAATAGCAGTCATTTAAATTCCAGATGGTATTGTTATCCTTTTAAATGTTCAGTCACTTTTAATATCGTTGGTTCCATGCTCTCTGCAGTTCAGTTGCATGTGGTGTGAAAAATGATTCTGTAATATCTTTTTAGAAGTGTCCAGAAGAACTAGTGGACATTTTTGCTGCTGCTGTTAACGTTGACGTGTCTTAACAAAACATTCCAGCTGTCATGAAAATCTCTCAGCTGCAGACTGAATTTTATGTAAACAAGCAGCCCCACCCCGAAACAGACAGTAAGCCATGGTTATCTGAATCAACACTGAATGAAAACCTGGGTCTCTTATACCCTGCATGAGTTCCATAATTGCTTGCAGTCCATTTAAAAACCAACAGCAGATGTTCCATAGTGCATTGCATACTCATTATGCTAGAGGTGGCTTCTATACCTTGGCATTTGAAGAACTGGGTTGGAGTATGTGAAATGAAGGCTTGGGTATCTGCTGCAAGCCAGGAAACACAAGCTAAAACTGAATTTTCTGTTTGCTAGGTGAGCATCTGAGCATTCAAGATCTTAGCATTTCTAGAATGGCTTACTCTGTTAAATGCTGCCCTCTTCTCCCTGTTGGAAGAATTATGAAACACAAAATCATGTGAGGAAAATAAAAGTGGGGGAGGGATTGCCTTTTGGAACAAAAATTATTTTTTGAAATCAGTAAATGCAATCATGTTGCCTGTCAGCGATAGGAAATGGTACTTCAGACTGCAGTCCAGATAATGCCTCACGCTGTTTTATGTTATGTTTCTGTACTGTTGTCCATTCCCTATTCCCATATCTTTGTCTTTTTTTTTTCCTCTCCTCCAGCCTTTCCTTGTATGAAGATGGAGAGCCACTGCCTTACGTGCAAACTGTCAGCAAGTCCCATTCTCAAAAGTTTGAGTTGACCAACATCAGATGGGTAAGAAGTTCAGCTTCCTGCTCTCTCCTGTATGTATTAGGCTGCATTTAGCAGAACTGAAGTTCATTTGTCACCTTGCCATTTGCTGGAAGGTCCAGGGCTGAAGTATTTGCCTATTTGTTTGCATCCTGTGTAGGTACAAGGACACCATTACCATTGAAGCATACAAACCAGATATTGAAGAGACATTGTCGCTTCCCCCTGACTCCCTTCTCATAGCAAGCACACAAGCAGATTTTAAGATATAAATGCCATTAACTTGCTCTCTTGAGAGGCTAGTAAAAGCACACGTGTGATCCGTTTCGTAGCTGAGATACAAAGGTGCAGTACAGCTGGAGGGAAGGGATATGAGTGTTCATGTCGCCTGGCCTGCATTTTACGATTCTCAACACCCAACATATGCCTAACACATTGAACTCTGCTGACAGGCTGTCTCCTTTTCAAATGGAAAAATATGACCCCACTCATGAGCACTGCTCTCTGAAATTCCAACCTCAGAGTGATGAAATCTCTTTTGTTCTCTTCTAGGCCTTTTCTCAAAGGGATATAAAACCTCTGCACTAAAACAGTTTTGGAAAGCTTAGCTCTGCTTTCGGAGTGCCCTACCTTTTCTCTTATGCCTGACTACTTTCATTAAAGTGTCAGACAGGTTGGGAAAAGCCACTTGTGCAATCAGAATAGGGGTAAGACTTAACAAAATGGTTTGGTTTGGCCTAAGTTACGACAGATGCTGTAGCACCACTCATAAATCTGATGTTATTGGCTGTCCTTTGCTAGAATTATGTGGTTCATACCATCATCCCTTGTCGCTGGAGAGTTCAGAAGCATGCTTTATCATTTTGTAAAACATTAACATAAACCTATTAAAATGCAAAAGCATCACATTAATATGGGGTAAATCACCTAGTCTGGAGCCTTTAAGGCAGGCTGTGAATTATTCAGTACCATGATAGATTTAGCCAGCACAACACAGCAAGCCTCTGATTAGCCCCAGGATAAATTTTGAGAGGTCATTAAGATCAACATATTCCTTTAAATGTACCCTGTGTATGTGAGTGTATGTGAAAGTGGAAAAAAAAAAAGAAAAAGAAAAAGAAATCATAAGTCTTAGGAAGGACAATCAAAGAGGTCCCAGTCTTACAGGTTGTAATAAAACATGGCCAATACCAGACCCAGCTGAAATAGCCTGGAGGCAAAATCACCTTTTGTGTTGTCCTGCTTACAGCAACAATTAGGAGAACGGAGTTTCCAATAAGAGATGTGAGCATGAATCCCTGATAACTGAGTGTCAGAGACCATTTGTCAAACACCAGGTAAATAAACAAACCTGGTTCCAGTGGAGCTGCTTTAAACAAAATGGAAAGCAAACACAGTTTCAGCAATATCCAATCATCACTAATGCATGCACACAAATCTATTCGGTATTTGTAGAAGAAAAAGAACATACAAACATAATATACCTAGGGTATTTGTATGCTCATTTAATTGGCTTTTTTTTTCTTTAATCGCAGATGATATCAAGTAGTGTCTTTCAGTCTCTAATTAGAAATACCTCCAACTAAGGTGAGCATTTGGTCCTGTTAATCTGACCAGGAGATGCATTACATTTAATTTTGGCTGTATATTGCCTGTCCTGTTTGCTTCTAGCACAGAAAGGAGTGCTGAACCCACAAATGTGTTTAATCAGGTATAGGACCTTCTTGCTGCTGCATGTGTAATCAATTTCTGCTATTAAGACTCCTCCGGGAGCTGGTAAATGAGTAGTATATGTAATTTCTTCATTAGCATACCTGTTTACTCCCAACTGTGCTTTGAAGTAGATTGGGGCAGGCTTCCCATCCAGCAAACTCTGTTCCTAGACTGGATGCATCACAGTGGTAAGTACCAACCTGATGAAATTTAGGTAACCTGTAGTTGTTTATATATATTCTGGCCCCTTCCCATCGTCAAAGGGGAATATCTTTAAAGAGCTCAAGAGAATGTTACTAGGGTTTGTGCATTGAAGGTTATGCAATGCAGTTCCACTGCAGAGTGCTTAAATTCCTTTTAGGATGGTATCTGTGCACTACTCAGTTCGATGCACAGAAGTGAGATCCTTACCACAGGTCCTTTCCTGCCCTCCCATGTGTAAAAGTGTACTTGGAGTAGATTGGTAAGTCATATATTGACTTTAAAATTGTCAGTAGACTGAATGGATGTAATATTTTTACACAGATTTCTTGAGGCAACTTTAATGTCCAGGTATAATGAAAGGTCAGAGTGTATATGTTGAAGAAAGCCTGTTCTTTGGCTCTGACCCATACATCTGGCACTTCTTTCCAAAAGAATTAGGGAAGACAGTGAACCTGCTAAGCTACCAGGCAAATTTTGAGACTTACCATTTTGAAATAGTTTTCTCATAAACACCCATTTCCTTATGTTTTCTGCTTCTCATTCTACTCACTTTCAGACCTCTAGCAAACAAATTTCTCAACAGAGCTCCTCCTCTAATGTACTTGTGCATGATTTTTTATATTGTTGCTCTAAATTTTCTAGTAGCCACAAAGCTTTCTGTGATGCCTTTGCCTGAAAAGGCATTACCTTCATAGGCACTGTTTGCATCTGTTACAGTGGTGTGAAACCTTTGAGAAGGTAGCCCTGAAAGCTTTTCAGATAGTTTCTAACTGTGCTCCTGAGACATTGGAACAACATGACTGGCTTTTTATGGCATAAATTGCAGAAGTGACATGAAAACAGATGAGTTTATTAAAACAGAGTGAATCACTGGTGACATTTAAGTCTAATTAAGTCAGGCTACTCAGCTTAATGATTTTGTTCCAGAGGAGGTAACTATTTTGGAATTCATAATGTTTAACACAGATCTTCTGGAATAGGGTATTGTACCTATGGGTGCCATCATCAGGGTCTGTAACAGCAAATGCTTTCACTGAAAAGGCTGTGCCAAGTTAAAGCACAGTGAAATTTATCCCAGCCATTTGATAATCCTAACCCAAAATGTTGTCATGGTTGAATAAACAGTTGGGGGTGGGAGGAGGGCAAAGGATATTCACAATGGCAAGATGAATCTATTTGTAGCCTGGAATAAGGTGGGTAAAGCAAAAAAGGTAGTTGTCATCCTCACCTATGAAAATGCCCTATAGTTTTATATTAAAAAAAAATATACAGAAGTGAAACATTTATTTTGGTCTCGGTGACAAAAGTACCACAAATTAAGGGGAAAGCTGCTAGATGCTGTCCTTCCCAGTGATGTACTCCATGCATTTCAAAATATAAACTCCTGTTAAATGTTCACCAGTGCCCTGGTTGGCTTTTCTTCCTTCTCTACTGGGCTGCAGCATTTCTGTCTCTATGCAGCCAAGACACACTTGTAATTAATTTTGATTTGCAGTATTTGCCTGCAGCTTAATAGTTCAAGGATATTTTGTTGGGTAAACTAGATATTGCTCCTCTGACATAGCTGCTGTTATACAGACAACCTTCCTGGAAATTAAACCTTAGACTTCTTCCTTCAGCATTAATATGACTGGCTGCTTGCTGCTCAGGCACTTGAGTAGAAAATGCTGTTTATTTCTTCAACAGAATGTGTTTAAATAGCCCCGTTATCACTGATGGCAAGCAATGCTCAAAGGGGCCAGTACATGCCTATATGCCATATCACCACCTTCTGGGACTTCAGGAGTCATATCTCCTTCTATGCATTAGATGGATGGATTGCATATAGAGCTTTTATTTTTTTTCCCTGCTACCCTGCAGTCAGGACAAAGTTGCTACTTGGCAACAAGAAAGTTCTTGACCCTGATCCTGTGGGGGCAGTTGTTTAGTTTGGGGTTTTGTTTTCTACTTTTTTGGTGGTGGGTTTTGCTGATGGCACTAAACATAGCAGAAAGCAGAACTATAGATCTCAGCACTTGAAATGGTTTTTGATGACTGCATAGAACAAGAATTATATCTGTAATGTGCCTATCATCAATGGGCACCCTTTGCAAGTCTTTTGCTTGCTGAAGTGCTTCCTTGAGTCCTCTGGGCAAAGGTATAGCAGGGTGGTATGAAAGCTCTGAAGTGCTCTCTGGCAAGGCTCTTTTCTAATCACAGATTTCTGTGTAGGGTGATGGGCTATGTTTAGGTTCCTCAATTCAAGTATTTAAAATCTGTCATAACAAATGCAGAGAGTTAAAATTACATGGACAAAACACACATTTTTGCATTCCCCTTTTTTCTTCCAGGTTATCATCTTTCTTATTTTGATTTGAACAGTATCAGTGTCTCAAATTGTTCGTTGTTACTATAGCTGTGTTAAAAAAAGCAATTGGCACTGGGCTCCAAAACATTAAGTGGTGCACTCAGTACATTACAAATATTAGGTTCTTACTTAGGCAATAGTGACCTATGTACAAAACCAAAACCAGATAAAAACCCCAAACCAAAATCAGTAAAACAGACAAAACAATCCCACATGCAGATAAATAAATTATTACTAAACCCAGATCTATTTCACTACATCTGCAATACGTGAATACAGCTATCACTTTTCTTGCTTTGTGGAGAGTTGTCATCTGTTGTGTCCTTGCTTCACTGTAAAATTGCACTGGATCTGCCATATCAGACATGCAATATTAAACACCACAGGCAATGGATTCATGCACAGCAAATGTTATGTAAACTGTTGAGATAATTCTAAGTCCTAATTTATGTCACTGAACAAATCTTCTGTGTTTGTTCCTTCAGCTAAATTTACCACTCACACGGTTTGTTTATTGTTTCAGTCGGGAACCTATGAACTACAATCTTTTTCTAAAGCCAGCAGGGCATTCCTAAATGGACCTTGCTCAGAAGAATGGACATTTGTTTAATTGCAGTGCACATCATTTACATATTCTATTGCCTGTAAATGCAGCTCCATTGCTAGACTTTGTCCCACACAGAGAAACATAACAGTGAAGAGTAATCTTCTAGCTTGATGGTACAGGAGAGAGGCATAACTATGAGTGGTTAATATAGAAATAGCCAAACTTGTTTACACAGAGGGCTATACTGGCCAGCTGCCAGGAATCCAAGTGCTACACTTGATTTATACAGATATTTGCATAGTCTTATAATATAGAATACATTTTGCTGATATTAGCAACTTTATTGCAAGTGGAAATGAAAGTATTAATACCACTGCAATAAAAAGCTGCAGATTATTTGTTTTGCCTTCTTTGTAGATACAGCAGATGGTTTTTGTTTTGTTGGGAATGCTTAACTTCACATTTCCCTTTACATCTAGCAAGCTGCATGTCTGGGACACTAGTTGGCTGTATGGCTCTAAAGGGAATAGGATGGCATCAGATACTGAGATCTGGATTCTTCCTTTCATTTTCATGCAAGTCCTATCAAAGTGTTCTCATTATCTAAAAAGACAATGGAAAGAAAGAAGTCACAGCATTCTTCAGGATTCATGATGCTGCATGAGGCTAGACTGGTTGTCATGTTCAGACAATCATATGATAATACAGGAGGTCTCTAGTCCAACCTCCTGCTCAAAGCAGGGCCAGCTATGGGATCAGACCAGGTTGCTCAGGGTTTTAACCAGTTGGGTGTTGGAAATCTCCAAGGCTGGAGACTGCACAGCCTCTGTGAGCAATGTGTTCCCCTGTTTGACTGTCCTCATGAGGAAGAAAGCTTCTCCTTATAGCCAGTCTGAACCTTTCTTGTTTCAATTTATGCCCATTGCCTCTTGCCCTCCCACCATGCACCACTGTGAAAAGCCTGGCTTCATCTTCTTGATAACCCCCTTGCAGGTACTAGCAGGCTGCTGTTATGTTCCCCCTGAAGTCATACCTTCTCCAGGCTGAACAAGACCTGATCTCTCAGCCTCTCCTCATAGGGCAAGAGTTCCAGCCCCCAACAATCTTGGTGGCTCTCCACTGAACTTGCTCCAGGTTATCAATGTCTTTCCTGTATTGAGGGGATGCTGTTGGCCTTCCTTGCTGCCAAGCATGCAGCTGGGTCATGTCCAGCTCATTACTCATCACAACCCCCAGGTTCTTCTCATCAGAACTGCTTCCCAGACAGTCAGTTCCTGCTCTATCTTGATGCTGGGTCTCTTCCTTCCCAGGGGAAGGACTTTGGATTTGTACTTCTTGAATTTCATAAGGTTGTTGTCAGCCCATTCATTCCTCCGTCTGTGTAGGCTCCTGTGAATGGCAGGTCTGCCCTCAAGGGAGGACCATCCTCCTCCCCTCCCCTGCCAAGTTTGGTGTTATCTGCAAACTTGTCAGTGTGCTTTCCATCACCTCCTCTAGGTCATTTATAAAGATGTCAGTCAGAATAGGTCCCAGGATTGACACTTGCGGTACTGCACTAGCCACCAGCCTCTGGGTAGTGTATGACCCATTAATCACTATCCTCTGAGCCTAATCATCCAACCAGTTATTTACCTATGTTGTTGTTCACCCATCCAGACCATAACATCCTGCAAGAATATACTGTAGGAGACAATGCCTTGCTAAAGTTGAGGTAAATGTCAGCCATTGCTCTCCTGTTTGTCCACAGATCCAGTCATTGCAGCACAGATGGCAATCACGTTGGTCAGACATGACTTACTCTTGTTCAATCCAGACTGTTCCTAATCACTTCTCCCTGTTGTACCCAGAAATGTGTTTCAAGAGGACTTGTTTCATGATTTTCCCAGGCAGCAAAATGAGGTTGACTGGCTGGTTGTTCTCTGGATTCTTCTTTTGGCCTCTTCTGAAGAGAGATGCATCATTTGCCTTTATCCAGCCATCTGGGCTCTCCCCTGATTTCCATCACCTTTCAAAGATGACTGAGAGTAGCCCTGCCAGCATTTTAGCCGTTTCATGACCACCCATGGATGTAGCCTGCCATGTACTATGGTCTTCTACAGGTCAAGTTCTCACAAGTAATCCTCATTTTCTGCTGGTAGTTCTTATTATTGAACCCTTTCTTCTAAACAGAGAAGCCTGGGAAATCTTATTTGTGAGGACTGAGGCAAAGATGACATTGAGTAATTCAGCCATATCTGTGCCTACTGTCACGCACCCCATGTAACAATGCTGCCACAGTTTCCCTGTTTGTCCTTTTCGTACTAAGGGCTCTTGTTGCCCTTGATACCCGCTCCGGGTGTCAACTTTTGGTAAGCTTTTGCTTTCCTAGCTTTGTCTCTGTATGCCCAGAAAATATTTCTATATTCATTCTTTATAGCCTGTCCCTGCTTCCACCTCCTGTATACTGCCTTTTCACGCTGAAGCTTTATCTGAAGTCCCCTGCTTAGCCAAGAGAGTCTCATGAAGCATCTACTTGTCTTTCTGAATATCATGGTGGATCATTCTTTCACTTGGACAATGCTGTCCTTGAAGACCTGCCAGCTTCCCAGAGGTCCTTGGTCCTTCAGAGCTACCTCCCGTGGGAACCCACTCACAGTCCTCTGAATAAACTGAAGTCTGCTCACCTGAGGTCCACCTGAGTGCTCTGCTACTGTCCTTCCTCACACCTGTCAAGATCTTCAACTTCACTATTCCATGGCCATTACTGCCAAAGCTACTATTGATTACCATATCTCCAGCTAGTTCTTCCTTGTTAGTGACTAGCAAATCCAGCTGTGTGTCACCTTTGGTTGGCCCATGCTGTATTGGTATCAAGAAGATACCTTTGATTCCACAGACTTATTCTGTTGGGAGGTGCATCTGACTGCTTTGTTGCTTGCAGTCAACTTACAGGCAAGTGTCTGAAGCCCTCAGATTTACTTAAATTGATTTTTTATTTTGTTTGTTTTCCAAAAGATTTTTCTGTGTTATAGAGCTCTGATGCAACATTTGCTGTAGTTGGGTAGACATTTAGCAGTCAGATCAGTACAGCTATATCGAAACAAATCCTGCTAGACCTAAACTAGATCTGTAACCAGCTGTACACAGCAGTCTCCTCTATTTGGATGCCTTACTGACCACCTTAATCCCAGGACACAGATGCAGCCCACATGCTGCCAATAGTCATCCCTATTACAGAGTATGCTGGTTAGATTCCAAGGGCAGAAACTGAAATCTTGGAGGAAGTATATGAGTTTTTTTCTGACTTTGAAAATGGCAGCACAATTGTCATCCAGACAGAACATTCTCTGCATTTGACTCTAAGGAGCATCCTTTTTCAAAGATGCTGTGCTTTGCTGTTGCTTGCAGTGCCCTCTGTGGAGAAGAAAAAGCTCTGAGTAATCCCTGAACACAAGAACAGTAGAGAGTCCTCTTACAAGGTCTTGGCATTATCTGTAGAAGACGGTGGACATCTTAAACATAGGCAAAGACTTTTAGAACTTTATACACCTGCCAACAGACTTCTCTGACTTTCCAATAGCTCATGCACCTTTACCTACAAGAAGTAAAATGTGGCATTTTAATTTTCTTAAATTGGAAAAAGCAGAAATAAGTTACTGCAGAGTGTCACTGGAAAGCTGGTTTGTACTGCATGACAAAGATATGATGGATGTATTGTCTTTCATATAAAATCAAAAGAAGGATTGTATTTTTACTTTTAAGTGAGTAGATGATAAAAAAAAAAAAGGTGATACTGTTTGAAGTTATACTTGGGCAACTTATGTGAACTACATCAAATGTGACCCCCTTCTTCCCTTTTAATGTTGATCCATCTACTTGATCTTGGCTCCTACATATTCATATTTCATTTAAATGTTCTTTAATAGCCTTCAGGTCAGAAGTGCAGATTCAGAGAGCCCTACATGATTAAAGGATGTATAACCAATCCAGTGTTGGTTGTTAGGCATTTGGGGAAATCCCTCTTGTTTGTTAAGAGTATACAGAAAATTGCATGTTCCTCAGAAAAAGTTATACACCTGTATTTGCTGTCCCCTATTGCTGTGTATTTTAAGAAGAAAGAGCAATAAGTTTACGTTCAAAGACTGTCATAGGTATGGAGTATAAAGTGAGAATGCTATCTGTGGAAATAAAAAGGAAAATTTCATAGCGTAATAAAAAGATCTAACAAACTCTTAATCTTGAAATGCATATTATTTTTTTATGCAACTTACCGGTATTTGTTTTTCCTTTTCTAACTGCTCTGAGGAAAAGCAGTATACATCCTTTTCTGATAATCAGAGAAGCAAGGACACAGTAGTTCTGCCCATGGACAGAAAGCATGTATTTCTCTTGTGTTTTGAAGACAGGTGCAAGCTCACTTTGCTCAAACTGCAAGGCCCCTAGCAGTTGTATAGATTCAATAGTGGGGCACTGAACTCAAGGTATGTCCTGCTGAGAAACTAATGGCTTCTACTTGGCTTGGAGCAAGAAGAGTGAGCTCCTGCTTGGTTGCAGAATACAATGTAGAAATTAACAGTCAAATGAAAACTCTAGGTTTTATTATGGTTTTCAGAAGACTAATAGACTCCCCCCCCCCCCCCCCTTTGCAGAGGTTGTGTATTGCAGGTTGGTTGCCCACACTGCCACTGAAGAACAAAAGTGAAAAGCCAAACAAGGGAGGAGTTTGTCATGTATAGGTGAAGTTGCACTGCAGTCTTGCATTAGACAGCAACATATACAGCTCTATATACCTAAGTGGTAGGACTTACATAAGTAGTGTGTCCAGTCCTGCGTCTGCAAAGACTTTCATATTATTAGCCCATGTTAAAAATCCATCCTTTGAGATAGCCAGCCAGCTGAGGTCTCTGAAGGTGGCAGGTACAAATTAAAGACTGCAGCAAGTAATGAGTATTGAATGTCTTTGGCAGAGTGTTACCATAGGGAACAGGGAACCAACAGGGAAGGTTACTGTAAGTGGAGAAAAGTAACTTGTAGGGTTGATCTGAAATGTATCCTTTGATGTGAAACAATATATCTGCAAACCTCCCTTTGACCTTCTTATTAAGCAAACTAATAATTTGAAAATAAAGGAGGTACTGGAACATTAATTGGTATGATTAAGTTAACCTTCCTCTTTTCTGAAAGCAAATCCCACTGTCCTGTTTCAGTTCATTCTGTGTCAAAACTAACCTTGGAGTTGCTGAAGTAAGAGAATTCCATAAAGGACTAGGATAAATGCTGTTAAAACTAGCACTTTTGGAAAGAAAAAGGGGTAATTGCCCATTACTTTGGGTGGTAAAGTGTAAATCCTTTCTTCATCCTCCACTGTGATAGTCCCATTATTTAAAAATTGAGTCACTTCACTACGTCCAAGTACAGCATGTGGTCTATTTCTAGAATAATGGAGAGACCTCAGATATACATCTCATCCTTAGGATCTTATACACAGATTAGTTTATCTGAACAAACACTTTCTAAATAGTATGGACTGCCTTTAGGGGTGGAAAGGAGAGAAGGAAAATCTTCATAAAACTCAAGAAGAGGGGAAGCTATTGCGTGCTTAATTACCTTTCTGTCATTTTTCTCAAGGTCAACCATATGACCTGGGGAGGGAAGGAACTGAAAACTACTACGTAGTTGGACATTCCTTTATAATTTACAGATTCCTTAAAATTTCTCACTGGAGATACAGATCCTGTAGAGCAAATCTGAACCTACTAGTTCTAGACTTGCTTTTGCAGACTCCTTAGAAGTAATCCATGTCTCCTCAGGGGTCCAGAAACCACAGGTTGAAGTAGCTGAGATACTATAATTACTGGATCCCACACTTGCTGATTTCAGCCAAGGTAGCATCTGCTAAGTACTGCTCTGTAGATTACTTCAAGGAAGCATTTTGCATGATCAAATAAGGAATTAATCTAAACAAATGCATGAACTTGTCTTTTGATTGCATCTAATACTGACGCTTAGTTACTTTGAGCAAGTGCTGACTCTTGTCAAAGTCTTCAAAATGGAAAGGAAGAGATTAACCATGTAGCTTCTCAGCTAGGATACCAGAATACACTATATTTAGCCTTATCTCTGGGTAAATACAGCTTTGTAGGCTGCTTTTGTTTTCACTACCTTTCCTTTTTTTATATTTAGACTTGCATCAATGTGGCATTTCTTCCTTACCAAGAACGCTGAGCGTGTTTGAACATCAGAGATGTCCTCCTTTGCTGAGAAACTGAACTGAATATAAATTCCTAATTGTCCCTTATCCGACTGTTCATTGTCAAAATTTTCAGTGGTCACCAGCCTTTGCTCTTTTAGTGCTTCTTGTGCCTTCCCCTTCCCTTGTCCATTCTGCTATACCCTCTAAGTTATTGACATGTCTAGTGTCCCTGCAGCTCCAGGTCTCCTTACCACCTGCTCCTTCTTTTGCTTTCCCAGGTGCTCAAGTTAATTCTTTAGGTTCTACTTTGTAATTCTCTCCTTTGTACTTGAGCGACATACACCGAACCACAGGTCACATCTTGCTTCTTCTTCTTCCACCACTAAAGGTCTTGAAAGGGCATTTCAGGAGCCAGAGAGACTGACTGTACTGAATTATTTCCAAGAGCCTTTTCAAGTCTTTCTCAAGCAGAAGTCCCACTCCTCCCATCAAGTCCTTCTTCGAGACTTCCATTTCCTTCCCTAAGCCTTCTTGTTGCCATTCTTTCTCCAAATGTCACGACTGTTACTGGCTTCAAGAAGAAGATGGAAAGGCTCTGTCACAAGCTTTTTCTGTCAACTTACCTTCTTTTCTTCTAATAGCTTTTGTTCCTGGTCTTTTCCTCATCTGTTTCCTTCCCCGGTGATGTATGCCAGCATGACTGAACTACTTCATTCCCCTCCTTCATCCATCTGGTGGCTCCTTCTATTCATGTCCTAAATGCATTTTAATGTTCCATGTCTTTAAGCATATAAAAGTAATACCATAATAATCCTACTTTCTTTCATCTTCAGTATCGTTCAATGATAACCTCTAACGTTTCCCCACCTTCTACATACCCTCATTGTTCCCTACTGGTTTGTCAGAAGTGCAGCTCCTACAACCACCTTCTTCTGCCTGACAATCAAATCATGTTTTTGTCTCACTGAATCTTCTGGTTCTCTCTTCCATGATCAAATGCTTCATGATAACACTTCACTAAGTCAAATCTCTGACTTTGGTTCCTTTTGTATAGTCATCAGTGCCAACCCCAGTGCTCTGTTCACTTGCTTTTCTTCACTCTTGCTGGCTGGTATGTTATCTCCCAGCCTGTGTGTATCTCCTTTTTCTCATTCAAATTCTTCCTCAAAGTGCATTTCATCAGAGCCGTTGTCACCAGCCTGCCCTCACCATTCTATTATTATTTACAGGCCCTTTAATGATAGGAGGAAAAGTAGAAAGCAAAAAGAAAACGAATGGGAACATTGTAAGTTGTCACTTTCTCTGCATCTTCAAAAGATTCTTTTGACATCCATTGCTCTTCAGGATAAAGTAGGACAGCATTTGCCTTGTAGAGCACCACAAACACTACTGGTGCCTAACAAATATTGGTAATAACTGTAACTGGTCCTTTCTACTAAGCAGTCACTAGGAACTGTGTACGTATAGGGGTTGTATAATCAGGCTGCTGTCTCAGGGGCTTGCTGTCAGTATCTCCATCTCCCTTGTGAGCAGCAGAGAATGACTATGTATTAATAATGAGCTATGAGATGCTTGAGATTTTCATCTCCTTGCTAATGAGAAAAAGCCAAAGGAAACGTATGTAAGAGGTCCTTGTCTGAAGCGAAGGCAAGATGCCATTTTCATGCAGTTCTAAAACACTCTTTAGACTCTTTGCTTGTAATGTATAAGAAGCTGCTGTGGCATACACAGTCAATGTGGACAAGAAACAAAGGGGTCACTTATGTGGGACATGAATACTATTTCCCGAGGTACTCATGCTGCCAGTTATTCACTTGCTGGCTGAAGAAGTGGGATTCTACTACCGACTTCAGCAGAAGGGGAGTTTGGTCTGCACTTCCCATTTCAAAAGTTGGTCGAGGAAGATATTAAGCCCTTTGAAAAATGTGGCTCCAGTGCTGAACAAAATAGGTTACAGAGAGTGGCTGAAGAATTAAGTCACTTTCATAAATGTGTTTTGAGCTGTAAGAAAGACCAGATCATTCAGTGGTTTTCTTCTTTCAGCTTTCAGCATAAACTGGGGATTTGGTGAATGGCTTATCTGAAGACAAGGTCCTTGTTCTGCATCTTAATTTCATGGCAGGAGAATGTATGCCCATGCTTCAAATCAATGTAGATTTTTAATGGCTTACAAATAGCTTACCACACCAGATTGTAGTATGTAACAGCAGCAGCTCCCTGGTGCAGTTCAGAATAGTATACAACCTGTTACAGTGGAATATGGACACAATAGGATCAAATGAACTTTCAGCAAGGAAGGAACAATTAGAAAGAGTATCTGAAAGTCCATTTGTGCTACACTAAAATCTTTGTTCTTCAGTAAGAATACTATTAAATTATAAAACTCCCTTTATGTCAAATAAGGAGTTCTCTCTTGGGTTTGGGGGTTTTTTTTGGGGGGGGGACAGGGACCGGGCCAGTGGTTGGTTGGGGTTTTTTTGTTGTTGTTTTGTTTTGTTTTGTTTTTTTCCCTGAGGACTGCTACCAGCTATTCAACATTTTAGCTTACAAAGAAAGCCTGTTTCTCCACAGTCGGTCTGAATTCTCTTTTCCAAAAGATTTAAAACAGAGCAGTGCCAGAAACATTAGAAGGCTTCTTTCTGTGAAACTGCACTTTTTTTTTTTTTTTAACAAAATAGAATTCTGAACAGATCAGGAGTACTTTTACTGGGGATATAAAAGCGGAGAATACCTAGTCTGAAAGTGTCTTCACCATATTGCTTTTGTGGTCACTTGTACCAGTGGAGAATACTCAGTTTTAGCAGCACTTCTTTACCCATTCAATACAGATCTAAACAGCAATACAAGGTGTGGGGAAGCTCTTGGAATTCAGCTTGTTGATGCTGTCTGCAGTTCATGTTGGCAGAGTTCCCAGCAGAGGTTTTATATCTGCTAGCTTTGATCATACATACAATATCTCATTCCAAAGTAAGGGACAAAACCAAATTTGTATATAACTTCTAATGGTAAAAACTACTCCACTATCAAAAGTAGGAAATATTTTTTTTTGCAATTATTTTTTACTTCATAAAGCAAATGATACACTGTTACTTAGGTCTGCAAGTGAGTTTTCTCGTCTGTCGCACATGAAACCTCTTGAGACATTGAACGTGTGCTTTTGCCAGTAGGCATTAACATGCTTTGCTTCCCACTCTTAGGCAACTATTTCCATTAGATCCTAATACTTTAGGCAAGAGAGAGAAAGTAAGAGACACTGAGGGAGAGCAAATTCCTCCTGAATAACACAGCTTGTTTACAAACCTTCCACAGCCTGAACTAAGCCAACGGGAGGTCTCTAAATTAGCTATTAGAAAAGCATTTCAGGATGGTTTGTGTGGTGGAATGGAATTGATAATAAAAGTTGCTTGTCTGTACCCTGTGAGCTGATTAGCTCAGGAAGAGTACACACAGTGTTACAATTAGCATTCAAAACCTATTCATCTGTACACTGGCACAGAGAACAGTCTCTGTGGGAGGCTTAACTGGGAGAATTATTCCTCCTTCTATGCTGTTTATAGTTAGTTGGGGTTTAAAGGATCCAAAGCCTTTAAAAGAGACTTGGTCTTCAGGAAATCACTGAAGATGCTAGAAGTTGAAGTGCTTGGCAATTGGCAGGACTGAAGGCAACTGCTGTATTGCTCTCTATCAAGCCTGCTGTTTTGCACTGCAAAAAAAATGTTTATCAGTAACACATCTAAAATAATGTCACTAGTCAGGATTCAGTAGCCAAGACAATAAAATGTGTTGAATGTGACAATTCTTCCTGCAGTGTTGCAGTTGCTAATAGAGATGTAAAAAAACCTAAGAAATGGAACAAATTAGTGGTCCTATAGTAATACCAGTGTGCCAATTTTTGCATGTATATTAACCAGCATTTTTAGCCCTGCATCTAAACAGGAAATTAAAATTTAAATGAATGAGGCTGAGATACTATGGAGCACCACAACTATGTGATTTCCTAACTTGGGCTGTTGCATTAACAATGCTCTTGCATGCAGTTTTATCCATACAAGGCCAAAGCCTGAACTTCCTTCTGACCATACTGTAACTGTCAGTACTAAGGAAGGTTTACAGAAACCCAAAGGATACTTACACTCTTCCCCCAACCAAATGCTATATTTGGACCCCCAGAATCCCCCATCCCTGAGTAACATGCACAAAATAAGCTACCTTCAGACATAACCTGCAGGCAGGCTTGGGGGACTGCCAGTCCCACATGCAATGTTGCATTTTGATTTGTGCATCCTAGGAGCCAAGGTTTTCAAGGACAGCATCTCCATGTGAGAGTAGCTATGGGCCATGTCAGTACTTGACAAAGTTCCCCTCGACAAAAGGAAAGACAAAAGCCTTAATGCTCTGGGGTGAAGTTGACCTAAAAACTCTCATAAACTCCCCAAGTTAATTTGGATTTTGTTTGTCTTTTGATTTCAAAAAGGTCTTACTGCATGTGTATTTTGTTACCACTGCGGTTCTTTGTTCTCCAGCTACTAAGTTACTGTCGCATTGCAGGAGCCCTGAGTGTTGTAAACACCTGTCCCAAGGGTTGAGAATCCATTCAGGCCATGCCTGACACCAGACAGATGTGGGAGCTAGAAAGGTTGCTTGGTCAGCCAGCTTGTCTTTCTACTCTTTGCAAGATTGCACCCTGCCTGAATTTCTTCCCACTAATGCCTCACCGAATACATCTTCGAGTATTACCAGGATGATACCCTCTTTGACAGTCTCTTTCAGACTCCAACTGGTTTTAGCATTCGGAAATACACTCTGAGCTTAGTCTCAGCTCTTTCTTTGTTAGCTTGCTTCTGTGTCTTAGCATCTTCTGAGATTGAGTAATTCCCTTCCTTCATTTATATTTATATTTTGAAGGTATTTATAGATTGAGGCTATGGCCCCTTGAGTTTTCTTTTCTCTAGGTTATATTTATAGACATTTGATAATCATCTCTTGTATTTTGTGCTTATCTTCCAATACTTGCATGCTGTTTGTTAGCCATTGCGTTGCTGCCTTCCCCCCCCCCTTCCCGTGATTTTACTCTGCGTTATCCCCAAAGTGGTGATACTAGGACTCATTTTACTGTAACCTTGTTAATTGAAGATGATGCAGCCCCAGTAGATATAATACATAATCTATCAACACTCCAGCCCTGAAAAACATTCTTAAACAGTGGGTATTTTCTTACCTTTTAGAAGCTTGCTGCTGTTTCTCCTGCTGCTTGGGACAGGGACTGTCTCTAGCTGTCTGTACAGTGCTCAGCACGGTGGATTTTCAGATGCCTCTGGATTCCTTTGCTGGTACTGTAATGTGAGATAATTAGAAATAAAAGCAGCAATGACTGAAAAGTGAAGAATCAAGTGTAAAGCCAGAATCTCACTAGCTCTGCTTTTGTAAGGAACTTAATTTTCACACTGAACATTCTCAAACTGCTGTAACTGTAAGAGAGTTAGAATTCGAGGTGATAATGATATGGACTTGTGCAGATTTCCCTGAACCATATGTGAGATCAGCAATCTAGGCTCATAAATTCAGTTCAGTAGCTGTGAAAGTGCCCTGAATTATTTAGTTTACTTGTCCAGTGACAACTCAGTATTATTAAAATTTTGCCAGCTACTTCATGTAAAGTTTTTTTTTCACAATAAATTTTTCCTTGTGTGCAGTTGGCATATTTTTAAACACACATGGTCAGTCATCTTTCTGCCCTCTGACTCATTTTGAGTTCTTATTTTTATAATTTTTTCTCCTGTTTCCCCAAATAACTCTGCTCTAACTTTGCCTCCAAGTTTCAGACAGAACCTTGATCATATCTTAATGATGGTATATTAATCTTATTCTGACCTTAAAATATCTTGACTTAAGAATTTGTCTGTGTGATAATGCAAACTAGATTCAAGAAAGAAGAACATAATCTCCCTCTTAGTTAACTGATTCCTTTTTTTAGCTTCTCAGAACAAGTGAAAACTTAACTTGTTCTGAAATGACTGGGGCTTTCATTTACCTCTGCCTGGGCTTTCCTCTGGTGAGAAGGCATTTTCTTAAACATTCATATCCAAAGGGAGACATGGCTGTAATTTCAAATACTGGTGAAGATCCAGCTCTTGCTGTTGTCACCACTTATGAGAAGCAGTCACAATTCACAGGACAGCTTCCTCTTGCGTGCTGAGATTCTTCAGTCTGTCTGCAGGGCACTGTGGATGGAGCGCAGACTGCTTTTCGCGTCTTCCTTGGGGGAGAAATCCTGCGGAATTCAGATTACCTGCTCTTCCTGATGAGCAGCCTCTTTGTCACTTTTACCTCAACCTTTTCGAGTAGGTCTAATAAGCCCAGGATTTTTTCTGCAGGTAACAGGACTTTGGAGTATAGGCTTGCTATTGTTAGGAGTGTCCTCTCTTTATCACCTACTAGCTTCTGATACTTGTAGAAAGATCTGAGATTTACACACACCTTGTCATGGTTTAACCCCAGCCAGCAACTAAGCACCACACAGCCACTCACTGGCTCACTCCCTCCACAGTGGGATAGGGGAGAGAATCAGAAGGGTAAAAGTGAGAAAACTCATGGGTTGAGATAAAGACAGTTTAATAGGTAAAGCAAAAGCTAAGCGCACAAGCAAAGCAAAACAAGGAATTCCTTCACCACTCCCCATCGGCAGGCAGATGTTCAGCCATCTCCAGGAAAACAGGGCACCATCACACCTAATGGTGACTTGGGAAGACAAACACCATCACTCCGAACATCCCCCCTTCCTTCTTCTTCCCCCAGCTTTATATACTGAGCATGACGTTATATGGTCTGCAGTATCCCTTTGGTCAGCTGTCCCAGCTTTGTCCCCTCCCAACTTCTTGTGCCCTCCCCAGCCTACTTGCTGGTGGGGTGAGAAGCAGAAAAGGCCTTGGCTCTGCGCAGGACTGCTCAGCAGTAATGAAAACATCCCTGTGTTATCAACACTGTTTTCAGCACAAATCCAAAATATAGCCCCTTGCTAGCTACTATGAAGAAAATTACCTCTATCCCAGCCAAAACCAGCACAGACCCTTACAGAATCTAGGAGATGAGTGAGGTATTAGAAGTATACTGATTTCTTAAGCACACTTTTCAAAGGGTAATGTAGTCCACAAGTAGCAAAGGTAATACGTGCTTGCTAAAAGGTTAGTTTGGTTTTTTCTTTTAACTTAAAAGATTTAACCTTTTAGAAGAGATGAAAAAATATATTCAGTATCAACAAATCTCATGGACCCATCTGGGATATTGCAGAGAACAGAGTGAAAGCACTTTCCTCAGCAGAGGGAAGGATGGCACAGTGACAGTATCAGTGTGCTCCTGAGCCTGCACATCCCATGCTGTTTTAACTTTTTGTGCTGCCTTGTGTCTCTGAGTGAGGGCTGAGGTCAGAAAGCCATAAAAGTCCAATGGGGTGGGGTAATTGAAAGCTTGGAAACTCATAACTAGTGATTTCAGTGACTAGTACGCCTGTAAGATTAACTTACACTTTATAGAGGAACATTTCTCCAAAAGGCTCTTTACATCATCAGATGGGATATTTTATACTAGGGTAATTAGTTTTCAAGAGTCATCATCTAAGGCTGCATTTTAAAAGTATGGCTTCTTATGTGTGCAAAAACGTAATGGCTGTAGAGCACGATTTGTGAATACATCATTGCTGGCAAACCTGGGGGACATTTGCCAAATTTTGATGCTGTTAATAGGAGCAATAAGCTAATGACATAAAATAAGACCATCACTGGATGAGGAAACAAGGAGTTATCTGCCTAGTAGGCCATTTGTATAAGGAAATGCTTATTCAAGGTTGAATATATGTTTCAAAACTTGGGAAAAAATGTTGGAATAGAAGCCTCCAATCTGCCACCACTTTGTTTATCTCCAGAAATCTAGGATGCTGCTGTAAGAATAAGGTGGGGAGATGCTGCATGAGCTTTTCTGCAGTACCATAATGTCTCTGCTTACTTCTGTAGCTAAAAAAACCAAAGCCCCTTTTGCCCCCATATTAGTTGAGAAGTGGTAACCTAAATGTAGAACAAATGAAGTGTGCTATCACTAAGGGATTTCCAAAAGGGCATTATTCTAGTGACTGTAAAAGCTGCGTGTGGCAGACTGAAAAAACACACAGATCCCCTTGTTTTATGTTGCTACAGCTTTGACAGGCCCTCTCTTGGGGTGGTTGCTCCTAAGATGCATTAATTCTAGCACTTAAGCTCCCACGTTCAGTGAAATAGAGGCATGAACTGACCTTTCCAGAAGGAAAAGGTTAATGTTAAAAAACACTGATTTCAGCAATCCATCTTCTCAAGGTAACCCTAGAGTTTATGGTTTGCTTAACTATACAGTGCTGCTGTTCCTTTGAAAAATAACTTTCTTTCTAAAGTGATCTATGTAGCTGAACCAGCATTCCCACTCATAAACTGTTCGAATTTTAATTGCCTGCTATCTATCTCATACATCTTTGTCACCTGATAGCATGGAGCAGATGCTGAGATGCATCTGCATCTTAGATGCTGCTGAGGTGGCAGAGAGAGAGAGATGTTCTCGTAAAATCTTTCTGGTAGTTCTTGCCTACGGTCATTCTGGGAGGGGCCTCGCAACACTGTGATGCATCAGGAGATGACTGTCATGGATGGGGTAGCATGATGTCCTTATCCACTTTGCATCATTTGTTTCAGTTACTCCAATTACATAACAGCCATGTTAATCAGACAACTGTGTCACATAAAGAACTTTAACTGGGGGTTGAATAGTAAATCTGAGCAAAGGAGAACTTGGGATCCCTATTAGGACCAATTCTTTACAGGGAATGTATTGAGTAGAAAAGTTTCAACTTTTCTGTTTTCAACAGAAACAGTGGAAACCTCATCACTTCAGTTACCTGAAGTGACTAGACAGGGCTCTTGAGCGATGTTGTAGGAAATTATTTTCAACTGACAATTCAGAAGCATTATCTTATCTAACAGCTGGTGTCTCTGCTTGATATCCCCTGAATCTGTCTTTTCCAGCAAGCCTGACAGCCACATCTGAGGAAAGTGGACTTTGTGACACCTGAAAGAAGTCCCTAGGCCTTGAAGCTACTAAGTGACAAGGAGATACTTCATGTCTGCCAAAAGCTTTAAAAGTGCCCCTCATGGCTGCTCTGTGGCTCTGCATGAAGCAAGACCTGCATTTGCAGGTTCTCCTGCTCTTGCTCCAGGTAACCCAGCCTCCTCCTTTCCAAATGAGCATATAATTTACATATGTGGTATGGGTGAAGTATAGACCACTATGCCAGTTCTAAAAGTTCAACTGAAATACCAATACAAGGGTATTTCATTAACTGCTTAGTGTGGTGCTCTGTGGCCACAAAGATCATTGCTCCATTTATTGCTTTGCCTTGTCGTGCTTTAAATGATTTGGGCTAATGATGCTTCCAACCGCTTCCATCAGGAGATTATTTTGCAGTTTAATGGAGTGCCAGGACATTCCTCCTGATACCACCTGACTTATATTTTTTCTTTGCTTAGCTTCATCCCATTAATTTTACTTAAAAAAGAAAAATCTTTTACAGCTTTGTGTTTTTACATGCTCTGAATATTTTTAGGCTGTTCTCGTAGTCCCCAAGTAGCCATTACTGGGAAATATTTTGTTCTTCCCTCTTGCAAACTCCATGCTGCATTTAATTGTAAGTTTGCGATTACTATGAAGATAATAAAAAGTCATTTAAATTAGAACTGATTGGAAAATATAGCCATGGGACAGGAAACCAACAGCAATGCTAGGCCAAATCCAGTAAAGCTTTTAGGCTATTAGTTTTCAAGATACTGCTAGTATTGGTGTGAAGCTGGGACTCTACGAAGGGGCTAAAAGTCTACATTAGGAGATGGGATCCCAAATGCATTGTTCGACACAAGCCTTTGTATTTCCATACATTGAAAGCCTCTTTATTTCCTGGAAATGTGTCAGAGCAGGAAGCCCTGGCTGCAGCATACATGGGGATGGCCATTTGCTGCCTTCACCCGGGACTCTGGGGGGATCACAGGGTGTGGGCTGGTGCTGTACATATTTCTTCATCCATATGTCAATGACCTTACAGAAAGTTTCAAAAAGCTCTGGTGACTGACTGAGGAGGTAGGAGGCAGAAGGGAGCCCTGATCTGCCCAGGCCCACAGCAGCCCAGGAAAGGTGGTCAGGCACAGAAGATGACTTTCAACAGAAAGAAACACCGATTTGCCCGACGTTTTGTTTCTCACGTGCATGTAGTAGCATCATGACAGTAGACATGTCTGTGCCACTGCTTCTGTTAAAAGACTTTATTATGTGTCTAGGGAGTTGAGAAGGTTTTTTGATATAAATCTCCTTTTTGAAGCTGCTAGAAGGCAAATCGCCAGTTTGAACAGAAACCAAGTGGCAACCTGGCTTGCAAACCAGGAAGCCTACAGCTTACACAAGGTGCCAAGAAAGCATTTTAAAAGGAACAAAGTGATCGTGGCAGAGGTGGATACATAATGGCAGGCAGGCTTGGTAGGTACGCAACAGTTTTCCAAACACTGTGATGGTGTAAAGTACACCTTAACACTGATAGATATATTATCCAAGCCAGCCTGAGCCGTTGGTCTAAAAGGCAAAAGGGGTTCTGAAGCAACCAGGGCCTTTAAGGCAATTTTTAGGAGGGGATGCATGCCTCAGAAATTACAGACTGATCAGGAAAAAGTATTTTAAACAAGCCTTTAAACAAGCTGGTAAAGCAATAGCGTTCACCCTTGTGTTAATTGTAATGTGAATTCCCATATCCAGCTGGCCAGTGCTCCTACATGACCACTCCAGCAGAGGCATCATCCATCACTCCTTGTACTGTGTACAAAACATCTCCTAACTATCTTAACAATACAGACTGCCCTACGTGACCATTTGCGTATGCAGGAACAGTTTATACTGACTATTTGCAGACATCTGATCTATCCACAGTTTCATCAGTTTTGCAGCAGGAACCACCTGAAAGAGTTTCTGAATGGCCAGATCCCCCACCCAGGGTGCTAATCAACATGGCAATGCACACAGATTGTGCCTATGGATCAGTCTAGGCAAAGCAGGAGATACCATGGGGAATCTTCAGGACTGTTTGAAATACCCATCTGTGGAGCTCTTGTGACAAGTAGTCGAATGCTTTGTTGTGCCAGTGTCCAGAAGTTTGGCCAGTGACCTTGTCTCCAGTCAGCCCTGGTGTTGGTCTGGTGTCTGTCCAGTGCAGAGACCTGCCAGGGAGTTCCTGTCCCAGCCTGGCCTGACCAGCCGCTTTTCTCAGGACCCAAGGAGCTGTGCCATGATGCTGCCTGGCTGGTGGTGCTGGGACTGGCTGGCTCCAACCACACACTGGAGACTGTAAAGAGAGGCAGGAAGGTCAGCAGCATGGACACACACCCCTGGGGCAGAAGAGGCCAGAGTAGTGCCCCAGTCCTCCTGGGGCAGAGAGGCTCTAATTGGGGGGTATCCAGGGAGACCCAGGTCTCCTCTTACCAGTTGTCGGGCCAGCACAGTCATCACACTCACATGAGACTGTAGTGTTCCTCAAAGTGAAGCAGTGTTGGTGCGTGCCTTTGGCAGCACAGGAGGAGCAGAGGACCAAGTGTCATGGCATGGGAAAGCAACTGGTTTGGTGGCCACAGCAGCCGCGGTTGGCAGTGATGCAAGGGAAGCTGTGAAAGACAAAGTGACCCAAGCAAGCGAATGCCCAGCAGAAGTCCCTGAGCTGGCCCCAGCTGTGTGCCAGAGCCATTGGTGAGGTGAAGAGCATGGACACAGCCCTAGGGGCATCCTCCATTGCATGGAGAACCACTTGGTCAGTGCTGGCAGAAGCATCCTTCTTCCCTTCACAGCTCAGCATCCCTGTGGGAAAGGGCTGTCCCTTTCCCTGTCCCTCTTTGCAAGACCTTCAGAGATCTGGCCAGACCAGGACTAAGGCAGTCTTATAGCGCTTCATGTCTTTTGGGTACTCTTTCACTGTTTAATGGAAATACTGCTGTAACTCCTGGAGACCAACCACAGGGAAATTTCTCTCTTCAACTGTCCCATGCAATTCCTTGCAGACCAGACAGTATTTTAAAAAACTAATGGTATTTCAAAGATTGCTGTTTAAAATAGATTTTTTTTTCCCTGTGTTATTTTTTTAAATATGTCTTCTTTTGAAAACCCTTTTCCATTTCTCATTTTTACAAAAATAAAATTTTCATGAGAAATGTTCATTTCAACAAGCCTGGTCAGATGACAGAAGCTTCCCATCAAATGCAGTGATTTTAAGGCGAGCCAGAGAAACTTGGAAAAAAACAACACATGAAGATTAGAAGCAAATTAGAAAACCACAAAATTGTATTTTTCTCAAAACCAGACAATTTTTAAGTTTTAAGAAGTCGATACTTGATTTTATTCCCTTTTTAAAATGAAAACTTGACCAATGTGTTTTTGTCCTCTTTTGAAGGTTTCTGGTTCATCTGACTGAAATCCTATTTTACTGTGAAACCAGTAGATGCTGTCCTGAACAAGACTTTGCATTTTTCCTGGATGTCTGTGGATCTATCCAACTTGGTACAAGTACATCTTTAACTGTGAGAGACCCAAGGGCACCACCATCCCCAGTGTCCCTGTCTAGTTTCCCCATGCCCAGTTTACCCTGCCACAGCCCAGGACCCCATTTCAGCACCCCGGGGCCATCAGTCCTTGCCCCAGTGATGCTGCAGCAGTGCCAGTCTCCAGCTCCGGACAGCCCTGCCCTGCCCTGCCTGGCTATGGGCCACATCCCAGCCTGGCCTTGGCCCATTCCTGCCCCCAGTGAGGTGCTTGATCCCCGGGGCTGGGGCTGCCCTTGATGCCCCCTGGTCTGCCCAGCTCCCTGGCTGGGATGGTGGGATGGGCCCTGCTGTGTTCCATGGGGAGCTGCTGCTACTCCTGGAACAGCTGGCCCTTCCTGTGCCCTGATAATTACCTTGTTTTCATTTTATTAACCTGCCAAAGGTGTGTAATGAGATGCAAAATTAAGATGAAGACCTGTCAAGAGCCAATGAGATGTGTGCTTGGGGCTGCCCTGCCTCTCCCATGTATCTCTTCTTTCCATTGCAGTGATTGATGTCATCTTTGTTCTCATCTTCTACTTTCTCCTAAAACCCTGCTTGGCTGCATACTGGAAGGGGTACACCCCTGCTGCTTCTGCTTCCTCCTGTCCGGCTTTTCATGCCCACAAGCACAGTAATTTAGACACCTGCTTTCCAGTGTCACTGCAGCAATACCTCTAATCCCAACTGTGGTTTAAAATGCTTTGGTTTCTTTCCTGGTGCTATTACAAATTCCTGGAAATGCAAACTTACTGGAAGCTCGGTGGTAAAGGAAAAGGTGCCTGATTTTTCTGCAGTTTGTCTCTTTCAAATGAGAGAACATTTTTAGTTAGAGACCTCAAGAAAATTCTGACGTGGCTCTTCAGGATGAGCAACAAACACTGAACAATGTCTATTTTAGGAGCCTCCAACCTTTGCCAGCCCAAGCACTGATACCCAGGAAATAGCATGCTGCTGCATTGGATGTTGTGTTTTCCTCTTTTTTGCTGTCTCTACTTTAACATTTTAATTTCCTACTGCTGTTACCAAAATGACAGCAAGAGTCCTTCACCCAAGCCAGCATTTTCACATGAGCTATACAGAAAGGATTACTGTGCCAAGTGCTGGCAATGTCCCAGGGTTTTTTGCTGTGTCAGGACATCAGCCCTCTCCTTCTTGAAAAGACCTAAAAATACATGCATTTCCTTATCACCAGCTTAGTTCCATGGTTGCTGGCAGCACAGACCAATGTGATCTTTCTGTATTAGACCTTTCAAGTCCTTTAACATTCTTGTGATCTTTTCATTGAGTGTTGCAAGGTGCATTTCACTTTGCTCTGATTCTTGTGCTTAAAACCTGTTTCTGTAACCTGTGAGTGTATATGAAATATCTTCCCTCCTTTCAGTTTCCTTGGCCTTATCCCCTTTCCACTGGGAAAAAAATACAGGAGAAAGTTACAATTTATAGTAGCAGTATCAGCTGAGAGTAGCAGTATCAGCAAACAGGTTCTCATCTATTCCTAAGCCAGGAAATGTGAAATAATGTCTCACTCTCATTCTGACAGTTACATCCATGAGAACTAAAGTGTACCTGTGAAACTAATCCTAGGTAACTCTTAAAAATGTAAAGACAAGTATGCATCTGATTGTGCTCTTTACTATTTGATTAGTGCTCTATTTCGTGCATTAGTGGGGGCAGTAAGAACATGCACTATTTGATTCCCATCCTTTGGGGCAGATATTTGAGAGCCCTTTGGTTTCAGTCAGAATCCTACTGCCATTTCAGTCCCGTAGTGAACAAGCAAATGCTTACATTTATGTCATTGGATAAACTTCAATAAGAAACAACTATTTTACTTTTTTAGCGGAATTAGAAATAATATAACAAATATGCAGCCTGTATAGTACTTCTGCATTAATGGGATTTAACACAAGTATGATTGGTTTCAGGTGGTCAAATAATAACACAGAGTGGAAATCCTGCATGATGGTGCAAGTTACTTGGAGCTATCTCTTTGCTGGGCCCTTGCATATTTTTTAGCAAGTAGTTTTTATGGAAAAAAGGCTTTTTCTACTTATGTATCTTCCCAGCAGATACTTTCTTGCTTCAGTGGCAATAATGACTTCTTTCTATTCTGGTCTCTGAACTCTTAAGAGTATTATTTTCCCACAAGACCAGTGAGTTAAATTGCCTGCCATGACACATCTGAAAATTATTTCATTCCCAAAGAGTGCATGTGAAGCCCTTCTCTCAAAAGTAGCAATCCTTTAAGGCTACTTGAAGTTGCATCTTTTGGATCACTACTTATGGAAAAATTGTTCCAAGGATTTTTGCTGTATAATTTTGAGAATTTTTCAGTTAGTTTTCATTTATTTTTATCTTGCACCTTTGGATAAACTGGTGACATTTCTCCAGGACTGACCAGTACTACATTGAAGACCATATGCAACCAGCCTTTTTATTAAAACTTAAAATGTGAGCATCAGGAACTCAGAAACTGAAAACCTATATTTCTCTCAGCTTTTCTAATTAATTACATAATGGACAGATTGAATGAGTAAACTGTCTGAAGTGGCTGTTATGTGTTTTTCTGAAATTTCTTTTAGGAACCGCAGGAGAAAAGTTATGTAATTACAAAAAAAAAAAAAAAAGTGGGAAAACCACTTAGAGCACTGAAATTCTGATTTATAAATTGTTTCACCAGAAGCAATAGTGACTCGTACTTTCATTTCTTCATAAATCTGAGGTTGTTTGGCTCAGGCACAACTCTTCCTGGGGAAAAAAAGGCCAAAAGCCAATTCACAGAAAGACGAGTTGAATACTAAAACTCAAGATGACAATCTGACAGCCACTTGGCATCTGCTCTCAGATGGCAGCCAGCTGGCTTTTCACAACAGTATATGCACCAGAAACATTGTTAGTAAGAGCTTGCTGAGAAAGTCAACGCAGTACATGCATAGATGCAACACCTCCTGTAAAGCTCTTGCACAAAGCCCAATGAGTTGGTGCGTCACAGCGGCACTGCTCTAGCACTTGTGTCTTTCCTCACAACACACACAGCCCCCAATATCCATAAGGAATTAACAGATTAGTGATGAGCACTAAGCAGTAATAACCACCTGTTTTTCTGGGCTCCATCTTGCTAATATACAAGACTATATAGCTTTATGCAAGGCAGGGCCAACCATTTGACTACAAGGGCAATGTGACTGTTGGACGAAGGCTTCAGACTGTTGGCTCTTTGGAAGTGGAATTGCTTTTGTTTGCACAGTGTCTTGCACAAGATGAACGCACCTATCATTGTGGTTCATAGTGCCAGTATGGTTATGATTAGACCTTCTGTTGGGAGTTTCCATCCCTGTTCTGCTCTAGAGACAGGTTGAAAAACAATTGGCCTACAAAGCTGTCATACTCTGCTCTGTCATGTGGATACCTCACGGTCCTATTCTCAGCTCCCAGTGACTACAGTGCTGAAAATATGCTAGTGACAGTGGTGTGTACTTCACTGTACATGTAAGCCATTGTTCCTACTAGGTGTGAAAATGAGAGCAGGGAGAAATGTCTGCATCTACAAACAAAGACATTTGCATTAAGATGGATCTGAGAAGTCTAAACAGGATCTTCTGTCACCTGCTGCTGAACGTGTATCAGCTTCAGGTCTTTTTCTACATCCTGTCTGCACCAGCTTTTTCAAGTGCTCTTGTTTTTGGCTCTGAGAATCCCTGTTCCATCTCTGGTTTACTGGTAGCTGTCACAGCTGCACAATCCATCATCTTAAGTATTTGTATGATCATGAATTCAATGCAGAATGCTGAGAGCTTGCCACTTCTGGCAATTTACTTGAGATAAATAGAAGTGGTAAGAGGAGGCATTAAGTTACCCACCTGCAGAAGACTGGCTCAGCGCTGAGTGCTCTCCATAGATGAGTGCATCTGAGGAAGTGCTAATTGCAATGTATTCCTTACAGTCTTTTTGTTGATGCACAAAAGATTGAGGAAATGGGAAGAAAAGGAAAATGCCTCTGTCTTTTGAGTCATAGTAGAAAATACACAGGCTGTAGGAGAACACTGGTTATTCTCAGAATCTGCAGAAAAAGAATACACAAAAAACAGGGGAACAGGCAGAGGACTGATGCCTTGAATAGAAATCTCCGTCTGTGCTCTGGCCATGGTCCAGGCTGTATGACATAGCTTACATGATACAGTGCCCATTTGGAATATTTATATAACACCATAGGGGCTATGAGTATTGTAGGAAGATGAGCTGTGTGACCTGAGAGTCTTGTGTTGAGACAGACACAATCCAATGATTAACTGTAAGGTGCAAACATGGGAAGGGGCAGCACTGAATCAGATGAGAAACAAAGCTCAGGTAAAGAAGCAAATGCCGATCAAGGCCATAAAAATGGCATGAGAAAAGGCAGAGGATTGCTAGGTGGAGACAAAGTGCTGCGAAGTAAGGGAGACAAGGGTGAGGACTGAGAGTAGGACAGAAAGAACAGTGAGATTAGGCAGAGCTATGTGTCTCTGAGAAGTGAAGTCACAAAGACTGTGAACTTGGAAAAAAACAGGAAACTGGGTTATAGGGGTGGTGGACTGTAATATACATGTACAGTGTGCAGCTGGTTAAGCAGAAAATTTGACTTAGGACACAATATTTTCAAAAGGCATGGTCAAAAAAGAGAGGTAGGATAAAGACAAACATATCTGGAGTAGATTCAACCAGTGCAGTAAATGCCTGGCATGATGAAAGCTACGTGAGCTGGTTGGCACTGCTTACTTGGGGTAGGTTGGCTTGGGATGAGTGGCGTTCATGGGGTGGGAGGGAAATGCAATGTGCTAGCATCCCCATGGCCATAGCTAATGGGAGTAGTGAGAAATCCACCCCACACACTGCATCCTGCACCCTCTGCCCCCAAAAAGACCACTGAGTGCACCTCATGTCCACTAGGCTATAAAGACCTCTCAAAAATGAGTGCAACAACACCTGCTCAGAACCGGCTCCAAATTTGCCTGTAATAGAGCTGGATTTAACCCACTAAACCAAATGATTCCCTGAGGGACAGTATTACAGTTGTGCAGTTTCCTACCTGCACACATCCAGTTAAATGCCTCACCCTTAGAAAGGGAAAATGCATGCCATATGATATATAGGGCACAGCAGGAAGGCTAGATGAGCTGGAGGCAATCACTGTAGTCCTGCATTATCTCTTCTTCATGGTATATTGCAGTGATTCTTTTTTTCTCCACAGAGAAAACCATAAAAAGACTGTTGAAGTCCTGAAGTTTTTGCCAAAGGTAGAGCAAATCTTTTGGCTATTCAAATGCTGCCCTTTGGGGAGGCAGAAGGGAGAAGTACAGCCAGGATTGCATGTGGCAGCTTGGGAACATCTGGGGGAGCAATACAAACATTCGTGACAACCACTGAACTGCAGAACAGGATCTGCCTTATGCAGATCAGGAGTGATGACTGTACCACGGACCTGGCATCAGCCAAAGGGTACAGTGTGTTTGAAAGCCTCATTTACCACAAGATTTGGGTCAGAAGAATCCAGGAAGGAAATTGTTACGTGAGTGTTTCTTCACTGTATTGTTTACAGGATACACAAGGAAATTTTTGGCTTAATATTTCAGTAGTTCAAAAGGCAGAGCCAGCATAGTTGAGAAGAAGAATTGGCAGCACTGAATTTGGCCATAGCAAAGGCAGATTTCCGTGCTGACCGCCACAGAGATTACATCTTTGTTCATCCTTTCAGTTCTGACAGGCTCCCACATCAAATCTCTCCAGCTCAGGCCAGCAGAGCTACTCTGGCAGGTTTTATCTGCTTACATAAGTAGGGAAAAGATGAGATGTGACCTTGACCAGCATAGCTGAGCTGGAAGCAGACTCCAGTTCAGAAACGGTTTTCTTGGCAGAACCACGCAGTTACCTGGATGGCCTGGTTTGTTTTGTGAGGCTTCTAATGCCCCGATTTTACACTGTGGCTGTGCTGCAGGCTGCCTACCCACACTTGCCCGTGGCTCTTAAGTCTGGATGCAGAGGCCATTTTAGCCTGACTGGAGTTCCCTGGAGAGGGACAACCCAAAATATTGTTTCTCTAATATATGCATTGATGTGGTGGCAATGGAAAGAGTAACAGACTGTTGGCCTGATTAAATGTTCTGCTATAAGGAGCAGAGATATTCTAGTAACCCATATCACTGTCCTGTTGTTATACAATGTACTTTGACAGAAAATTTAGAACATCTTTTGGACTAGGATTAATGAAAGAAGGGCCAGCATCATTCAAACAATATTAGATTTAAATTTTAAAAAATCAGGATAAACTATTCTTCCAGTGGCCTAATCCTATTTGCTTCGTTAAAGGCCTACTGCATTGCAGGAAAATGCATTTCAGAGGACAAAATTCTTCAAACAGAAGGAAACGGCTTTAGCCTTTTGTGCGTGAGAAAAAGGCAAAGAAAAAGATTATGGAAGCCAAATTATGACACATTTGTTTTGAATCATTTAAACAGCTCTAGGCATGGGCTGTATTTTTCAGCATTTTAAAAATTATTTTTTAATGTGCTACAATAAAACTGGAAAGCAGCTGATATAATTGATGCTTTTACTTCCGTACAAGGATGGTTTACTAATCACTGTCAGCAGCTCTGTGTTAATGGCTTGTCCTTCCAGAAAAATGAGTAGGGAATTTTAGGGTCCCAGAAAAAGCATCTTGGCTTGACCCTTCCAGTTTTAAGCCCAAGTTGTAAATCTAATACTAAGAATTCTTAAAAAAAAAAGAGTTTGTTGTATTAAATAACAGCCAAGAAACAAAACAGTTTTGTGTCTCAATTCTTCTAGCCAAACACAAGATAAATTTTAAAAGCAAAATCATCCCTAGGATGGTTTCATTACTTCAGTGACATACTGAGTGCAGAGCTGGGGTCGTTTAGCTAGAACTTTTTGGTGAGTAAACATTGTTCTCTAATTCAGCTACCTCTTTTTGCTGAGACTTCACTGTCATGTCTCGCTGCTTCTTCTGGATGCACCTCTGTGAAAAAAGTAAATTTTAATCTCTGATACGTACCAGGGTAGACCTGATCCTTCTTCCTGAAGCACACTCTATTTTGGGTCATTTTTTCTATGAGTAATCTTACATTTGCTATAAGGTGTTTTAAGCTATGTGTTGAAGGACATGGTATTTGCCCTTAACATTCCACATGTGATGGCCTAGTTGCTTGGGACTAAATTCAATAATCCTAGTAGGTTTCTTCTTCCATTTTTTTACCTGAATTCATGGAGCAGTAAAATAACAAACTGAACACAGTTCTGAAGAGTTCTAGGTTATTCTCCTGACTGCTGCTCCATTCTCTCTTTCCTGCCTAAGCAGACTTGGAGAAGTAGACAATAAAGAGAAGCTAGAAAGCCAGCTGGAAAGAACAGCAAATGGCCTCTTGTGGGAATCATCATTTGTTAAGCTCTCTGCTTGCACGGGCACTGATTTGTCTTGCTGAAGACCTCCTCCACAGACCTTGTGGACTGTGCCTGCTCTGTTCTTGAGATGCATCTAAATCAGGATATGTGAATTTAGATCAGAACTTGAGGATCTCCAGAATATGGAGTTGGGAATTTGTCTTCATCAGTCCAGTTAAACTAACTCTAGGCTTTGGTTTTCATCCACAGCTGAGGATCCTGAGTTGATCATAAGGAAAATACAGCAATCAAAATTCTACTTAATCTAATATACCTGATGTTACATGAAGTTCCTTTGACACCTATCAGCAGAAAACCAGAGCGCATTGACTGTAAGTCCTTCATAGTTATTTGTTATAACTATCTTTTCATAGTTATTTGTTAGGTGTGGCCAGCATTTAAGCTAAACAATATCCTTTTCAATCATGAAATATTTCAATTTATTCACTGTCTCTGTGTGTTTCAACCATAGCCTGCCATCCTTGGGCTCTGAGACCCAAGTGGTTGCAGTGGCTACAGGTGCACTGAAAGTTGCCAGGGAAAGTGGGAGAAGGAATTAAGCTTCAACCCAGATTTGTTTTTAAAATGAAATCCATTTAAGAGTGAGAAATGACCTCATATCCTTTTTCTTGGCCCATTCTTTTTCTCCGAGTTTAATAAATAAAACAAAGACTATGCAAGAACCTTTGTATTTTCCAGTTTGACTTCTATTTTATGTTATTCAGGGAGGCAGATGCATATAGTCTGACAGGAGGCATTAAGATCAGTGAACATTTTTCAGTTCAAAAGCTTCACCTCCCTTTAAGCAAAATGCTTCAAAAAGAGGAGAGAAAGAGTGATTGCCTTCTGCAGCAAACTTAGCAAACATTTTTGATACTCAGGGCACTTTCTTTCCTGCACATCAAAGTAAAATATCACTCTTCATTAAAGATATGAATTAACTTATCACAGGATCTAATTGATATTTTGATTCCAGCAAATAACACACTTACTTTTTTGTTCTACAGCTGCATAATGTCTGACAGCTCACTGAGCAGTCAGCATCATGGAGAAATCACGATCAGTTTTGTAAAGCCTGCCAATCATTGAAAAATTCAAGTTCTCTTTAGACAGAAAAATACTGTCTCCAGACTATATTGGACACTGAGTTTTAGTCTCAGGCAAAGCCACAAATACATGAGAAAAATAAACACCTCAACAAACAATTTCTAACTACATATTTTGAGCCCCAAAGAAGGTCATTCAATTGATTGATTCATTCTCCAAAGTGGTTATCTCATTTTTAGCAGGACTGAGCTGAAGCAAGAGCTTGTTCCTGTGTATGTGCTTAAAGTGGGAGTTTAGCCTTGAGCATTCAAGGCTAAAGGACATGGTTTGTCTTTTAAAGGGTGGGAGAGGAAGAAAGTGGAACAGACTAGGTCTTCTTCCAGAACTTCAAGCTTACATATTAATTGTTCTGTGACAAAAGGACAGTGACTACTGTGGAAAATGGTCTGACACTTGCCTCAGTCCCTCAAACTCTGTCTTATTTCTGTGCAAGTCTGGTGCTGGTGTCTCTGTACAAGTAAAGCAAGAAATCTAACCTAGATGAAAGGTAATCTTATGACAAAGTATTTGATTGAGACGCAGGAGACCTGGATTCATTTCCAGGGCCTGCTGTATCCTGTGTGGACTTGTACACATCCCTCTCAAACTCACATTCTTAACTTTAATGGGGAAATAACATAATGGTATGATATGTGATAAAGTCAATGTTTGTGTGGTGACAGAGCTTTAAAAATACAGAACAGCAAAAACAGCACCACCTTCAGAATCTAAAATTAACCTAACCACGTCACAGAAAGGCTGCGTGAATAGCAAGTTTTTTTTCTGGGTTTGCATCCTTTCTATTTAAAAAAAGAAAGACTGAAGTTTGTTCTATTCATTTCCATTTGAGTTATCCCAGCTTGAACTGCACTGAGGGTCTCTTTGCCACAGGTCAAATTAATGTTCCCCTGGGTACACGCCTGAGTAGCTAACAGAAGGCAGAGTGCTGATTCTAGAGTGAGAATCATTGCTCTTGAAATGTGCTGGATGGTGAAGGTGAGGCAGGGAAATATGCTTGCATTTGAACTTCAGACAAGGGCTCATGTTTTGCAAGAGGAGTTTCCAGAACATGTTGTTTTATTTATCCTGGTCTGTGTGGAAAATGTTGTAAAGGAAAATGTAGCTTATCTCCCTAGCTGAGTCCAGGTCTTAATGCTGAGCTGTTTTCTTGACTTAAGGTCTGGAAAGATAACTTTAAAGATTTAGTGTTAAAGTCTTTAAAATCAACTTGTAAGTCTATGAAATGATAACCACTGTCTTGTTATTTCCTTTCCATTTTGGCAAAATATATTATTCTCAGATTCTTCTCTTTAGTATATGCACCATTAATGTGGTCGAATCATCATACTGCCTTTAAAGATTCATTTACTATCTCCAAGGTCCTAGTAAACTGTAACAATCACAGCTCCCAGTTGAAAAGACTATCCTCCATTTGTTCTTGTGCCTTTCTTTGTTCTGTTTCTGTCCTTTTTTCCTTCCCAGCAAGCTCCAGGCTTGATTCAATTCTCATTCGCAAAACTGCTAGAATTGCTGAAATATGATAACAAAAATAATGGGTTGCTAGTACAGAGGAGCTCTTTATGTTTGACATCAAGAGACAGGGGAAAGCCCTCACCCACATTCACCTTTGCATTCCACCTTCCAAACTGCTTCTCCTTTAAAGTGCTACATTATTCTGCTCTAGTACTTTCTACCAAAATTCTGTATCTTATCCTGCTGTTGCTCATACTGCCCTTACCTGTGTCCCCTTCTCTCCCTCTTCACCATTCCCTCGGGCAATGGCCTTCTGCTGCTGCCTGGGTCCTTCAGGCTGAAGGTTGGTGTCCCACAGACCATAGCGCCTCGTGAGCTTCCCCTGCCCCAGGGCTTTTCAGCTCTGCATCAGTGGGTAGTAGTTGCCCAGGGTTTTGGGGGTAGCTCAGGTTTTTGGACAGCCAAAGCCTATGATGAAGATACTATCTATATTTAACATGTGGGACAGTAGCAGGAGCTGGTGGGCAGGGTGGACTATATTCAGCTGATGAAATGTGGCTGATGAGAGTTCATGGAGGCAGGCTGGAACCCCTGGTTGCAGTGGAGTCCCGGGGAGCAGCAAACACGGTGATGGACTTGGGAGCAGCCTGAAGTCTCCCCACGGGGTGGCAAGGCAATATCTGCAAAGGTCCTGGTGCCAGGGCTGGGGGAAGCCCTAAGCAGCCCTTCAGAGCTGCCTTTGTCGTCTGGGTGTTCAGCTTGAGACCTGCTTAATGAGGCTAAGCCAGCAATTGTTTTGACTGAGTGTCTGAGCTGGAATTCTTTGAATATAATTGTTGTTTTTTTCTGCAGCCGCTTACAAGCTTGATTATTCCACTAGAGACATTTTGAGACCAATCCCATGAACATATTTTGAGCTTATTAAAAGCCTGTCTTAAAACTGGCACATACAAGCAGCAATCAATGAAAACCTGGCTCTGGTATACTGAACCGCATTGTGCTGGCCATAATATTGATGTTTGCTGAATATTTACAGCGTTAAAGCAACAGTTCATTTAAAAGAAACAAGTTGGAAAGAAGCTTACACTGAAAGCAGTAACTAAATTACATCAAATACCATATGAGCTTTGATGCAGCATAAGTAAAGCATTATAGCCAGCTAGGGCTGTTTTGGTAAAAGATCTGTATGAGAAGTTCTACATAGAAGTTAGTGAATTAACATAGATTTTGGTAGCATAACTTTTTTTTTTCTTCTTCTTAAATTGGTGGTTTTCAGAAGGCACAGTGATTCAGAATTGTGTTGAGCAAGTGTGCACAAGACGTTAACTTGGTCTTGCTGTAAGAATGCTACATTTCACCTTGTGGATGGATCCAGGTCTGTGTCTAGAATGTGATTTGACTGCTGTGTGTCATAAAACAGGACACAAGTTGTTTTGGCAGGAAGAAGATGGAAGAATAAATTTGTGCTCAAGAAAATATGGCTTTTCCTGATTGGCAAAGACTCAATGTGTTCTCAGGAATGAAGTGCAGAGAAAACCTTTTCCCCAGCTCTGGTAACAGTAATAAATTATAGGGTAGTTGAAAAGGCAAACTAATTTTTTTTTTTTTTAAACAGTGTAACCAAACCTTTTCTGCAACATTTTTATTACTTTACAGGTATCATTTCTAGCTAGGCAAAGAAAATATCCTTTAAAAATCTTGTTTTATTTTACTCTTGAGAGGATACTCACCAGAAATTGAAAACATTGAAAATGTTACAGTCAGCACTTAAAACTTCCACTTTCAGAATGCTTTTTGTATGCATATGTCAAAGTGCACTGTAAACAGCAAGCAACTGAGCTCCATGTATGTACCTAGGGTAAAGTATCAGCTTTCCCAGATGAGGAAACGAAAGGTATAGAGCAAATGAACAACTTTCTCAGGATAGTACAGTCAGTCAGTGGCAGAGTCAGGAATAAAGCCTGGGTTTCATCATTTTCAAGCCCTTGTTTTAACCATTGTGCAGAGACCCAGTCAAAGGCCAACCCCATTTTTCAGGAGTCATATTGGAAAACACTATTTGTTTCTCTTAAGTTTATCTGGTGCCTACCTACTATGTATGATGCACAAAAAGTATAGTTGGAGGGTAATTTATAATGAACTCCAAGTCCTAGACGCAGGACTTGAAAGCTACCACTCTGGTAGTGCCTTTGTGTGCAACCTTGTACAAATGACTCATTAAAACCGACCCATGCTCCAGTCTCTGAAAACATCAGATCAAGTTAACAATTTTTCTGTGTCAGAGGCTCCATGACATTTGAACTGATTGTTTACTGGAATATTTAGAGTATTTATGTACTCTGTAGTATGTAATATTTTCATATTGCTTCTGCTGGACTCCATTTTAAGTGACCTGGAGAGATGGGAGGAAAATCCCTGCCTGTGAAGCAGTGAGGTTCAGTTCACTCACTCCTGGGTGAAATAATTCACTGCTTGTGCCTTGGCAGATGGGAAGGATCTGGCTGTGGGATACCAGTCTGAGCATGAGGAGCTGAGGGACCAGCAGCTGTGCTCACTTCACTCACTAATCAAAAATAATCACAAAAGTGCAAAATTACTACATTACTCACCACGATGACAGCGTACCCAAACACACACTGTGGAATGGTTAAATAAAATATTTAAGGGAATGCACCTGGCATTGGCATTTGGTCCCAAAAGAATGGGCGAGTTAGAAATACATAGATAAATTTACTCTTCAGGCCTTTGTTCTAGGAGTCTGAGTAATTATAGCAGTAGCAGACGGTGTTTTTTTCACTGCAGGAGGTGTCCATTTGGTTCTTACAGCTAGTGACAATTCATAGGTGATTTTTGTTGTTACATTTTTTCTAATCCTATTTGAGTACCTGTTTTTTATGAGATTAATGGTTAGCAATCTCTGAAACACTTATTTAAGATGCAGGAAGAAGGATGTATCTGCCAGACACATCTGTGCTCTGCAGTCTAAAATTGCCTCCTGTTGTGAGAGCGAAAGACAGAAAGAAGTGGCTAGAGTACACTTGAGCTGCTAACGAGCTGCTTTGTAACCTTGCCCCTGGCATTTACTAGTTGCCATTTAAAAGGCAACTTTCACTGAGCTGTTGTTGGGCTGCATTGTGATATTTCCTATTCTAAGTGGTGCTGTCAAGAACTATATGGTTTAAGAACTCTTGCTTTTTTCTTAAACGATGCTTCACCTGCAATAAAACAAATCTGCTATCCATTGAGGTCTGTTACAACTGCATTGGAAATCTTTCTAATAGCAAACTCTTTTCCAGGGAATCTAATTCATATTTGAGTTTATTTCCCCTGGAATTGAGACACTGACAGCACTGACTAAAAACAAGCATTGTATTAGACAGGTATTGTGATGATCTTGTTCTCTTCCGTACGTCTCTATGGAAGACATAGAGAAATGGAGGCAGTTTTCACCTAACGGTGGATGGTGGTTTGTTGAATGGCTGTTATCTGCGTTTTGAAGAACTGGTTCTGATGGCTTGCAGGGTCTTCCGGAATCCCATGCTCCTAAAACAAACTCTGTGTTATGAAAGAACTCTGCACCAGACAAATGTATAGTGAGGCCCAGCTGCACAGTGCCTAATTCCTGCTAAAATCTATAATGGATGAGGATCTAAATGTTCCTGCAGAGCTGGGCCCAACTGGCAGAGCATGAAGAGGAAGCAGGTTGTGGGGGGGCTGCTCTAGCAGTGCTTGCTCGTCAGCTCACAATCCGTGTTTTTCAGACTGCAAGCTAGAAAAAGTGAAAAAAGAATCTTTATAATGTCTATCTCACAATATTCTGCACCTGCAAAGGGTTGCAGAACAGGAGGGTCAGGGGATTCTTGGTTTTTCCAGCTATTTTCAGACTGAAAACTGAAGTCACTGCTGTGACTGTAGTGCAAGGTAGGGCTCCCTTGGCTGGCTCAGACAACAACAGCTGTCCAGACTTGGTGGTATGGCACCAAAGCTGCAGTGGAAGCGTATGCAAAATTAGATGTGACCCTCTTGATGAATGCTCATTTTGATCACCTACCAGAGCCACTGGCAGTAGATCATCAGGATATCAGTCCCATCTGCAGTAATGTATAGGATTTGCAGAGAGCTTTTCCAGCTACCGTACTGATTTATGGACTTACTCCGATGAGTCGGTCCAACCATTCCTTTCCAGTGAGCAGGCACAGATTATTAAGGCTGCACCGAACTCAAAGTTTTCAGAAGAAAAAAAGCCAAATGTCAAACCTGTGCTACTCGGCCACTACTTAGAAGCTCTGAATAATTTAGAACCAAATAATGTACTAAACAGCCTGGAATATATTTTTTTCTCTTCTCATGGTCAGACCTTCACAACCCTCTGTAAAAAGTAAGTTGGTTTACTCAGTTAGGTCAGTACAAATATGATGGATGTCTGACACTTCATGCTATTCTCTACCTGCAATAAATCATCCTAAAACGCACTGGTGCTGCCTTCTGAGCATGCTTTCTGGATGCCACAACAGGACTGCCAAAGTATTGGCAGAGCATACTGATCAAAGTTCAATAATCCAGCATACTGGGCCCAGATATATGACTGTATTTGAAATAGAATAGCAAAATGGGCTCAGATGCATTCATTTTTAATGGCGTCTGATTAATTTGATCTGCTCACAGGTATATGCAGTCAGCACACAGAACCAAAACAGGATCCAAGTTACTGAAGACTCCAGATTACTGAAGAAGAAGAAAGGAAACCTGCTAACAAGGAGGGAGAAGGTAAAAATATTGCTGAGGAGAAAGATACAGCTTTACAATGAATTCTACTAGCAGATGACCTGGCCCATAAAATGCTAGAAACCGGTGTAACAGAGGTGATGGTTGCAGTAGTAAATTAAACACTGGCCCAGCAGCAGGGCAGGTTAGCTCTGTTGGTCAGGCAGAATATCCCACCCTGGCACCAGCTCCCTCATAAGCAGAACCTCAGCACTTCATTTCCCACTGCAGTATTTTCAGTATCTATATGCTGACCAGCTGGTCTGGGGATGTTGGTCCAGCTGGAAGAAGAGAGCAACACAGCAATATCCAAATATCGACTAAAAGCTTCTGGAGTGGGTAACAGTTCCTCCTCTCTCTCCACCCCTAACATTTTTGGTCGGAAGTTCCAACTAACGATTTTCCCAAAAGAGACCAAATTTTATAATAGTTGACTTACACTTGGCAAATGTTTTGCTCCTTCCAAGCAGTTTTTTTTCTGACTACATTTTTGTTGATTGCAAAAATACCAGCAAGGAGTTATGGATGCGGCAGTTTACAGGGTGGATGAATACAGCCTGACAAGCTCCTGCGTGTTGGTCATGTAGGACGAAGAAGGGTTTAAGAGGTAGCTGGGTAATCTGCAAGGAACAAACCTTGCAAGTTTTTTGAGCACAAAAGCCCTGTTGTAGTCTGCAGGAGACCAAGTGCTTCCAGGGTAGGTTCCAAGTGGGGTGGAAGGGGAAGAGTGGGAAACTTTCCCTTTTGGGATACATACAATTTCCTCTTTCACATTCGTAATACAATTGGGGTAATTGAGTTGGATGGGTGCTCTGTTTTCCTCCATAATGATCCCATTCCTACACTGAGATAAACTACAGGCTTTAGGCCTCATAGTTAGTCCCCTTGGAAACCAGATTATTTCCTTTTAAAATAGAGCACACCAATTATCCTCTAAATAGTTTCGATTATTGTGCTTACCCGCATAGCAACAAAAGATGTATTATCCACCCTATCATGTACAGTTGAGCCTCATCCTTAAAGAATACTGGCAGATCTGTATGAAGGACTCATGCAATAGCCTCCTTCAGCCACATATTTAAGTAGCCCGGAAGCAGTGATGAGTAATTTATTTGGTATATTATTACTGTGCAGCATAGCTCCATTTTAGGCCACCTTTCAAAGGTCCCATATTCTCAGCAGTCATGACTGAGTATTGGCAACCGATATTCAGCCTTCTGCATAAAGGACCTTGGTGTTAAAGAAGGTAGAAAGAATTCACCTGACATTAAGACTCGGATCTCCGAAGTCATTTAGGTTCCTAACACCCACTAACTTCAGAGTGACTTGGAAATTTCAGTGCCTGCAGGGAAATATGTGTCAGAGAGATTTTCAGAGATTTTTCAACATGAACACAGACAGATGAGTACTGTTCAGGTAGGGAATTGCTCTATCTTAGCAGAACAGTTTTGATTTTCTGTGCTCACAAGTATAGTGGATGTATGCAGACTACAGCAATGTAAAGCTGCATGAGATTTTATCTGGTTTTTAATCTTTAAACATCAGGCAGCAATTACATATAACTAGATTTTCTATTTATGTATCCACTCTTGGAGTTACTGGTGGAGAAACAAATAATTGCTCCTGATAGTGATGTTTTAGATATTAAAAAGTGCTTTATTCGGTGTTTACATATTGTGAGGCATCTCAGTAGACATTAGAAGTATCTCAGTAGTTACTACTTACTTAGCTTGCAGAGGTATTCATTACACTAGGCACTATAGACATACATGGAAAATACAGCCCTACCCCAAAGACTGACAATCTAATGTCTAAACATTTCTGTCTTTTGTGCTTTTCAGAACAATAACATAAATGCTAGGGTCAAACACATACAATTTTCTCTTTCATGGGAAGCCTTTCAGTCTTCCAGATGAAATGCACTTTTCTTAGAGGTGTTTTCCCTTCCTTTGGAAGACTGTTTGGAGATCAAGTGACACACCAGAGGTGGAATCAGCTGTTTACAAGACATAACTCTCTGTGTTTTCCTTCTCTCATTAGCTGGTTAAAGATAACACTATATTATTAAGAAAAAATCCACTGGGCCTGTGTTAAGCTGCAACCTGTTATGCCTGGGCCAACAGGCAGTGAAGTCTGAGCTCCGATTCGGCAGTCCTGTCTTTTCCCTCTCCGTTTAAGCCATATTCATGAAACACTTGTGGTAACTTTGGTGATGCTGTTGCTGAGCTCATCTGTTGCCTCTGAAGTTGTGGTGCAAATAAGTGAGCCTGGGAGTGGGAAAAAGAGGATCTTCACTCAATAAAAATGGAGTCCTGAAAGCTTCCGCCAGAGCCTGCTAGGCATGTTAAGGGAAAAAACACACAGAGTGTTCACCTCCAGGGATATCTATACGTAACAAATTTCTTTCTCTTTGGGGTACTTATTTCTGGTAAGATGTAATTATCCAGTTCTGACTGCTGTAAGCAGTACAGCATGTGCCTTTGCCTCCTCCCCAAATCCTTTCACTATTCACTTTCTGTAGTGAACAAGCTGTATGGAGCTCAATCAGCTATTCTCGTGAAAGGTCTTTATGTGCACAGAATAGACTGCTTCCCTCCCTGTCATTTTCATATTCAGAGGATAATTAACTTGTCTGGCTGCTTCTCTGACCCCACTGACCCTCATCTCTTCCAGGTGAACTACCATAGCTGCCATGTTAAAATAGTTTGCTAATCCCCATCAAAAGAGCTCAATTAGAGAAATGTGGTTAAAATGGCAAATGCAGAAGTGAGAGAGGTGTTTGTGTGTGAATATGACATTATACATCAGAGGCCTACAAAAGACTGAGGTGATAATTGCCAGTCTAAAACACTGGCAAATATTTTAATGCAGCCTGTGCCCTCACGTGGCACTGTGTGCCTCACTCGGGGACAAGTATTGCTCATTGATTTGTTTCAGCCATAGTCCCTTGGCTCGTTTCTTTCAGTCATTTGAAACCTAGCTAATATGAGAAGGAAGGAGCAGTTTATTACAGTAAGCACAAGTTATCTGCAAGGAATACCTGGGTATTCTGTTAACCAAACTTGGTGTGCTTCTTTTATCCTTGCACATTTCCTGAAAGCAGTTTGAGTTGTTTTTAAAAGACTGATGACTTTATTCTCCTTGATCGGGTTTTCTTATGTTCCTCTCTACTTTGTTTGTCAAGGCACTGTAAACATCCCCAGGGTAATTGTGATATGACCAGAGGTGCTTGCTCTTGAGCTCTTTCCCTTTAATTACCTCTGAAAATCCCTGCCTACGCTTCCGAAACTGTTTTCCTGTACACACATGTGGCAACATACATTTTTGCCCAATAGACAGCTTCAGAGGGGTATCTTGGCTCTTTGGAGCACATTAAATGGCACTCAGAGCAAATATGTAACTTGAGACATAAAAAGCTATCTTGATTAGATTAAATTGTCCTTTAAGCATGGGGAAGGCAAAGTAGTTTTAAGAAGGGGGATGAAAATACAATGACTTCTAGGGATAATGCCTATTTTCTAATTAATTAAACAATCTATTCTGCCTTCTAAATCTTCACGTTGGAAAGCACTGTTTGGGATAGGATTTAGTAGTATATTTTACCCCGGAAGGGATATTTCAGGTGTTTAGTTATAGCCTTTTCAGTGGTTGCTGAACTGAAGACACTGCTCTAAGGCACCAATCTTCACCTTTCCTGAATCCCATAGCTGTTTCTTCTTCTTTAGGTAGAACATATACTGTCAGCTTGTGTCACATGGGCCCTATTATCCAAATTTGCTCCTCTATGTAGCATAAGTCATAAGACTTTCCAAGATGTTGATTTCTCCCCCCCCCCCAAAAGAGAATGGATGAACTGGATATTTCTTAGATAGCGTAGGACATGAAAGACGTCTTTGGTAGTGCAGAGGGAGATTACATTTTGTTGTATGTCTGCTTAGGATGTTAATCTTTTAAGTGGATTCATGTCTTGCAGTCTGCAGTCACTCATGACATTCCCTGAGCACACTGCAGTGGGAAAAGAGCAAGGCAGGGATGTGTAATTTTCTCATGCTCATTGGTCAGAAGTCTGTTAGCAGGACCACATGACGGCCAAATTCCATTTTGATATTAAGACTGCACTATGATACAGGAAAGCAGATGCACATGGATAACTAAGGGGGGCGGGGGGGTTAGTTAAATACACAGAGCAAATAATTTTGAACTAAAATGTTAACTACCAAAAAATTAGATCAATCAAAAGTATGTGCAAATTCCCACCAATCTCAAGTTGTTTTAGCAAGTCCCTCCCCTCATTAAATTTTTCAAAACATCCTTTTTTTTGCTTCAGAAGAATGTTTTACTTAGACATGTAAAATAGTGAGAAAAAATGGAAACTTTATAGAAAACATAAAATTAGAAGTCAAATATAAGGTTTTTAAACACAAAACACTTTTCTGGGGAGTAGAAAAAGAAAAAAAGACTTTTCAGATCAACTTAAAATTCAGTTATTTTCCACCTTCTCTGTTCAACCACAGTACAACTTCCTGCATCAAAAGAGTAGAACCAAGAAGTCTGTGCTAGTGCAGTGTGAAAAGGTTTGAGGTAGCTTAAAACAGTATCTTAAGCACTGAAAGCAGTCTAATCATGTCAGAATGGAAGTCTATTCCAGCTAATTTACACTGCTTTCTTTTACCCAGCTTGACTCAAGTTAGCTTAGGTGTTTCTACATTACATTGCAGGCTGTTGAATAAATACTCCTCAGCTGGTCAGGTGCAAATTGCTTTGGATCAGTTGATTTCAAGATGAAAAAATGTTTGCTCTTCCTTTTTTTTAGGTAATGAAACAGCCTCTTCCTTTCTCCTGCAAGAATTCGATCCAACAGTTCCCCTATTCCTACTGAGACTAATTCTAATTAATTCTCCTTTTCATCTTAGCCTGTCAGTTCAGTAGTCTGAACACAGAGCGAGCTCTTTATGAAATGTCTAACACATTTAGTTTCTTAAGTCTAAATATTTCCTGAAGAACTACAAAAAGAAAAGCCTTTCGTATCCAATATTTTGGGTTACCTCCAGGTGATCTATTTCATAGACTCGCACGTACCCAGTAAGTGCTGCTTTAGCACTTGCCCTCCACTTGCCCTCCTTGTGGTCTGATAACTGTTAAATGTAAATGATTAAATAAAATAGGAACATTTTTTATACTTCTAGTTAGAACAATGTGGAAACAGAACAGGACAAGAGATTGATGAATGAGGTAATACAAGCTGTTCCCAAAATCTCAAATGCAGCTGATGCCAGGGAAAACAGTACAACTTTGTACATGTTGTGTATTACTTTCAGTGTTCTGAGGAATATTTCTAAGATCTACCTGAGCATCTCAAATATGTGGCATGAGAAAAGTTGCTTTCTATAGGAGTCATTTATATAGGGAGACATTAATATTGATTTTGTGTGTTTGTTTTGGTCTGCAGTTCCCCTTTGACTTCTATGAGCCTCAACTTGGAAATTTATTTTCAATTTAAAAAATTTCTACCCTCAGACAAGCGGTGCCTCATGCTGTTTTGTGGCTAAGAAAGTAGTTGACAAACTGTGTAAAAACCTCTCCAATATTATTTACCATCACAGAAATCATGCACAAGGAGAAAAAAAGCACACTGGAAGGTTTTGAGTGCCATCTCTGTGGCACAAGTAAAGCATGCGATTGGGCAGACTGCTCTGCCAGGGTAAACATCGTCCCTCCTGCATCTTCTCTGAAGTTCCTCTGAAGTCTTGGAACTGGTCTGGTCCATGGTAGTTTTCTTGACCCTGAGCAAAAGAATCAGTGTTGAAGGGACTTCAAGAAGCAGGCTGGTCTGGCCTCCTCACAAGTTAATGTCAGCTATATTTAGGTCACCAGATTGGTCTAGGACTTCAATACCTCCAGCAAAGAAGATCCCAAGAGCTTCCAAGTGAACGTACTCCAGTGCTTCGGTGTGTTGCTGCTAGAAAGTTTATTTTGCTAGTGCCTGACCTGAATCTTCCTACAGTTTAAGCACATTATTTCTTGTCCCATCTGACAAGAAAATAAAGAAAAGAAGCTACTTCTTTATTTCTGTTTCCAGCTGGAAGCCATCTATACTTCCAGACTTTGCTGGAATGTTGATTTCTTCCTGCAGGTACCCCATCTCAGCCAAGGGTGGCTCAGATATTCAAAAAGAAAGCTCTTCCACTGTGTGGCACTCTAGTGTCCTTCAGATTGTTGCTAGCTCTGACATCATGATCCCTATGCCTTTCTTCTCATCACAGAAATTTCAGGAAAATGTCAGAGATTTTGATTTTATAATCCCAAAAGGGCACTACTATGTAGAATGTCTTTTGGAATTCAGGGAATAAATTTCATTTTTGAAAGTTTAAAGTGTAAGTTGTTGACCCCTGGGAAATAAGTGTACTGCTTTACTTGCTGCTTTAATGAAGGTTCTCTGCCAGAGAACCTGAGGTTCTTGATGGAGTTTGCTTTATAATATTGACTTACTTACCTAGGCTTGCAAGGAGCTCATACCTCTCTCACAAAAGTCACATTAACTGCTTCGCTGCTGCCCAGCATGAGGTGGTACAGATGGTGTAATTGCAGCAGTAAGACAGATTGGGGTTTGGCCAGGTAACTGGCTCTGCTTGCTGCTAGCCAGGAAAACTTGAAGACCTGCTACTTTCCTGCCTGCTTGATCCCATCTTCCTGAACTGCATTACTTGTCCTTACTCACAGATTCTGGCTGTCAGATCAATTCCTATAAACCTATGTTACCCAGTGATACATTGCTATTGCAAATGAAAAATATACAGACCAGACTGAGCATCTATTATACTTCTGCTCAATACTCTCTAACAAGATTGATGACTCCTTCAGCTCCCAGTTCTGCTCCTATAGAAGTCAATATATTCATTGCAAATATGAACAGGAGCAGCTCTCTATTTTGGTAAAACACAACCCCACAAATGTACATCCCTGTATTCCTTGCTCCCCAGCAGGGCCTTGATGCCCTTGCTGGCTGTCACACATCCCTAAGTAAGGATGGACTTAATGTCCCCTGCAAGGGAGGAAAACATGCAACTGCAAAACCATAGGCAATAAGACATTGCCAATGTGTTCAGGCTGACCAGCAGACTGGAATAAACGGTGTGGTTTGCTGTGCCTGTTTGTGCATTCACTGAGCTCACCTAACTTATCTGTTAATTGCTTTGACCTTTTTGTTTACTTCCTGCTCAGGAATCTCAGAATTTGCTGCACTAAAAATGACTTCTGGATTGCAGCATTGAGCAAACATTGACTTAACCTTTTCTGTTACTCTATGTCAATATTTCCAGTCTATTCATATGCATGTGCTATTGCACTGGATAAACCAGGATTGTGTTCAAAACTAATGCTCTTTTATTTATCTGGAGGTATCGTATTGTGCAGGCACACAAAGCACCCACATGAACCCACATGAATGTCTTTAATAAAAAGCTTAACCCATATCAAACAAAGAACATGTACCCATGGAGTGCCGGATCAGAACAGCTGCAATTTAGAAAGCTTTTCTGCTCCTTGTCAGTGCTCTCCTCCTCTCTGCATGCTCTCGCTCCATGACCTATTACAACCAGAGCACCAGGTATAGGCAGCGGACAGTCTCTGTTTCTGAGCTGCAGCAAGCCTGCAAACAGGAAGAGCAAGATACTTTAAGTGAGTTGTATTTGAGACACAACCTTCACCCTTGGGTTCTACAATTAGATGATTGCTCAAAGGACATCCAAAAATTGACCATTAAGCATTCCAGGAGCGCTAACATGCAGCAGTGAGAAGTGTCATCAAAACTATTAAGATCAATAGAGTGTTCAGGCCCTTACGGCAGCATTTTATATGTGTTATGTGATCGGTGAGCAGAATGGAAAATGAAAGCCATTTAGAAATATTTAATTCTGTATTTGAGATGACAAAACCAATTATTTCATTGCTGATACCCAGCATCTCTCTTTATTCTGCTAAATTCTGCATTTCTAACTTATTACCTGATAGATATTCTATTTCTCAAAGGGCCATTTTATAAAGTATTTTGGGATTCTTGCATCTAAAGGAGACTTTGTAATAACAAACTTTGATCCAACTTGTTTGATCTAAAAGCCAGCTGAGCTAGGTAAAAGATGAAGAGCTGTTTATGCATTGGCTGTCTTTTTGAATAATACTTTCTTTAAAGTAGTCAAAGGTTCAACACAGTTCAAACTAATCGCAGTATTTCTTTTTCATGGATGATAATTACAATTTTTCCTATTTGTAAGTTAAATGGTTCTCTCCTATGCAACATTTGTCAAATTAGCCTTTAAATCAGCCTTTAAATGGTGCCATTTTGTAACTACGTTTTTTTCTTTTTTTTTTTAAATGAGCTGGTATTCACTGTTATTTTATTTTTTTTAACTTCTACAGCCCAGCAGGCATACCCCTCTTCCCAAAGCCAGGGGTGTGCATATGAATGCATGCCTAAGGGATGAAAAGAGAAAAATCATTGAACAAAAAAACCTGTTTTCAGACTCCCAAATATGCAGAGGGGAAAACACTGAAATGGTAACCCCTGTTGGACTAAATAGAAATCTGGATTTGGAGACAATCCTAGCTTTACCCTCTGTTCCACTACCAAAAAACTGAACTCCCTGGTCACATAGACAGAAACTGAATTTCTTTCTGTGATCAGACAGTATATATCTAGACAGAGGACAGCAAGCAGTACTTGTGACATGATTCATGTCCACCCACCCACAAATTAAGTAGGCCTAGCACCTTAAATCAGTGAAAACAGTTTATTTTATTAGTTAATATAGAAATTTATCATTATTCTCTTTTCTTGTCAGCTTCCAGAAAAGGAATGCAACTGATTCCCTTAGAAATTTTTTTTTTTAATCTTTCTTACGCATAGTCAAAAGTACATTATTCTGTGCACTAGTTCTGAGTATTGAAACAAAATGGGTCTAGGTCTGAAGGGAATGAGTTAGATCTTAGGACCTGCCTTGGGTGGAGAGTTGATTTCAGTTTATGAGTTCATGGATGCAGGATGCACAAACTAAACAGCATCTTAAAGTATTTTTGCAGGCTCTTCGACCAAACAAGAAGCATCTTTCACTGGTCCAAAACCAATTCTTGTAGAGTCTTATTCAGCCAAAGCAGCTTTTCAGGCCGTGAAGTAGGACCGGTTTTTGGTAAGGCTGATGCAAGTTGGAAATTGGAAGACAAAACCAGACACAAAAAGTTTGTCTTTGCTCAGACATCCAATTGAAGAAGTTTAAATGCAGCTTCCCTTTGTTTAAAAAGTAAAACACATGAATCAACCCTTTTACTTAAATCTTGCAGCTTTCTCTGAGAAACGATATCCTTTTCAATGAGCCTCAGGCATTCCCACTTGACTCAGGTTAATGCATTTGGTCTCTATAGAAACAGCAGCAGATCCCACATGTAACTTGGAAAGGTCACCTCACTTTTGTACAAAAGCTCACATTGTCTCTTCCTTCTGTTCCGTAAAACAGCAGTAAAAGGAAGCAAAAGGCAATGCACTGCACTCATCCAAAGTCTCAGAGCTCTTCTCCTCTTGCAGGCGCTGATGAAAGACCAGGCCCTTCAGTGCTTGCGCTTGCTGACCATCATGGGTCAAAAGGAAACACGAGCTTTTAAATACAAACTAAATAATACCATTGAACTGGCAGGAAATTCAAACTGCTCTGAACTGTCTGGGAGCCAGCAAAGCTAATGAGCTGTACAATTTCCAAATGGGATCTTGGTAGCACCATCTGAGAGCTTGTATACATACAGAATTGTGCAGGTTTGCCTTAAAGCATAATTCAAAATGGATTTAATTAAACAAGAGAAAAAATAATATGGAAACTTAAATAGGTATCAGGCAAGCTTATGTCAATTTGATTAAGAGAGCAGTTTAAATTAAACCACAATAATCCTCTTCTAAACACAGCAGAGCTGTCTCTTATCCAGGGTTTTCTAGTGCTTTAGTTGCTCTTGGTTTAAAAAGCAATTGAAGTGAAAAGCAGTCTGCAAGTCAGTTCCCAACCTCACCATCACATCTGTTAGTACAAATGGTGAAAGTTTTGGGATGTGGCGATCAGTGAGAGGCTGGTAGAATGTTTGAAGGTAACCAGAAACCTACCCGTAAAGAAAGAGACTCTTTTCATAGGAAAAAGGAGTACCAGAAAGAAAAAAATTCCTGAATTTCCCATATGATTTGAGAGCACTTTTTTATGTGTTCAGATGTTCAGTTACGCAACCTTTAGCACAAGGATTATTGTTCTTTCAGGAAGAAATGTAGGTGAGAGAGCTCTGCTTTATGTGCAGAGATGTTTCACAAACAAGTCCTATGCAAGTGAAGTGGTGATGAGTCAGGAAGGTAACTCCCGGCCACAGCCACAACCAGACAGTCCTAGGGCAGCACAGTCAGCCTACCGCTCCCATTCAGATTTTCTTTCTAAGGTTTCTGGATTACAGGATTCATGCAAACGCCATCCATTTTCTTTCACTCTGCCTTCCTTACACAGCTGCTTTCTGCACTGTGGTATGCAGGGCAAAAGTAGAGCTTTACTGCTTGTATGTGCATTTATTGAATGCATCAGGTATGTAGCTGATAGTGAATACGTTCCCCTTAAAATAGTCACATAAAATAGGACTTGTGATTTATGCATAAAAGGCCAATGACAACATCAGGTCTGTATCTGATAACAAGTCAGACCTTTCCTGTGCAAAATTCCAGTAACTGTATACTAACAGCAAGTCACCGGCTTTTATTAGCTGCCCAGAAGAATGAGCAGCTGTATGAAGACACCACCACTCTTGGGACCGGGGCACACGGCAAGTGACTCCGGCTGATGCACCTCTTCAGGTCCTATTAAATTATCTGCCATCTTTGTAGGCTGTGCTACACTAGTCTTACTTTGCATTTCTACCCGATCTTCTCATAAAAGGATGCTGCTGGAATCTAGCCAGCCAAATCCTTTCAAAAGGAATTTGCTTAGAAGTCTATAGTTATCATGTAAATTCATATACAATTTAGCTCAAACCTGTTTATGTCTTAATGAAGTTTGTTTATATGGAAGTGGAGAATATCACAGGGCATCTTTCAACTTTCTGGCTCCCTCCCTGCTGCCTAAAGAAGGCAACAAACTGGACAAGGACTTCACAGAGCCTGTCTCCGGTTGCAAGCCTGAATGATGCCCAGCTCAAAGGGCTCCCAAGAGCAGGTGGGACCTTCAGGTGCCACTGTAGCACATACTTCTGTAAATCAAAGCAATACAGAAATGCTTCAGAAGCAGAGTACATGAAGGGGGGTGCTGTAAAGCCAGATTTTGTGTACTCTTTCCATTAATTTTCACAAGAGTTCAGAGTATATACCTCTGAGGGCCAAATGTGGAACTAAATAGAACTACCCCATCTTTTTAAATGGCAGATACCACAGTGCAATAGATTTGGTAGCATCTTGATAAAGCTATATTGATAATAGTATGTACCATTTTAATCTAGTGTTTCACAAGTTAGAGCTGAGGTGTGCCATACGCTTGTAAGAAACATTTGTCTAATCCTGAAATGGAGTTGACCCAATTTTTTTCAGTAAGTGTTCTACCAAAAGAAGCACCAGAAATACTCTGGAATATATGACACCGTTCCTCACTTATCTTCACCATCACAGTAAAATTCCTGTCTTTATACTGAGTTATTCCTTGTATTCATATAAATTAAACTGCTTCCTTGCTGAACACTTTCCATCTTTTTTTCCTAATTAAAAAAAACCCATGCTTTTTTGCTGCTACTCCAGCTATACCTGTGCCCAGATAAATAAATGCCTCACATGCTTCTGCTGACATCTCCCTGTTGTCAGTTCTTTTTCTGCTCACCTAGAGCTGATGCTCTTGAAGACACAATTTCTTTGCCCCAGATATTGCCAGGATGGAAATAATCAGTCGTTGTGTAACAGAAATCCAACTCTGCTCCAAGCAGTATGTTCCAAGTTAGAAAGATTTTATTTCTCTTCAAGGAGCTCTGCTTGCACAATGGAAAGCAAATAGCTACTCTCATCTGCTGAAGATTTAGCAGGAGAGGGGAAAGGATCAATGCCAGCTCTGTCTGCAAGACATAAGTGTATTCAGAGTGCTTGCAATAAATTTTTAACCTTTTCCAGCTTCCCTGGGGACTGGCAGGTATTCAAAAATATCAGCACCCTCATCCCAAAGCTTCACTATGCAAACCAAAATGAATGAGATGTTTAGCAAGCCACTGAGAGATAAATCTTAACATTCCCTTTTATTAGAAAAAGAATATGTTTTATTAGACAAATAATAGAGAGACTACCCCTCTCTCTGTGAGGCAGAGTTTAATGCAAAGGAATACTTGATTTTACCAAGAGCCAAAATTTCCAATTAATTCTGGTTTTATTTAAAATTAATACCCATGGAAGGATGTGATGACCAAGGCAGGTTTTTTTAATCTAGCGTACATTGAACATCAAGTAGCTTGTGAGCACACCAGTGATACTGCCACAGAGTTTGCTGTTTGTATTCTTCTCATTTCTTGAAAAGGGTTGTGGTTTCTCTTTGCATGTCAGGACACAGTGCTTTGGTGCGTATCCAGACCAGTTCTGAAATGAATTGTTTCAGGTCTTGGACATGGTGTCATGCTGTCGGGTATGGCAAGAAGGCTTGCTTGCAGACGAACGCTGCCACAAAGTGGGTGCAAACAGATCACATTGTATAACAACCTATAAGATGCTGTGAAGGTTTCAACATCCTACAATAAACTAGAGCTTTTGAAGTGCAAAAGGTGTTATTTTATTTGACCCCAGTAGACAGAGGTGACATAAGAGAGACTACCTTGACAATGTGGGAGCCTGCAATGCTCCATGTGCCACTGAAGAGGTAAGGCAGAAGTCTTCCTCACACTGCATTTTGTCAGCATGTTTTGACCACCTCCAAAAAACACAGGACAGGCTTATAAAGAACTGGGCTTGGATCACCAGCTTGGTACATGTGTGACATGAGAGCTAAAGGGGCAAGAAGAGATTTTGCCAATAGAAAAGCTTACAGTGAAACACAGAAAATGCAGGATGAGAGGTCACTGCTGGAGGCTGCCAGCAGTGCCTGAGAAGAGACATTAGAAATGTAGAACGTCTCAAACTACGACTGACAGTCACAGGCCAGAGGAGGGAAGGACAGGGAAGGTTAGAAATCTGGGTAATTATAACCTAGGCATGGCACAGTCTCAAACCCTGAGCAGGATCTGAGCTCTGGAAATGGTCACATAAAACCCGATGTGGCCATGTCTAAATAAATGTCTGACCAGCAAGAAACCTCCAACAGCTGGGGTCTGAATCCTGACTTTACTGTTTGTGCTAGATTCCATCAGTGTCTTTTTGCATGTGCATTTTAGATAATTTGTAAATAACAAGTACTTTTTAAAGCTTTCAGGTTGAAAGTTGCTATACTAGAACTTTCCAAAGCTAAATTGGATATACATTGGAACTTAAATATTTTAGAACTTAGAAGTTTTATATATATTAGACACTTCAAAATCTAAACTGCTGGCTAAGTTATGTTTTAGTAACATATAGCAGAAGAAAACCTCTAAGAGCTCCAACAGTCTTCTTAATGCCTTAGTCCATCAAAGAAAATCTTAAACTTCAAGCAATGCCCTTGGATAAACACATGCTTACGAGCAAGTATCCGTCTGAATCTGGGCCTGACTTGATGCGCTATGCTAACTATTGCAAAATAGGCAGGATGTGCTGCTGTTTGGCATTGCAATAGTCTGCAAGAAAATCTTTCCCTCACAAAACTGTCACTGCCTTCAGCAAGGGAAAACCAATATTTCAGTTCCCTAAACTCAAACTCCACATCTCTGCATGGCAGTTTGTAACCCAGAAGGAGCAAACAGGGAGGGATCAGCTGCCTAAGATTAAATAGTAATGCAAGGTACACCTGGCCCAAACCAATCTGCAGAGATCTGGTCATTGGAAGTCAGAAGCAGGGAACTGCAGTTTTCATAGGTGCAAAATTTGCACTGATAACACTGGGGTATATTTATAATAAACTATTCTGAAACATATGTACTATAAAATTAAGTATATATGTAACTCAACCCTCAATTTCTCTCTTAACAATGTTTTGTGCTTTGTCTCACTGTCAAGGGAGCCCAGCTGCACTTGCAAATTAGTGTTAATTTTGCAATGCAGCTGTCGTATGCAATGGGTCTGAGTAATGAAAGGGGTTTTAATAAAAATTGAAATGAATGAAATTGTAGTCTCACAAGTAATTTCTCTACAAGAGGAACAAAATACTAATACCTCCTTTGTATTCCTCTGGGAATTCAGCATTCTGATATCATGTCAGTCACCTTATTTGCATTTTGTCGAATTTTGTAAATTATTCAGCATTCAATTGTGGATCCTTCAGAGTCAGTACAGTGTATACTGTGAATGCATATTACTACTAGCTCCACAATCAGTATTCTGCATTCATAACATGGAAGGAATTAACTGATTTTATGTGCTTATGATATTCAAAGTAAAATATCTGAAAGATATTAGTGTAGATAATATCACTATATGCATACATAATAGCATGTATCCAAATAATAAAAATTACGGTGGAAAATAGACACTGCTATAGTCAATGTACTTCTTGATCAGTAACAAACTAACCAAAGTTTAATAACATTTGTGTTCTTTTTAATAGGGTCTCATTAAGGAATATTTTTCTAGAGCCTTTTGTGTCTCATTCCCTAGGCAGCAATCCTGCAGACACTTTGATGTGTGCTTGACTTTCAGTATCCCAGAAATCCCAGAGGAGTCAGTGTGACTATTCATAGCCTTAAACACAAGGACATGCTTAAGTGTCTGCAGGATAGAGGACTTAGACAGTGCCCCTGCAAAGAGCTCATCATAACCCTCTGAAACGGCCAAAACCCGTGGAGTATAACAGAAATGTTATACTTCTTGAGAATGGAAAAGCTATAAAGCCAAATTCAGTCTTGGTATGTGCAAGCCCTTTGGAAATGAATGGCAACATTGATGTTCACCAAGGAAGAGAGGGTTTCTATCCCTGACTCCTGTGGTAGCCCTTGGGGTGACATACATTTTTGTCAGTCATATTTGTGCATGCAAATCCAGAATACAAAACTGATTATCTAGTTAAGATTAATTTCAGATCTAATCTGCTGGTTTTCCACCTTGTAGAATTCCCTCGTTGCTTCTTGGGTTTGTCCCTCTGTAATCAGTTTATTATTTGAAGTTCCATCCATCACAATTGATTTGCTCTGTAATACATTAAATTGGTGTGATGTGTAATCTTCTAATGTCTTCTGATGCTTCTTTCCCCAGTGCTGCTTCAATCATTAAACAGTGTCTTGATGTGAAGACGTTAGACAAAGTAACATGTAGTGTAGTTGCTAGTTGTAGGCAAATAAGGAGAGAACCCTAAAATATGAGTTGACAAATGCAATGTCGCTTTACCCAGTGCCAGAAGCATTGCTGCAGTCTGCCAAACTTCTCAATTTTTTGCGCCTTTGAGTCTCCTTGCCCCCCGCCTCCAGAAACCTGTTATCTGTTCAAAAGCTACTATCTTTGTAGCTTCACAGGGATCTTAGCATTAACTATCAGCCACTGATTGATTTTCGTTATCGGTATTCTACTGGAAAATATGCAAAACGCAAAAAAACCCCCCTGCATCATGTGAATCACGTCAACAGGAAGCCAAGTGCTGGACCTGAAATTTCCTGTTTGAATAATAATTCTGTGTCATGCCCTGATGGTTGTCAGATTGGCTGAAATAGCAGCATAATGATTCATGAAACAACATCAAGCAATAAAGGTGTGAAAGCCTTCCCTCAACTGCATTTTAAGTTTTATGAGTTTCATTCCAGCTGGAGTGGAACAGAGTAGTGAACTTGAGCAGAAGTACCTATTAATTTTTACAGCTGGTTTCACTATCACAGTATAAACCATATTTGCTCATGCCTGATATTGGTAAAATAAGAAGTAGCACCTTTCATACTTGTTGAGTCAGAATAACAGCATAAGTGAGCTACGTTGTTGAGCTAACTGAGGGTCTGGGGTTTTTTTTAATGAGACTCATCATATTGATCCACAAAAGAAGGCTGTGTTCAAGACCTGTGGCATTGAGCATCATTTTCATTTTAAGGCCTGTATTAAATAAAGTAGAAGGGTCAATATAACACCTAGATTTTGCATTTCCAGTAGCAGAGAAGAGATCCTTGCATGATAACAGGTGTAAGTGTAATGAGTCCTAGGAAATGTGTTTTTCTGTAGAAACAGTGTCTTGAATTCATTGCCATAACACAGTGTGGAGATCAAGAATTTAGTGGGATTAGAAACTGGACAGGGGCATGGCTTACCCAAATATCCACTGGTGCCTTAAATCATGGTAGTGATTCAAGGTTTAATCTTCCAGCTTCAGCATCTGAAGTGGCATTTTAAAGTTGAAATGGAAGAAGTGCAAGTATTTCATAATCTTCTGCAACATCCAGACCTGGCTGGAGTGAGAGACAGCTACAGACTGGGATGGACCTGCTGCAAAAAACGACTCCCAACCATTTTTCATGTTTTATAAATCACGTCATTTTACTGATCCACTGTCCCATATACAGTTTCAAAAGAAGCTTAATTCAGAATATTATGAACTGGATATTGTGAGAGCACAGCTAACAGAGGCAGCCAACAGATGCAGCAGTGTCTGGGTTCGGCTTTGGGAGCTTCTTGACCTTCTGGTGACAAGGTACAAGATCATCAGGGAATGCTTGGGAACCCTTTAAGAAACTCGAGGGGACCTGCTGCTACCAGGTAAGGACGAGGTAAGGGGAACTGCTCTAGCAGCTTCTAACAAGCATGATCAGCTGCCTTTGGCCCAGGTGCCCAGAGCCTTTGCTACAGCTGCCCCCAGTTAGGGAGGGTCAAGAATCCTTTTAGCGGGTGCTTGGGTGAGGACTACAAAAAAGTGCAGCTCCCACAGCACAGCCAGAGCAGTTTATAAAGAAGGGTATAAGTGAATGTGTTCTGCTGTAGCAGTCTCAGACATGGTGTAGATGCAGCCCTGCAAGCATCCCAGGCTGCAGGGAGTGTCTGAGGGCAGGAGGACAGCTCTCTGTCCTGCAGGAGATGTGCTGCCAAGTGGAGGAGTTGCAAGAGAACAGCATCAGAGAAGAGGAAAGGGAGATAGCCAGGATCTTCTCTGAAATGCAGCAGCTTGAAGAGCCCTGAACCCCATCTGCAATAGAGAGGCAGGCAGTGTGCTTCCCCCAGCATTAAGGTAAGTGAAACCTCTGGAGAAGGTGCAGGGTGGAAGCTGGTGACTTCTGGCACCAAGAGGAAGGCTCCTGCCCACCCAAGGGCTTGCAACTACAAAATAGGCTTACTGTCCTTAAATTTGAAGAGGTATATGAGTACTGTGTATGTTAACGGTGTCCAGAAGCACTAACCTTTCAGAAGGGGCATGCGGCTTGCTCTCATCAGAGCCTAGCAGCTGTATGCTAGAGCATGAGGCTGGGACAGCTGAACCTCTCCCTGGCTTTTCTCTTGTTCTCTTACATCATGGGCTAGAATGGAACAAAGCTATAAAACACTGAAATCTCAGGTTTCGCCCAGTTGCTCTGGATGCACTCTTTCCAAACTCTGCTGCCAATTCTCATTGGAATAACTTATTATACCCTTCAAAATCAGCATTAAAAAAAAGTCTTCCTGGAACTACAAAGCATCCTTACTTCAAATGAGAAATATTTTGGCAATGCAGTAATGGTACTCTTTGCTTTGTTTAACAGGGCAGAAGTGTTAGGTTTTACCCCTGTGCTGAAGTTTCTTCTGTTTGCTTTAAGGCAGTAAGGATGCAAACAGTGAATCAGCAAGATCTTACGAATGCTGGATATGAATTTATTCTTGTTTTAAATGCCACCAGTTTTCTTTCTATGTTCAAAGCTGCAGACAGTTCAAATGACCATATTCCTGCTGAAAAGGACTCAAGTCCACTGTCTACAAGAAACACTTACTTAGATGAGTAGTTTTTATTGGTAATCAGGAGTTTGAGACAAGTCTACTTTTTTCCCCCCACGGGATAAATATTTGAACTATGTGGCAACTGTTGCCATATATTTTTAATGCTCAGCATCAATCATGAGTACAAAAAGCACCATGTGTCTTGTCTTCTCTATTTACATACACCTGCATTTCCTTAGGAAGTATTGACATTAGGACATGTCCTGTCATCACTGGTCAGTCTCAACCAGCATGACTCACCTATATGCTTACATTAACTCTTTCAATCTCTGATATATATATATGGAAATATAACTTGAAATCTAATGGCTTAACTATGCTCAGAAAACATGATGCAAACAGAGATTCTCCTAAGAGTACAATACATCAAAGGAATGTTTACTAGAGTGTCCTTTAGATAGGATATAGGCAAAAGTTCCTTTAATTGAAGCATGCTTTGCAGACAAAAGCAAAAAATATGGAACACTAAAGGAAAACAAAAATATACGGGAAGTGATACATATTGGACAGTTGATTTTGGCTTGCTTATTGCACACACAATTTTCCTTCTATATCTTCATTTTGCTGGGAAATGATGTGCCTCTGTTCTCGTGATTTTTTTCAAACAATTTGTCATTTCCACTGTTGGCTTTAAGTTTCAAGATTACAAGTACATACGCTGGACTGTACCTAATAAAATGCTTCCTTACCTGCCACGCAACTTCAAGCACTACATGACCTTGTAGACATCACCTTTAGACATTTCTTTTTGCTTGAGATGTCAGTGTGTAATGGCCTGCTTGCTTATCCATCTTTAAAACACTTTTAATAGCACTATGAAACTTCCATTTAATAATACTTAATACTATTTATTGTAAGGATATCTACCAGAGTAATTTCACTGCCTTGTTCAAGAATACCATCTGCTCCAGGTAAGAAAAAGCAGTGTCATAACCATGAAAGAAATCCTGTCAAGGCAGCGTATTCTTACTCTTGTATGCTCTGACTGGGCACTGTTCATGGTTTTCCTAGTTGATTTTTCAGCAGAAACGCTGTGCTATTATAGCTCAGCTAGAAACTTTCTTTTCTGTTCAGCTGGGTCACTGTAATACATTACTAATGCACATTGATCTGGCAAATCAGGTGATTCATACAGAAACCTCCATCCAGCTGTGGTTCTTCCAATTTACAGGAGCAAATGTTTTTAAAAGCCCATCTTTTTCTCTCCAGTATAAATATTCCTAAGTGCCACCTGAACAAGGGAGTTTCCTTACAATGACAACAGTTGTCTCTAATTTCTGGTCAACTTGTTTATTCCTACCATAATTGTCCAAAAACTCCATTGCTTTCCAAAAATGAGGTAGAGCAAGCATTTTAAGAACTCTTTCAATTTTTATTGTGGTGGAAGAGTATCAACTGTAAGGACTTAGAGCATCACTAAAATCAAATACTGAGTAATCACTGTTTTTATACAGCTGTAAATCTTGTAAATGACATACTTGGGGATGACAAATGTCTGTTTTTCACATATCAGTCATGTAAGACACCACTGAATCTGGGCCATTTAACTGAAGAAGAAATGAAAGGGTCTGATTCTTCATCTGTTGAAGTCCCATGGGTGTAAGTTCAATAAGAGCAGTACTACCCTCTTTGATGGTTTCTTAGATATTGCTAATCTATATTTAAAACCTGTGTTTTATTTAAACTTGAAAATTAATTTGCTTTAACATCTGTATAAAATAGATTAGAATTAATGAAGTCTGACCCCCTTATGGGTTACTGTGAGTGAAATAATTACTCTTCAGCAGCACAGGATATATTGTACTGGACTTTCTGTCTTGAGTTAACAGTAAGAAGTCAAAGGAAGTTCAGGAAATACCAGAAGTCTTGAACTGCATTAGAAAATTTAGGTTTGTAGCTTCTCTTTATGAAAATTGAAAATGCATGTGCTAGACTTACTCTGTGTTGCTGCTAATAATTATGGAAATTTACCTGCATAAGTTGAATATAGGAATATTCTAATTTGGAACTTGAAACTGATTACAGAAAAATTAGTTCCTAAGGATGTGATAAGGATGGTACTCTTTAAAATAATGATAATTCAGGTACCAGCACCTGGTCTAAATTCAAAGTGAAGGAATGTCTTCCCAAATCCTTTCAACACCTCTAGGAAGCTACCACTGCTGGCTAGAACTGCTTCTTACCACTTCAGGTGCATTCAAAGGCTCAAGTCCCATTTGGCCTCAGCTGAAGAAGATCCAACTACAAACAGATACAAGGTATTATTCTGGCTGCAGATGCTTTCAGTTAATTACACTGCCAGTATCTAAAAGGAAAATCCAGTAGTAAAATATTTTTTTAATGGAGTGAAATAAAATTCACTAAGGCTTACATGAACCTCTAGTTCTTCAAAGAATAGCACTCTCATTGTTCTTCTGTGCTAATGAATTTTCTTGTACAGATATTTTGCAGAAGTGGGCTTTTACCAATCCCCATTGAACCTGCTGGCCCTGACATCGGAAAGTCTGTCTTGATGTCTGGCAGCCTTCTCGGGGCTCAGTGACAGCTCTTCCTGCTTAATCCCTCAGGGCAATCTGGGAGACCTTAATTAGAGAGATTCCCTACTGTTCTATTGCTTTGTTTTTTCTTCTCAGAATGATGGCTAGCAGAAAAATGAAATGTGGCTGCCCTATTTGATACATGTGATAGCCCAGTCCGTGCTCACCTGGATGTCTGTGCTGCAGGGGTACTTTCCAGCATGACACTTTTCCTTGGCAGGAGCTCTGCAAATTCAGAGTGGGGTCTGAGCAACAAGCTGGCTCTCTCCTGGATCATAGTCTATTGTCAAGCAATTTTTTTAAGCCTCTTTTTTGCCCCACGGCCTCTGTGCAGTGCCTGTGGGGTGGCTGTGCACAAAGGAGTGTACTGTGAAGCCTGGGTGTTGCTCACAGCTTCTGCATCTGTCAGCCAGCCCCAGGATGCTCTCGCAAGCTGCCTGCGTGCGGACTGTTGCTCAGCCTGTGATGGAAACAAAAGGAAAATACTGTTTTAGGACTCATGGGGAAGATGGTGGAAAACAAAGTGAAAAAAACACTTTGCAGGTAGGTTTGCTTACCTGTGAATGTCACCAGTCATCCCTTAGATCTGTGCCAACCTGCAGGAGATGCTGGTGCCGCCTGAAGCCCCAGCTCCAGGGCTCCCCTTCCCAGCTGTTTCCACTGCTGCACCAGGAGCCTCAAAATGTGAAGGCCTGAGGTTTGAGGCATCCCCACCTAACCCAGTGCTGCCCTGCGTGGGAGGGATCTTATTGTTTCAGGGTCCACAGCACAGAGGAGAGGCATGTGGCAAGTGCTGAAGCTGGCAGCGGGCAGCATCCCAACCCATGCCTCTGAAATATCATCCAAGTGCTTCCCTGGAACAAGGTGTCAGACAGCCATCAACCCCTTCTGCTGCAGAGGCAAGGCATGCAGGGGTGCCAGATGAGTGGGCCGGGTATGTGGGATGCATCCGGGCCTCCCAGTAGACCCCAGCAGCTGCAACCTGCTGGATTTGAGCAAGACCTAAATGTTTATGTCCTGCCAGTGTTGCAGTACTTCAAGCATGGTGTGACAGTGATGTTTCAATACCTCATCACACAAGACAAAGTGCTGGAGAGCTGGTATCTCTTCCCCTTTCTGCAGCAGGTACTGCTCCTTCAATATTTTCCACCCGCACGCTGACCCTGACCAAAACGTAGCAGATTGTGTGGCTCGATGAGGCTGTAATAAAAGGTAGTGGGGTTGCAGGCAGGATGCTTTCTGCTGCAGTAGTTTTGTTTGAATGGGCTCAGATTTCTTTACCTTTGGTTGGCACAGCTGTAACTCGCAAAGCCCATGATCACTTGTGAAAACGAGGGGTGAGACTGAGGTGCTTTTGGTTCCTTATGACCCTCATTTCTCCTGACATGTTATTTTTTCATGCTCAACCTCTGCAAATAGTCTGTCTTGACACCTTTTGTGTTCTGGGGAGGGGAGCAGAGCAGTGAAAGAATGAATGCCTTCAACACTAGAAACTGCTGAATGGGTTTACCCAGAAAATGGGGTTTGTTTAGCCTAAGGAAGAGCAGGCCATGGGGGGATCTTCTTGCTGTATACCCATGGCTAACATGAGGACATAGAGAAGACCAAGTCAGACTTCTCTTGAAGGTGCACAGTGATAGGAGAGGCAGCAGACACAAGTTACAACAAAGGAAACTGCAGTCAGATATAAAGAAAAATGTTTCACCCTGAGGGTGATCCCACACTGCCATGGGTGCCCAGAGAGGTATGCCCCTCCGTGGGGTTCATTAGAAGATATGGCCCTGTGCAACCTGACCTCGTCTGGTCCCTCCCAGCCTAAATTACTCTAGAGTCTATGGTTTGATGCTGCTAGATAGATATCTGGCTATTTCTTGTTCGATAACACACCTCTTCTGTTACTGAACTTGGTACAACCTTATGAACCCTAATCTGTATTTCACTTAGAACAATAGAGGGATGAGGTACTGTGAAACAGACTCCTCTGAAGTTTCTAGTAACACAGGATGTCAATTGATTTATAGCAACATCTGTAACTTTGGAGACCTTTGATAACTTAATTTCAGAATACATGTATCTCTTCCTCCTGATCTGTCTCCCATACTCAGTGTGGTGTTCCCTGTTGCACAATATTTATTTGGCATGCAGGGGCTTTTTTCCACCTCTAGAGGCAAACAATGGCATAAATTCCTTTATTCCAACTGGTGTAACTAAAATAAAATAAATTAAGATAACAGATGTTGGAGGTTAGTCAGTCACGTCCCTCATGCTGAAAGTCAGTTGATCATCAAAATGCTGTTGAAAAACATAATGTATTAATATGCATCCTTAAGATGTGAAAAGCTGTTTTGCCATTCTGATAACCTGAGGATGGTGGGGTGTGACTGAAGGAGGGAGGAAAAGCAAGCGCAACTGCTGAGTCTGGCCCCGATGTGTTGGACTGTGTTAACAAGCCAGACCTGGCAGGATGAGTTTCTCCAGCCAAAGCTGAAGGTTTGTGCGCAGGGCTGGGAGCGGAGGGGGCTCTGTGGCTCAGGTGGTATGTGACACACATAGCATCCTCAGTGCTGGTCTTGATGTGACAGTGAATTTTGCTGCATTACACTGAAACTTCTCTTATTTGTATTTTCTCCCATCCTAAAGCTATTCAAAACTTTTTTTCTGCCAAAACAGATATGCATTATACATGAAATGCAGCAGAAAACATTTTCTTTTTAATTTTCAGGAAGTCTGTTAGTGCCAAAACATAAACTGCTTAAGAGGGAGGAGGAAAACTGGGGTAAGTGATATTTGGCAAGATCCACATGTTCCATTTGTTTATGCAACAATCACTGCTGCTGACTTACAGCTTCAGAGGCAGCTGTGTAAATATAGGACTGCAATGGCTGAGGAAGCCAAGAGAGAAGCTGTGGAAAAATAACAGATAAAACCAGACGTGTTCTGGATGCCACAGGGTAAGGCAGAGCTGAGCTATGCTGCAGACATTTTGCTGTGCTGCTATAATACCTTCAGCATCCCTTTTGGAATATCTTTCCCGTTATTGTTGGGTGGATTTGTTTGTTTGTTTTGGTTTTTTTATAAGGACTTTAATTTCAAGTTTCATTATGAAAGAGACTCAAACCATTCCTGAAGACATTAAGGAGACTCTCTGATGCAGGCAGCTGAACCCTGCTTTGCTGACCCCTGTGCTCCTGAGTGCAGGGGCCAGGGAGCCTTGAACATATCAGCTTGTGGTGTTTGCTAGCTTCTTATAAAAGGGGTTTACTTGTTTGTTTTGTGGAGCAGTCCTAGGAACTGCAAACTAATGCACTTAAGTGCTGGAGCTGCTGCCACCTAGTCCCTATGGGAGCTGACCTCCCCCAGATAAGGCGAGCACAAGCATTTTCCTACAAGGGTAATGCCTGCAGCCTTACAAGGGTTCTGCTGTGCAAGTTAAGCCTTGGCAGGCTCTCTAATTTCTTTTTGCTTCTGATAAAACAGCAAAGAGATTGTGGGTATAAAGAGGTAGACTGGATTAGAAAAGGTTATTGGATTTTTTAATTGCAAATATTCACCTATAAGGCTTATTAATTTCTGCATAAATTCACCAGAATTAAGCAATATTATGAAGCAACAATGTTAAGCAATGTTATGACACAGTTCACAGGTAAATGATGCATCTGAGCAAGTGCACCTAAATCTCAGTTTCCAAACCCCTGTCTCTTATCTTTTTTTGACTGGTGTGTCACTTTTGTATTTCTTAAAGACATACTTTTTGATTTCTCTGCACATGTATTGATTTTTAGCTTATAATTAAATATATAATTTCCCCTTGCTGAACAGGTCAGATAATGCCTCTGACAATTACTTTTAAATTATTCTATAACAATTCCTACAGTATTATTAAATCCTAGGATTCTCTTGTTTCTTATGTATCTGCTATACGTCATCATAAAATCTTTCTGCATCCTTCCTCACCTTAAACCACTGGTCAAATGGGCATGCTGAGTGTCATTTAACTTGGTGCTATAGTCCAAAAGCTCAGCATGCATGTCTTAAATAGGCTGCAGACCATGGAAACATCGGGTTTCTTTAATGATGCTTGCAATTTTCCTCCCTTTTGTCTGCTTTTGGAATAAAATTGACTGAAACATATGCAGAAATCCCCAATTTGACTGCTTTTATCTCACTCTGGGCAGAAGGATGAAGTTTTGCTCATCATAAGGAGAAGTAAAGACAAGTCTCATAAGACTTTGAACTGCTTACCGTCAGCAATTTAAGGGAAAACTCTTGAGGAAAAAGGTGTTGATACCTTATGTAGTGAAGGGGCATTTTTTTGTTCATCTGCCTTTGCAAGGCACATTTAAGTGGGGCTGTTTTTCTTTTAGCAGTAGCACTGCCATTCCTGCATTCCTATGTTCTACAAAAACTTTGAATTTTCTCCATGCCTGCTGAAATTTCATTTTTTTACTCAAATTAACCACTATAAATCATAAAATACTGTGAGAAAATTTCATGTATTAATCAGCTGATGGAGTTAAACAGATGTATACCTTCTGACTTCATCCCTCCAGGTCAGGATTGTATTTGGATTATAGGGACAGTTCCTTCAGGTACTGTCAAAGTTCCTTATTCCCTTTCCAGGGATACTAGTAATCCACCACTGCAGAGGTGAGCCTGTGGTCAATTTGATTCTCTCTGTAGAGTTGGGGGAAAATTTGAATTACAGACAGAAACTGGTTTCTAACTAAAAAGTAATAAAACAAATTATCTTTTCTATTTTTCTTCCAAGGAGGACAGTATTTTCTTGTGGCATCCCTCTGGAGCTGTGAGAATTGAGATGGGACAGGACATTTCTTTATATTAAATTAAATAACAGTTTGCCTGAGCAAATCAATCTACAAAGTGCCTTTAAAGCTGTTTACCAGGGCCTGATCCTATACTGTTGATTGATTTTGGTGAAAGATGTGAACCTTAAGGACATGCTTCTATGTGGAATTATTTTGGAAAAAGAAAAAAAAAATCTATTGAATTGTTGGGTAACTCCATGTGCAGATGTGTAAGATGAGAGTGCTTTTTGATGGTTTAGTTGGATCCGAGCAGCTAAATATAACTGTAGATACCAGGTTTCCTGGTGGACACAATAAAAACTGTTTACCCAGCCACAACAAAATTCTACCATGTATTTGAAGAGACAACAGCTCCACTTACAAGATAGTGGTAGCTTGTAAGATAGAAATAGTTTGGCTTTCCTCAGAGTCATTGATAAGAAAACATCCCAGCATTTAAAAAATGTTTTGCCCTCATATTTAAAAGCATTTTTCACCCTTCCCTTTTACAGATGAGGGAACTGAGGCACATTGAATTTTAGCAACTATCTGATGTCAGAAACCTGGAAAAGGGCAGATCCAAAAATAACAGCTGGGTCTGGATAGCAGTAACCTAATCACTGGATAATATTGTCTTGGAGCTAAAAGCCTAGAGGAAAAAGCTGAAATGTTGTTCTTCTCCACTCTGTCTTTACCCACGTCTGCACATCAGAGCCACTGAGCTGGAAAAATGTGAATGTTGCTGTACAGCATGAATGAACTAAGTTGTCTCTTGTGCAGTGAGTGCATTTCCCAGCTGGGTAGGACATTGCAAAGCTTTTACAAGTTTCCAGCACCATTTCACTCAAGCGAGACCCTCTTAAGGAGGTCCTGGTTGAATGCTGCTTTTATTTTTCTTTTCTGTCTGGAGGGACACAACAATCTCCTGTTTTCAGCACAGCCTTTGCCAGAGACTATGGCAGCCTGCATAAACAGAGGTCTCTGGTGCAACAGGGGCTGTTTCAGAGATTCAAGAGCCCCATCTGTAAGTGGAAACAGCTTATATGGTTATGTCTTCATTAGTTGAACAGGAACCTTTGCTGAAACAACTAGCTAGGAAAAATTGCAACAAAATGGTCAAAGAGCAGTGCAGATAAAATCAGTGCCAGCATGATGAGACTGCTGCTGCTTCCACATCAGATTGTTCCTCGCTTAGCTACTTAAAAAAAAAAAAAAACAAAAAAACAAAAAAACAAAAAACAAAAAAAACCCCCACAAACAAAAAAACACCAAAAAACCAAAACAAAACAAAAAAAACCCCAAACACAGAAAACCCACACCATCAAATCCCTGTTCAGTCCTGACATTTTGAAATAACTCAACTTTGCACCAAGTAATCAGACTTTGCCTCCTGCCCAAAGGCTCCAGAGGAGGATGATGTGAACCTTGCTCTGGTTTGAGATGGGTCCCAGGCTACAAATACACTTCTTATTCTCCAGCTGTGTTTTGCATTGACATGAAATAGAGATGGTCAGATTGCCTTCTGGTGCCTGTCTGGGCCAATAACCACTGATGGTGGCTTGTTGTTTCTCCGGCAATATTCAGAGGTGATGTGCTAAGGGAAAGAAGTTAACTGCTTGACAAGGGACAGCTTTATTTACAGAGTGCTGCCAGGCTAAAATCAGTTGAACTGTGTGAAATAATGTGCGCTTGTTCGGAAAAAGAGATGAAAAGCTGTGACACTGATTGGCAGTGAAAAGCCTATAAAACAGCACACATCAATGGAGTAATTGACTGCTTCCCTCACATAAATGATTTTTCTCCTTGCTGTCCTCCTTATGCATTTGAGCAAGCTGCTCCATATTGATGGAATGTAAGAAATAATTTTCTGAAAGCCACGTAAGATATGAGACAGCTTGGATGAGAGAGTCTTTAAAGATAATATTAATAACAATAATTTAGTGGATTATCCGCAAAATCATTGACTCTCTTAAACTGTACTGGGAGAAGAATTTCCTTTGCAGGAATACAACCAAGCAAAGGAGTAGGATGGTGCTGACTTTGCAGACCTAACACACCCATCTCCCTGTATCCATCTGCTCTCTCAAGTCCCAGAGCTGTTTGGAAACTCACTCAGCATCACTACCTTAAGTATTCTTTGGTTGTTTCCAGGGATCTGGTGTTTGAATTTTGGAAAAGTTTTCACCTTTTTGTCTGGCTCCTCCTGGCTTTATTTCTTTTAATGACTTTTTCAGCATGTGACCCATCGCCTTAGCTCCCCTTATGAGTAGGATCAGGTTTTCTTAAAAAACCCAGCAGGATTCTGTGCAACTTACAGCAAAAGCAAGCATGTATGCAGGGCCTGGCTGCCCACCCCAAACCTCGTGTGCTGCTGGTGCACCACCCTTCAGCCAGGCAGAATTAACCTGCACTGCAGGATTGAAGGACAGCCTTGGGCATGGTGAGGACCTCAGAAAAATGGAATGCTTCTTTCAAAACAATGTACCCTGCAATAAGCAGAGATAACTCTGAGCCACAGCACTAGGTCTGGAGCAAAGCTGTTGCAAAGTTTGGTCTGCTCAGATGTAGGGTTTCTTCAGAAACGTCTCCACAACAGAAAAAGTTTGTGGTTTCTCTTTTGCTGTTCCGGATTCATCATCCCTGGCATTCTGCTGTCAAGTATGTTCACCTTATGGTTTTCCCTTGATCTGTTGTGAACTAAGGGGTAGTTTGTGGTTGGGTTTTTTTTGTTCAGCTTTGCTTTATTCTGCAGTGAAACCATATGCTATTCTTATGGTCTCACACATGATTTTGTGAGCTTCTGTCATCACAAAATTTACGGAGGCTGTTGCATACCAGCTCTGCGACTTTATTGCAGGATCAAACAAGAGGAGGTGGGTCTCTGGGAAACGTGCGGGAACAAAGCCTTGCTCAAGTGGACGTATCTCCGAATGCTTTCCTAGTCTCTTTCCATAACTACCAGCAGGTTGTACAAGGCAATGAGGTGGAAGCATTCTCCCTCTGGAAACTGTTTTCCAGGCAGGGACAAGCAGGTGCAGCAGGGAAGAAGGCAGAGCAAGCATCCTGCTGGGAGCGAAGCCAGCCTGGCCCCGCACATGCCTGGGGGCTTCCTCAGCTCTCCCCGCCTTGGTTTCTGCTATTCGATGGGGCACGGGGCTTGTAGCTGGCACAGACACCAAAAAAACCAGTGGCAAGGACAAGTTGCCAAAGATGACTGCTGGTGTCTGGTACTTCGGCGGGGTGTGCGACCGAGGATCGTGCCTCTCCTCTGTGTCCAAAGGGCTGAAGAGGATGTAATTGAACCATTTGCTCAGTGTGAAGATAGAGTTCAATGGCATGTCTCGAGGGACCGTGCTAAATTGATACTGTGGAAGATAATTAAATTGTGTGACAGTTTATCACAGGAGATGCCCGAATAATCAGTGATTTTAAAGGCCTTTAAATCATGGGTTTGTAGCCTGACTGTATTTATGAACTATAAGGAACTCCTGCAGATTTTGCTTGGCTGTTAGATTCAGTGGAGGAGCGGTCTATTTCTGTCCGGTTGAGTGATGCCACCTCATTAGAAATGATGAAGTACTGACCTGGCCACGGGCAGCAGACTCGCTTGCTTTCAAATCCCCATCTGGAATTTCACAGAGGGTTAAAACCATCAAATGTTTAAGTGAATGCCTTGATATGTGACTTCCATTCACAATTTCTCCTTTCCTTTGTCAGTTACTCCCTGTGCATTTTCTTCTCTTTAAGCAAATCAGGAAACACTGTCTGCAATTCCATATTATCTCGGTTTCTGCTAGCGAGAAAACAGAGCAGCAAAACCTTATTTCTCGAGAGAGGGAAAGCACTTCTGAATAGGGTTCCCGGTTGCGGGGGGCAAGGCCAGACTTGCTGGGAGATTTAGGGTGCAAATTCCTGTGTGATGCTTACCACACTTTTCAAACCAACCTTTCCTAGCTAAATCCCTGAGTGCAGGCACCACAGGAGAGAGAAAAACTCTCAGGTACACATGATTTTGTTGCCACTGAATGATGTTGTTTTCATTCCCTCTGTCATCAGATCGACTCAAAACCCTCAGCCACAGGTTAGGACTCAAAAGGACTTGTAACAAGTTAACCTATGTAGTCAGTAAGGCATCTCAAATATATCCTAGGTGTTTTACTTTGCAAAAGCTCCATCCGATCCATTTGTATGCTTCCTGCACTGCCATTTTATTTCTTCTTTTCTCTTTATCATTCTGTCAGTATTTTTTTAATTCCTGCCCTAGTCATGCACAGATGCAAATTTCTACCTTAGGGTTCCAGACCTACATTAGCATATGTCAAATTCTTCACAGTGATCTGGACCCCAGGAGCCCAGAGCATCGCAGTCTGTGAGAGCCTGGGACTGTGTATTTGTCTTGAACGTTGATCTAGGACCTTTGAAATCTTCTCTTCTCAGAATGGCTTTTTTCCTAATTAATCTCCGTACATGACTAGGTGTACATACACTTTTATGGAGAGAAAGACAAGCACAAACATGTGTAATTAAGACTTGCCTTTGTACAAGTGTATTTTGTATGTGCAGCTTAGAGGCTTACAGCCATGTCATTCTCACTGGGCTCATATATTACAAGGCCGATTTACTATAGATATCTTGTGGGATTTTTTTCTTCAGTCAATTATCATCTAGTTCCTGAATGAGGAAACAATAAATTTAGAAGTCTAATATTTTTCCTGTAAGAACGAGGAATACTAGAAAAAAAAATCGCACAAGTAGAACTTTGTTGCCCTTTTGCTATCTATATGTCAGTCTGTTGAAATCAATGAAACCCTGTCTGTTCAGTTCTTTCAAGATGCAAGGCATTAAATGTGTTATTTGAAATCCATAAAATACGTAAGTTTTTAAACTCAGGACCCAGCTGCATCAACATGAAAAAACTGTCGTACTTTGCACATCCTGCTATCACTTAAGCATTTCTAAAAGCAAATTCAGTAATTGTTGCCTGCTTTCAAATAATATGGTTGAACTGTGAATTTCCAATGCACCAGATTTAGCAATTTGCTAATAAGACAATGTCAAGAACTCTATATTTCAAACTCTCGATTGCAGGAACAATATTGCAGTCAGAAATGCTTTGCACGCACTTTTAGTGCTGCGGCTCCCATCTGTGTATGTGTAAAGATTAGATTTGCAAAACACCTTGTTAAAAGCAAGGTTTCTAAGGTTCAGGCATCAAACATATATAAGGTAGGAAATGGCAGAATTAAAGCAGCCTTGCGCAGGTTTAATTTGCTATCCACACCTTTCCTGCTGATTTATATATGTTCTGGTGCAGTCTTTAAAGATATGATCAATTATTGTTTTTTCCCTAAGCTTTCTCTAGGCGTTAATTGGGGTTGTCTAGTGAAGGAGATTAATAAAAAAGAGGGGCCTTACCTAAAGAACTTGGGAGGTATGCAAGTCCATAGAAAAATAAATCATTTCATGAACTACAGAACTAACAAAAACTGTTTTCCCATGGTTTCCAGCCTTCCATTCCTTAAACCCCTTTCCTTACTTCTTCTGTAACTTCTCTGTTTGCCTGAGCAAATGGCTGCATATTGTGTCTGAGCCCATTCTGGGTCCCCACCTCTACCCAAGTGTGTGCAATCTTAAGAGTGTTAATTATCTTTGACATCGCTGACCTGTGAAATTGGGCTGAAACTATCCAGCACGTTCCCACATTGTCAAGGCAGAGAGGCAGGCAGGTGGAGAGATGGATGGATGGAGAGTTTGACTAACCTCAAGTTTATTATTTTTTAATTATCTGTCAAAGATAAATATGATACCAAGTAACTTGATCTTACTTATGCAACAGATTCCTGTGATGTGAGGTAAGTCATTTAAGCCAAATTTTTCATAGATAGTTGCAAATTTGTGTTCTTAATTTTCTGAGCACCTTGTTTAAAGAGACTGACATGTGAAAGTGCTACAGCATTCATGGCTGTATTTGAAATCAATGGGACTGTGTAATGTTAAGTAGTCACAAAACATCAGGCCTAAAAATCTTAAACTAGGCCAGAATATGCTGATGATTCACCAAGATAGTGTAGGGATGACTGCCAGGGATAAGGCCTGGGAAAATTTATAATGGTCCTTTTACTGGGGTTTGGCTGGTGATGTTAACAGACCTTGGGGCTTTATGCTAAGCAAGAAGAAAGCAGTCTATTGAATAGCTGCTCACTCGTTTGGCTCTATCTGGCCATGTACCAAATGAGGTATGTTCCTATAAGAAAAATAATTTGTCATCATGGCCTAAGATTGTACCACTTTGAACACAAGAAATTGATTTCCCACAGGCATGGAATGAATGGAAGAGCGGAGAAGCAGGAGGCTGGACAGCCTTAATCCAATGCCAAAGTATTTATTTTGCAACTTAAACAAAAGTTGTTAACTGAAGAACATTGTTCTCATATAAAACATGTTTAGGAACATACGTAACATGAATGTTTTTCAAAAGCTTGTTTCTTGTGGCCCCTATGATTAAAGACTTCACAGCAAGTGATCTATATGTAACTGCAAAGCAGAGCAAATTTTGAAAGGCAGCTTGGTACTTTTCATAAATCCTAGGGATGGGGAGAAAGGAGGGAGCATGAAGAAGGAACCGTGGTCTAGCAAGTCACTTCTTGTCTACCAAAGACCAGACCCTGACATCTGGGCAGAGAGTGAAAGTAAAGCACAAGGGAATGTAATTCTAATAAACTGATATCCCTAGCACACAATCTTCTTCCTGAAAAATACAGCCCATGATTTCTGTGTTGGAATGCCAGCTTTACCTGTACTGCTAGAGAATATAAACCCTTACCTTATAGAAAAAAGACATTGTCTCCTGTCTCACCATCCAGACAATACCAGAAGCATTTCCATCCTCAGATGCTTGCTTTTGCTCTAGTTCATCTTTTTCACTGTGGATCTGACACTGGCCATAACACAGTTTGGGGGTTTTTGTTTTGTTTTTTTTAATGGTATGTGTAGTTTATTCACTATGGGATGTCCATAAATATAAGATATGCCAGCAACTCCTAAGATGACAAAATATAAAAGGATTATAGAATTATGGTTCTGTCCTCCAGAACCGAAAAACACATTTTAGAGACAAATAGAGAAATCTTAGTTTTAAAAAATGAGCCCTTATGTCATGCTGGCAAGCTTGTTAACAAAGAAAAAGATATTTATTGTTTACTGTCTAAATGCATCAGTAACTGACAATAGCACCCGATGGCATGAAAAAATTAATGCCAGCTGAAAGCTTGAGTGCAGCACATTCAGAGACAGCTAAAAGAGTATACTTCCTGGTTCATTTACTGTAGGGCTAGTCTTGAATATTTACACATCAATTGAGTCCCAGTTTCTTCCATGACAGCCTCAAAATTCACTGATTCTGTTCTCTGCATGCTTCCATGGTACAAGTGATGACCAGGATTATGTGGATGTCTAATGACTTTGGTAAGATTTGGCATAGTTTGGTGATCTACCCACACAGAGAAGCTGGACCATCAGTTTCCCAATGTGCCAGTGAGGCAGGAGAATTAATGAATTCCTTTTAAAAACAGAAAATTGAAGAAGAAAGTGGAAAGGTGATTTGCAGATTTCCTTTTAGCAAGCCACAGGTCCATCTTTATGGTCCTTCATGTGAGTCATTTTCACCATAGCTGGAAAAAAGAAAACAGAAACGGAGATCATAGGACTCACACCCATGTCACCTCAGAGAAAAAAACAGAGGTAAAGTTCACAAGCTCCAAAGAGTAAGAAAATTGTGTGAGGTGGACTCCTAAGCTTGCTCTTCGCCCTCCAGGGAGCAGAAATCATAAGGAGTGAGGAAGATTGACTGAAAGATTAGGATTTTATAAACTGTATTGCTAGTGTTGATAGTGTTGAAAAGAGTTACTGACAACTTTCAGTATACATTTTAGATGGGGAGAATATCAGCAGTGTGCAGGGCCAAATAAAACAAGTCATCCATCAAACTGCAAAACCCCTGTGTCCTCATCTTTTACCTTTTTGACAGTGTTTTCTTCCTTTCCCAGTTTATTTTGATCTTGCAGAGAACTCCTGTACTCAGCTGTGGAATTTTACTCTTCCCCTGGAAAAAGCCAGCATTGATCTAGCAGGCATCAGCGTCTAGGATGACCCTCCTGTAGATGGATGTGCATCTCCCGTGCATGGCAGAGGAGGCTCTAACCTGGTAAGTGCTGGCTGTGTGCTCTACGCCTCTTCATGCTTTCAAGCAAAGGCGAAAGCAGTGGGATCCATCTGTTCCTTGTTCCTTCATAATCCAGATCTGAAGCTGGTGGAGGGAGCAAGAAAGTGAGCACAGAGGGTGAGCCATGAACTCCACATTGGTGACATCTAGAAGAACCACAGCAGCTTTAAGGTAAATCATTTCCTTTCATGCTCGCCTGCCCGTTTGTATCTGCACACGCTAATGTTGTCTTCATGGCGGTGCGAATAAAGAAAGCTTGGTGCATCAGCCAGTCGTTGCATTACTGCTCCTCTGAGCTGGCAGTGTGATTATCGGCGAAATTCAAAGTATAATTCTTTCAAAGGTCAGTGGCCTAGATCAGATGTCTGCCTTGCCAGTTTTTCATATTGACACTCTTCTAGATAAGACAGAAGACGCCCCTGAACTTTGAAGTCTGGTGAAAAACATGTACCAGGCAGGGGACAATACAATTTGTGTCATCTGTTTTGGTCTCTGGGATAAGATAGCCAGGCTGTAGTCAGAAAGAGTTAAGACCACTTTCTGAAAAATTGTCTTATCAATATACTAAGCAAGTTATTTTGCCTACAAGTAACTAATGTCTTTCCAGCTGATTGAGTGTTTTGCTTGTGATTTTCTGATTTGCAGAGAGCAGTCCTCATCCATAGTAGTAAGGCAGTGATTTACGTTGTGGATGGAGTACTTGATCATGGTAGTGTGAGTTTAGGTCTTTGTCTGAGGGCTGGATCAGAGCCTGTATGAGTCTGTATTTACTACATCTGTAGCAACTCTGTCAGCTTGTTGTATGGAAAGGGTACTGAAGAGCACTGGATTTGATGGAAAGCATAAAACAGGATCCAGGACCAAAGTTGAAGAAAGTCATCTGACTTGATAGCTGCTGCAATTGATCCAATATCATCTGCATATTGGCTCTCTACAAAAGGAGTTTTCATTGTAGAATATGATACATGTTGAAAGTGAGTCCTACCCAAAATAATTTTATCCAGCTTCATTTAAATGCTTGACAAAGCAATCCAAAGGGTAGTTCAGCAGATGTAGTTTGAGCTCAGCATCTATTGATTGGAGGCACACAGGGAAAAAAACTTCATATACTCTGCCACTTGTAGGATGAGCAAACAGTTAGTCAAGAAGAAATGTGATCACTAAGGAATACAGCAACACCTGGGAAAGTAGACTGTTCAGTGCTGAACAAATGGATGGAGAGTGCACAAAGATTCCTAGCAGCATTTGTTGGAGATACAGAGTAAGACCACCCAGGTGAGCTGAAGAAGGTTAATACTTAAAGATAACATTCAGGGTAAAAGATTTTGGGTTGTTCTTTCAGTTTCTGAAGTCTCAGAGATCCATAATGTGTATGTGAATGTATTTTAGTAACTCTATATTTTATAAAAGGATTTTATTGTCTTTTATTTGTCCTCTGTAACTTTGTTTCCAGTCTTTTAGTGGCTATTTACATTCAGCTACAATCAACATGCATTCTTCCCCTTTAAAGATTATCTGGTTTAAGACAGGTCCTGGGTGACTTTGACAGGAGCAAGGCATATTTATTATCCACCATACCCACACTCACTCTTATACCTGGATGCTGTATGGATTGAGGCCAGGCATTTACCAAAGCAGCCTCAAGGCCACCTTAGACTGCCACCATGGTGTTCTGTTACCATTAAACTACACTATTAAAACCATTAAACTATACCATTAGACTGCCACCAGCAGTCTGGATGCCAGCAAGTATTTCATGTACTGCTTTCTTTAGAGACAGTGACAGTCTGGTGATGCTCAGTTTCATAAGCGGCTATATTTGGAACTACTATCTTTAACTTCACTTCATACAGACAATCAACAAGCCAAATTCTTCCCAGCTTCACCAGCACTTGCTCTTAGCAGCAGAAATCACGATGAGAATATGAATTTTTGTCATTGTACACAAATCCTAAATTTATCTGAGAGTCTCTTGCCTGGAATATTTTTCTTGCCAAGCCTTGAGGAATGGGTTGTGAGTTGGTATCATGAAAAGTGAAGTTTTGAGGATAACTCTTTCCTCTGAGGTGTTAATCAGTGGTCCTCTGACAAGGAGCAGGGAGTTGGAGGGAAGTTTCAATGACCAAGTGTCTTCAACCTGTCAGAGGCTGTAAAGAGAGAAGCAAATCAAGTACTTGTGGATGCTATTCAATACTGAGGCACACGCAGCCCCTGGGGACATGAATATTCAAGGGATGTGATTTCACTAGCCCAGAGTTCATGCAAGCTCTCAGTGAGATCCACGCTTTGTATTTCATTCGTAATGCTTTGTATTTCAACCTGAATACTAACTTTAACAATCAGAAGAAAGTGAAGTTCACAGAAAAAATTATAATGAAAACAGTTTTGAGTAAAGCAACTTCATAGGAATTTTTAAGTGAAAAATGTATAGGGTTGGTATGACATTTTAAACTGCTGTTTTTACCCACACTTTACAAGTGCAAAAAAATTACAAATGCAATGTTGTGTCTGTGTTTTTATATATCTATATATGTGTACATACTTACATATGTACATCTATATGTATGTACATGTGTGCATATACACATATACAGTTACCAGTGTCACTGAAGAATCTGAAAACCCGGTATATGTTCCAGTGTATCAGGTGTATGAACTATGCAACATAATAGTTATGCATAAGCAGGGACAATTCCACTTGTTTTGTCATTTGTGGTGAATAATTTTTTAATAGATGCACTATTAGAGTGGCTAGTTGAGACACAAAATTTTCATTATGGTTTTCCATCTCCATTTTACATTACCCTGCCAAATAACTCAGTCTTCATTTCTCAAACCCATAGCAGTAATGCACAAGGGCTGTTATTCTAATAGTCCTTATTTTGCTATCCTAGGTATTTCTATTCCTTCTAAATGAAGTTTTCAGACCATGCTGACCAATTGTGTAAATGTAGATTTTGCAGAGAAGTAACAGACCTTTCCCGTTGAACACCATTTGTACAAGTGAACTGAGAACAGATAATACGCAGATACACCTTACAGTGGGCAAAAATTGTCAGGTAGGATGATGATGTGCATCAAGCTATGCAGATGCAAAACTGTTTTGGCTACAGAAAGGGGTACCTCAGGTTTCCTTGGGAAAACGCCCTGCCGTTCCTCCATGCTGTCACCTCCACAAGAATTGCTGACAAAGGCTGGATTGTCAATTAGCACCATCTTTTATGCAGTACAACCTCCTGATAAGAAGGAGCTTTGATATCAGGCAGGGATGGGCTTTCAAGATTTTCATGAAGTGCACTTGGTAATGTGTGAACTGGACCATCTACAATGTATTCCCCTTGCCCCTTTCTGCAGGGTGGTGAAGAGAGAAGGGCAACTATACTGATCGTTTGAGCTTAGCAGCCTCCCTGGGTGAGCAGTAGGACAGACAGAGAAAACAAATGGTTTCTGGAGTATCAGGGTTGCTCTGTGGGTGACCTGAGCTCAAAAGACAGAGAGAAGTTCTTTGCACACTTCCATAAATGCAAATAAGGGCAATCTATGCCTAAATAAGATGTTCTCCCCACCCCCGCCCTGTATTTTTTAGGGAGAATATACAAAAAAACCCTGGCATATGGTAACTGTCATGCCTGAGCTTGAATTCTTGTTCCCTTTTGTACTTTGAAAGGTTTAAACCAGCTCTGCGCATTTTTCACTAGCAAACGACTCCTACAGCCCTGCTGTTCTGCCGCAATCCATCCGTTTCACGGGGTGCAGCACAAATGCATACATTTGTTCTTGTCATAAATCTACTGTGCAGTTTGCCTTCTTTCTGTGATGTTCTCCAGGAGACCTGTACGTTCACTTCTAGGTAATGATCTACAAGCATAACATAGCTTTGAGGGCCTGCTGAATCCACACTACAGTTTAATAGTATAATTGTTGATCAATGTTTTTCCACCATATGCAGCCCTACCTGCCTCTTTTTCCCCTAGCAGATGTAACTAATTGTCAGCACACCTGTAAGCAGTGTTTCCTGGAAGAGCTACCATGTATTTCTGCTGTGATAAAGGAGTCAGACTGACGGATGATATGCATATGGATGTCACCTCCAGTATAAATACTGCAGGAAACGTGAGTATGAAGTGCTAGGCTAAGTGAAGGGAAATGAAATGTACAACTACTAATTGGGGAATATCTGGCAGAGAAACAGCACGGCAGAAAACAAGGTGTTGTTATAGAGAATTACAGGTGAAATATGAGTCAGCAAGGTGATGCCAAAACCGGGAAATGGTATTCTGGGGCATATTAACAAAAAAAGTCATATAAAACACATGGGAGATAATTACTGTGCTCCACTCCTCCTGTAGAGGGTTCTGTGGGAGGTGTGTGCCAGCTTAGGTCACCGCGCTCTGAGGAGGCTGTAAGAGAGAACAGCAGAAAGAAGAGGTGCAGAAAATAGGACCTATGAATAGAGGTTGAAACAACTGGCTGTCTTTGGTCTAGAAGCAAGGAAATTCAAGTGAGATGTATGTCTTCTAACACAAAAAGGGCTATAAAGGCTATAAAGAAGGGCTCGACAAAAGTGTTGCTGTATAATTGTTTGTCATTTCTGCCAAGAGAAATGGCAAAATGAAATCAGTGTAATTTGTGACAATGGAGAATTCAGCTGAACAACCAAATTTGGGGTTTGTTTTTTTATTTTTGTTTTAGAAAGTGTATTGATTTGGACTGAAAATTAAAAGAACAATCCTAATACTAAAAGCAATGACAGCCTTCCTGTAGGAATAATGATGATAAAATGATAAAGCTCACTCTTTTAAGGTGGACTTCAAATCCACTCTCTTTTCCCCTACAGTGCTACATGACCTTTACAAAGAGCAAAAAAGAAGTGTTACTTAACCATTCTGAAAAGTTAAAGACTTACCAGAACAGGACCACTATAAGCACTCTTCAATCTTTTATTGTGAACTGTATCAGTACAAACTGGAGTACTGATTTTACAAAATCCATTTATCTTTCTATTTAGATACGTATGTGTACAAATTCTCTTCTAAACTGTACATGCAAATGCCACACAAATCTATGGGGAGCGTTTGTCCCACAGGCAGTAAGGTAGAATATTATGCCCTTTTCTGAATTCTGTCGTGTATATTCTATCAAAATGCACATTCTACAGTTCTGTTGCAAACTGTATGTTGTCATCAGTACATTAAAACCATTTTCCTAATGCAGCCTTAGATTTCCATCCCTATAAAGCCCTTGGCTGCTTAATACAGACTTGCCCACATTTCATCAGGGATGTGAACAGTGAAATTTTACAGCCAAGCAGTATTTCAGGACCTGCAGTAACAAAGTTACAAAGTATAGCATTATCCTCCCATCTTTCCTTTGCCCCTTTGGCTGTTGTTGCACTGTATTGCTGTCCCACAGTGCTTCAGCCAGAGGAAACTTTTAGGGAGCCAGGTTCCCGGCTCCTTTATAGCACAGTACAGTATCTATACCACATGTGTGGCCTTCACCATTGCTGGCATGCTGTAAGGGAACCAAAGTCCAACTGGAAACCTGGGAAGTTTCTCATAAAATAAACCAAGAATATTTTCTTCTCCTAGATGTCTAACCTTTTTCTTCTCCTAGATGTCTAACCTACTTGCTAGCAGCTGTATCTGAAAATGTTGTCTCTAGTTGGCCCATACTACATGTATAAAAGACTATAGAAGCACTTAAAGGTGAGAGGTTGAGGCAAGAGCTTTGTATGCCACAGATTAAGACCCCGAAGGAAGGTGAAGGAATCTGTTGCTCTTTGCAATCTGCCCCTGGGAGGGTGCCCAGCCGGGAAGGGCATTGCTTCGCTCGTACTCCGCACCCCACAGAGGAGGTACCATGGAAGAGTAAGTGTGATAGTGGTTGCATGCTTGTTTTGAGATAATTTAAGTAATAGCTGCTGCTGAAAGAGATGGTTGCTACCCACGTCTCTGCTCCCTGCCATGCTTTCCCCGTGCCTCCTTGTGATGCCACCTGCATTCACGCACTCTGATGTGAGTGAGTTCAGGGGGCTGCTCTGTCTGAAAATCCAGCAAAAAGCAATAGTTTCCAGCTAGACCACTTTTTGCTCTCCCTCACACATTAGTGCAACACCGGTGCAAAGCTGGGAGCAGCAACATCTCCCAGGGTGCCAGGGAAGGGTGAGATCACACATTTCAGCTGCTGTCTGCACCTAGACTGGCTTAAAGATGCCATGAAGACGCAGCCAAATCTGTCTGCTGGTACACCTCAGGTTATTTGGACGAACATGGCAGACATGCTTAAGGAAGCTCAAGCTCCTTCTGTTTCATCTGCAGAAAGAAAGTAGTCATGTCTCCTTTTGAGTGAACAAGGGTAGGCAGCACTTCTGTGCAGCCACCACACGGCTGCAGAGCCGGGACAACTCGCTGGTATCTCAGAATGCAGCTCTGGTGGGCACCACTGCCATCTGCTTCAGGTGGACACATAGTTTATAAAATATATAATACATATAGAAATGTGTATGTATAAAAATGGAAGCTACAAAATACTCTATGATTTAGCTTCCTAATTAACCTGTTCTACTTTACTGGATAAATTCATAATATGATTTCTAGTTTCAGGGGGAGGGTACTTCTAGAGGCAAATGGTTCTCTCTGATTTATTTCTGTCTTTGTTCTCACATTTTGGTGATAGAAAAGGGAAGAAAGGAAATTACAAACTGAACGGCCTCATGAAATTATAAATTATAAATGAGAAATCAGATCTGAAGTATGTGACAGGACATCTTGCCAAGCTGCTTTCTCAATCTTTTACTTTTTTATAAATAACATCTCCTTTCTTAGGCAAGAAAACAGAAGTAATGCTACACGAGTCGTCATTTTATGAGATGGCTGAGTACCTTTTTAAGTTCCAGTGGAACGTTAAGTAGTGTGGTAGGTGAATTCCTAGTTCTGCTCTAACACATTATCTTCCTTTTTTGTCTTCTTAAGTTGTACGGGAAGCCTTTAATCCACCATGACTAATAAGGAATTTTCTAAAGAAAATTGCTCTTGGCATGTTATTCTTTGTAAATAGGTGTAGTATTCTGCTTAGTCTGGTATGAATGCTTGCTTTTTGGCATTGCTACAGAGTCTGTTGTGATCAGAGGTGAGCAGCCTGCTGTAAACTCAGCTCTGGCCTCCAGGCAACTTCGCAGATTTCGCTTGTTCCTTCCCTGTGTTTCTATTACAGTAACATAGGGTGAGACTTCTTCCACTTGACTGCAGGCAAAATAAGTCAGCCTCCAGTCCTCCTCCTTTCCCCAAACCAAAGCTTCCTCAAGTAACTGAAAATGGATGCTTGTTTTCAAAGGTGTGGCTTCAAGCTAAAGCCAGGTTGCATGCTTGGGCTTTGAGAATTATTGCACACTTCTTGATGAGGGGCTGGAAACTTCTCTTTGATGGAACTGTATATATCTCTAACTATAATATAGGTACTAGCAAAGCTGATTTTGAAACTTCCATTAAAATAAGCAAAAGGCAAATGCCATTTACATACAACAAAACAAATGTATTGGTCCAGGACCAAACTCTGCTCTCACTTGCACAGGGAAGATAGATGTAGCGTTGTAACTACCTGAATGCAATGAGTAGTATCCGCATAATGCATTTATCTGGAAAATACACTTTTAATTTTAAGAGTGAAAAGCCAGCCTGTTCTGTGTAATCAGGTTCTGTTCCTTAGATTTCACCTATCCTGAATTTTGAGGTTTGCATATGCCTGCACAAATTCCAAATACGATTCAGTTAAAAGTGCTGAATGTTACCTCTTTTGGGGTTATGTGAATGTCACATCTTTTCAGTCAGTAACAAAATACCTACTTGATGTTTTTCCTCAGACTTGGAAAATATCAGGTAAGCACAAAGAGTATCCTTTCTTCCCTACCAGTTGTTACTTCTCCCATCTCCACTGTCATACACACAGTGTGAAGGTTAAAATCCTGTTGAAGTAGGGATTTCCAAAAGCACAAGATTATGTAAGTCAGCCTACAGAAGATGGATATCTGATTTCATTGTGTCACAGAAATGCCAGCTGAAGGCATCTCTGGAAGCCCTCTCGAAGCAGAACTATTGCCTGCCTGGCCAAGTCCTTAAAACCTCCAAGGACAGAGGTCCCACCATGCCTCTATATCTTCCTTAATGCCCAACCCAAACCTATGTGGCGATTGCCTCTTGTTACATTGGCTGTAACTACCAAGAAGTTTGGCTCCATCATCTTCGTAACTGCCCTTCAAGTAGTTGTAGGCTGCTGTTCCTTTTGTTCCTTTAAAATCTCTTTGTAACTATGAAGGAAAGCTATGACTCTTTCTTATCTGCACTAGAGCTGTGCTAGCTCTGTGTGTGAGCCGGCACCTAACACAACTGCAATTTCTGTAAACTGGTAAATTAAATACTATCCTGGACTTTGAATAACTTGGCACAGAGAACTACCTATATTCAGGAGGTTTGGGACTGATTGTTTGCACACCTTCCACAGCACGCTAACTACTAAAGAAACAAATACAGACATAAAATCCCTTATCTTAAGTACTCACTAATTTGGAGACAGATTCTGTTTTGTTTTGGCAGATGACCAAGCGTGAGCAGTACTGGAAGATTGCCCCACACCCGACTTGCACAAATTGAGCTTGTTCAGCTCTAAATAAGACTATGATCCAGCCTTTGCAAAAAGTTTTCAGCAGAAGAGCTGGATGCTTGCCTCAGTTCCTTTGACTCTACCTCAGGAGCCTGAGCTCAGTGTTCAAAAGTTCGTCAGAGTCTTTTCATAGGCCCTAGGGTGGACTTTAGACCCAGAGAAGAACGCTTATTTTCTTAAGAGGGTAGTCCAATAACTTAATATTGGGGCTTTTGAAAACTTTGGGGAAACTATGATCATATTCAAATTCACAAAAAAGAAACAATTGAGCATCACCGCAGAGCTAGAAATTAACTGTTACAGCAAATAGGTAATATACAAAAAAGAATGCCAGTTGGACAGACCAGCATGTTATATGACAGAATAATAAATTTAACACATTACATGACACAGTTTGTTTAGAACTCGATTTTTGGAAAAATATTTTTCCTCCTGCCTTGCAACTGCTTTTCTAAGGGGAGGACAAGGATTGTGCAGATGCTGTAGGTGTGGGGATCTTATGTTGCAGGTTGTTTTCATTTTGTTAACCTTCAGCTCTATTCAAATAGAGGAGTTTTTGCAAACATTTAAATCCAGATGAATAAGGAGGCCTAAATGTTTGGCAGTTTAAGCTCTGAACCTACAGAATCTAAACTGCATTTATTGCAGGATCAATGCCTCAAGCAGGACCTTGCTGGAGCTCTGGGTTTCACTGTAAAAGTTTTGAGCAGATTTCATTGTCACCACAAAGCTCTAATCTTCCTGCTTTTTATTTTATGAGAAATCAGTTGTGTCTTCCTTTAAAAAAAATCTGACAGATTGGTTTTTATAGCTAGAGAAGCAGACTGTCTTCTTTGCCTTGAGGTTGTGAAGACAGAATAATTTTACACTATCTAGATTACAAAAGAAAAATGAAAATTGCTTCTTCTAGCTCTTCTCTTTGTAAACCCATCTGAAGGAATATTTTCCTTTCATTCTCAGTAACACACACACATATATATATTTATATATACAGTTAAAAGTTAAAATCATCTTATCCTGTCAGTTTTCTTTGTTCAGCTTTCATATCTTTCATATTAACAATAAACCTTTATCTGCCTGTACAGTGCTTTGTTATCATAGGGTTTTTTTCTAACAAACCGTGGCCCTATCAGGTTCAGGGAACATTGCTTGTTATGACTATGCTTTGTGCTTCATTTTGTTTAGAAACTCGCCTACACTCCATGCAACAAAAATTTGCTTTGCAAACAAATTAAAAATGTCCAACATAACACAAATATACATCTGTATCAGAAATGACACCTTTATTCTCTCTGGCTTTTGGAATCCTGAGAGAAACAAAGTGTCTGATTCAGATATAAAAATTAAACAAGTCCCCAAATTCATATTTAGAGTTTCCACATTTATATTAGAATATATGTGTTTATCATGAGACCTGTACTCAGTTCACTAAAATAAGTTTTATTTCCTGATCAAGGGATTTCTTCTGATATTTTATTCTGAATGTATAGCCCTTCAAATCATATTTCTGTTAATTTGCAGTAACAATTGTAGGATTAGACTTCCAGGCAACTGTATTGTAGAATCTTTATGAATAGAGAACATAATTAACTCATTTATAAGCAAAAATCAGGAAAATGAAAAAACTTACTGAGACAAGAAAAAAGGAGCAGTTATTCCATCTCCTCTCCTTTTTTTAGATTAGTCTTGTGCTCTTAAGGATCCTGTGCTGCTTCTCATAAAAACAGAATTTGATTTTACTGGCCAAATTCCAACTGCAATTTGCCTAAGTAATCGATTCTTGCATTCTTAATTGGAAAAAGCATTCCTGAGTTTCCAGTCTTGCCTAATTTACTTTGTTAGTGTCCTTAATTCAGTATAAAACAGGGACATCCTTCACCAAGAGGTGATTGATCTTTGAAAGTAGATGCTGACACACGCATACTAAGCATCCGAGCGTGTCACATATAGCTTGCAATGTAATACCACAGTTATTGCTTCTCAATATCCAGCACACCTAGCAAAGTATCGCTCCCCTCCTATCTCTAGATGTGATCAGTTCTGTGGAAATCATCCTAAGCAAAATCCTCCTTTCTGTACCTCAGACATGCATGCAAATGAGAGATGAGTTAAACCCTCTGTTGCTAGATCAGGAGCAGCAGGGAATTGCAGGGGCTGGCTGGGTTATCCAGAGCCCTCCCATCTCTTTGTCGAGCACTGCAGAACTTGGATCTTCTGAGGAGGAGAGACAGATAGCAGCCGAGTGCTCGGTACTGCAGAGTTAGCTTTCTGGTATCCTCTTAATCAGCGGCGCAGCAAGCTCTGCCGATGTATCGTGTATCTCTTCTTCTCCTTTCAGTCTTTTTGAGAGCCAGGCACGGAAATAATAGAATCTGCACTTGTTAGGCTTACCAGCTTGCTGACCCAAAAAATGAAATTCTCTTGTGATTTGTTAAATTCAACCGATCTACTTGAAAGTTGGTGCTACCAATTACTCCTGTAGCTCTCTTTCCTCTACTTATGAGGTTTGATACTCCTGTGCATGTGAAATGCACGAGTGTCAGCAGACATTATGTTTGAGTTATATAGTGTGATAGTCCAATACGGAAATACAATTTTAGAAATTGCAGTTATTCATTTAGAAATGTGATTTTAAAATGTACAATGTTCCTAGTTAGGCAGCCAGTCATGGGAAACGTGTGACAGGAGAGCGGAATGGAGAGACCTAGCTGGCTGCTGCTGCTCTTTGGCTAATTCAGGGGAACTCTGAGGCAATATAGATTTTTACAGGTCATTTCTGAGTGGTGAGGGTACATAGCTGAGAAAGTATCTGGGTTTTAATGAAAGCTTAGCCACTGATTTGTATTTTGAGTTCAGGAAAGGCAGTTAACCTATCTGTGCCTCAGTTCTTTTTCAATGAAATTGGGGTGAATATGCAATTCCTCCTTCAAAAACATACTGAGAGTTGGTGTATAATACTTTTGGGCTGTATTTCCATGGCAGCTGATCAGACCTGAGGTCCTTTTCTTCAGACTTGGTGCTTGCAGGGAATGCAAGTGCAATACCAGGGCAGCACTGGGGCTGCAGCGTAGATGTGTCCTTTCAGATCCCTGAAATGAGAGGTGCTGCAGTACTAAATAGTGTTAATCTCTCAGGTGAATCACTCTTTCTCCTCTTCACGCATTGCTGTTTTATGAATCACATGCTACTGCGGGATAGTACTGTAGTACCCTTCCTTCCAGTTCCCCCCCCTCCGTTTTGGTGTCCCCACTTTTAGTATGTTTTATTGTCGCTGTAGAGAGAGTAACACTGACCTTTTCTATTCTGCTCTGCCTTCTTTGTCTCCTCCTCAGTTCATTTACTTTAGCAATAAAATGATATGACTCAAGACAAGAGTTATTTACATGTGTTTGAAGGCAGTTTGACAAGGCTTGGGTAAATACAGATCTGGAGAAGTACCCTACGCAGATTCATAAGTAACTGCTTTACAGGCTTCAAAATCTGACCCATTCTTTCAAAACTGGATATTTTCCATGGGGTAATTTGGTCTGACTGTCAGTAAGAATCAAAAAAGTGCTTTCATTTTGACCTATTGCTTGAGGTTATTCCATGTCAGATGTGATAAAGTCATGGTACACTGTATTCTCCGGGAGGTGATAAATTGCATAACTGAATCTGCATTTATTTAACACCAAGTTCAAAGAAATAATGTATTAATACAGTGCTAATTTTGAGAAATTGGTAGGGCCATGATACATTTGTGGGCTTTTCTTCTGAACATGTCTTACTTTTTTTTTTCTTACGAGTCTCATCCAAGTGGATTTTTGGTAAATGCAACCTCTACCTGGATTTTTTTCATCTGCCACAAGCAAGATTTTGTAGGCAAGGTGCTGAAATCAGGAGGGGACTCAGTGTGTGCTGGTAGCCATGGGAGCACGGGCAGTAAGGAGAAAGGCAGCAGAAAGAGCAGCTGACTGGGAAGAGCTGGAGGAGACTACATTGGTGTGACGTGTACCGGAGCCTCCTGGGGAAGGTGGACCCGAGGAGGAGGCAGGCGTAAGGCACACGATAAATGGAGAACTCCAAAGTTGGAGGAGCTTGATCTTAGCGGAAAGGAGGTGGGTCGGTAGCATGGTTGGGGAGTGAGGGATTGTAGCATGCGTTTGTGAAAAAAGGCAGGAAAGGAGGAGGCTTGCAATAACAGATTGGGGTGTGCGGACTTGCAGCAAAGGAGTGAGGACTTGTTACTTGGGAGGAGTACTCTAAGGGACAGGGATGTGATGGGAGGAATGGGGAGCACAAGCATACTGCAGGTCAAAAGTCTTAAGGGTTACTTAAGGGCAGTCTATGTCCTTACCACCTTGTAAAGCAGGCACAGGCATGGAAGCACAGACGTGAACAGCGTTGTTCCCCACCCATCCCTTCTAGTGCTGCTACAGGGATGTTCTCCTCTCTCCCCTGCTCCACATTTTTTAGCTTTTGGAAATGTGGTAGCTCAAAATAAGTACCTTAAATTCAGCTAATCCAAAACACTGGGGTAAATGTTTTTTACCTGAGAAATGTTACCTGACATATCCTGTATATTTAATGGTGAACAAACACTCAACACACAAATGTTTACTTTCAACAAGCATAGTGTTTTATTGGGTGTATGTAGGAAACTTCCCTTGCTCTCATTAATTCATTGCATCTGTTTTTCACTCTGATGATGAGCAAACACAGATATAGCAGCCTTCCAGCACTTTAAAGGGGGCCTACATGAAAGATGGGGAGGGACTCTTTATTAGGGAGTGTACTGATAGGACGAGGGGTAGTGGTTTTAAACTGAAAGAGGGTATATTTACATTAGATATAAGGAAGAAATTCTTCAGTATGAGGGTGGTGAGGCACTGGAACAGGTTGCCCAGAGAAGCTGTGGATGCCCCATCCCTGGCAGTGTTCAAGGCCAGGTTGGATGGGGCTTGGAGCAACCTGGTCTAGTGG